>NW_025422026.1:10000000-10605160 GCF_011764305.1 Mustela putorius furo | reverse complement strand
GGGGCCCTGCGGCACTTTACACCTGTTGAGATGAGCCACAGGAAGGGTCTGCAGACAAAGAAGAGCCCTGCCGATTTAATTCAGGACTGAAGAGGTTGCTATTTTTAGATCTACCAGGCAGATTACGTCCCAAGCTGAAAACCAGGATCTGACTACCCTTTGTCAAGAGACCTGCCAGTGTGTTTCTGTAAGTCACTTACTCCCACCGGCCCTTCTGCACCTGGAGAGGACAGGATCATACAAAAGAACAGGACCGTGTTTATCGATCTCCACCATGAAACCCAATGCAAAGGATACCAAGGCAAAGCCTTGCCGGGTAGATCCCGGCCTCATTTTACTGCTAAGGAAACAGGCTCAAGTCAACTAGAAAGGTGTCCAAAACCCTGGTGGCAGGTCCATGGCGGAGCCAGATTTGAATCTCGAAACTGTCAGACTCCAGAGCCCACACTGGGAGTCTTGCCCAAGGTCACGCCGGCAGGGAGCGCAGAAGTGATTCCATGAACCACAGGGCATGAATTACGAGCCGCTGAAAATGAACGAGAAGCTTCTAGCAGCCCAGGCAAGATGGAAGCACCCGGTGAGAGCCACATACATGTTTCCCAGCGTGTTGCTAGAACACACGGAAAATGGCATGGGACCAGCAGCTGGGGAGAGGGGGTGGAACGCGGCCAAACCCGAGTGACCAGCTTTACAGCGTCATTTATCTTAGAAAAAGAAATTAATGATACAGATATCAATAAAGTTGCAAGAATATAATGGACGATGCTTGCAGCCACGAGGGAGAGCTTTTTAATCATTTCTTCAGATGAACTACAGTCACACTGTATTTATTTGATCCAAACCCGACCTACTCTCTTTGGAGAGTTAAAACACATTTTACCCAATGTCACGTTACAATAAAAACTCATCAGAAAGCAAAAGAACTCTGAGCTCCCAGGGCTCTGCCGCGAAGGTGGGCTCACTCTGGGGGCTGGCTGGTACCATAGTGACCTTTGTACTAAAACACTTGGCAGATGAAATCGGAGAATAATTCTCTTTGCATCAGCTAGAACACAGAGGGCTGCCCTGGGTTTCAATACAAGTGATAAAGAAAACAGGACCCATTGGTGCCTTATGTGTGTGCCGGCCGACTTGGGAGCCACTGCTGGGTGTACTGGGGCATCCTGCAAGGGCCCCATTCTCCCTGGTATGCAGAGAGAAGCCTTCTAGAAGAGTCGCTTTCCTCTAGCCGGCTTCCATTCGACCGAAGACTTCTCTCAGCCCCAAAACCCTCTTCCTTGTATGCACACACGTGTGCACACGTGCATTGCTCCTGCCTGTGTGTCTGCCAAACACACACGACTCAGAATGATCTGGTTTCATCTGGACTCCATTCTGCATTTTGAAGACCTCATGGACATGTAATAAGGTTGCACTGAACTAGACACACACACACATATACCTACAAACGAGTGCACAGAACACTGGTAAAATCTGGATAAATTCCATGGATTGCACCAATGTTAATATCCTTGTTTCGATGTTATGCTACAGTTTCAATGTTATACTACAGTTAGGTGCGACGTTACCACTGGGGCAAAGTGGATGAAGGGTACGGGGGACTTCCTTGCTTTTTGCAACAATCTGGGATTCTAGCATTATCCTAAATTAAGTTTTAGGAAAAAAATATCTGCATCTTCAAAAAATTTTAGGCACCTATAAACAAACAGGTAAGACACAACAACACAGTTCCTTACAGAAAGGTTAGGACAGAAGATCCAAGAGTCTTAATAATAATTAATTTTTTAAAAAGAGGAAAAAAGGAAGATGCAAGAGTCTTAAGTCTGGCACTGGCCCCCTTGGCACCAGTTATGGGCTAAATCAGGTCTCCCCCCCCCCCAAAAATTCTTAGGTTGAAGCACCAACCTCCAGGACCTCAGCACATGACCATTTGGAAACAGGGTCTGGGGGAAGAAATAAGGTAAAACGAGGTCCTATGGGTGAGGCCCAATCCACTCTGACTGGTGTCCTTAAAAGGAGGAAGCCAGGACACAAAGACCCCAGGGATGGGCGCACACAGAGCACAGACTCTGAAGGCAGCAGGAGGAGCCCGGGCCATGTGCAAGCCAAGGAGAGAGGCCTCAGAGGAAACCGACTCTCCTGATACCTGGGATCTTGGATTCTCAGCTGTGGTGCTGTGTTAGGACAGACTTAAACTAATACAGTACGCGTGTCCCACTCGCCCCATTCATCTGGCTTTGTCCCCCTGGTCTTGAGCTCCCCAGCCCACAGCACCCAGCTTTAAGAGGGAAACAGTGGTTCTCAAGTGTGGCAGGAAACCACATCAAGTAAGGAACCAAGGCCCTGCACAGAGGAGCTAAGTAGCAGGTGCCCCCGCTCTACCCATGCAAGGCTGGTGCTCGCTGTCTGTGGATTTATCACAACACGGCAGACAGAACGCAAGTTTTCAGGGTGAGAACCAGAAGCAGCGTGTGGGAAGCTGTGAGGAGCCAGATTTCGAACACGACAGGAGCACAATCACCTAAGGGCCATCGTGGTTCAAGAAGGGAATGTAGAGCCAGGTGAGGGGAGGACCCTTGCCGTGCTGGAGACAGGGAAGCGGAAGGCAGAGCACGCCAGCCGCCCCTGCCTGAGAAGGGCCAGCTCTAATCCGCACCCACCTCTGCTCAGAGCAGGAGGAGCTCCAGACCCCACCCTGTATGGTTAGCCTGGGCCACCGTCCCCTCTCCCCCCTCTTCCCACAGCTCAGGCTGGGGCACCCACTCCCGATTCCAACCCCACCCCTTCCCCCCAGTGGCTGGGAGGCACCCTGCGTTCTTCCTGCCCTGCTGGCTCCTGTGACTTATTTCCTGAAGCCTTCAAGCCATCTGATGCAATGCCCTGACTTGCACTTGAACCCCTAGACCATCCATCGGCCCTGTCCCCACAACCCCAGCCTGGTGACAGATCCCAGACGTAAATGGGAAAAACCCCACTCTCAGACCGAGAGTCCAGCTCCACTCAGCTAAGTTAGCCCAGGCAAGTCCCTGAACCTCTCAGAATCCGTGTCCCTGTCTGCCTCATTCACAACAGCGAACACTTATGTCCAACAATCAGGGCATTAAACAGGACTGCAGAAGTCCACAGGAAAATGTTACGTGTGCAACCATAACACCACAGAATATTAAGGAACACGGGACAGTGCATCAAATACGGAGAGACGTTTGTTATAAACAAATTTTTAAAGATTATTTACTTGAGGGGGGGGGAAGAAAGGGCACAAACACGAGTGAGTGTGGGAGACGGAGTGGGGGTGGGGAGAGAATCCCAAGCAGACTCCCCATGGAGTGTGGAGCCCATCGTGGATCTCAGTCTCAGGACCCCAAGGTCATGACCTGAGCCAAAACCAAGAGTCAGACGCTTAACCAACTGCACCACCCTGGTGCCTCCGGAACATTTTTGGTAGAAAAGCACACCAATGCAGGGGAAAAAAAAAAGACGTTCTATAATCATAAAGCTAAGAGCAGTGATTCTATAATTCTTTCTTAATACTTCCAAAGTTGTCAACAGGGAGCATGTCACACTTTTTAACTAGGAATAAAGTTATTAAAAGAAAAATCACTACCACTCTCATTTCACCTTTTTCTCCTCAAAGAGAACGAGGTTACAATCCACTGACCCAGGAACCTAAGGAAGGACACAGGGAGTCCATTACATTATCCGACTTACCCTTGCCTACACTATGACTGGCCGGGTTTTGAACTTGGAAGAACAGAACAGCTAAGAAAATGGATTTCGTGGAAGGTCACATCATGGGCCAGAGGCTCCCTGAGGAGACTCCCAAAGGGGTTGACTCCTGAGCCCTGGTCATGCCTCGCATCAAACGGCCTCCACTGCCACACTGCCCCACCCGTCCCGTGGGCAAGAAAGAGCGCCACGTGCCTCCCACAGGTCATTGTCTAGCTGCTCCGTGAGGCTTGACTCCACGCTGTACGGGACTGAAAAGCCTGCCAGCAGAGCCGTGTTCCCACTCAGCCGGTTTTGTCCCCTGGTAATGAGCTCCCTTGGCTCCCTCCCGGGCTGGAAAGGGGCCGCTGCAGACCGGTGCCAGCCAGAAAAGCCCCTTGTGAATGGCCCATCAAGGAATTCGGGTGCTTGGCAGATGGTTAGGCCACAACCGTCCAAAGCAAACAGTCATTCCGGTGGAAAATAGCTTGACTGGAGATGGAAGGCTTCCATTCCCCCCACCCCCATCACAGGATCCATGACATGGCCTCCCAGAAGCACACACACCCCAGGACTGGGGACTCAGGACACACACACGCTAGGGGCAGGTCTTGTCACCAACAGCCTGGCCAAGCCCGCATGGTCCTCATCCCACTTCCCTGTGGACACCCAGAAAAGAGGATCAGCTGTGAACAAGTCTGTGGCTTGCAGAGACCGTATTTATCATCTTCTCCATCTCCAATCCACACTCCCATTTTAGGCATCAGACCAGATGGCCGGCTGTGGGCCTCTCGCTCCTCACCAGCTTCACAGGAGCTGGAAGCAGGGGACACATGCTACTGCACCCCAGGAGGTACCCATCCACACAGTCCCCGCGCCAGTCCCTTCAGACCTCTTTCCTCTCTGCAGGCAATAAAGAAGGCTGTCATTCATCAGTACCATTCAGTGGGTTCCGCCATAGACTTCCCGAAGTTTCAAGCAGCTTCAGGAACTAGCTCTCTGTTAGAAGGGATAAATGCTAAAAGAGTCTCGTGATCACAAGCATGTTTTTTTATGTCCCGTATGATAAATGAATGAACCAATGAACCAGTTACATACACTCTGCACATACTGTGGTCTTCTTAAAATGTTTCTGGAGAATCCCAAGCATGCATGGGATAGTAAGACCACCTATTGAGGCCTCTCTCCCAGAAGGCTTCAACTCTTTCCTGCTCCCTGTCAACAAAGACCCATGAAACCAGTTCAGAGACTCAGAGAGGCCATCTCCATAGCCATGTGCTGTCATGTTTTGGAATATGCCAGATGGACCAGTGCCAAAAGGTCCATGCATCACACAAATAGACACTTCCAACTCCACCTAACTACCACGGAAGAAAAAAAAAAAATGGTGCCCAGGTAGAAATTCACTGGGAACATTCTTCTTTACAAAGACTCACAGTAAATCCCATGGCCTCAGAACTGGAGAAGGCCCTCTCTCTTGAATGGGGGCCCTACTGCCCTTGCCTCCACCTGCCCCACACAAAACCAGAGCGCCTCCTCCCCCTAAAGCTTTGCACACACAAACCAGGTGCCACCCAACTGCAGGAAAAGACCATGACCTAACTCAGCAGGGAAGATTTCTAGAAAAGGGTTCTGGGCCTGGTGCCCCAGAGGAAGGATTCTGGAGGGAAATTTTTCCATTGGATTCCATCATCAGAGACAGGAACTCAGATCTTCGTTTTCCACTTCCTTTTCTGTGGTTTATCTATTTGCTGTGACGGATACCAGAAAACAGCTCTCCCTGGGTCTTAGGGAGATTATCGGTCAAGTCCAAGACCAGTGGTCTGGCTGGACCTCAGGAGGCTACCTGGCTAGATGCTACAGCCCGTGTCCTACTCTGCATCAAATCACGTGGAGGGGCTGCTGCTCAAGTTTTAGGAAGAACGAAACATAAATGTCCTTAGTACCTACAGAACCCACCCTAACCACATAGAGGAGGGTCTGGCCAACTTCAACCTAGAAGATCATCTCTATGTCACGTTCCATGCCATAGTGGAAGTTAAGTCACGACCAGGTTGCGTGTGCTCTACCCCTGGGTCAAGAGACACACTCTCCACCTTTCTCACCCTGAGCCTGTCCTCAAAGAACAGAAACCTACATTTGCAATCTATTTGCCCAACGAAAGCATGTACTCCACAGCTGGGACAGAAAGCCACCGAGGAAAGCCGGCATGAAGTGCGTAACTATTCCAAGCCCTCCTAGCACAGAAACCTTAGGCAGTGCATGCTGGAAGCTGAACTGGTACAAAGCTTTAGGTCACACTCCGTTCAAGTTCTAGTTTTTCCTAAACCTTTGCATGGTAATTAACAGTGCTGCAGGAAGCAAAAAGTTTCCACAGGAAAAGGTAATTCTTCCAAGCTTATCCCTCAGTGAATGGGGATAGCTCTTAACGATCCAACGGTCCAGCTGTTGGTGGGAGGCCAAATCACCCTTCGGGAACAAGGGATGGAGACGCTCAGGAGGCTCTCGCCCTACAAATGGCCATGCCACAGTGCCCCAAAACAGTGATGGAGAACCCCTGTCTCATGTAAGAAAAACTCTAAATTCGAGGCTGCTTAACCTTAGACCCGGTGAAAGGTTCCATCTTGCCAGTACAAAATGTCAGAAGCAAGGACGCAAAGTTATTTTTTTTTAAAACTTACACAGACCTTATTTCTTTCTAGACATCCAGCTCCTGTATATACCCTCATTGCAGAATGACCAGAAGTGATCAACTTTGAATGACACACCAAATGCTGAGAAGACAATCATCTCTCTCCCCCTTTGAACTTCAGCAGGACAATGACCAGAAGATCATTTCGATTATTAAAAACTGAGGTTTCCAAGGTGCAGATCCCAAGTATGTCCTGGTGGCTAATGCCAGAGAGCTCCAAGTCCACACACATGTGAAAAGCAGGTGAAAACACGTGATACCCCTCCTGACCGTGTCTTCCCATTCATTGCTTCTTAAGGATCTAGCAAAGCCAACCTCCAATTCTAGGGTGCATCGAAATCACCTGGACAGCCTGGAAAACAATCCATGCCCACCCAGGCAGGACCCAACTGCACTGGATTTTCTTGGGGGTACAATCAGGTATCCCCATTTTTCAAAGCGCCCACACCGCAAGCTCCCACAGATGTGCAGCCCAGTCTGAGAACCATAAACGTTCACGTGCGCACCTTGCCTTCCTCGGTCAAGGCAAGTTACTAACAAGGTCAGTTACTAACAGAGCGCGCAGCCCAGGGGCGGGCGCCCGGACACCGCCGCAGCTCCTACCTATGTAGAGCGAGGAGTCCTTCCTCCGCACGTGGTCGTCGATGTAGGAGACGCCCAGAGGCTGCACGGGGGTAGCACCGATGCCCAGGAGCACCTGGGCCCCAATGAGCAGCAAGTACATCATGTTGGTGGCGGTTCGGCTGCGGCAGATGAGGTCCGGGTCGGGGCCCTGGTCGCCACCCGAGCCGTTGGCGGCGCAGACGTCGCGGCCCTCGGCGCCCCAGCGGATCTCGCCCGCCTCGTACTTGTACTGGTGGGTCAGGAACTCCGGCAGCGCCGACAGCAGCGCGCCCAGGGCCATGACGATGCCGCCGCAGCCGATGAGGCGCGGCCGGTGCCCGCGCGCCCCGAAGTAGCTCACGAAGAGGATGAGCGCCAGGTTCCCGATCTCGAAGCTGCTGGCGATCACGCCCACGTCCGCGCTCTGCAGGTTGAACCTCCGCTCCAGGGTGGTCAGGACGCTCACCTGCGGGGTGCAAAAGGAAATCTCAAGGCCAGTGCTAGCGCACGCCACCCAAGAAGCAGCCCCCTCTGGCCTCGCGGGGCGCCTGCGAGCAGGCCCTGGCCCCTCTGCAGTGTTTCTGGGAGGCAAACGACACCTGCGACAACCGACTTAAACCCGAAGAGTCCGAAAAATATTTACTTAGTAGGATAACTAATTCGACGGCTGAAGAATTAACTTTCCCGCTGGCAAGGAAGTTTTTTCTTGGCACCTGTTTCCATCCTGAAAGGTTCTGCCTGTATTTGGGAAACACAACTGCCCTTCCCCACACGTGGCCACCATCCCGTGCTCCTGGGCAAGCCCTAAGTCCATTTTCACCGGCTCCCAAACTATACCCTATTTAGAAACTCCATGCCTGGGGGGTGCAGGGGTGGGGGGAGGGCTGGGGGCTTTTTACTAGGACGTTAGCAAATCCTACCTGAAGAAAACAAAACAAAGCCCTAGTTGGCAAAATGGACAAGCTGGATTAGCTCACTGGGACAATCATTAGCTCCAGTTACCTCTGGAAATTTCCCACATACATTTCCCTAGAGGCCTTCAAATAAATATGACTTGGACTGTTCTATGCCCTGCTGCCCTGCTAATGTCCCCTGATGGAATATTTTTAAGACTTTCCCCACCTCTGTACTCTAGTCTGACCTTCACCTGTTTTACACATAGTAAACCTCCACGGTGGCTTGGCAATGCCCCACCCCCCGACATACACACACAGAAAAGTGAGGACACCTGGCCTCAAGATGCAACCTAGCAGACAGACACATAACACAGCTACAATTCAAGTCCCTGGATATTACCTTCACGCTACAGCCATCACAGGAGCAGGGTCAACAGGAGACGCATTATTTTAGGGCTTTTGAGCTGGGGGGGAATGCAAATGGCCCTGCCTCCTGCTGTTTGTAGGTTCCACATGGGGTATTATCAGTGAGAGTCCCTGTCTTCATGGGAGGTTGGATAGACCTAGCTGGGCAGGGAAGTACACTCCAGGCTAAAGAACAGTGAGCAAAAGTTGGTGGCATGATTTAATAAAGGAGTGGAAAATGGTTGGAAAGGTGGATTGGTGACAGATTAGAGAGCCACAGATGCCACCCTAAAGAAATCAGCCAATCCCGTGCAGTGTGGTGGAAAAAATGCAGCGCACGGAGACAGGAACACCTGGTTTGAATCCCAGCTATTACTCCCTTAATTAGCTCTATGATTTCGGTCAAGTTGCTTCATCTGTCCAAGCTTTGATTTCTTAGTGAAGCAGGAACAGGAACATCAACCCAGAAGTGTGTACATGAGGGTTGAAAATAATGAAAGGTCCGCTAGCAGACAGCAGCCTTTCCATACCTGGCAGGAGAGCCTAGGGAGAGGAAGCAAAGCAGTGGGGTGCAGAGCCAGGACTCCAGGGCCAGAACATCTGGGGCCATCCTGATTCTGAGACCTCAGGCAATTCACCCTATGCTTTCATTTTCCCATCTATAAAATGCGGACAGGAACATATAGGGTTAAGTGCTGTAAAGGGCTATCTATACTACTGTCACTTATCTATGGGCATCGGGCAACATCAAAGCATAAGAGAGGATGCTAGGTGTGGCCATCATGTGCCAAATGGGCCACAAACAAATGGAGAGAGGAATGCCAGCAAACTATTAACGAGGAGAGAGGAAAGGCAAAGTCAGTAAAGTGGCAAGAGAGATGGACGGGAGAATTTGAGAGGCTTGCAGGGGCCGACTTCTCTCTCAGAGACACTCTGGGCTGCAGGCTGCTAAGGACTGGGAGGAATGAGAGTTCTGTGGATCTCGCCTTCCACCAAACATATGAACACGTGCCCCGCTGCCCAACCGCACGCATCCACAGCCTCTGGCCATGGGCACACCCAGCTATACCCGTAAGGATCAGCAGGTCTCTGTGCACCTTATGAAAAAGAAGAGTAGCCCAGGGATTCTTGCCAACCTCATCTTCAACCCCACATGTTCAAACAGCCTTCTTCAACCCAGGGCTTCTCAAAGCTACCTTCAGACTAGAAACACTTGGAACGCTTAAGAGCTCAGATGCCCAGTCCCTCCCCGAGCTTCTGACTGAGCTGGTCTTGGGAGCAGCCTGGGATTTCGTGACAGTCCCCAGGTGACTCAGCCCAGGGTCAGCAGCGTGGCAGTAATGCAATGCCGCCCACTATGATGGTCTGTCCTTCGGCGCTGGCCCTGGGGCGGGGGTGGGGGGTGGTGAGCTCCGTAGAGCAGTGTTCTGACACTGGTATTGGCCACAGGACATCTGCATCCCCACTCTTGCCCACATTCTGATTCTGACTCCCATTCCCACTGCACTTCCTAACCAAGACAAGGCCAGCTCGCAACTCAGTCGGCCCCCATTGTGTTTAGTTTAGTTTAGTTCTCAAACACCAAGTATTTGCAACTGACAAGAAAAGAAATTTATTAGCCAGTCTGGTCTCATTAAACTGGTTTTCAAATACTCCTAAAGAAGTTCTTTCTGGAAGGTCTGGGTAAGAAAAACAAAGGCTCCCTTTAGTCACTCCTTTGCTTTGTAACAACAACAACAAAAAAAAAAAAAAAAAAAAAAAAAGGCATGATGGGATCAGTGCTCTAGCAGAGGCTTGTAATAGGGAAAGCTGTGTGGGTGTGCAGAAGCCAACAGTCTGCCTGGGAGGTTGGGGGGCTCCAAAAGGCTTCACCCCAACCTTTGTGCTGAGCCTTGAGAGATGCCCAGAAGACGTGGGTGCGGGAAAGGAGCCGGAACACATGGCACTAGAGTGCCCTCGCGCCTGGTGGGTCTGCAGCCTGGCGACCCCCACGACGGGAGTCAAAAGGACAAAAGACGTGGGCGGGCAGCAGGTGGGAAGGTTTGGAGCAAAAGCTGTTTTTCACTCCCGCCACAAGGCTTAATGACATAAATATTAGGCGGCATATCTGAAACAGGACAACAGCGCTGTTTCAGCAGGTGTGACCTGTCATAAAATATCACATAGGTGTGGACATTTATGATGACAGATAAGGATGGTGGGGATGGAGACAGCTGTAGGCAAAACAAAAAACTAATCAGCTCTTCTAGAGAGCTGGTGTCCGCGCCTGCAGCCACTCGTCCTGCCTCAAGCCTGGTCTTTGGAAAACCCACAAGGGATGACGGGACATGGAACGGTCCTCACCTCCTTGACCTGTGGCCTCTGAATGAAGCCTTAGCCCTGCGAACCTCCTGAAAAGACGCTTTGTGGATCAATTAGATCAGAGGCTAAGGTCTTCACTCACTTAAAACACAATTTTGAGAAGATGAACTAATTAAGTATGCATGAGGCCATAAAACCCACTTGTGGCTTTTATGTGGCAGTGAACAATCCAGCGACGAGAAATACTGTGTGCTAAAGGGAACGACTGTCTTTACTTAATGGGCAACAGAACTGATGGCAAACGTCTTGGTAATTAGGGACGAAGGAACCGTAACTCCAGGAGGAAAAGGAAAGTGTCCTTACCCTGTGCCAAGTGGATATGAAGTTATTATTAAAAGAATGCAATATTTATCAGGTCTCTACTAACCACGATTCAAAAAAAAAAAAAAAATTTGCATTTCGGAATCTCTTGGAACACTTGTTAAAAATACAGCCTCCAAAACAGAGAAGAGACGCAGTGGCCCAAGATTTTGTAGGACTCTGGGGGTCTCGGATGCCCAGCTAGGGCAGAAAACCACTGCTGTTTCAGGGGTCCATCCAGGGGTCCACCCACGTACTCACCATCAACCTTGAACTGTGCTCCTTAACCTCAGTGTGGCAGCAAAATCACACAGAGCAGATCACCGCCCCATTTCAACCTGAGAGCTTATGACGCCTCAGGTGGGGGGGGGGGCTGGGAATTTACATTCGAACCAGCTCCCAGGGGATGCTGATGGTGCTCAGGGGACCACGTTTTGAGAACCACTGCTCTACTACACTTCCCATCAACAAACCTCCCTCTGCTCAAGATGGAAGAGGTTTTGTTTGTTTTTTAAATTAGACACCAGTGGAAAGCACTCCCTCCTTTTCAGCCCCTAAAGACACACTCACATGGGCAACCTGGGGTTGCCTTTTAGGGAGGCTCACCTCTTAGGGTACCTGAGGCACTCCCAGACCAGCTGCAGCAAAGGGGACCCAGCCCAAAAGAGAGCCCTTCAGCCCACGCTGTCATGAACGCCCTAAGAAAAGAGGCACCTGGAGACCATGGTCACGTAGAGATGAACCCTTCCTCACCTTCAAAAGTCAGGAGCTCACTAAGTAAGGAAAGAAGTTCTCCCGAGCAGCCCCGGACGTCAGAATAGCCCCCAGGAGCCTTCCCAGCGGTCTGCCTGTTTTCTTACTCTGGCCTGGGGCGTGGGGCCTGGACTGCAATCACCTGGGGAACCTTTGAAAACACCAGTGCCTGCCCCGCCCCCCGCCGGGGCTCTGATAGCGTCTGGGAAATACGCACCCAGCAGAGCTACTTTCAAATCTCCCAGAGGATTCTAAGACACAGGCAGGCGGAGGAATGTGTGTGCACAGACGCACCGGGCGGGGCGTGGATGCTTCCCCAGGGCAACGTGGTCATCCGCGTGCAGCGTGGGAGCAGGCAAGCCTCGAGGCCAAATCTGCCCGGGACGGCACGTGGCCGATCTTTCCACGCCGGTCTGCACCCCGTTAGCAATACTCGCTAGAGTGAGCATTACGAGATCGTGCCACGGAGGACCTGGCACACAGTAGGTGCGTCTGTGAGTTCGCGCCTCACCACCGGTGCGCATGCTCTGTGTGACTTCCAAGTCCCGCCCAGATGCGAGCTCCCTGGCAGGTGCGAGCAACGTGACTATAATTGAGAGACAATCCCTACCCGGTGGGAGTTTATCCTCTGGGGAGAGCAGAAAGAAGCCATCGCGTAACAGAGCCTACCAACACAGCCTGCCATACAGGGGAACAGAGAGGCAGAGGGTTTAAGGGAATGAGAGCACGTTTGGTTGCCCGTGAAGAAAAATACACCCAGGATTCTGGGATGCAACAAGGATACACGGGGTGATGAGGGGAGAGGGAGGTTACAACATTCCACAAGCAAAGACCCGCGGGGGGGTGTGGGGGGTACCGTTCAGACAACGCCTGGGACATGGTGGGGGGAAGACCTTTGAGTCTCATAAGATGGTGAGGAGTAATCAGAAATAAAACAATCTTGAAGGCCAGGCTGAGGGTCTGCCTTTAGATCTGGAGGTCCATAGAGAGCCAAGAGAGGTTCTTGAGCAGGAGCAACATTATCCAGGCAGCGGGGCCTCGCGCGGAGTGAGAAGAGCCTGCGAGGGCAGCTATCACAGCAGTACTGGTGGGAAGGGAGGCTTCTGCAGGGTAGAGATGATAGAGCATCAGACAGCGCCCCTGGGAGAGGGCCCAGAGAAGGAGAACAGTGCAGGGCTGGCAGCTGAGGAGGCGTGGACCAAGGAAGGTACAGCAAAGGGACCTCGGGAGAGTCTCTGCTGGCTCAGTCGGGGGCCATGTGAGGGCTGAGAGCGTGGGAAGGCTGGGAAGGGCCTGGGACTGGGGAGAACCTGCATCTCAACACCGGGCTGCCCTAGGGGAACTTGGAGGAAGCTTCTCCCTTAACCTTTGTTGCTCAGCAGCAGGGCCCATGTCAGGAAGCAGATGCAGAAGCAGTCCGGGAGATGCGAAGTTCACCTAAACTACAGTCACATGCGCTATGACGCGCAGTCCCCCTGCCAAACAGGGGCAGCTCACTTTTTCTGCAAAGGGCCATCGAGTAAATACTTGCAGCGTCCGAACCACTCAGCCTCTGTAGCAACTACTCACTCTGCCATCTTGGCACAAAAGCCGCATCCACGGACAATATGCAAAACAGTGGGCATGGCTGCGTTCCAATAAAACTTTATTAACAAAAACAAGCAGTGGGCTGCATTTGGCCATAGGCCACAGATTCCCCCAACTCCTGCTCTACTGTTCTCAGTCAATCCAGTTTGGCAGATTACATTATTCTTATGCCTGGCAATAAACACACTGGCCATTTATAACAAATCTGGGAAGCCCTTCTCTTGCTGGCCTAGGAAAGTCAATCTAGGCAAGGCTGTAATGCAAGTTTATTAATTCCATGAAAGTAATCTGCAAGGCAACTTCAGTTTCTTGTCTGATGTGCCAAGGGCATGTCTCCTTGCAGTAAAGAATGGGATGGTGCAGGACGGGCTGAACCACATAAGCCCAGACAGCCACTGTCCTAGGAGCAGCAGCAATTTCATTGGGTAAACGAGGCACTGTGTGTGGTTTTGTTTTTCATCTGAACAGCAGCTCCTTGGAGCACGTAATTTAGGGCACAAGGGAAATGCCGCACACAAGGCATTCGCTGGTGAATTCCAGGATGTGATGTTTGCAGAACCAAGTAACAGAAGACAACATCTCCCGTAATTGCCCTGGTGGCAAACAGATCGCTCCTCTGCCTTGCAGGTCAGTGGGGAAAAGAGGCATTTAGTCACTGTTGCTACGTTGCTGGCGGATGAGTTAGTCTGTATGATGACCACATAATAAATGGCTGTCCTCTTCCAACCACTGTTCTCAAAAAGCACAGTAAGAATTACAGAGAATCCCTGATTTAGACCTAACTCTGGCCTTCAGCCCTCACCAAAGTCATCAGTACACGTGAAGGGGCAGGTAGAAAACACGAGAGATTTAGGGAGTCAAACATTACCTGTGGGACCTTAGGCAAGGCACTTAACACACCCGTAACTCCCTTTCCCCATCTGTAATGTGCAGATGAAAATCCTGCCCTCACAGCTTGCCACGGGTTCAAATGCAAGGGAAATGTTCTGTACGATGTTCATCACTGTAACAGCAGTTATGCCTGGGGTTGCGAATACGCAACATGACTTTCCCCTTTGATGTGGCAGTGTCCTGGGAGCCCAGTGACTCCCTCTGTACCCGGAACAACCACCTTTTCTCTGATTACCCTGAGTGAGCGTTGCCACCTGGCTGTCCTTAAGTCTTACTGGTCTCTGCTCTAAGCCCGTCTCTGCCATTCCCTATATCCTATTTCATTATTCGCCTCTTTCTCAGACTACTTTCCCCTCTACAACCCGTTTCTTAGCTTCTCTCATCTCTTCTGCTACCTCTCTTCCCTAAATGGCCCTAAAATACAACAGAAACACTTTTTATTGCTCCTTACGTGTAGCGAAATTTTATGTTCAATTAATTCTATGAGAATGTGTAACATTTTAGGATTCTCTTCTAAAACAGAATCTCCGAGGGGTGCCTGGGTGGCTCAGTGGGTTAAAGCCTCTGCCTTCAGCTCAGGTCATGATCCCAGGGTCCTGGGATCAAGCCCCACATCGGGCTTCTCTGCTCAGCAGGGAGCCTGCTTCCTCCTCTCTCTCTCTGCCTGCCTCTCTGCCCACTTGTGATCTCTGTCAAATAAATAAATAAAATCTTTAAAAAAAAAAAAAAAAAAACAGAATCTCCGAATTTAATGGCCTCCTACTCATAAATTTCATCATTGATTTTTTTCTGTAGCTCAGTGGTCCATCATGGAAAACAAAGATTCTCCCTCTCCGCAGGGTAAAACTAACAGAATGCTAGTCCACTCTGTAACTGAGCTCCACAGTCAGCATCAGAAATGTCCGCATCAGGCTGTTATTCATAATCTGGGTTTAGCACCTTTTATGACTTCATTCTTTCAGTTCACAATTTATGTGGCGCCCAATCTCTTCTGTTAGAGAAACTTGAAGAACAGCAGGGGTTAAATGATTTCCTCAGCATTCAACCACAATGTTTAGAAGACCAGAGGTAGTCTCAAGAAAGAGATTTCTAACATACTAACAACTTATGCAGGCAAACACCCCCCCAGGCAGAATTGTTTCCACCGAATTAGACTTCTATCGATGCCCTAGGGTCCAGGCTTACCGTCAGCTGAGCTGAAAAACCACACACTGACTCTCTGGGCCATCCAAAGGCCTAAACCAGGGGCTGGAGATGCCCTCAACTAGAATCATGGAGATGGCAACTAGGAAAATAAGCAGTGATCACCAAGGGCAAACGAGTCTCAAAGCACAGTCAGTACCCAAAGAAACAGCGTGGTTAGTACCATGGGAGGAATGTGGCATCACAGCAGGCTCCCGAACAGGGTGATATTAACTATAGCCATCTTCAACAGTTTCTAATTTCTTATGTGACATACAGTACTGAAGACCTTACATATGTTGACATATTAATTCTACACTGTGATTCCATACGGTAGGTGATACTGAGAGTATAATTTTACAGATAAGGAACTGGACGCTGGAGAAGATGACAGTCCTGCTGACAGCCACACGGTAAGCAGAGGGAGGGGCCAGGACTGAAGCCCAGTCACTGGCCCCACACCAGAGGGATGGAGCACCCCTATCCCGGCCTCAGTGGAGTTCTACCCCATCCACATCCTTAAGTAAGCAGGTGGGTTCCATCAAGTAAGCAGAGGCAGTCCCAAGCAATTAGTAACAAACTTGCTTTTATAAAAAGGAAAAAAAAAAAAAAAAGGAGGGCGCAGCTGGGTGGCTCAGTCGGCTGAGCATCAGACTCTTGGTTTCAGCTCAAGTCATGACCTCGAGGTCATGAGATCGAGCCCTGCATCAGGCTCCATGCCCAAGTGCCGCCTGTCCGAGGTTCCGTCTCTCTCTCCTTCCACTGCCCGCCCTCCTGTCCTCTGTCTCTTACTGTGAAAGACTATTTAAATTTTTTTTAAAGTTTTAATTATTGTTAAAAGCTCTCCAGGGTGGGAAAGTGCTTTGAAGTCATATATAATTTTGAAAACCCAATGGTGAACAAAGATAAACAGGTTTCCTTACGGCTAGATTTACGAAAGATTCCCAAATGGTAACATTCATTGTTAATCATCCATCAAAGTATACAGTACGTAGCATTTCTTGAAATTCTGCTACCCATTTTTTAAAATCCTGAGCATCCCTGGAAAAAATATGTATCTATTTTTAGAAACACTGGGTTAAGACAGGAGATAGGAGAAATGTGTTTAAGTACTAGAAAAAGGTCTGCTGCTCCAAGGAACTAATTTTTTGGATTCTCCCAGCCTCACCTCCAACCAAAGGCTATCCAACAGTCTGATTATAGCTGCATTTCCCTTTTTGCCTTGCTTACCAGGAATCTCGGACTCAAACCTACCGCCATGTTTGAGAAATGGAAAGGGACGCCAGGGCTGCAAATAAGCATTCCATTTCTTTCCTGGTTTTCCAATCCTACTTGTAATTCCACAGGCGTGTGCTACATACCAAAACTGCTTCTACCAGAAGAGGGTACAAAATCATTACATATACATTCCTCAACAGCAACCCACCGGACGCGTATTTAAGCCCTAATACCTAAGTCCTAAATACCATGATAATCTGTTTCCACTTAATTATATCCACTCAAAGAAATGAACCCACAAATAAGCTGATAAGAAAATAATACGTTCACCAAAGCCTGAGCATCCAGGTACAAGATAAACACAGACCAGAACCAAACAATGCCCATTTGCGCGCAGCGCTGGCTGGAAAGCCTCAAGAAGAAGAAAGTCAAAACTCTGGGGTCAGAGCAGTTGAAGGCAACAATCACACACACTGAAGAGTTCATCTTTCTTAATCTGCTCACACCAGCTCCCTGCGGATTTTGCCGCCCGTCTGTCCAGTACATCTCAGGCACCGAACCCCCTCAGCTTCCCTAAGACACGCAGTGACCGACCACAGGAACGATGCATGTTACTGCTAACGTGGGTGCTGAGAAGGATCCAGCCCATTCCCATTTTACAGGGAGGAACCAGAAATGCAGAGGAATGAAGTAATTTGCCCAGGATCACATACCTGTAAGCGACAGTTCCATCTCCTGCTGCCCCATCCAGTTCAGCGCCCCCTCCCCCATGTTAAAATAAAAGTAAACCTGTCACTACCTGGTCTTGCTCGACTGTGAGTACAACAGTCTACCATGTGTTGGATGCATGTTCCCTTGTTCAAGGTGCTGAAAATGCTGGACCAATATAGACCAAACCAGGTACCAAAAGTACCACAGCTGTAACGGCGCAAAGTCATGGAGAGGTTATCATTAGTGTAGGAGGTGACAGCAGTGCCTCGTTCTGTCCAAGCCAAAGGTGGGCTCCTGCTCGCCGGAAAGATAAAGGAGGGAACGCGCTGTAAGACTCCCAGCTTCGCTCCACCCAGGGAAGGGGCATCTCTGCCTTCCACTCGGCAGGTCCCTCCGCGCACCTGCCACCTTCTTGCCCCCTGAACACCTTGCTTCACCTCTCTGCCCTATGCTCTCTTCCCCCCTGCACTAGCTCCTTCTCTACCGTATCCACAAACACGCCCAATTTCCATCCATATTCAACAACTCAAAATCCCCTCTTTATGGATTCACCCATTAGTAAACACGTAGGTTGCTTCCGTACCACAGCTAATGTAAATAATGCTGATAAACACAGGCATGCATGTAACTTCTTGAGTTAGTGTGTTCATGTCTGGGGTGTATATACACCCACCAGCGGACTGACCGGATCATCTGGTAGTTCTACTTTGAATGTTTTGAAGAACCTGTGTCCTGTTTCCCACAGGGGCTGCATCGATTTCGATTCCTGTCGCTCCCTTTCTTCTTCCCTTCCATGCAGAGGCGTCGAGAACGTCCCCATTTGTTGGGAACACTTCCCTGCTTTGGACGCTCAGGTCAATCTCACGCGACTGGGCGTCACCACCGTGCTACGGCCATAGGAAGCCGCTCCGGATGCGGGTCCACACTGAGCTCCTGCTTCCTAAATGTGCTTCCCTGCCCTCCTCACACGGCTTTCTCTGATTTCTGACACAGCTGACGGGAACAACTTGCTGTCCTCCACTTTCCTCCAACGCCCACCCCCTCGACCACCCCCAAACCTCTCCTCCTCCTCTTCCCTTGCTCTCTATGGCCAGAATTCTCCACAGTCACTTCTGGTTTTAAGTCACTGTACAAAAACGGCGGGAGAGGAATCCCCATGTTCTCTTATCTCCAGCATGCTGGTGGCACCCCGTCTCTGCCTGCAGCCACACCACACCTCTGAGCTGCAGAGCCCCTCCCCAGGAAGCACCCAGCCTCCACGGGTCCCAACATAGCATCCTGCTCTCCACCCCCTCCAGGACCCCTACCCCGGGGCTCAGCAAGCCCAGCCCTTCTGATCTCTCCCTCGATGAAATCAGTACTTCTCTGACATCTGCACCATCCCGGGTCTCAGAAACCGGAAATGTCCCCAGAGCATAGCACTGGCCACTGCTCTCTTTCCGGTCTCACCTCATTCAACCCATCATTCAACCCATCCCCAATTCATTCTCTCCTTAAAACCCTCCAGTGATGCCCGCTGTGAGCCAGAAAAGCCCAAGCTCCTTGTCTCCAGGGAAAAGACCCCGACATGGGGCCACATTCTGCCTCCCAGCCTCGCCCCTGCAGCAATCCCTAGCTGCAACTTTCCTATGCAGATCTGGATCTGTCTCATTCCCCCCAGCTTTCAAAGGGGCCAAAACACCAGCCCACTCTACTCGCTTCGGAAACCCCCACTTAGTCAGCAGTCCAGTGCTGCCTCCTCCAGAAATTCTCCGGGCCTCTCCTTCTCCCTCACAACCACGGTTCTCGATATAGACTCCCATGGGGCCGGCATTATTTTGGAATGTCTGGTGTTCCTCCTGAAGGCTGAAAGTTCCTTGGGGGCAAAGATTGGCTTATGTCTGCAACCCGGCTCCTGAGCACAGAGCGGGGTGCAGGGTGGCTAAGCCATGTCACTACATACAGCAATGTGACATGTATGCTTCCCTGCACAAAGGCTTCCTGCCTCGGTGGTGAGTGAGCCCTGAATCCAGCAGGGACTCTGTTCACCCCAATCGTGTGCATGAAGGAAGGAGCACCGATTTCCCATTGGCACGGTGGCCCCGTCCGGGCGAGCAGGAGCCTGGGCTGATGAACCACACACTCAAGTTCCCTGCCTTCCCACAGCTCCCCAGTGGCCCTTTCCCTTTGCCTAAGAACCTAAATAAGGGGACGCCTGGGTGGCTCAGTGGGTTAAAGCCTCTGACTTCAGCTCAGGTCATGATCCCAGGATCCTGGGATCGAGTGCCGCATCGGGCTCTCTGCTTGGCAGGGAGCCTGCTTCCTCCTCTCTCTCTCTCTCTGCCTGCCTCTCTGCTTACTTGTGATCTCTGTCTGTTAAATGAATAAATAAAAAACCTTTAAAAGAACCTAAGTAAGGGGCACCTGGGTGGCTCAGTGGGTTAAGCCGCTGCCTTCGGCTCAGGTCATGATCTCGGGGTCCTGGGATCGAGTCCCGCATCGGGCTCTCTGCTCAGCAGGGAGCCTGCTTCCCTCTCTCTCTCTCTGCCTGCCTCTCCATCTACTTGTGATTTCTCTCTGTCAATAAATAAATAAATAAATAAATAAGAACCTAAGTAAGCGTCACACCAAGCGGCTTTATCCATTCCTGGAGGTGCCTGATGCAAGGAAACTTTGGAAATGGTAACAATAGTGCTAATTAGGTTCTTGGAAACAAACACAAGTCGGCAGACCCAGGCAGGCTCCAGTTCAATATGGTATGTGAGCAGCACCGGGCATTGTAGGCAGTTCCTGGGGCTGGGAGGAAAAACACATGAGCCCAAGACGAAGACTGACCAACACTTGGCCTCAACCAGACACAAAGCCATCTGTTCCTTGGGTCCCCTGCAGTCTCTCGTCCTTTACCTGCAGTTACTCTGGGAGCTGCCCTCATTTCCTGGGAATGTCAAGCATCACTTATAATGGTGGTTCGAGGGTTAGAAGAGCTGACTATGTGCCAAGTACCAGACGGAGGATATGGGGGCTGAGATCGGAGATAAGACAGAGTCCCTCCCTCAGTGAACTCACAAGTACGAACATTTTAGAGCATTTACCGTGTGCCCAGCTCTGCTCCTATCACTCTGCATATGCTAAATCCGTATCATTCCTACAACAACCTCAGTAGGTTAGGTACTACTAATTTTTTTTAAACATTTCTTTAAAGATTTTATTTACTTATTTGACAGAGAGACTGAAAGAGCCAGAGAGCGCAAACCAGGGTTGAGGTTGGGGGGGGGGGGTAAGGGCGGAGGGAGAAGGAGACGCAGGCTCCCCGCTGAGCAGGGAGCCCAATATGGAGCTCCTGAAATCGTGACCTGAGCTGAAGGCAGACACTTAACCAGTTGAGCCACCCAGGTGCCCCGATTTTTTTTTTTTTTTTTTTGAGTCATCTCTGCACCCAGCATGGGGCTTAAACTCACAATCCCGAGATGAAGAGTCAGAGGTTTTGCCACCTGAGCCAGCCAGGTGCCCCGGTAGTACTATTATTATCCCCATTTTACAGATGAGGTCACAGAGGCCCAGAAATTAAGTAACTTGTCCAAGGTCTGGCAGGTAGTAAACGGCCGGGCCAGGATTCAAGCTCAGACAATCTGGTGTCAGAGTCCCTCCTATTAACTGCCATGTGATTTTTTGCTCTCTTGAAGCTGGGAAAAGACAATGGGGCTGGAACAGCAGCACGAGAAACTTGACCAATTCTCTCCTCAAAAACAATAATAAAACTGGACAAGGGGCACCTGGGTGGCTCAGTTGGTTAGGCGACTGACTCTCGATTTTGGCTCAGGTCATGACCTCAAGGATATGGGACCAAGCCCCACACTCGGCAGGGAGGCTGCTTCTCTCCTTCTCCCTCTGTCCCTCCTTCTGTTTGTGCATACACTCTCTCTCTAAAATAAATTTTAAAAATCTTTAAAAAATACTTTTTTTTTTTATCGTGGTAAGGGTGCTCTTTATTTTACTTTTTAAATTTTTTCAATTTCTTTTCAATGTACCAGAATTCACTGTTTACACACCACTCCCAGTGCTCCATGCAAAATGTGCCCTCCATAATACCCACCACCAGGCTCACCCAACCTCCCACCCCCTGCCCCTTCAAAAATTTTTAAAATATGGATATTTTATTTTTTAAAATATGGATGAAATTGTAAAAAAAAAAAAAAAAAAAAGACAAAAACCATCATTTCAAGACTCTGGATATCAACTAAAACATGCAACAAACTGAGGAGCATTTTTTCATGAAAAACTTCTGAACTCAGCTCTGATAAAAGCCGGAGGAATCTGGGTTCTTTCCCTCCCGTGCTGGTTGGGAATCACAGAAGTTCAATCACACGAGTTGGCCATGCAAACCAACAGCCTCATGGTTGGAAGGAGTCCACCTGATTTAAAGTGGAACATGAAAAACCACACGCAGGGGTGCTGTCAGTAAAAAAAGTCATCCCAATGGAAAATGAATGGCAAACATCAGCTACTTTGAGGTTTTGATGCTGGTGAGGACAAGCAGACTGGCAGACTAGACAGAAATTCAACAGCAAGACCAGCCGTAAGAGTCCTTGATAAGATCTCCACACATTTCTGGCTAACTGAAAGGCCATGCAGAAGTGGAGGAGTACCCAGAGAGGGTCTACCTTCTCTACTCCTTCCGGGCTGACTGTGAGCCTATATGCATAGACTAAGGAAATGCAAAAGGACCCAGAAGAAAGGAAAAGCTGGAGAAACTTAAAAAGTGCCTTAATCTGAGGGGCATCTAAGTGGCTCAGTTGGTTGAGTGGCCAACTACTGATTTCAGTTCAGGTCATGATCTTGGGATTCTGGGATCAAGCCCTGGGTTGGGCTCCATACTCAGTGGGGAATCTGCTTAACAATTCTTTCTCTCTCTCTCCCCCTCCCCTGTTCACATTATCTCTCTCTCTCTCTAATAAACAAATCTTTAATTTAAAAAATTCCTTAATTTTGAATGCAACCTTAGCACTTGAGGCATTTGAACACAAACTCTGACCAACCATTGACTATGCCAACACAGAGGCAACCCCTAGGAAGCCAGGATCTAAAATAAAAATAAGAATTTACAATCAAAGAAAAAGAAGAACCAGAAATTTAAGAACTGAGCCAATACATCAATGGCCACACATCACAAGAGAGACAGATACCACAGATTTAGTTCAGGCAAATAATTAAACAGAATAACAACAAACCATGGGCAGGAACGGGGAGAGTGTGGGAGGACAAAAAAACAAATCCAGTGCTGCTAGGTATATTACTAAAATGTCCAATTTTCAACAAAAAATAAAGAGTCATGCAAAAAACAAACAGAAAAGCATGGCCCTTCCTTACTGAAGGGCAAAAGAGCGGTTAATAAAAGTCATCTGGGAGTCCCTGACTGGCTCAAAGGATTGTGTGATTCTTGATCTCTTCATGAATTCAAGCCCCACATTGGGCACAAAGATAACTTAAATTAAAAAAAAAAAAAAAATTAATAAAATAAAAGTCATCTGGAAGTGGGCTCCAATGTTGGACAGAGCAGACAGATTCAAAGCACCTACTATAAATATGTTCAAAACACAAAAGAAACCCATGTTTAAGAAATTAAACAGCAGTATATTAATAATCCAACAAATAGATTATCTGAATAATGACACAGATATCTCTCTCTCTCTCTCACACACACACACACACACACACACACACACACCCCAAATGGAAATTCTAGAGTTGAAAAGTATAGTAACTGAAATGAAAAATACACTAGAGGGGTTCAATATCAGATCTGAGAAACAAAAACACATAAGAGATCCTCATTAAATTAACAGCTAAATCAGAAAGCAATGGAATGATCTAATTAAAGATCTGAAAGAAGAAACTGTCAACCAAGTATTCTATACCAAGCAAAACTATTATTTAAAAATAAAAGCAAAATAAAGACTTTACCAGATAAATAAAGACTAGGAGAATTCACTGCTGGCAGATTTTCCTTGGATGTAATACTAAAGTAATTCCTTAAGTAGAAAGAAAACAACACCATATATATGTATGTACGTATGTATATAAAAAATATATACACAAGGAAATAAGGAGCCCCAGAAAAGTTTGATATGGCGGTAAATACAAAAGGCTGTATATACTTTTCCTTTTCCTTTAAAGGCAGGGGATTGCATAAAGCAGTAGCACTGCATTGTTAAAATTCACAGCATGTATAGATTTAATATATATGATAATAACACAAACAAGGGAAAGTAATGTATCTGTATTAGAGCGAAAGTTTCCTATTTTATAGGAATTAAGGTTTCACATTTTATAGGAATTAAGTTAGTACTGATCTAAACAGACTTTGATAACTTAAGATGCATATTGTAAAAACAATCACTAAGAAAGTAATTCAAACGGGAGAAGGAATTAAAATGAAACTCAAGAAAGCATCTATTTAACATGAAAGAAAGCAATAAAGAAGGGACAGTGCAGCAAAAAAGACCCAAGACAGAGACTACAAAACGGCAGATGTGAACCAATGACACCAACCTTAAGAGCCCCAAAGCACATGAAGCCAAAGTTGACAAACTGAAAAGAGAAATGAACAATTCAATGATAACAGCTGGAGAGACTAAAAGCCCTTTCAATAATGGATTAAACAGGTGCCTCCTTAGCGCAGTAGGCAGCGCGTTAGACTCACAATAATGGATTAAACAACCGGTCAGAAAATCAGTTAAGGTTAAAGATGATTTCAGCACCACTTCCTACCAAACTTACAACTAAACAATAAAATGACAACCCAATTTAAAGAAGAGGCAACTAATTTGAACAATTTCACCAAAGACAATACAAGAATGTTTAATAAGCATTTGAAAAGATGTTTAGCATCATTAGTCTTTAGGGAAAGCAACTAAAAATCACAAGGTGCCACTACCCACACCTTAGAATGGGTATAATAACAAAACAGCAACGATACGGAGCATTCACCTGCATGAGGGAGAACTGGAAGCCACACACATCACTGGCAGAAATGTAACAGATAAAGTGGTCACAGTCTCTCTGGAAAATAATTGGGCAGTTTCTTAAAAAGTTATATATTTGGCTGAGTGGGTTAGCTGGTGAAACGTCCAACTCTTGATTTTGGCTCAGGTCATGATCTCAGTGGTGTGAGATCAAACCCTGAATCGGGCTCTGCACTGGGCATGGTGCCCGCTTAAGATTCTCTCTCTTTCCCTCTAGCCCTCCCCCCAACCTGCTCTCTTCTTACACACACACACACACACACACACACCAAAAAAAAGTTATATATGAATTTACCTGAACCAAGAATTCCACCCCCAATCCACCCAAGAGAATTGAAAACATATGTCTACACAAAGACTATGATAGCAATATTCATAGTAACTCCAAACTGGAAACTACCCACATGTCCACCAATGGTCACTAGATCAACAAAACATGATAAAGCCCAAAAAAAATCAAACACTAATCTAATCCAGTTCATATAATATCTACTAAAACCCAATAGCAAAGAACATTATTTAGCTATAAAATGGAGCAGATTACCAATATATACTCCAGCACAGATTCACCTCTAAAAGATCATGCTAATTGAGAGGTAGAAGACTATATATTGCGTTATTCCAAGTCTATGCTATGTCCAGGAAAGGCAAAGAAAGAAAGTAAGTAGGTTGTCTTGGCTGGAATGGGATGGAATTTGACTGCAAAAAGGCATGAGCAAATTTTTTGGAGCGACGGGAGATGCTTTAAATCCGGACTCTGGTGATGGTTGCATTATTTTATAACTTAAGTAAAAAATCATTTCATTGTATACTTAGAATGGATGGGTTTTATGGGTTTTAAGCTATGCCTCAAGAAAATCGGAGGAGAAAGGAAGACAACAGGTGCAAATAGTCAAAATGTGAGGCAGAAAGTGTTAAGTGCAAAAAGGACACTACGGAGGTTCGGGAAAGCTTCCCATAGCGGGAATCGTCAAAAGTAGGTCTTGTAAGAACACGTAGACTGCGGACAGGTTACGGGGAAAGAAAGGGAATCCGAGTGGAGAGAGAATCTAATAAGCAAATGCACGGAGGTGGGAAAAGCTGAGGAGTGTTTGGTGAACCAAGCGCCGTCTAGTTTGCTGAAGTGCAGGGCTGGGGGGCAGGGTCGGGAGGGGCGGGGAGGGTAAGACCCACAAGACAGTCTCATTTTTCGGCTCTGGGTCAGCAGTCTCGTCTAAAACACTTTCTCCCCTTGTTCTAGATCAGTGGTTGTGGACTTCGTGCTGGGTTGGCTATTTAGGAATCATCCAAGTGATGTGCAGAGCTCCAGAAGATTCTGGGGTACGTTTGGGGTGGAGTCCAAGGAGTTACCCTTTGAAATCTCTCTGGGAGACCCTGATGCTGTTTAAAACTCATGGATGCTTTGCCCCAAAGAGTTTCAAGCAGCTTTTCAGCTGGAAATACAGCAGTCTACCCTTCTTCCAGAAGTACATCTGATGACATCTTCAACCCAAGCAGAGAGCAAGGGGTTTCCTTTTAGGAATTATTTTTTTGTGAATAGGGACAAGGAAGCATCAAGAGTAAGAGTCTAAAGCAGTGTTTTCAAACCTTTTTTCTCATGATCACCTTCAAAGAGCCTTTGCAGACACTTCTTCCTAACTGGCCCGCATGAAATTTTAATACCACAGATATTGTGTATGTTTGTAAATTGGATGTAAATCTATGCTTAATAAATTAAAAAGGTAATAAGCTTTTGTGCCTCTCCCCACCTAAAGGAAGCCATTACCCCTCCAATAGGGATGATTTCACCTCCATTAAGAAGGCATGCTCTGGGATCTCATGGTAAAAGGAAGGGGCAGCTGGCCCCTACTTACTGGGTGTGATGCTAGTATCTTGTGTCTAAAATGTTAAACTCTCAGGGCGCCTGGGTGGCTCAGTCGGTTGGGCATCTGCCTTCAGCTCAGGTCATGAGCTCCGGGTCCTGGGATCAGGCCTGGCATCAAGCTCCCTGCTCAGCAGGGTGTCTGATTCTCCCACTGCCTCTCCCCACCACCCTGTGCTCGTGCTCACTTTCTCTCTCCCTAATAAATAAATCTCAAATGAAATCTTTAAAATAATAAAATAAAATAAAATGTTAAACTCCTTTAGCTGGATTTTTCCAGATCAGCTGGAAATGAAGAAGTGAGTACAGCCTTCTTATCCCCTCCAGAAAAGACCCAAATGACCCTGGAGGCCAGAGAATAACAGAACCATGCCCAACCAGGAGAACTATTGCAGCAATGAGATCTTTTATGTCTAATAAAAGCTAGAAGCCAGGAGAGACACAGTTTGGGGAAACTTCATAGATAAGCAGGTCTAAGATGGTACTAGAAATACGATCATTGGGGTAAAAATTAAAAATAGAGCTACTCTATGACCCGGCAATTGGACTTCTGCGTATTTACCCCAAGGATACAGACGTAGTGAAAAGAAGGGCCATATGTACCCCAATGTTCACAGCAGCAATGTCCACAATAGCCAAGCTGTGGAAAGAGCCGAGATGCCCTTCAACAGATGAATGGATAAAGAAGATGTGGTACATGTATACAATGGACTATTACTCGGTCATCAGAAAGGATGAACACCCAGCTTTTTTATCAACACGGACTGGACTGGACTGGAGATTATGCGGAGTGAAATAAGTCAAGCAGAGAGAGTCAATTATCCTATGGTTTCACTTACTCATGGAACATAGGGAATAACATGGAGGACATTCGGAGAAGGAAAGGAAAGGGGGTACATTAGAGGGGGAGACAAGCCATGAGAGCCTGTGGAGTCCCGGAAACAAACTGAAGGTTTTAGAGGGGAGGAAGGTGGGGGAGGAGCCTGGTTATGAGGTCCATGTATTGCATGGACCACTGGGTATTATACGTATATAATGAATCATGGAACACTACATCAAAAACTAACGATATGCTGTATGGTGACTAATATAACACAATTTTTAAAAAAGTAGGGACGCCTGGGTGGCTCAGTGGGTTGGAGCCTCTGCCTTCAGCTCAGGTCATGATCTCAGGGTCCTGGGATTGAGCCCCACATCGGGCTCTCTGCTCAGTGGGGAGCCTGCTTCCCTCTCTCTCTCTCTGCCTGCTCTCTGCTTATTTGTGATCTGTCTCTCTGTCAAATAAGTAAATAAAATCTTTAAAAAAAAAGTAAACAATGTGGAGAATTAATTAAAAAAAAGAAATATGATCAAATGTAAAAGAAAATGCACTTCCTCGAAGAATTGTGACCTCTAGCTTGGAGAACAGAGACATTTGAAAATACCATGGCAGTGGTATTTTCACCTCCATCAGAAAGTGGCTACTGGAGGCGCCTGGGTGGCTCAGTGGGTTAAGTCTCTCTGCCTTCAGTTCAGGTCATGATCGCAGGGTGCTGGGATAGAGCCCTGCATCGAGCTCTCTGCTCCGCAGGGAGCCTGCTTCCTCCCCTCTCTCTCTCTGCCTGCCTCTCTGCCTACTTGTGATCTCTCTCTCTCTGTGTCAAATAAATAAAATCTTTAAAAAAAAAAAAAAAAAGAAAAGAAAAGAAAAAGAAAGCGGCTACTGCCTGACCCAGGACCAGAGCGCGGAGAGCAGTGTTGTTATGTGGCCTGGCAAGCGGACATCCTGGCTCTGTTCTTGAGCAGGGAGCCAGCCCCATGTGTGTTGGATAGCAACAGATGCGTCCCTGGGGAACGCCACAGCCCTATCATATTAACTGGGTCACATTATCTCCCTTTGACTTCATGCTTAGAAAATAAGATGTGTTGAAAGAGACACCTTCGCACAAGCCAAGAACACCAGAAATGAAAGAGGAGCATGCGCTTTCTGCATCTCATTCAATCTCCGCTCAGAAAACACTCCGTGTCTAGAGCAAGGACTCCCTTTCTCACTCACCTTCACCTGGCTTTGACCCCCGAGTTATGGCTCCCACACTACTCCTCACATGGACGTGTCACCCACCGCAAGATGCCTCGACAGGGCAGAAAAGAGAGGAGATAGTCTTGCGATCACTGGCCTTGGACACCCAGTTCCAGTAATTGTCCTTGGCACACTGCTGCCACAGCCCGGACTGCGAGGCAGACTCAGCTTGGCACACGGAGCAACCCCATCCGCTCGGCCACCAGTGTCCAGGAAGACAGCTTTATCATGACGATGTTCCTAGCATTTGCATCAGCAGAGACACCTGCCACAGTGTGTTCTGGGCCATTCTAAAGAGCCAGGAGGAAGGAAATGGTCAGAAATTAGGAGAAGCTTGTTGGCTTACTTCGATCCAAAGAATATGAAAACACGAAGTTCTTCCATAAGAGACTAGTTGTTAAGATCCAACTTAATATTTTTGTTTTGTTTTATCTTTTTCTTAAAGATTTTATTTATTTTGAGGGGCGCCTGGGTGGCTCAGTGGGTTAGCCTCTGTCTTCGGCTCGGGTCATGATCTCAGGGTCCTGGGATCAAGCCCCACATCGGGCTCTCTGCTCAGCGGGAAGCCTGCCTCTCCCCTCTCTCTGCCTGCCTCTCTGCCTACTTGTGATTTCTGTCTGTCAAATAAATAAATAAAATCTTAAAAAAAAAAAAAAAGATTTTATTTATTTTGAGAGAGAAAGAGTGAGCGGGTGGAGGGAAGGGCAGAGAGGGACAGAGAGAGAGAGAACCAAGCCGACTCAGCTCTGAGCATAGAGTCCAAGGTGGCGCTCGATCTCACCACCCTGAGATCATGACCTGAGCTGAAACCAAGAGTCAGGCACTTAACCGACTGAGCCACCCACGTGCCCCCATTTTGTTTTGTCTTAAACACAACAATCTGCAGAGACAAAGGCAAACAGTATGGTAGGAACTTACCACACATCATTTGTTAATTTCTCGTAGCTTTCCAGCTGCCAAGAAGGCATTATTCTATTATTTTCTGGAGGAGACTCGAGATTAGAACAGCTTTGTATCTTTCCTAAGATCACACAGCCAGAAGGTATCAGGGACAGATTTCAACGTACGACTGTCTGGCTCCTAAGCCCGTGATACCTCTTGGCAGAATCCTGGCTGGCATCATGGAGACATTTTCTGAGTGCGGTTCTTATCATTCTCTTACAAGACATGGCACGTCCTGGTGAAAAACATCTCACGTAAGGCTTACCTTTATTCACACAGGAAAGTCTAACCACCTCTGCGTGCCATTTCTGCCTGCAATCACACCTCTAAGAAGCACTGTGGCCACACCATGGGCGTGACTTTCATTTGGTTGGCAGAGAACGTTTTTCAGCTTTGTGATCAGAGCCCTCACTCTGAATCCTCCTCCAGGAAGGAAATGTGCTGGCTTACAGATTATGGAGTACAAATGGGCATGTGCTTATGCTGGGAGTATTTCTATAAAAAGCCACTGCCTTAATTCTAGGACCACATTATGAACTAAAGACTGCTTCATTAAGGGCTATCTTAGACCATGCCTGTTTCCTCCCCTTTAGCCGCCTTCCCTGGAGTTCGCTGTAATTCCCTGAAGAGAGGAGAAACAAATGAGGAAAACAAACATCAAGAATTGGAGGAATCAGGCTTCTCTGGAGAAATAAAACCACAAATTGAGTGAGTTTTAACAGACTTCACTGAATGGCTTCCCACTCAGAAACAAGAGAGGCTTTGGGTTGTTTTGGCAGAGGCGGATCAAGATCGTTCAATGTCCCCCGATCTGCTGAGTTACATCTATGTAGGCTCTCAAGGGAAGGTTTGCATTTATTACAAGAGAACATAATAAAAATGCAAACAACCACATGATAATTTAATAACCTGTAATGATATACGCCACATCCCTGAGGAAGTCAAAAGATTAGACAGAAGGAAGCTGGAATATGAACTTGGTACAATAACCCTAAATGTTTAGACCAAGAGTCAAGGAGCTTCAGTATCTCATCTGGTATGAAATGGGACAGATTATTAAGAACTAGGAGAATCAATGGCATCGGCTGGGAAACCAAATAACAGGTCACAGTAATTTTCTCCCAGTAATCAAATGTTCATTTCACTTACAAAAAGCTTCCATGTGGAATCCTGCCTCAATAAAGCATGCTGGCCCCGGGGTGATCAATATGGTTCAGCTAGACCCTTCTAGAAGGGAGCACACTCCTTTCAAAACAGCCTGAACTCCGACAGCCTGGTTAATGGTTTTCACTTACAGTAATGCTCGGCTGGGAAATGCATCATGCGAAACTTCTTGACGATTCCTTTCCCATTTCATCAAGAAACAGATACAGACCTAGAGGCACTGCGTTGGAGGTGAACTTCCTCTCTGTCGAAAGGGATCATCCCACTGTTAACATCTCTGGTAATTACCTCTCATTTCTCCCACCCGGACTCCAAGTAAATGCATTCTGTTAGTAACACAGGGTTGCTTAATCAGGCAGTCACGTGGCTTCTTGCCTACAGGTCTTTTTGCTCTAAAGGCTCCTTTTTCATGTAAAATACATCCCCTCGAAGGAACGTAGTTCTAGAGATCAGACTTGAAGAGATGAGTGCACACAGCTATGAGCTGGGAAATCATTACTGCAGAACTCTGTTCCCAAAAGGACAAAGGAACAAGGTCTTCTCTGTCCACAAAGGAAAGTCCTTGAGTCTCTGGAGAGGACTTTAGAGCCACAAGTCTGAGATGTCCTCGTGGAAGAACGGGCTCAGCCCTGAGAGAGTGCCTCCTGGCCCCACACAACCCGCCCTGAAGATACACAGGGTCTGGCACTGTTCTGTGCCTCTGTGTAGGAGGGGAAGTGGGATTCAAACTCAGGCTGTGCCGACATCACCGAAGAGCCTTTCAGAAAGGCACAATCTCAGACTCTAGACCCACGGAGTCAGTCAGATGATTCTCAGATTCGGCATTTTCGCAATATTCTTAGGTGATCTGCCCCTTGCTGGTGGAGAAACACTGCCCCAGGCCACATGCGTTACAATCCCCTCACCTACTGGGCGTGGCTTCACAGAGCTTCTAAGCAGTCTCCGAAAGAAAGCTGGAAGGAAGATAAGCTTATCCAGTCTGGGGAAACTCCAAATACCCAGTCTCACTGTCTACATGTATTTGGGAAGGAGGGCATATAAACACTCTCCCTGTGACCTTCACAGATCCAAACCTCCCATTAGTAAGTTCCATCAGCTCTACCTTAGTAGAGCCCCACCTGCCCACTCTTCTGTCTCCACTGTGGCTCAGCCACCACCAGCCCCTCCCTGTATCGCCCTTGCGCTACCTCTGTGGCAATTAAAGAGACAGGCAGTAGAGGGGACATTGCTTAGTATCTTCCCACAGCTCCCCATAGCACTCAGAATACAAATCCTAAACTCCAGACCCCGATCCACAAAGTCCTCAAAAACCCCACCCGTCCCCTTCTCTAAGATCACCTCCTGCCAAGGTCCTCCATACTCACCATCAACCACACGGCACTCTTCCTGTGTCCCGCTTCAAGACCCCTGGCCGCTCCCTCTGCCAGGAACACTCTTATCCCAGATCACGACAAGGTTATTTCTCCAGCAGGATCCAGGTCATATGCCCTTGGCAAAGGAGGCCTTCCTTAAATGAGCACCACCATCCCTTCCAACCCAGCCACCACAGCAATGCCCATCTGACCGCATTACTTCTCACATGCTTTCATATCATCTGTTCCCTCAGTAGAGGGAAGGTCATGGAGAATGAAAATCTCTCTCTTTTTTGACTGCCAGCACCAAGAAGAGTTAACTGGTATACAGCAGGAACTTAATATTTACTCACTGAATGGATGGGTGGGAAGATGGATGGGTGCAGAGATGCACGGATGGGTGGATGGATGGATAAATGGGTGAGTGGATGGGTGGATGGACGGACTGACGGATAGGTGGGTGGGTGGGTGGGTGGATGGATGGATAGATGGATGGACAGGTGGGTGGATGGATGGTTGAATGGATGGAAGGACAGATGGACGGATAGGTGGGTGGATGGATGGCTGGATGGATGCATAGATGGATAAATGGGTGGGTGGATGGATGGATGGACGGACTGACGGATAGGTGGGTAGGTGGATGGATGGATGGATGGATGGATGGATGGATGGACAGATGGACGGATAAGTGGGTAGATGGATGGCTGGATGGTTGAATGGGTGGGTGGATGGATGGATGGACGGACTGACGGATAGGTGGGTAGGTGGATGGATGGATGGATGGATGGATGGATGGATGGATAGATGGACGGACAAGTGGGTAGATGGATGGCTGGATGGTTGAATGGATGGATGGATGGGTGGGTGGATGAGAAAGTGCTGGCCTAAAAGTTCCAGTCCTGTGGTTCTCAATTCTGGTTGCATGTTAATCCCTCATGAATGTTTGCAAAAATGCCGACACCAGACCAACCTAATCACCAACTCCGAACACTGGTGTTCAGAGAACTGTGCTGTCCAACACAGTAGCCACTAGCCACAGGCTGATGTAAGATTCAATCGAGATTGCATAAAACTTAAAACACAGTTCCCTGATGGCACTACCCACACGTCAAGTGCTCCTCAGCCCATACGCAGCTAGTGGCAACTGATGGGAGTTCAGGGTAGGCCATCCCAAAATATGCCACTCCGGCACTTTGATTATTCTGAATTAAAGTTTCATAAGAAACAGCTGATAGAAGAACACTCTGGCCACCCTTTGTCTCCCTAAAAACAGGAAATAAATCTCCCGTGTGAAAGGCACCTTCCCTGCACCAGGAGGAACCGAGAAATCCTTATCGCTACAGATACAGAATCTGAAGCCCAGAAAACTGTACACAAACCTTGTTGCTTCCTTGTTAATTAACCACCCAAGCTTGAACTTCTTTGTCTGGTCAATTCTTCACAAATTTATTGTTTCCTTGTCAAAAAAGTATAAAACCTGTCTGCTTGGGTCACTTCTTTGGGTCTTATATCTTTAAGTCCCCACACATAAAAAATTAAATTTGTTTTTCTCCAGTTAAGCTCTCTCCTATTACAGGGTATGTCTCTGTCAAGAAACAAAAAGGAAGAGGTAAAATTTATTTTTCCTCCCCTATACCGCCCTAGTGGACAGGACTGATACAGCACATTTCCATCATCACAGCGAGTTCTTTCTACTGGAGAGCACTGTTCTAGAACTTCATCTGAATCTAGTTTATTATGTGGCTCATTTGTGCCTTGAACTACACTTATTGAGCACCTATTATTAGCCAGACACCATACTAAGTGCTAAAGATAATAGTAACAATCACAAAAACAGTAACAGAAATAGCAGACAATTCTTCATGGGGCTTACTGTGTATTCCCAGGTTTTGTTCTACAAGCTCTACAGACACAAGTTAATTTCATTTTCCTATTAGCCATATTAAAGATACTATTACAATCCTCATTTTACACATAAGGAAATCGAGACAAAGGGGCTTTAAGAAACTTGCCTATGATCACCCAGCTGGTGAGGTGAGGAGTCAGAATTTGAACCCAGTCCCAGTCAAACGGGCCATTTACAAGGCAGAGTGGGGAAAAGACTGGAAAGTTCCTGCACATTTCTTAAGGGTGACCACGGAGTCTCGGACTGACCAGGGGGCTTGCTCAGGGGCACAGCCAGGATCTGGCAAGGCTGAGGGAAGAGATCCACCACTGGGGTGTAAGCTGCTCTGACTCCCTACTTCCATCAGAGGAATGCAGCCCAGGAAACGAGGTCCAGGCTGGAAAATTCCTCTAAAACCTGAATGGATAAGAGCTATCTGCATTCACACTGCCTTGCTCACAGGTACACCCCCCTATTCTGTGGCAATTTCAGGACACATGGCAGAGAGACTACGGCGCTGGGCAGGGCCTCTTTAAATACCCCCGGGCTCTGTGATTCGGCAGTCAGCTGTTCCTTGGCTGCCTCTCTCCAAACAGTGCCTCACATCTCTATCCCCATGTTTCCCATGACTCAGTGAGGTAGGCTGTTGGAGGCGGCTGTAGCAAGCTTGAGAGCCAGAGCCACCTGGCTTCCTTCCAAAGGCCATCATCTACTTAAGTAATAAGCCACAGAGAACCTTCAATGATCCTGTTACCTCACATTCGAAATGGTAATAGGAGCCCCTTGTGGGCGGCTGCAGGATTTAGAAATTAAATCCTCCAAGAATCAAAGGGGCAAGGATGGCAGGCAGCTTGTCCTTTCAATGTCCTTCTAGGACACTGTTTAACAAACTCAGACAGATAACTATCTAGGGCAAGGGTCAGCACACTACGACCCTCTGGCCAAACCCCACCCTCCGCCTGCGCTGCCATCAGGGCCAAGCCACCAAGACTCCTCACCTGCTCCAACAGCAGAGTTGAGAGGTTGTGAGAGAGCGACGGAGGTGTGTGGCCTGGAGAGCTTAAAATATTGACTATCTGGGTCTATGCGGATCAGCCAGACCCGGATCTCGAGAAGTACACCCGAATTTGATTCTGTTATTTTCTGCATACTAAGGGATTGGACACTGTGAAGCCGCGTGGTGACTCGTAAACTTCTGTGCCATAGAAAAGAGAACCTCCCAATTTACAGTATCACTGCCCTGAAGGATGCTCATGGATTTTGTATCTAACCGTGACCAACCAGGTTTCTCAGGAGGCAGGATCGGAAATGGTCACTATGGAGCCACAAGCTCATGAAGGAGTCTTCGAAGGACCAAGCCCCCAAGAAAGGAGGGAAGGAAGCAGGACTACGTGGAGATAGAAGGTAAGCTGGGACACAGTTGTGACAGGCCTTGGCTGACTCTCTGGGCGGTTCTGATCATAGGACGACCTTGAGAGATGCAAGCAGAGGGAGAGACGTCCCTGCTTTATCCCCACGCACGGACAAGACGCTGGGTACAGGCTGTCCTGATAGGGACATGTCTTCGGGCCCGGAGACTGTCTGCAGCCAAGGAAACTCCTGAAGGGAGCTGACAGCTAAGGGCTAAAAGGATCCAGAGCAAGGCCCCCCCACTTCCCCAAAATGCACCACTTTGACACGTGGATTATTTAAGCTGAAAATAACCCGGGTCCAAAAGACTCAGGAAGAGCTTTTAACCTCCCCCCTTAACTGCCTCTAAGAATTTAGATAGAGGTTTTAGTCCGGGAAGAGATAACTACACAAAGTCAGGGCTAGGTGGGAGTAAGGGGGAGGGGGAGCGCAGGGCCCACCTCTACAATTCCCCTCCCTACCCCATTGTCTCTGCAAGGCACCAGGCACATTTGTTTACCAAACATTTGCTCTTCCCCACCTCCTATAAATTGTCTTTCCCCGTGAAGCCCTAAACTCCTATCCCTCCTTAGCTCAGGAGGCATATAAGCATCAATGGCCTGTCTTAGAGCCTCTCAGATCTCTCTGGGACTCCAGTACATATGAAATTAAATTTGCTTTCCTCCTGTTAATCTGTCTTATGTCAACTAACAGAGCAGCCAAAAGAAACAAGAAGGGTGGCAAAAAAATTTTTTTCCTCCCCTATAGAGCTTTCTGCTGGCATCACTTCCAGAAGCTGGGGTGCCTCAAGGCTGTTCTGAACGGTACCCCACTACTTCCCTCACACATACCTAATTATTCTCTCCCATCCTTTTTCTTCAAATGCCTTTGACTCAGCTTTACCAACTTACTGCTCGCTTCATTAATGATATAAATAAAATATTTGATTCAGGTTCCCTCTATAATTATAAGAGTGGCATGTTTCTCACTTTTTCCAAATTATTTTTTGGCAGAATGCACATGTTAAATGGAAATTATTGCAATATTATTATAAACATAATGGAGAAAGCCATTACTTAAGATGAACAGGAAGTTTACTCCCAGCAAGGCCTTCATTCCTACATTCCTTCTCAACATTCCACCCAGGGCAGCACTGGGGTACCAGTGAGTCAGGACAGCAGTGAACTGCTTCTCCTTGAAGGTCAGCCTGATGGCTAGCTAGAGAGGTTAGGGGAGGCTTCCCAGAACAGAGAATGCTAGAAAATAACCAAGGAGGAAACCTGAGGCTAAATCAGGACTTGGTGTCTGCAAAGCCTTTATCTGGCTGGTGTTAAGGAATGGGGAGCAGACAGTATTTCCTGAGAAGTCCAGTTAAGTCTCCATGTGTGCAAAAGTCAAAAGGTAGATAGAGCATCTTGGACACCCTTGTTTCAAAATGCACAGTAAGAATCAGAACGGTTAAGGCCGCATCAAGAGGGACACGGCCCGGGGAGAGGCCACTGGGAGGGCCCTGTACTTGCTGGTGAGGTTTCCAGCCTAGTTCTAAGTAGGCGTTGACAGGAAGGTCCAGGGGAGGCTCAGGGAAGACCCAGTATGTAATACACGCTTTCCACAAACAGAGTACGTGGCCCTGGTTGAGGGCCGCATGCAACTTACACAAAATACAACAACAAAAGGATGCAAATGACTGCACTGGTGCAGAGGAAGATAATTGGACAATAAACCAAATTTAGCAAGATGCTAACTACGGAATCCTAACAGTCGATATATGGGTATTAACGGGACAATTCAACTTTTTTACATGTTTAAAATACTTCGTAATCAAATACTGGGGGAACTAATGACCGAGAGCAAAACATAATCCCAGTCCTTCTATATTCCACACGTTAAAGGTAAAGGACTTACAAAATATACATATTTACACACATGCAGATATACAGATATATGCATACCCACAGATATACTCACACAGTTGTAAATGAATAAAACACAAATATAGGCAGAGAATGGGACATGAAAACAAAAGCAAAGATATTCGGTCTCGGCTTGTTTTGTTCTGGCAAAAAAAAATTGTTTTTTTAAGATTTTATTTATGTGACAGAGATCACAAGTAGGCAGAGAGGCAGGCAGAGAGAGAGGGGGAAGCAGGCTCCCCAGTGAGCAGAGAGCCCGATGCGGGGCTTGATCCCAGGACCCTGAGACCATGACCTGAGCCAAAGACAGAGACTTAACTGACTGAGCCACCCAGGCACCCCTGTTCTGGCAAAAAATTAATGGCACAGCATTTCCTAGACAGCAAAACCCAGGAAACCGTAGACCATCTCCCCTTAAAGTCACTTATTCTTAAATGTAACAGAAAATTGCTCAGGAAAAAAGGTATTTACGAACTAGATGTCATAAAGTCATAAAAATTCTGAATGAAATCACTCAACCTATAAAGGAAGGAAACACAGTCCCAATATCCAACATCTGCCTTAACTCTACATTGATCTGCCTCGGCTAACAGCCTAAATGAACGTGTAGAAAGCAAGGCTTGCCATGTTGTTAGACAGAGAATTCTAAGCAGACTTTAGGTGTAAATAATCACGCTGTACTAGACACTAAGTGAATAGCAATTACATTTGAAGCGAGCCTACCTCGCAGAGTTTCCGGGCTAGCCGATTCACAGAAGCAGCCAGCACTCTGTGTGACAGGTGTGGAACCTTGAACTAAGCACAAGTCCTTCCCAGCACCAACGGCCATGATCACCCCCAAGTGCAGCGAGAGGCTCTGTGAGCTCATGACCCGAAACCAGGGGAAAGGTAAGAGCTTCCATAAGGCCTGAGCAATGAGCTCCAGCTTAGGGGAAGATATCAGAGGCACACAGCACTCCAAATTCCACAGAGCGCTACGAATACAGCCCAGATTCAGTGTGGCCACCCACGGTCCTTCCCTGGTGACATACAAAATGCACTTTTATCCTAGACGTCTGCATTTCCATCCTAAGAACCTCAGTCAGGGTGGGGTGCCCAGGGGGGCTCAGTCAGTTAAGCATCCACATCTTGATTTTGGCTCAGGTCATGATCTCAGGGTCATGGGATCGAGGTTTACATTGAGCTCTGTGCGGAGTGTGGAGCCTGCTTAGGATTTCTTTCTCCCCACTCTTCCCCTGCACTCCCCACATGCGCGCTCTCTCTCTCTCTCAAAAATAAGTAAATAAATAAACAACCTCAGAGGAAGAATAACAGGGTTTGCTGTACAGAGAGCTAAGGATGCATGCTTACCTGGGATATATTTGTTCTGTGATAATAAATGCTCACGTGTTGCCTATTACTAGTATGAGTATGAGCCATTTTACTGAGCATTTATTATGGTGCAGGCTCTACGCTAGCCACCTTTCTGCATGAACCCTCTTCATCCTCAGGCAGTCCTGAGAGGAAAGGGCTCCTCTGGGCTGCAAAGAAACAGGTTCCTGAGGCCAAAGGCCATCCGGTGAGAGGCGGACGGGAATGTAGGCGATGTGAGCACAGAGAGACACTGAACACTATCGCCAATGCCAATCCCACTTGTGCCTAGGTCAGGTGCGCAACTGGAAGTGAGCGCACATTTCATTCAGTGAGTGAAAAGCACAGTACAACAGCAAGAGCATCCACCCGGCCCAGAGACATGGCCTCTGAAGATGTAAGAAGAAAGCCAGCAGCCCACAGGGCATCCCGACGAGATGCCGCCAAGCCCCCGGTGAGGCAGGGGACTCAGGAGTCCCCCGACTGAGTACCGACGGCCCGTGCTGACTCCCGGCCAGCCCTGCATTTAGCAGCAGCGAGGCGGCCGCTGCAGTCCCAATTTGGAAAATATCACAATGAAACCAAACCACAGGCAAGGGTGTAATGAAAGCTCTTCTACCTTTGTTTTTAAGTATCTGAAACCTGCCAAGCACGGATCACTGCAGAGAGCAAAACGGCATGTCTTGCGGCCTACTTGGCCTTTCCTTCTCCTGCCTGGGACCCTAGCTGAGAAAAGGAAGGAAGTGCATCATCGACTGGAGCCCAGTGCCCCAAGACCCCGACGAGGTGCCTCCCACAAGCATTATCTCAATGCATCCTGGCCCAAACCATGTAGCACAGGTATCGGGAACTTCCACTAGATACAGGAGGAGAGGTTCGGAGAGCGTCTGTGACCTCTCCAGGGTGCACAGCTAGCTAGCACGGCAGAATGAGAACTTAAACTTCTAACTGCACATTCGGCCCCGATTCATCAAATTGCACAGCTTCCCACATCCTGCGTCACAGAGATGGTCAGAAGACAGCATGAAAACAGTCGGTCTTCAGGAGTTCCCAGGATTGAGGGGTGCCTGCGCAGCTCTGCCGGTGAAGCATCTGCCTTTGGCTCTCAGGTCATGATCCCGGGGTCCTGGGATGGAGCCCCCCGTTGGGCTCCCTGCTCAGCTGGGAGCCTGCTTCTCCCTCCCTCTGCTACTGCTCCTGCTTGTGTGCTCTGTCTCACTCATACACTCACTCTCAAATAAATACAATCTTAAAAAAATAAATAATAACAAGAAGTTGTTCCTAGGATTGAAATCTGGTAGTAGGAAGTGGCAAACCACCTTGCACGGCAGCCCAGCAGCCTCAGGACCAGCTCTGCTCTAAAGGGCCAAGGCTGCCAGGCCATTCGAAGATGCCAACACGAGGCTGAGCTGCATTCGGCACCTGCTGTTGCGGGACTCCCGTGCACACGGGCAGCACCATGTCGCTCGAAAGGGTGGGGTGCGGGTAAGGGGTGCCGACAAGGGGTGCCGGCTTCACTGCTGCAGTATCTCAGCCAGCTAGCTAAAGGACCCTGATTATAAACCTTCAGGGTGGCCACTGGGGGTGCCGGGGGGGGGGGCAGGGGCGCTCACGTAGCCAAACTCAGGACATAGCTCAGGCATTCCTGCACTCAGAGGGAAGGGAGAGAGGATGACAATATTCTAAATGAGAACAGGAAAGCATTGAAGAATAAAGCAAAAATATCCTCTGTGCGTGAGCATGGTTTACATGAGCTCCGAATTCGAAGGCATTTTTAAAACCCAGGCATGACCCTGCACTGAGGAAGTAGGCGCCTGACACTGAAAACAACAGCCTGCATGCACACACGTCCCACAAGGGCCATAAAGGCTGGCAAGGCTTCCACCGGGAAACGGAGTCTTGGTGACCGCACACAGGCACGAGGAAAAGAGAAGGAAATCGCACCCCTGCCTCCTCTCCCGGTCCTTCTCTGCCAGCTAGAAGCAGAATTCTCTCAGCTCCAAGCTTCGAGTTCTGAACAAGGATACATAAATTGCAGGATTCGAAATGGGAGACGTAAGCACTTGTCCACACCTGTCATCTCTGGGGACCCATTAAATACCCATTATCCCTCATTTTCCCAACTTTACAGAAAATCCGCAAAGTGCCATCATATCATACCCTTTGTGCTCATCTGGAGTTAAGGCAGCCCGCTCAGATCCACGGCGTCGGTGTAAGATCCTAAGAACAGAGCCACAAAGGTAAGGATGCCGAACGCCTCCGGACTCACTGGTCAGGAAATGCATACACAGGGTCACGCCGCAGAAACAATACTGACGTGGGATATAACATCTCTCTTTGGAAGGGCAAGGCGTAAAGAGGTAAATCACTCATGTCCATGTTCATATTCTCAAAGGGACCCCAGAGAGGGAGACATCAGACCCTCGCCCCACATATGAGGAAGCCAGGGGCTTACAGGGATCTCATCTAATAGCAGGACTACATGTTTGGGGGGGGGGGTCTTAATTAAAAAAGAAGCATAGGAGATGGGCTCTAATGTCATTTTTCAGTTAGTAAGAGTTTGCTCATGAAAAAAGACACAATCCTCCAGCTTCCAATATGGATTTTTGTGCAATATATTAATACTGTAGGGAAAACGTCCCCACTGCACAGTTAACAGAGACCAAGGAAGCAAGGACACCCTGAAGGAAAGGCAAACATGCAGAAGCTAGTAGGGGCGCTGGAGAAATGGACTGATCATCCTTGCCAGCCTGAAAGAATCCTTAAAAGGGATCAATTCGGCCTTATGTTGGGTCACAGGATCTGGACCAGCAAGATCTGGTCTTCCAGCTGCCACTCTGCTCTCATCCCTTACCACTTTCCCCTTTGCTCCCCCTGCTAGGGACTCACTAGCCTTTCTATACCCTGATCACAGCACCACATGCCTAACCACAGGCCATTTGCACTTCTTATTCCCTCTGTCTGAGACACTCTTGCTCTGAATAGCTATGTAATCTGACCCTATACTTCCTTCAAATCAACTCAAATGTCACTGCCCAGAGAGGCCTTTCTCTACCTCCCCCTACATTAGCAGCACAGTAAAAGGGGGTGCTGAGGATCAGTTCAGACAGCATAGGGCTGTGCACAGTCGGAATCTACTCCAAACTGCCCATTGTGAACGGAATCAAGAACAGAGATGGATGCACATATCCAAGGGCCATCCTAGCAGTTTAAGGGTTGATATCTTACAAAAGCTAAAACCCAAACAAGGGCCCAGTCTCAGCATTATGGGAAGACCCTGGGCGTTTCTGACCCGGCTGCCCAGCAGAGAAAGGTTCCCTCTTCCTGGAACATGTAAGATTTCAGACACTCTGGGGTTTGACTGCTAAAAGGAAGTGGAGTCTGCCCAGCTTCTACCGGAGACGTGGAAGCCAGGATAGCTTTGAAAAGGGTACTCCAGCCTCTGATGTCCTGTGCCTTCCCTTGAGAAGCTCTTGCCCTCTGAGCTCATTCAAGGAGAAGCCAGCACGGGCCTCCTACCCTCGGGAGTGAGTTCTGGGGAGGGAGCCCTGGAGAAGGGAGCAATAATAGACAAGGCAGAGCTGGCTCTGGGACTGTCCAGTGATAACACAAAGGGGCAAAGAAGGAAATAGCTTCTGTTCTGTGAGGACCCACCTCCTAGCTGACTCAGAGCGGAAAGGCAGGTTCGATACCCCTGTGTCCTCCTCCCCCAGCCACTTCCCTCCTGGGCCCCCATGTGGGATGGGTTTGCTTTTTCCGACCAAATGAGCAAGAATAAGACAACCCGAATAACAGCACCTTTTCCCAGAAAGATTTCCTAATGCACCAGAGAAAGATACCAGACTTTATGTTTTGGGAACTCAGGTGAACACGCCAGGAGGGCCCCAGCTGCTGAACCCAGGCAGTTTGGAGAGGTTCTGATGAGTTAACCTCTGTGGAGGTGTTTCCTCAGCTCTCAAAGAATTTTGCTATTTTAAGAGTTAAATGAGACGATATGTGGGAAACACTCAGTACAAGGCCTGGCACAAAGTGGGTATTCAGAAAGTGCTAAATTTGAACAAATCATGATGATGATTTAAAAAAGGAAATGTCAAAATTAGAACCCAAATCTAACTATCGGAGCTTTCTAGAAAGATGCAAATTGTGGAAATCACTTAAACCCCATCTAATACTAGAAAATAGACATTTCATAATAATTCCTGATCTTAGTGAATCACATAATCTCTGTTGAAGAAATTAATAGGGGTGCCTGGGTGGCTCAGTCAGTTGAGCCTCTGACTCCTGATCTCAGCTCAGGTCATGATCTCAGGGTCCTGGGATCGAGACCCACATCAAGCCCTGTGCTTACCAAGAAATCTGCTTGGGTCTCCCTCTGCCCCTTCCCCCACTCACACGCTCACTCTCTCTCAAATAAATAAATCTTTTTTAGAAAATTAATAATGGTTTCTTGATTTTAAAACAGCTTTTTATTCTTTAAAAAAAAAAAAAAGGTTCTGGAATGGTAACGTGTGCTTTCAGTGTCCAGGACATCCGTTCAAGCTGTATGACGCTAAGAACATTTCCTGACCCCGCAAGAACTGAGAATCTGGGGCGCCTGGGTGACTCAGTCGGTTAAGCAGCTGCCTTCAGCTCAGGTCATGATCCCAGGGTCCTGGGATGGAGCCCCACATTGGGCTCCCTGCTCAGCAGGGAGGTGGTTTCTCCCTCTCCCTTTGCCTGCCACTCCCCCTGCTTGTGCTTTCTCTCTCTCTGCCAAATAAATAAATAAAATCTTTAAAAAAAAAAAAAAAAAAAAAAACCTCAAAATCTCCATCTGTAAAACAAAGGCAATAGTCATACTGATTACACAAGGTTTTGAGATAATTAAACAGATTGATACATGTAAAAAACCTTAGAACAGCATTAGGTAGTATCACTATTCTTATCGTGCATTGTGACAATTGATCATTAATGCAACTTTATGTGACGCTACAGTGTCCGTTCTGTGCAAGGCTTCTATGTGTGTATCACTGGGAGGGCTCAGGGATGACATGTGAAAGCATTTAACCCAGCTCCTGGCACAGCATACAGAGCTAAAATAGAAGAGGTGTCTCCGGACACTGTTCTCAGGGATATAACCAATAGGACTCTGCCTAAAAAAGAGGCAGAGGGGTGCCTGGCTGGCTCAGTGGGTTAAGCCTCTGCCTTCGGCTCAGGTCATGATCTCAGGGTCCTGAGAGAGAGCCCCGCATCGGGCTCTCTGCTCAGCAAAGACCCTGCTTCCCCCTCTCTCTCTGCCTGCCTCTCTGCCTACTTGTGATCTTTATCAAATAAATAAATAAAATATTTTTTTAAAAAAGAGGTGGAACCAAAATTTCTACACTTAAGCCAACAGAACACATGCAATAATTATGAGCATGTGAATAGTGTGAAAAGATCGCCTGAGTCATTACGAAGAGCGATAAATCACAGCCTGGAATTGATAACCAATGGCAACTTGTAAGGGTATATAATGGCATAAAGTAAGATAATTACAAATAAGTGAGAGGGGAAATCCCCACACAACCTACTTTCCATGAAAGGAAATGCAGGGATAGAATACTGAAGGTGGTGGCTTGTTTTCCTTTTTTTCTTTTAAGATTGTGTTGATTTATTGAGAGAGAGAGCATGAGCACAGGGGAAAGGCAGAGGGAAAGAATCTCAAGCAGACTCCATGCGGAGTGCGGAGTCCAAAGCAGGGCTCGATCTCACGACCCCAAGACCACAACCCGAGCTGAAATCAAGTGTCAGGCACTCAACCCACTGAGCCACCCAGGAGCCCCCAACACGGCAGTTTCTAAATGCCCCCGCATGCCAAAGCAAGGCAGCCCATCATCCACCGGCCCCAGCACCCGAGCGAGAGGGCCAGGTGGAGAAGGGATATACTGTGGTCCCCAACAGGTGCCTCTCCTACTGCGAACCCTGGTGTTTCTGAACTTCCTTCTGATGCCTCAGCTGATGGCAGGAAAGGGCAAACCAGAAAGAGGGAAGAAACTGACTAGAGTCTCGGTACCACAGTTCTCTTTTCATTTTCAGGATAAGCCAATTTCACAAAGCAAGCATTCCAGGTCCCTGGTGGAAGGGAAACCCAGGCCACTACTGCCTGCTGCTAAGACCACCTGCAAGACCACCAAAATGGGTGGGTGGGGTGGGGGTGGGGGGGAGGAAGAGGGAGTCATTTTATTTCCCACCAGCCTCAAAGCATTTTGGCAACCTGAAGATGAAGATGCTCTGATAGACAGGCCTGGAATCCAATGGCTAGAGTGCCTGGCCCCCTCCCAGGTCCCTGCCACTCACCCGCTTACACAAAACAGCGCCAGCCTGGGCCACGCTGTCGCTCGTGGCCCACGTGCTGTATTCCCTTACACGCCAGGCGCTCGGAGGGCAGCCCACCCAACTTCTTAAAGAACCAGATGACAGTAGAGCTCGTTAGGACACCAGGTGACACCTGATCGCAAAGAAAATTCCACTTCTTTCTGGGCCATCGTTTACTAGCTTAGATGGACTTATACTTTTTGCATGTATTCGGTCAAACTGGAAGAGGGCTGAAAAGTCAGTGTAAGGTGCCTCCATCCAATCCCATATTGGTGAAGTGCACATCTCTCTGCTTGATCATTCATGACTTCAGCAGATATTAACCAAATGCTCCGTGGCCTCAAACCTGCAGTGGGCGCTGTGAACAGAGACAAGCAAATGCACACCTTCAACAATGCGTTATTTTTTTTTTTTTAAAGATTTTATTTATTTATTTGACACACAGAGAGAGATCATAAGTAGGCAGAGAGGCAGGCAGAGAGAGAGGAGGAAGCAGGCTCCCCACTGAGCAGAGAGCTCGATGCGGGGCTTGATCCCAGGACCCTGAGATCATGACCTGAGCTGAAGGCAGAGGCTTTAACCTGCCGAGCCACCCAGGTGCCCCAACAATGCGTTATTTTAAAAGAGTGAGTGGGGCACCTGGGTGGCTAAGCGGGTTAAGCCTCTGCCTTCAGCTCAGGTCATGATCTCAGGGTCCTGGGATCGAGCCCCACATCAGGCTCTCTGCTCAGCGGGGAGCCTGCTTCCTCTTCTCTCTCTGCCTGCCTCTCTGCCTATTTGTGATCTCTGTCTGTCAAATAAATAAATAAAATCTTTAAAAAAAAAAAAAAAAAGAGAGAGAAAGAGTTTAGGTTTTGATTTTCCCCAAAAGGAATTGCGGTAGGCGGGGACAAGAAGGCTGAGCCGCTGGTGTTAAAGCTTCTTTTATCCAAAACAGAAAGTAGCTTCTTCCATCAACTCCCGGAAGAGAAATAAAGCTGTTTCAGTGCAGTGCTTCTGCTCCCCTCTGCAAACAAACTAAATATATCTGATACCTAGGCCCACCCTTAAAAGGAGACCTGTCAGCGAGCTAGCCAGCTCCCCTGGGCTGCAGTGAGATCTCTCCGCGGCCTGCCTGCCTTCTTTCTAAATAATCTGGAAAATTTTCCTGCTTCTGGAAGGAGCCCTGCTGTGAAACTCCAGAAAAAAGAAAACAAGTCAAAGACTGTATCCTTTTCAAGTGCTCACCGATGCTGCACTGTTGGGACCCCTTCAAACTCTCTCCCAAGGACCTTCTCTTTGAGAAGACGGGTCCTTCAAGGGGTGTTTGTTTAAATAAGCATAGTATACCCACACCATTAAACTTCCCTCGGTAATATCACCTAGCAATCCTAGGGATCTAGGATACATTAACAACTAGGGGGTTTCTGCTGAGTGAAAAAAAAAAAAAAAAAAACAGCCTCAAGGATTGCAGAAATGATTCCACGTTCATAACATTATTCACATAAGCACGACCCAGATGGAAGACAGATCTGTGACGGCCTGAGGTTGGGGGCAGGGAAGGGGGGGCACACCAGGGCAAGCAGGAGAGATCCAGGAGTTAGAAGCGAGATGAAAAAACAAAGACAAAATACACACAGATACAAAGGAATGCAAGCAAAGCAAATCTACCGGAGTCTGCTGGTGTACTGTATCCATGTCAATTTCCTGACTGTGGTAACATACTACAGTTATGCACAATGTTACCACTGAGACGGGGTGTCCTTCTGTAGTATTTCCTACATGTGCATGGGAATATACAATTATCTCAATATTAAGTTTAAAAAAAAGAAAAGAGGGCAGTTTTGAAAGACAATACAGGCCAGCTTCATTCACACTCTGCACAGCGCCCTGGCCACTATTTATTAAAGGGATCTGGGGCCCTTCCTCAGACTCCAGAGGCCAACGCCCCCTCTCCTATCACACACAAGACTGGACCACCACCCACACCTTTTCAAGGGATCTTGTTAAGTGTCCAGCTGCACATGAGAATTAATCCATCACTGCCCACAACACAAGTGTCACTCTTAGTGTCCTTTTAGACAAGGAAAATGTGCCATTACTTATATAAACCACACCTATGGAGGGAACTCTATGAGTCTGCCTGAGCCATGAACCTTGGGCAGCCCCCTGGCCTTCCTTTTACTTCCCTTTGCATATTTATCTTAATTTTCAGACATGTGCTTATTCGTAACCTAAAAAGAAAAAAAAAAAAAACTCAAATGCTGACTTTTGTTACATGCACATACATCAGGCTAGCTATAATTGTATAAGCACACCCTTCTCCCAAACATACCTATAATTTCCCCCAAGCGTCGTATAAATTTCAACCCATTAAATAAAATGATTTCCTACTGTCCTCCTGGATGTTACTAACCCTCACCCCCACCAGTGACATCACTGTTTCCATAGTAACTAATTGTACTTCAAAGTGGAAAATACAGATGGTGCCTTTAAAAAAAAAAAAAAAGGCAGACAAAATAAGTGATAGAAACCAAGCATATCCCAGCATAAGTGGTGATGTATAATGTACCTGCATTACGTGGCTCCAGCTCAGGGACAAGCAATAAATATTTTAGCAGAGCCCTTATGCTAACAGCAATTCTGTGTTAACAGCAGCCCTATTGAATTACATGATTGCCTCTGGACACGTGGCTGCCCAACTCACTGCATGTAGGTAAAAGCCTGTGTTCAACAGCACAGGTACGCGTCACAGGCAGATTTTCCAAACAGAGTCACGTATCCTACTCTATACTTACGCGGTAATTATGCCTAACTGAGAACAGCTATTTCAGAAAGAAAGAACACAACTGCTCACGACAGAAACAGAACACGCTGATGAGGAAAAGAGTCTCAATTCTTACTTCCTAAAGGTAAGAAAAAAATGATAAAGTCTCCACGCAACGTAACATTTCTCTCCTTCCGGTGGGTCCCTTTTCAGTGATGACAGGTATTTCTTTGTCTGGGGGGTGGTGAATGAGGGTTTTCCTGGACATGAAAACCCACATTCTGAGCAGTAAGGAACGCGGCGATTAGGTGACGATTCTGGATGCTTTGACACAAAACTAGAGTCTGGTTTTAAAACAAAACTGAGTGTTTGATCTGCCCCTGTCAAAATGTCATTCTGAACACTTAACATTTAACAGATTCAACAAAAGCGTCAAGAAGTTCCATCATTTCATCTCTGAACTACGGAAGCCGATATTTAGAAGACCAGGAGGTAAAACCATGTCCTACAAACACACCCAGTGAGCTACTTTCTTCCTATCCCTCTGGCTTACGACCCAGGACTAGGAGTCATGCAGCCGATTGAAAAGGCCCAAACCCATACCTCGCTTAAGATCTCACATGACGCTGGTTTCATTTCTGGGCCACTCAATTGTGCCCCATTTTCTCAGCACAGTTTTCTGTGTTTCAGTCAAGCTCTGGGACAGGACAGTCTCTGTGTGCCCCTGTCACCTCATGCATAGAGGATGGGGAGGTGGCCCAGCCACACGCCTTCCTCCCTAGCTTCCAGCTGTGAAATCGGACAGGACTATGGGTCTCCGGTTCCTCTGAGGCTCACTGAGCTAACCTCGTCCTGAAGCACCTCTTCCACAGGTCCCACCACTTTTTGCAAAATCCTAAAGTGACTCCTTCTTGCCTACTAGACTGAGTCTAGAATTCCAGGCCTTTCCTGACCTAACTGCCACCTCCATCGAGTGAGGCCCCCCATCTTTCCCCTGTCTGCCTTGGCCGGAGCCCTACCCTCAGTTACCACCCCTCCTCTTCCCACAGCACATCTTCCCCTCTGCTGATGACCCTGCCTTTTCTGTGGGGTCCACCCCAATGTCCCCCTCCTCCCGGGCTCCACGAAGGGACCTTTCACATTCAGCCTCAAGTACTCACTCCACCAAGAATCTCAGCCATCTCTCTGATGTCATTTGCAAAGGTTTTGGGAAAAGCACGGCCACGTAAAGCTCCCTCAGAGCGGAGATTTCTGTGCACATAGGTAAATGCCCTGTCCCCAGCCCTAGAAGAGGACCCGTCAAATCACACACACTCAATGAACTGATCTTGATGAATATGGTCGGCATCACAGAATACTAGTATCCTCAATTTCTGAAGGGAAAGAGAGGGAGAAGACAGCAGGGCTTGGTTATCAAAATTTAAAAATATATACAAGGAGAAATGCCATCATCGCTTTCAGAGGCTTCATGCCAAATTAATTAAAAATGTTAAATAAGTGATTTAAGTGGTTAGGAGATAGTACAACATAGAAGAAAAGATTCTTCCACATCAGAATTAAATTTAATGCCTCAGATCAATAAAAACTATCTGAAAGACCAGGAAATAAATCAAGTAATATAAACCACACGCAAGAGAAAATGACTTGAGGAAAGTGGTGTGTTGCCATCCAAACGCAGAAGTGGCTTATGGAAATGAGGTTTCTCATTCAGTGGAGTTGAATCAGTTCCATTTGGGTCAAACAGCAGGACCCCAAACGTATTGGCAGAAGCACAATATCTACAATTAGCAGTTCTAGGGTTCCAGGGCCAGGAATACGAAGAGAGGGAAGACCGCACCCCCCTCCACCACAGATGAGAACCACACAGGGTCGCTGCAGGTGGGAGTAGGGGGGGGTGGGACCAAGGAGCTCCCTGGGGGTCATCTAGAAGATATCATGCAAAACACAAACACACCTACTGGACTGACTGGCTCGGACACGAGACTCCAAGGACAGGAACCACCAATGTGGGAGCTTCAGGACCCCCAGATGTTACCCAGCTACAAGAACACCTGTTAGCACCCAGGTGGTCAGCCTAAGATCAGTAGGAGAGACCCGCCCAGAGGAAGGAGTCAGCCTTGGGCTCTGGGTAAAAAAGACTACAGAGATGGAAACTGGCATCCCTGGGAGCAAGAGCTGAAGGCAGGAATTCACCAGAAGCACCATCTTCTCTGGGGAGCCAAGACCCAACCATTAAAGACCGAAGCTTTCAGAACTCTAGGATTCCAGGGCAGGAGTCTCTCCGCTTTTTCTGCAAGAGCCCAGATAGTAAGTGTTTATAGGCTTCTGCAGGCTCTGTGATCCCTGTTGCAACTACACAGCTCTGCTCTTGTCATGCCAAAGTGGTTGTAAACAGGGATCTGAAATGAACCAGCATGGTTGTGTTCCAGTACAGCGGGATGTAAAAAAAAAAACAGCCCACAAGGAGGATCTGGCTCACACACTGTCACTGTCTAGAGCAGGTCCCTGCTCTAGAACTTTCGTCAGTACTCTTATCTCCTCCAGATTTTCCGCCAGGGCAGTGTGTTTCTCCACAGGGCATTACAACAGAGCCCTCAAGGCAAAAAGCCTGAGGAAGTGTCTTCAGGGACCCATGGAAGGGGTGACAGCAAGGAAGCTGGGGTTTATTATGTACCAGGAACCACACCACATGCGGTAACTCACACTCATGAGGACCTTCTAAGGCAGGCACTCATCATCCCCAAGTGACGGATGAGGACAGTGAAGTCCCGAGGGGGAGGAGGAACCCACCCAGAGTCACACACGAGGGCTAGAGCACAGGCAGCCTGGCTCCAGAGCCAAGTCCTCCCCACCGTGGACACAGAAACTGGACAGACAGTGCCCACATCAAACCGGACAGCCTGGCCAGGAAAGGCATGACCCACCAAGGGCCGGGAGCAGTAAAAGAAAAGGAAAGCAGGAAGGGGAGGGGTCTGCAAAGTGTCTTCATACAGAAGGGCAAGTAAGGGTAAGGGCTCCAACACTGAGTTGCAAAATGGGGGACAACCTGACGAACTAAATGAGATAATATGTGTCACAGACTGCACCAGTGCCCAGCACACGCAAACACTCAAGAAACAGGAGAAACGATGATTATTGGTGAGCAAGTTACCACCTACTCAGAATTTCGGCAACAACCTCATCTGTTAAAAGGGTAACAACAGAGACTCCCATGCCAAGGTCAAGGGAGCCAATGTCCCTTTCATACTGAGAGGTCTGGTCATCACAGCCCGCATCAACCCAGCAGTCACCCTCAGCATCACAAACAGGGATCAGCCAGATGTCTAACCTGATGTACTTAAAGGAATGCCTTAGCCGTTCTCCAGTGTGATCAAACAAAACAAATCCAATCAAGAAAAAAACGAACTTCCAATCAGACCACCCAATCAGACCACCCGGGAGTAATCAGATAAATTCACTACAAGGAACATTCCATGGAATGTTCCATATAATGACAATGTCTTCAAAGATAACAACCTCTTCACAAGGACTGACATCTTCAGAAAGCTGACACAGTAGGAAAAAGGGGAGGAACTATTCTAGATTAAAAGAAGCTGAAAGGTGGATACTCACATTCACAGCAGCATGACTTCATCACAGCTGAAGTGGGGAAGCAACCCAGCATCCATCAACAGATGAATGGAAAAGCCAAACATGGTACCTACATACCGTGGAATATTACTTGGCCCTGAAAAGGAAGGTAACCGTACAGGCCACAACACAGATGACTCTTGGAAGATGTGATGCCCAGTGAAACAAGCAAGACACAAGAGAACAAACATTGTATGATCCCACGGACATGGGGCATCCATGGAGTCAGTGGGCAGAAGGGTGGCTGCCAGAGGCCAGAAAGGAGAAAGGAATGGAGTTACTGTTTAGCAGGTACAGAGTTTCAGTTTTTCAGGATGGAAAGAGTTCTGGAGATGGCCAGGGGTGATGGTGGCACACAATATAAATGTAGTTAATGTAAGTGAACTGTACACTTACAAAGATGCTATGGGTGCCTGGGTAGCACAGTGGGGTAAGCGTCCAACTCTCAGTCTCAGCTCAGGTTGTGATCTCAGGGTCGTGGGATCGAGCCCTGCATCAGGCTCTGCACTTGGCACAAAGCCTGCTTAAGACTTTCTCTCCTTCTGCCTCTGCCCCTTCCTCCCACTCTCTCTCTCTCTCAGATAAATCTTTTTTAAAATGTTAAAGATGTTAAATTCCATGTTATGTGTTTTTTACCACAATAAAAAAAATTTTTTTTTTAAACCAAGAAGAAGAAACAGAGAGACTAAAAGTCATCTAACAAATGAAATGCAGGCTCTTTCACTGGTTTTGGCTGCATAAAAAATACGCAGAATGTTCTGGAGATTGAGCTAAGGACAGATATGATGTCAACAGCAACACCAATGGCGATATTTTGGGAACACCTGAAGAGAGTTGAATATGTGGCAGGTATTAGTTCAAATGAGGGAATAGTTGCCTTGTTGGGATTGGTAATAGGGCTGTGGCCTCATAAGGAAATGATCATATGTTCTGAGGAGCCATAATGAAATAGTTAGGTATGACATGTCCTCCTTCCTATAGTTTCCTTTAAGGTGGTTAATAAAAAGGTATGTGTGTGTGTGTGCGCACGCGTGTGCGTGTGTGTGTGCGTGTGTGTGTGTTGGTCAACAAATTGTCCAACTGCTCAATCCTACCTGGTAAGTACATGGCTACTCACTGCACTATAATTTCTATTTTTCTGCCTTGCTTGAGAACTTACAATAAAGAGTTAAACGTAAAAGTGGGTCACAAGTGCCCCACTGCTCTCCCTGGGCTGCCGTATGGCTGAAATGACATAACCCACGACAACACTTTGACACTCACTCAACATTCCACACGCGAAGGACAGGCATTGTTATTTTCACTTTGGACAATAAAACAGAGACCCAGAGTAAATAAATGATCTCCCAATCAAGAGTCTTTCAGTAAATATCAAAATGTTATTCTCGGTGAGTCCTGCAGAATACTTTTTGAAGAGGGAACATGTGCTTTTGTATGAAGGTCTTGAAAAATGACGGTGTGGCGAAGAAGTAAACATTAATTAGAGTGTCTGTTCACACTGCCATGGAGCAGTCTGTAATTTTGTGGGGGCTGTTAGGATTATTACATAATGGCCCTTGTTTTTGAGTGTCTGGCTGTTCAGAGCGAGAAATGCAGTCGAGGACTGAGCACACAGGTAACAACACGCCCGGAGCAGGGGCCCTGTGACAAGGCATGGAATGTACAAAGCCTCATTTCCAGAGCTCACATCTCCTGAAAATGCCATTTTGTACTCAGGGCGAAAGAAGACAGATAACACGGTTCTCTGGCTCCGGTGAAGTCGTGTTCAACACTCCCTACCAGTTTGAAAGAAACAAAGAAACAAAAAGAAAAAGAAAAAAAGAACAGAGTTCTCTTACAAGTAGTAACATGTTTATATGATACAGAAAAAAGCATGCTTAAGCATTCCACCCGGCTGTGATTTCTGAAGGAGGTGTGGTCTAACGAAAGAAAAGGGATTTCGGAGCAAGGCAAAGTGGAGAGACCCGTGATCAAACGCTACTGCTGTCACTCTGGGCAAGGTATTCAACTTCTCTGAGCCCCCAACTGTTGATCTGGAAAACAGAAACAATGCCGTTTAACTCACAAGGTTGTTGTGAGAATCGAATCAGACTATTTACATGCCCTTGGCAAAGGTAAGACCCTCAGAAAATGACAGTCCATTCTCCACAGTTGGGATCGCCCCCTTACCCTCACCAACCTACAGTACGATTCTAAAAAAGCAAAACAGAAAAGTAAGGAGGAAATCTGGATTTATTTTGGCAAAACAAAGCAGTAAAGAACCTATCAACAGATATATGGGAATGAGACTCAGTAGAATAGTATGCAAACATTTAAAGTGATAGGAGGTACTTCTCAATTAAAATGGTACAAACTTCTGCACAAAATCTCACTCTTTCAAAACTTAACCAAAAAAAATTTTTAAAGCAGAAAAGTTTAAAGATCACCAGTCCAAAAAAAAAAAAAAAAGGCAACCCAATGTCTTAAAATTCAAATACTACCTGCTAGGGAAAGTAAAAGAAGTTTCTAGAAAAGAATGGTATGGCACAGCAAGGCTCATAATCCTGTATTCACCTCCTTCAGGATGGTGAACCAGTGGCTAAATAAAAATCTGGAGAGTTTTCATTAATATCACCAAATCTGGAGAAAAGCATGAGTAGTTATCAATATATTCCTTTTTTCTAACTGGGGAGTAATGAAAACATCCACTAGGGAGAAAAGGATGAAGAGGCCAAGAACCATGGTGCTGATTACTTCTGCTGGAAGGAAGTGAAGGCTCCAGGAGTACACATGGAAATCCGGGGCTGATCCGAGGCCAGAGAATACTGCCCAAGGGCAGGCAGTGTGTACTCCCACATGGGAAGGCTGGACCCACCTAAAATAACCTTTAAAATATCCCAGAAGTAAAAACCATCAAGTCAACATCTTCTAGCCACAACTAGTCAGCACCTTACACACCACCTGCTATGGCTTGGCCAACCCCGTATGCTCTGTAGGTCCTCAGGATGCAGAAAGCGTGGCCATCAGACGAACAAAAAGCCAGCCATCATTCTTCAACTCCATAGTAAGGGGGCAAAAAAGAGAGGCTTCAGATCAAGAAATCACCCACACCCGGAACTAGAGAGATTTGCATAGACACACTCGGACAAGAACAGAGTGAAAAAAAGCAAACAAAAAGGCCTGGTCTCTACAAACACAGAATCCTGGAGGAAAGGACAAATGAAACATTGTATCAAAGACAAAAAATTCAGCCTAAAGGAAAACAGAACCCAAGAAGAGAATTCCCCTCAAAAGATCTTGGAGCCATAGAAATTAATATGAATGTGAGTGCAATAAAGTGAGAACTCAAAGGCAACATTAATCCAAAAAAAAAAAAAAAAAAAAAAATGAGATTGTAGACCTCAGGAAATTAATTGGCGGCCAAATAAACATTAGAAAAGTAACATAAAGTAAAATCTACAGCAAACCAAAGAAAGATGGCTTCGCATCAATTCACTGACTACAGGAAAGCTAAAATAAAATCAGTGAATATCGATAAAAACAGATCCAAGTAATCAAAGAAAAACAAACAAGTATGGAGTTCAAAGACAATCCAACACACAAATAACTGGTGTCCTTATAGCCAAGAACTCGGGGCAGAGAACCAAGAAAGGTCAACGAGATGATATAAGAAAATTCTCCTGAAACTAATAAAGAATTGAATCTGTGGACTGAAAGATAACGAGTGCCACAAATATGACACACTTCATGTGGCAGTAATATACGTTGTGGTTAAATTCTATGTCAGATACCAAGAAAAAGTTCCTCCAGCACCTTGCCTATGAGCACATAATGTATACAGGAAGACAAAGCAGGATGGCCTTGGACCCTTCTACAGCAACATTCAAGGGTAGAAGGCAGGGACTTCTAAGTTTTAATTAAGTCTTCTGTTAAATTTAAGCAGTTAAATTCTCTACTTTTTATTTCAAGAACATAGATTTTATGAAGCATATCTAGCCCTCCCGCCAATTTTCCATGGAAGAGCAGAGAGAACTCTGAAATGATATACTGTTAATGATAATTCTATGGGCGAGTTACTCTTTCCTCTTCTCGAAACCCACACCTTGATCCATACTAGAGGAGGACCCGCTCCTTTCAGGAAGAAACAAAGAAAAACCATCTGCTCTTCTGACTTCCTCACTCAGTCCTCCCCACAGGTGACTAGAGAGACTTATGTGATCTGTCAAGTTGGGAAAGGAAGCCTAGAAGATGGCCCAACCTCTTCCTCTTCATCCCCTACCATGTGCAGTCCTCAGGATGCATGCATTCTTTGCCCCTCCAGGAGGTAAGCTTACCCAAGCAGGTGCACCCCTGCAGAGGCAAACAGCCCATCATTCTGACCACGAGCTAAGTAACGAGGAGCGCAAATCTGGCCATAAACTGAGTTTTGTCACTCAAACTCTAAATTTCTCCATACAAACTCCATGCTGATATCTGTATACCCCTGTGGCTGATTAACATGTCTACACAATTATTAATTGGTGGGAGAAGGGAAACAGAGGAAAGTAATTAACTATCACCCCTCAAACACCAGTCAGTTATATCTGAATGAAATTTTGGAAGTTCTTAAAATATTTTTACCTGGACTTCTCTTCATTTTAAAATTCTTCACAGTGGGAGCACCTGGGTGACTAAGCATATGACTCTTGATTTTGACTCAGGTCTCAGGGTCCTGGGATTGAGCCCTGCATCAGGCTCTGCACTCAGCAGGGAGTCTGCTTGAGATGATCTCTTCCTCTGCCCCTCCCCCCACTCATGTACTCAATAAATAAATAAAATCTTTAAAAATAAAATAAAGTAATAAAATTCTTCATATGAATAGGTATTGTTTTTACAGAAAGAGTAGGGTCATTTTCCTTTATAATCATGACACCAAAGATGAACATCTGATTTTACAGAAAAATATTCCCAGTGGTTTAGGGGAAAGAGTAAGTTTCTGACAGAATAGGAATCAATGTGACCTGATTTTATTACAGAAGAATAATAATTTGTAACAACAGTAACATACCACAGAGACACAGGCTAAGCACTCTGGATTACCCCATTTAGTATGAAATAGGTGTGAACACCATGTCAATCTTAGGGCTACAATGGAGGGGTAAAGTCATTGGCCCAAAGCCACACAAGATTAACACACCGTAGACATGGACTTCACAAAGCCGATAACCTCTACTAAAGTTGCCTCTTGAACATAGATGTGAACTGCACGGGTCCCCTTATATCCAGATTTTTTTTTTCCCATTAAGTAAGTACAGGACTGTAAATGTATTTTCTCTTCCTTATGATTTTCTTAATAACCTTTTCTCTTCTCTAGCTTACTTGATTGCAAGAATACAGTGTATAATACATAAAACATACAAAATATATGTTAACCAACGGTCTCAGTGATCGGTAAGGCTTCCTTCCGGTCAAGAGTAGACTATGAGTGGTTAAGTTCTGAGGGAATCAGAAGTTATACACAGGTTTTCCACAGCGGGGAAGGTAGGTGCGTGTTGATGCCCTCAAACCCCACACTGTTTAAGGGTCACCTGTACTCTGTCCCCAAAGTCACAAAGAAGTGCAGGGTCATCGGGCTCTCTGCTCAGCGGGGAGCCTGCTTCCCCCTCCCTCTCTCTCTGCCTGCCTCTCCATCTACTTGTGATTTCTCTCTGTCAAATAAATAAACAAAATCTTTAAAAAAAAAAAAGAAGAAGAAGAAGAAGAAGAAGTGCAGGGTCAACCCAGAGAGATGAAAAGCACGGGCTCCAAAATGTTGAGAGTTTATCTCCAGGTCCTGGCGTTACAGATAATGCTGTTGCTTCTTCTTTTTTAACTGTATCTATGTTTATCTCTATTTTCCAAATTTTCAACCCATGTAGTTCTTGTGTAATAAGTAAACCAGTAAGCCCTCTATATTAAGACAAAAGCAACAAGCATGAACTTGAAGTTCAAGTTAATAGTAGAGCCAAGTGATGAGGCCACACAGGGTTCCTGAGCTGTCTTGGCCCACATTTGGATCGGCTATCTGTGGGCAACAGGTGTGGGTCAACGGGCCAGAGGCGTTCTGGCCAGACTCCACATGCCCTGTATACAGGATGTGACGTCGAAGGGCACGCAGCTCAGTAAATGCCCCACACGCCTCCCAGCCCCCTCATCCCAGTAGCCAGTTAGCTCTGCTCAGAAGATGGCTTCCCTCTGGCCCCTTATGATTATTCCAAGGAGGAATGCCCCCCTCAGCATTTTGCCAAGTCCTTCTCCAGGAGAACAGGAGGGGAATTTTGAATGGCCTCCATCCAATTTTCAAACTGTAAACTGCACGCCCACTTTCTGTTTGGAGACATTTCCTGTGTGTGAACACAGTTTGTCCTGTTACCAGCTTTAAAGTTATCCAGAATTGATACATCCGAGGCCAAGCTAAAGGGTTTGGAAAAAAAAAAAGAAGAAGAAGAAGTCAAATATGATAGGACCTTTCCTAATTTTAGCTCATCTTGCAGAAATCTCATTTGAAGAGAACTCAAAAGAGAGGTTGAACACAGAGGTGCCATTGTGTACGGATGCTATAGCTCCCCCCACCCCCAACCTCCACCACCTCCGCTGCCCACATCCCGGTGAGCACAGTGTTCTGAGACAGTCAGCATCCTTCAGCCCTGTGGCTATGCCATGCAGCCACGCTTGCTTCTAGCTGGGTCTGAAGATGCCCTGATGCTGCTTCCTTCCATATGCTGGCACAGTGGCCTTGGGCAGCATCGTAGGGCATCGCTTCAAAGCTGGGGGGGAGGGATAGAAGCCTTGCCAAGAGAGGTGCGGACCACCCCCACACCGCTGGCTGGAGCGCAGCTTCTGGTGCTGGCCCTGACATGCCCCTGTATGTGGCTGTGGCCGTGTTCCCAGCTTGCCCCTTCTCGGGTCATAGGCTTCCCAGCCCCATCCCACCTACGGAGGCTCTTCCAGCCAGATGCTTGCCATGTTAGCCTGACATCTTATTCGCTTGGATCTCCTCTGTCCCAGGTTGACAAAATGACATCTGCGACCACAAACATTCTCTTCTTCTGCCCAGGCCCATCTCCAACACCACCTCCCACCTTGACCCAACACTTCACTTCTAGGGCGGAGATTTCATTGACCCGCAGGGGACAGCGGATACAGCTGGACCAGCTGCACAGCTCCCAGAGGACAGAGCCGCTGCCTGGTCCAGGACCCGAGACAGTCTAAGGAATGAGTCATTACTGCAAAAGATATAAACATGCCATCCCTCCCGCTAGGATATATAAACTCCGTGAGGGCCAAGAACACGCCTTACCAAAGTCAATGTTGCTCACGGCACTGAAAGAAGTTGTCCGAGTTAATGAGTTTGGCAGAGACCAAACTGTAGTCTCTTAAAAGGAGCCAATGCTGAGAAACTCCAAGAGTCAGACAGCTCCCACCCCCACCAAAAACACATGGGCATGAATCAGAGTAGAACGCAGGTGTCTGGTCCTGCCGTATAAGACACCTGGCCAAATCTTGGGCTGGCTGGCACAGTGATGACATTCTCTTCCAGTCTTACCAAATCCAATAGGACTTCAGGGAAGGGACAGGGCCAGCTGGACATTTTACTGGGCCTAATTCCTGTTAAGGAGTCCCAGGTGGAAGGAGCAGCAGAGAGATACTACACACATTCTAAATATATACACACAAAATGCTCAACTACGTGTATGTCTAGGTTTTCTTGTTGGCTGCTTTTTTTTTTCTTTTTAACACACATTTCCCTTCATCAGATGCCGTACTCACCCAGGCCAATCCCTGCGTTCAACTGTGCCCAGAACCAAGAAAGGGTTTATTCCAAGCTATTCATTAATGCCATCAGACTCACTCCCCCACAGCCTCACCACCATGTCACAGACAGAAACACAGTGATCCCCTCACTTACTGAGACAGGGAACAGGGACAGTCACAGGGCAGCATTTCTGCGAAGAATGACACACAGCCAACAACCTCCCATATCTTCCTACCCAACCCAAAACCCTAAAGAGGGCAAAGAATCTGTCTTTTCCTTTTTTTTTTCTTTTTTGTACCATCAGACCATTTTAGGGTCCCTTGTTCTTTTTCTCTCCAGATATCGTGGGTTGAATGTTGTCACCCCAAAAGGACTGTGTGGAAGTCCTAATTGCTAGAATCTGTGAACGTGACCCTACTTGCAACAAGGTCTTAGCAGATGTAGTTAAGGTAAGACGAGGTCATTACAGTAGGTCCTAACCCAATATGAATGGTGTCCTCTAGGAGAGCGACACAGAAGGAAAATGCCATGTGACCTTAGAGTCACATATGGGAGTGGTGCAAAGGCTACCACTGCGTAGGTGATCAAGGGTCACCATCAGAAGCTACAAAGAAACAAAAAAGGATTCTACCCAGAGTCTCAGAAGAAGCCTGGCTCTGCCCACACCCTGATTTCAGACTCCCGGCTCCAGGACTGCCAGAAGATAAATCTGTTTTTCTAAGCCACCCAGTCCACGGTCATGGTCATACGTCTCAGCAGAGCCCCAGGGAACCCACACATCCCATTTCCTCCTTCGGAAACACCTTCATATCATTCACCTTCCCACTCCAGGGTCCAAGTCCACTTCCAACCAAAGGATAAACAGTCAAAGTCGCCGTCTCTGCACCTCACATCACACCCTTCTCTATCTAAGGGAGAAAATATACCCCAACTTTAGTCTAACATCTGAGATAGTAAAGAAAATGTTTGACAATAGCCCTACTGCCCTCTGAACTCCAGAGAAAGAAAATGCTTAAATAGAAGGTAAGACCCCACTTACATAAATAAATAAAACATAGCAGGGTCCAGGAGGGCAAGAATTAACATACAGCCCACGGTCGCAGGTGGGACTGGAGCTCTTGCCCTGGAGGGGGTGGGGAACTCCGCTGTATCTCTGGAATGAGGACGGAGGGAAGGCAACCAAAGAAGGGGCTGGCAGACGGGTACAGACAGTACCAGCGGCATAAGGCTGGCACAAGAGTCCTACCTGGGAACGACCAGGGTTTTGACTTCGGGAAGCACACCCTCACAGAGGTCTCGCAGATCTGACCGTGACACCCTGCCAGGGTTGGTGAAGCATGACCCCGGTCAGGGGCCAGCAGAGGGAAGCAAGAAGAAAATTAATGACCAACCAGGAGGTGACAGACCTAAGCTGAGCACCGTGACCACCAGAGCTTAGCTCCCCCCGTGCAAAGAGAAAAGCAGTCACAGAAGCAACAGACCTGAACACAAGAACACTCGACTTCCTTTTTGGGGAGCTAAAATGTGTCCCTTGTCACACGGAGTGGTCTCCCTGACAGCCTTCGGTGCCAGGAGTCCTCACCGTGTCTTTAATTGCTGCTTTAGTACTTAAGTGAAAAAGCCTTCCCCAGTGGAATCGGAAGTATCAGAAGACAGAGAAGTACAGACGTATGTATTTTTATCTGCTCACCCCATTAAGAATAGGTACGATGCCTTTTAGGAAACACAGTCTGTTTTTACAAAGGAGGGGGGGAATATTTTAAAAGACAGAAATCAATTATTTTCCCCCTGTATTCACCAAAACATTATTTTTATTTATATGTGCTTATAATCATTATCTCCAAAAATAAAGTCTTCGGGGTTGTTCACCGGCTCACCCCTGCTGGCTAATGTGGGCTAGTCCGGAGGGTGGAACTGCACATTTGGGGAACTTCCTTACTCCTGTGCCCGGATTTTGCCTAAGACGAAATCAACAAGGGCAGAGTTTTGGCGAAGTTATTTTTAAAGAGACCTAAGAACACAAGCCACAGCCAATGTTGGGACCCAGGGACAGATACGCCGATGGGACAATCTGACCCACCTGCGCATCTCAGAAGGTTCACGGGGCTGCACTTGCCTTTAGCCCAAGTCCTGTGGGATCCGCACACCACCCTGAGCCCCCGTGCAGTGACGAGGACCTCCCTCCCTGCTCTCACCCACCACCAGCAACAGAGCTACAGAACTGCTTTCGGACTTCTCGATTTCTATGCCTCTCCACGCATTAGCCAAGGTAAAGCGAAGGTGCTAATTTATGGTTTTGTCTCCAAAAGACATCCTCCCTTGGGCTGGCGGAAAACCTGCTGTTGGCATGTTAAGCCTCCCAGCCGACATAGTATTTACCACGCTGGGGAGGCAGCGCGACGGCCCCATCATAAATCACACAATAAATTGTGAGTCTGGCCCTCAATGTTTTGCATGATGATAGTGGAGGCCTATCTGCCGCTCTCCTAGATCTGTTTCAACGGGTCGAGTTTCCTTTCAGTCTTTTTTCCCAGCACCCACCCCAACCACAAAATAAGCAGCTGTCTACAGCAGAGGAGGCTGGAAACCCGGAATGGACCACAGAGCGTGCCGAGCTGTGCACGTCACACAAGTCTGGCTTTGGGAAGAGGGCAGAGCGATGAGCCACAAGGAGAAACCAGCACACACATTATGCAAAACAAGACAAAGTCCACTCCAAAGGCCACGCCAGCTGCCCTCTGGGAAAGATGGCTAAACTGCAAAGCCGGTCGCAATCAACTGTGGTTGTATTCCCGGACATGCCTCTGAATCACATGGGCACTCTCTCGGGCCTTCGCAGACACCTGCCCTCTGCAACCTGGAGAGTGGTGATGACCACAGACCCAGGGTGCACCTGCACATCCCCAGGGAGAAGATGTTGGTGCTGAAGCATCGGGCAGCCAAGTTCCAGGAGGAGAGCTCTAGGGGGCTCTGCAGGTGTACCTCTAACCATTCTCTGACCCAGAAAGCCAAAGGAGAGCTGAGCTAATCAACACTATTCTTTTTTTTTTTTTAATGGGTTGCATCCCAATAATTGAAGCTTACATAATAAAAACATATGGGTCCGTGCTGCTTAGAAATGTGTATCTTCATTAAGAGAATTCTCAGCAAGGTAAACATGAGATTTCAGGTACGGTAGTCGAAAGCTTATATAATCAGGCAGAGGGCAGCTTTCCAATTTCCACTTGCTTATATTCAAGGTGGTAATTTCTCGTTCTCATCAACCGAAGATGGGAAAGCGGCAGTGTCAGAATGGGGGAGCAAATCCAACAATTAGAGAAGGAGCTGCCTGTTTTACATAAGCCTTTTCCGAAGGGGGAGGAGGGAGACAACAGCCAGTCCCAAGAACATTGTACAATAGTCTTTAATTGAAAAGCACCATTGTGACACACTTCTCCCTCCACCAACCTTGCCAGTGCAGGAATGGAGGTAAAAATAATCATTTCTCTCTTGCTTAAGTTCCTGTAGTTGTGTGGGCAGGGATTGAGGGAGGAGTTTGCCTAATATTCTATTATATTCCCCAGGACTATTTGTTGAAAGCCTGCTCTCGGCTCCTTCCCATTTCTGCTAACTCTGCACCGTCGGGAACTCAGGTAGCTATAAAGTGAGAGCCACTAAGGGCTCTAGACTTACCACCAGAAAGTGTCCAGGGTCACCTGGACAGCCAGGTTCATTATTCAGAGACCCGTCCCAAAGCGCCACCTGCCAGACAGATTAGAATCTGCCACCATGTCGTACAGAACTCATGTAGGGATTGTGGACGGATGGACAGACAGACAGATGCACTCGTTCTCCTGCACAGTAACTCACACCTGCTGTCACACCTGCTAGTCTCCAGGATTCACAGAGCGCTCGTAGTGAAGATCTCTAACAAAACCCAGTGCTAAGGAAACAAGACATCCCTGTCGCACTCAACACTCTTCCATTCTGTTACCAGGTTATCTTGAAAGGCCACTGGGGACCCGACCTCCCAGGAGAACAGCATTGGAGAGGTATTGCCAGGTTATTTCTGAAGGGAATCACGAAGTCAAAGGGGAACAGTGGGTCCATGATACCTGCCCCACCCCCACCAGCCCTGTTCAAAAATAATGGCTTGTAACAGCCTATGTTGCCTTTGGCTTTTAAATATTTTCAGCAAGCGTTAACCGGAAGTCATAAATGAGACTTTTGTACTAAGTCCCCGCAAAATTTTAATGACCAACTGTTATGTCTTAGTTGAGTAACTATTCCCTATTTGAAGGGGAATGTCTGCTTATTTCTGGAAGCAGCTGGCTGGGTGACCATCGTTTCCATTAAAAAACTGAGCTACTAAAAAAAAAAAAAAAAAAAAAAAAAAAAAAAAAAAAAAAAAAAAAAAAAAAAAAACTGAGCTACTAAAACCTCCGTGAGGAAGGGCTTCCCTTTTCAGAAAGCCTCGGCTCAAAGCCACAAAGAAAAACAGAAATAAAGAATCTGGAAATAGCCAACTGCAGATTCTACCCGCACTCAGTGGAAAGTTTCCGCTCTGCCGGCGGTCCCTGGAATACCCACGAGGGAAGCCCCCCAAGCTTGCTCACTGCGCAGCCGTGGCTGCAGAAGGTCCAGGGCCTTAGGAAGGAGACAGGGCTTCTTCCTCGGTGAAGCAGACCCCATGCCACCAGGGTTTAGGGATGCAGGGGTCCTCAGAGAGCGTGTGCTCTCCTGGGAAGCCTATGGCCCTTGACCATGAATCTATGAACTCACCTAAAATAGCCACTGCAGTTTGGGTCACTGAGAAGAGCCTGCTTTATTCCTCATCCTTCCCAAGGACAGAGGTGACCAGAACTGGGGAGCAAAGTTGAGTGTCTCTGTGCAAAGGTGTCCCCCCTAAACAATCATCGTAGCTCAGGGGAATGAATCCAGGGGACGAGAAATGACACACCATCAACAGCCCACTCGCTCAGCCTCTGAGAAAACCAATAAGGTTCAAGAGGGGTAAAATGCCCACAATTGTGCCTACGGACCCTGCTTCACACCGCAGGACTAAGAGGCAGTGGGTGTGGCACAAGCCCTGAGAACCCCCTAGGCAACCAGGACTGAGCCCCAAGGTTGCTCATCTTAAACAAGGCTGCCCAGAGGGCAGCATATGTCCGTAAGAGCTGTCACCGATCTCCCCTCCTGACACCCCAGGCTTGGAGCGGTCACCCCTCATCCAGAGACAGAACAAGCTACTAGGGCCCAGATCTCCAATTCAGGAAGCAAATTCTCAGGCCCCTGGAAGGACTTGTGCTGTGCCAAGGTCAAGGAATAGGGTTACGTCATTAGTGTGAAAGTTCTGAATCCCTCCCCTATGCGGAAACACTCTACCACGTGTCCACAGATCTAAATCTCCCAACCATCTGTGGAGACAGGACCTGTTTTTCAAAAGGACGATACTGGGGCTCAGGTTAAGTCAAGTCAGGAGCCGGGAAGGAGAAGGTCCCGGGTTCAAACGCAGGTCTTCTGACTCCAAGTCCAAAACCCTCCTCTCCTTGCTCTTCAGCTGCGCACAATGTAGAAGACCGTCGAGTATTCCCCATCCTGTGGCCACAGACCAGAGCGAGAGATAACAGGGCCCCTCCAAGCCAGGCGTCAGGGCACCTGTCCCTCCATCCCTACTCCACCCACCTGGAAGTACCCTCTGACTAGAAATGCTCAACGTCACCATTACTGGAGTGGGCTCCTCTCCCACATGACTGTTAATTTTTATAGTGTCTTTAAGATAAAATGGATTGCTATATTTATAATAAGGGAATAAACAGAATTAGCAGGTGGCAGATTTCTTACTACTAAAAACCTTTTACCTCCCAGACAAAATGTTCATGCAGCATAGTAAACTACTTGTACAATTCACTACACCCAAATCAATGCTTGATTGAAATAACTTTATTTCTCATTTGTTGGGGCTACAAACTGAAGGTCTGCAGTAAATACACAGAACCAGGTCATTATGAATAGCTAGTATACATCAAGCACTGTGAGCCAGTTAGTGTTCAAAGTGCTTTACAAGTACCGACTCCGTGAGTTCTCATAGCAGCGTTATGAGGGTATGTATGATCATGATCCCGGCTTTAAAATAAAAACCCAACACACAGAGAGGCTAAGTCATCAGCCTAAGAACACAGAGCTGAGAAGGGGAGAACACGGGAATGAACCCCAGGTCTTCTGAAGCTCACCCCCACTGAGCCACGGCTGCCACAGGTGCTGTCAGTCTCCGTCTCGGAATTTTCACCCTTTAACTGGGAGCTTTAACCATCCAGCAATCCTGCCTGTTACATGAACACAGAAACACTTAAGTTACATAAAATACAAGTTTCTCAACCCATACCAATTCACACTTCTCCTGTGAACCAACGTCAGTGATCCCACTCCTTTTTTCCGGTTTATTATCTATTTTGTAGATGCACGTATAGAAACAGAAAGCAAAGCTAAGTGACAAGATGCTATCTTTGTGCCTACAGACTGCCAAAAACATTTCTGAAGGGGAACAGAACATTGGTGATTGGTCTTCAGTTAAATCCGTGTTTATGCCATACAATGAAAATTACCACTGAAACGTCCTTTAACATCTTCCCAAAAGGACAGCATTCAATATTTGGCGTACATAATCCTGTCCAAGAACATGTATGTCTAGAAACACAGAATGCACACATTAATACATATAGTGTAATGGAGAACACATACAAAATATAAGTTAAGTAGAAGCCATAACTACTTTGACGCTACTTCGGAGGAATGTGGTTATTTATTAAATGATGTACTGCAGTTCCATCAGTGCAACTTAAATTTATTCCCCAATTTGGAAGTAGAAATGCTGCTGGTAGAGTTTTATTCTCCACCCCAGCGGGAGGGGGGGGGCACCTTCTGCGCATGTGCTTGCCCAGTCACTTGAAAGACGGACCCATCCCCCTCTGCCTGGCACCTCAAGGAGCCCTCCTTCACCCAAGAAACACGGTCGGCCGGTCAGTTTAGCAGGATGCCTTCTACTCCCCAGCCTCTGCAGGAGGCCTGCCACCAACCTTGAAAGGAGCACCAGTGTCAGCCATTAACCAGTAAAATTCACAGATTTGTTTTTCTTTATTCAAGGCCTTCACCTTCATCCGATGTGGCTGTTTCCTCATTGTTTCTTCACTACCATATACTTAACTCTGCTAAATGAGCCCCTCCCTGAACAAGGCAGAACTTCAAAGCTCACTTTCAGAGGAGCAAGGTAAATTCTGAGACCCGCTTGCTTGAACTGCCCCGGCACCAGTGGAAACTTATCCAGTCTAACACAGAGCTATACCATTCCAACAGCAGGCAAGGAGATGCGTTTACATGCTGGGCATCTGATTAGTAAGGCAGTCTCTCCGTGGAGAGGCCTCTGGGTCATCCTCTCTGTAAGGAATCTAAAATGGAAATGCGGGAGAGTTACAAAATTCAGGAAAAGAGATCGCGCTCGCTTCACAACTGATGCACTTCCCGGGTTGTTAACCGCACAAGAGAAAAACCCCTCCAGAAACTAAGCTATGTACACAAAGCTGGCTGAAAGGAATTTTAAGAAATCGTTTTTTCCCCTAAATAATTATTAGCTAAACATTTGCAACCAAACAGCAAGGAAAAAAAAAATCATGGTAATTGTATTTCTCACTACCTGGGGCTATCCAGTAATTATGCAAATGGCAGAAAATTCGTCACTTTGAGCAACCATAAGTGTGTAAAATAATTTGATTAAGTAAAATACAGTGGCCTTAGTCATCATACTAATTTGACAAGGACTTTAAAAATGTCACTCAGCTGTCTGCTTCTGGGGAAGAGATGCAAATACCCCTCTTCAAAATGATGCTTCCTGAGAGATTGAAAAAAGATGAAGAAGAAGAAAGAATATGAAATCCAACAGTCTCACCTTACCAGTCACTCAAGCTATGCAATGCGCTCCGGCCGAAAATTTTTAAAAAGGGACTATCAGGCAGTGAGAAGGAGCTTTGTGACATGCACTCACATCTCTGGCTTGTTACCTCCTCCCCACAACCTCAGTCTCAGGGTGTGCAAAATTCTCAATCAGCAAATGCCCACCGCCCCCCCAGCCCTCTCGACTCCCCAGTCCCCCCAAGAGTCAGAGGCCCCACCAGCACACCCCACCCTGGAGACTCCTCCTGCAACCTGAAGTTTTCAACCTGAAGAAACTCAAATGCCTTTGTAGGAGAGCCTCAATCACAACCACCCAGAGGGGTCAGAGGCTTTCATTTCCTGCACGCAGCCTTATCCACTCCAGTCCTCGGCAGTCTGAGAATGGACGCGAACCTCTGCCCGCAGGGCGACCGTCCACAAATGGCTGCAAACATCTCAGGGGGTCTCCACGCGCCACCAGGCAGCGCGCACCCTCTGACTTTCTCTCCAAGTGGTTCCCACGTGCCTACGCCTTCTCGAAAGGGCCCGAGACCTCAGCAGATGTCACATCCTTGCAAGTAGGTCAGTTCAGATTGGAGCCACCCGAAGCCGAGGCCCAAGTAAAGGAAAATCACATTCTTGACCCAGCACGCCACGCCGATCAAACCGGACAGGTCTCTCTTCTGCTACAGAAATTATTTTGTGGCCCATCAGGCTGTTTCGGGAACGATGAAAGAACATCCCTGTGACTGTTGGCTGATCTGAAGCATAATTTCAGGTTGAAACACTTGCAAGTGTAACAGATTTCAGAATCCACAGCTGGCCTGGGGTTGCATGATTACCTTATCTCTACGATGGGGGGTGGGGGGCAACAGCCTTCTGCACTCTCCTGAGAGACCCCCCTCCCACATACACACACCCAGGCAAAAAGCTGCTGGTCCCCTGCCCAGCTTAACAATTAGTGTTTGTCTCATCCACAAGTCTCCCTTGAGTTTCCTCCTTAGGCAGGTTCTTGAGGGACGGTGCGTGCATTCGCGCACACACTCACACACTAACACACGCAGAGTCCTGCTTTTCAAAGTTGCTTCTCAAATCACAGGCAACTTCCTCCTTCAGTTCTGCAGTTGGGAAGCCTACACCAGTGTCACTGAAGACACGGGCAATCTGCCTTTCCAGAAAGTAAACAGAGAAATGAAATGAAGCCTCCAAATGTTTTTTTAAAAAAGACAAAATGAAAACGTGCACTATTGGGATCAAATAGGAAATACCATCGCTGCCACAGAACTTTTGATCACGTCCCCTGCCCCCCACCCCCGAAGGAAGCATTGCTGGCCATGTCCCAAAGTGTGCCCTTCCTCGGGTATCTGAAAATGCTACATCAGAGGGACGGGCTGATTGCCAATGCCAAGATCACATACAACACACACCCTGCACACCGACCCTGGGTACAGCCGCTCGGGTTTCTCAAGAAAGCCATGATGAATTAAACAGGGAGAAATCTGCTTCTCCTGCAAACATCCTACAATGCTTCATTCCCCAGTTATCCATAAAGAAGTCTCACACAGCTGAAGGAATAACAAACTTTTTATTCCACCTCCAAAATAACAGATGAACAGCCAACTCCCCAGCGGCCCAGAAGAGTAAAACCCATAGCAAGCGGATTCGGTCAAGCCTGGCAAGCAAACTATCTATTTTCATGAGGTTCAGATGGCAATGGACAGTCCAGGGCAGCTGGGCAAGGCTGAGCCCCGAGCACCTTATTACTCCACTCCTAGTAACCAAAATGAATTTAATTTCCTAGGCCTGTCCTCTGCTGGGCCTCCAGCTCCTTTCTGCCGGTCACCTGTTGACTCCTGTTACCCTAGCTCTCTGAACTAAGCTTTCTCTCAACCCAGGCTGAAATGGTAAGCAGCACCCCCCCCACCACCCCCCCTCCAAGGTGGACTGACTTCCTCAGCTGCCTGCCACTGGCCTATTCTGGGATTCGAGTCAACGTTCTATCTCCTGGTGCCAGCCCTGCCTCTATATATCTGCCTCGCCATCAGCCCTCTGCTTCTCAACTTTCTAAAGGAGCTTAGGCTACTCATCTGGCTCATTCCGTTCTAAGACCCTTAGATCACTGCAAGCTAAAACTAAGCCCATGCCTTCCTTTATAATTCACGGTGTGAAAAGTTCTGTTGCTGTTCGCCACACATGAATACTGCACTCTGCTTGGTGGTCTAGGGCCACCAAACTGTGAAACTGAAGACAGCTGTGGATATACTAAATACCTCCCCAAACCCAGACCAGGTCAGGTAGTACATACTTTGCATATGCCCCCAGTACAGACCTATAAATATTTTCTTACTGTGCATTTGCATCTTGGTAATACATATACCTATTTTAAGATCTTAACAATCAAATTCCCTCCATGAAAGCTCTGATAAACGGACCCCCCGCCCCCCAAGACAGTTATCCCTACCTCAAAACTCCACGGGCCACAAATACTGCCTGAACTGTAACTACAGAAAAAGTGCATTTTATAGAACAGAGATGCACACCACAGACAGCTGAGCTTGAACAACCCGTTCTCATAACCTCAAAACTGACTTCACCCCACACTAGAGACCACACCTGGGCAAGAGACCACACCAGTTCCTCTGGACTGCAAGCCCCCGAGTCTTTGGAGTCCATTTATGAATGATGCCCTGCCCCAGCAGTCTGGATCTCATTAACTAGACCCCAAGGCCAGGAAGGAGGGATTACTGGTACATCAGAAAGAGCACGATTCTGTCTGTAGATGCCCTTATCCAACAGCCAAAATCTTGTCCAATTCTATCTCCATCAAACTTGTCCACCCACACTCAAAGTCTCAGACATTTGATTTCAGTCGCAGGTCAATCACCAAGTAATGATTTAACACTGTACACTCCGAAAACAAAAATATTCTCCCGTGTAGGCAGGGCTGTACTTGGGTCTGGACGTGCACTCAGAGTCTAACTCAAGTTGGGACCACCTGCGCGGGGCAGGACAAAGTAGGTATTTGACAGTGCTGAGTCATTACAAGCTGTTTCCTCTGATATGTTAGGCACCCCTGGGCCGTCTGGGCACTAATATCCCCTTTTGGAAGGATGTACATAGAGCAAAATACTGCAAACACCTTGTGGGCGAGAGACCACGGTGGGGAATCGAGGTCTGAGCATGGGTAGCAGAACTATACAAACTCGCAGCTGCTCTCCAGGTACTGTAACTTTATCCCAGACGCCGAAAGATGGCTATGGGGATAGGGAGAGGGAATATTCCCCCCCTGCAGTCCTGGCTCGGATCAGGGCCACATTCGGGCGCATTTTACTCTAAGCTGTTAAATCCCCCCCGTAATTGGCGCATGGAGAAAGCGCCCGGAGAAAATGATGCATAATGGATTTGTTCTCGAGGCGAATGGAATGGAGATAGAGGACGCAGGATGCTAACTGGCTTTTCTTGCCATGTGCAGGTCACCTGAAAACCGCGCTGCCTGCCTCTCCGAGGGGGATCCTGAAGTCACCCTCTGGCTGCGCCTCCCCGGCGGGGAAGGGAACGGTTTCACGCCCACCTGCCCGCCGCCTCTCCTCCCCGGGCACCCCCGGCCCCCGCCGGCCGCGCGAGCAGCTGCCGGCATCCGCGGTCCCGCCCGCTCCCCGCTCTCTCGGCAGCCCCGGGCCGGCAGCTCCCCCGGCGGCCGCCTCTGCACCACTCGCCAACCTCCGCGCCGGGCCGAGGTCATGCCCGCCTGCCCCCGGGCCCGGGCGGCCCCTTCCCCGTGCCTGCCGGCAGCCCCGGCGCCGGGCTGCGGAGGGGGCCCCCGCGGCGGAGTTGGCAAGGGGACTCACCAGGTAGGCGCCCACCGTGCCCTGCGCCAGCATCAGGGCGCACTCAGACACCAGGAAGATCTTGATGTTGGAGAAGCAGGACACCTTCTTTTTCTTCTTCTTGTTCCTCTGCGCCTCGTCCCCCTGCAGCTCGCCGCTCCGGCCGCCGCCCGACGAGCCGCCCGGCTTCTTCCCCTGCATCCTTCCCCCGCCGCCGCGGCCGCCGCCGCTTTCCCGCTCGCCCCGGGTATCCGGGCCGCTGCCGGGCGGCGGTGTGCGCGACGAGCCTGCGTGCTGTCCCCGCCCCGGGCCCGCGGCGGCCGCCCCTGTCCTGCCGGGGCTGAAGAGGTGAAAGGCACAGCTCCTCGCAGCCGCCGCCACCACCGCCGCCGCCGCCGCGCGCGCTCGCCCCCTTCCTCCACCTCCTCCTCCTCCGCCCTCCCCGCGCCTCCTCCTCCGGCTCGGGCTGTGCCAATCACAGGGGCTCCTCGCGCCGCCCGCCGCCGCCGCCGCCGCCTCGTCGCCCGCGGACGCCCGCCGCTGCCATCGCCCGCTTCCCCTCGCCCGCCGGCGCTCGCCTCCTGTGCGTCTGCCCCGAGGCCGGGCCGCCCCCCGCCGCCGGTGCGCCCTCGGGGAGGCGCGAGGGGGAGCAGCTCGGGGCGCGCGCGGAAGGAAGGGGGGGGTGCCCCTGAGGGAGGAAGGCGGTGCCCGGCCCCTAGATGGCGCTGCGGGGCTCGGGGCGCGCTGCCGCGGGCGCTGGGCGGTGCTGCGCGTACAACTGGGGGCGCGGCGGTGGGGTGCGGGGGCGCCCCGGCGGGACGGGGACGGAGAGCTCGGGATCCCGGGCGCTAGACGCGAGGAGGGGAGAGCCGGTTTCTAGGAAGAGAGAGAAGACCGAGTACCCAGGAAGGGGTGGGCGCGCTCTCTTCCCCTCCGCCCGGCTATTTCTGGGGACAGATGTTGCGCCCCGGGGCTTGGGGAGGTGCCAGAGGTCAGAGCTGCTTGAGGCTTCCGCAGCCGGCTGGCCCCTGCTCCTGCTCCCCGGGGCCCCTGGGCGTACGTAAAGGGCTCCTGACCGCAAGGAGAGAAAGCAACTGAAGCACCCCCAAGGGGGAAGTTCGATTAACCCGTCGGGAACCGCACAGATTATCAGCCACCCCCAGCCACGCTGTCTGGGTGGCTGCACGGTCTCAGTGACCCCAGCAGAGGGCTTCGTCCAGCCCTCCATCTGCCCGGAGCCTGTCCTCAGGAATGATGATGCAGCCGAGGCGACAGCCCGCGGGAAACGATTCGCCACAGGCCTGCTTTGATCCCCATTCCCCTCCCCTAATTTTGTGGCCCGGGCCACTTCCCTGTCCTTGGCCTGAAAGCCCGCGCCCCGTGGCAGCCGCTCTTTATTTATAATCATTACCAGGAGTTTGGGCCACAAGTCAAAGCCAGTAGGATCCGCTAGTCGTCCCACAGCTTTGGGGAGCTCAGAAACACTGGGGAGGACTGGTTCAGTACCGGGAAGGCTCAGCAACTTCTGCCTGGGCCACTGGGGGGGTTCAACCAATTCTTTCTAAAGCCTTTACTTAATAATGTGTCAGAGAAAATGTGCCATTCTCCTAGGCTCCTGTGTACAAATGCGAGCTAAAATTTGAAACTGAATAGCAATTAACACTTCCATAATGTTTATTTCCTCCTGAAGAACTTGAATGAGAATGGATGGTGTAATGTGGGGGCGTTGTCTTGCCATACCATTTAAATATAAACTGCTTCATCCTGTCGTTCCAGACATGATCTCACCTAGACTTGGTGTCCCTTTCAGATGCTTCCCCTCTCCTGGTCTTGGCTGTCTGCTGTCTGAATTGGCTCCCCCCAGCAGAGATCTTTTACTATTCATTCCCCCTCCCCCCATTCATGTCACCAGGGGCTGCGGCATTCCCAGAGAGTCTGTTCCCTTATTGCAGCTCCTCCCCTATGCCCTGCACCCTACCGTCAGGCACAGCTGACATTTCTACTGAGTCCTGCCTCTGGCCCACCTGCTGGGCCCTCTCCAGCAGGCTTCAGGGGAGTACCTCCATTCTTTTCCATGAGAAGACCCTCGATGAGCTAGTTCCCTTCCTGCCTCTGCAAAGCAGAGATGTTTACTTGTCCCCGAAGCTGTTGAAATAGCATGCTGAGTGCATCATGGTCTGTAAGTGTTGTTTACATACTTTGTAACAACAAGAGGTAATGTTTCTCCTGTGCTTCCTCTGGTCAGGTCCAATTCTAAATACTTTACCTGCTTCTACCCTTTATGCCTCCCAACCATCCTCTAAGCTAAATACTATTATTAGCCCATTTTAAAGATAAGAAAACAGAGTCCTGGGAAGGTTAAGTAGCCTTGCCAATGTCACATATCCACTCAATGGCAGGGCCAGCCTCTGAAACCAGTCCCTGTCTCTTGAGGACAGCAGAACTCAGTATACGGTTTCTACTTTATAAATGGAGACTCAGAGATATATAATGACTAGCCCAGGGTCACACAGCTCAAAAGGGAAAGTACTTGAATCCAAGTCTAGCTCTCTTCACTCTATACCACATTACCCTGTGTGTAGTCCAAGAAGGACACAGGCTTTTTTCAGTTTGGGTCATTTATTTTAGGTCAAAACTTAACTGTCGTTGGAGTATTCAAACACTTCTGCTGCCAGAAAGAGGATTCTGGATTAGGGTTGTAGCTTCTCCATGTAATTAACGGTAAGCAGGCATGAAAATAATCCTGTGCCTGAAGACTTGAAGAGTAATCAAAGTCAGCCTGAAGGAAATCAGGTGTCAGCCTCACAACCATCAGAAAGAAGAATTTAATACCTTCAATTTCCTTCCCTCCTCGCTTGTCCTTTATTTACCTGTAGATGAGGGCTCCAGGGTTGATGAGGTGGGTTCACGAGCTCAGGTTCTTCTACTTGGCATCTCCCCTACGCAAAGAAAGCAGCACAAAAGACTGGCCACCCTCGTCTCTGCATGGCAACGTGACTGCTGGTTAGGTATGTTAATGCCCTGTGTAACATTCAAATCTCACAGCAGGGAGAACTGTTCCGATTAGACCCATTTTCATGAGTAAAAGCTGCAAGTAGCTTTTAGGAGCTTACAGCTACCAAGTGGCAGGAATAGAAAACTGCATTTTCCCACCTCAAGTTGGGAGGAAAGCCCAGGAGGAGGAGGGAGATCAAGAGGGGATTTAGCCCCGCCATGGTCTGTGGCTTCCCCTCCAACCAGCCTCTGAAATGAACCATTGACCCTCCTGTGGCAAACAAGGCAAACAGAGCTCAGATCCCAACCCACGCCTCAACTGGGCAACCTTAAATGTTGCCTTGGAGAAATGCCACAGCCACCACTTCCAGCCTGGACCCTTTCTCGTCCTCTACCCCCCTAGTGGTGGGTGATAAATTTAGGATCCCTAGGCAACCCAAACGCCTGGAGGACCCTTGTCATTATTTTTGCCTCTCTGCTACTTTTTTGGGCTAGGTTCTAAATTGGACTTTCCTAAATTAGATGAAAATACTGCTAGCTAGAGCTGGGGCTCCATGACTCCTCTCTTTCTTGGCAACTAGAGGTATTCCAAACACTGAGAAGCCATGTAATCTGGAAATGCGATGTAGGGAAGCACAAAGATCGGGTGACGGGGGAAGACAGACCGGCTTTTTTATTCCGAAAACATTAATAAGCTGTACATAAATGCTTGGTGATTAGGATTTGGGAAGCTTTTCTCCCCCACTTTGGAAAGGACCATCGGTTCATATATGTGGGAGAGAAGTGGGTTAACTTCATGGCCACGGGAAAGAGAAGTGACAATATCTTTCACTGTTCCTGAGCTGTGGCAAGATTTCACAGCAAGCAGCCTCAATGTAATTCAACACAATGAGAAACTGTTGTTCAAGTAATTCACATGAACCATCCTTTGCCAGCTTCAATTTTGTTCACAGGCAAATACAAAGTTGAAAAATAAATGCAAAGAATGATTTCTGATTGTCACTGGGATGGAAAATAGATGCTTAGATTCTCACCCTATGGATGGATTTTTTTTTTTCTTTTTCTGAAAATACAGCAATCATGTATTGTGTCCAACCAAGGATAGAATTGGGGCTAGGCCAACTTCTTTGACTTGAAACTAATATTTGGGCTGAGTTGAAGCTTATTTTTTCTCCCTCAGAGTTTTTCTCTCCCCACCCCCACTTTACAATTAGCCTGATGCATATGCCTTTCTACTCAGAGCCCATAGCGGGTGTTTGCTACTGACTGTATTCACAGTTCTACATTTTAAATTATATCTCTTAATTTGAATATATCCTAAAGCTCAGCAAAGAAGTGAAAAGAATAAACATCAGTGTAGATGTAATTTTAAGAATGTGCCTCCGAAATCCAAGGGAAACGGAAAGGGAGAGAAAAAAAAAAAAAAAGAACGTTCAGGGAAATTGGAGAACAGATAGGAGAAAACTCGGGATTTAGAAATGTGTTTTATTTATGTAAAATGAGCCTTGAGATGAAAGAAGCAATACAAATGATAAACATTTACCAATATTAGTGTATTTGGGGAGCTCATTCTTGGTTGTCTTCAATTGCTATGTGGGTGCATAGAATGTTTACCCAAATAGACTGTTAGCTTCTGAAGAGCAGAGTGTTTTCCTTTAAAAATAAAGGAGCCCTTGTCCTGCTCAGCATCTAACAGGCCTCCTGCCAAGAGGCTTAATACTTAGGATTAGGACAGGAAAATGACCAGAGGGTGTCAAGGTTTATAGAAGACTTCCTTCCAGGTATACTCCCCAGGGACCAGCTTCTCCATCCCCGTGGCTCCTTCTTATATCAGGACGTATCCTGGAGTGCCTCTCACTGACACAATGCCTTTTCTCTCTCAAGGACAAGTGTCCCAGTTTTGCTCCCAGTCTCAAAAATGCACACACACCCTTGTGTTTTAAGGATGGCTACTGATAGTAAATGTGAACCAAGGAAATAAAGCAGCCCTGCAAATGTTCAGAAGGCCCAACAGCCTCTCTGGCAAAGACGTGTAGGTTTTCAAGGCTGATAGCATGCCAAGAGTCTCATGGGTCCCCAGACCAGCAGAAAGTGGTCACAGTTGTCTGTCCCCCTAGGGGCCGTTGGCTCCAGTGTTGGGTACACCAGGTGGTCGTGGCACACAGCAGCCCAGGAACCCTCCGGCTGTTGGAACAAAGGACATATGAGAAGACCAGGAAAGAAAACCCCAAGGTGTGGGATGCCTCTAAAACCTAAACCAAGAGTATGAGTCATAGAGACAACCTCCACAGGTGAGGGAGTGGAAACCCCTACTCAGATGAGGGTCCTCCCCCACGCCCAGCTTCTGTCCTCCAAACCCTGTCCAGCTTCCCCCCTATGGAAGGGTAAAGAGAGCAACAAAACGAAGAAGAAGGCCATCCTACCTCTGACTGCCTATTCCGGGCTCAATTGCAGCCCCCCAAATTCATATGGTGAAGCTCTAAGCCCCCAGTCCCTCAAAATGTGACTGTATTCGGAGGTAGGGCCTTTGAAGAAGAGAGTACGGTCAACGGAGATCTTAGGGGGAACTTCATCGAAGAAGACTGATGTCCTTACAGAAAGAGAAGATGAGGACACAGAAAGTTCAGGCAGAAAGGCAACCATGTGAGGACCCAGGGAGAAGAGAGGGTTTGCAAGTCAAGGGGAGAAGCCTTAGGAGGCACCAAACATGCTGACTGACACCTTGACCTCAGAGTTCTAACCGCCAGAACTGAGAGAAAACAAATGTCTGTTGTTTAAGCCACATAGTCTGTGATCTTTTGTTAGGGTAGCCCAAGCACGCTAATATACTACCGTACCCCTCTCCCCAGCCCTTCTCTCTCTCTCTCTCTCTCTCTCTCTCTCTCTCTCTCTCTCTCTCTCACACACACACACACACACACACACACACACACACACACCATGCTCTGGTCATAGTTAATTGCAGTGTCTTGAGCTCACCATGCTTTCTCCTTCAAATGTTTGCACCTACTATTTCCTCTGCCTGGAATGCTGTTCCCTCCTCCCCTTTCTTCGGCTGGCTCACACCTACTAGTACCTTAAGATCCAGTGAGAATGTCACCTCCTCCTGGTAGGGGAGGAGGTGACATTCTCACTGGATGTTTTCCCCTCCCCCACTGCTTCCCTACCACCTACATCCCCTTACCATCTATGTCCTCCTCTGCCCTGGTGTTCATCCTGTTGTGGAGGGCACTCACTGCTCTTCTCCTGAGAAGCTTCTGATCAGTGTCTTCATCTCTGTTTCTGGCCCTGGAGGAGTCAGGCCCAGAGTGTTTAGTAACTACTGGGCAGAAAACAAATCAGTGAGGATACAAGAAGTGATCCTTCCCCACCTCAGCTACCCGCCCCAGCTGTGGAACAGGACTAAATGGCAGGAGGAGCCCATAAGCACTGGGAGGCAAAGAGGACATGATAGTCATGAGAGCTGTAAAACCACATCTAGCAAGGCAGGAAGTGAGAGTCTCTCTTGGCTGCCTTTAGGAAGTGAGAGCAACGGAAACTCTCCAGAGCCTCACCACTCAATGTGTGGTCCGTGGACCAGCAGCACTGGGGTCATCTGGGAGCTTGCTAGAAATGCAGCCTCTCAGACCTCAGCCCCAATGTTCTGAATCAGAATTTAAATTTTAACAAGATCCCCAGGCGATTCATATGCACAGGATGATTTGAGTAGAATGGAACCAGCTTAGGAGGCTATCAAAAGGAGCCCAAAGCTAGGCGACTTCCAGCAGCATTGTAGATTTCTGTGTATTCCCCCTTTCCTTGTGTTTGGGGCTTTAGAAGGGAGTTTGAAGAGAAACAGTTGGCTCTGAAAAAGATGCAGATTATTTTCATTCTCCTGGAACCCTCGCACCATGGGGTCCCACAGAACGCGGGGGACCCGACAAGGCCAGGGGACCCAGAGAGGAGTCCATTTTGCGTCTGACTATTGTTCTCACAACATCTCTCAATCTCAGAATGAAAGGTAGGATGCTGGACTTCAAGATCGTGAGGGCTGCCTGAAATTCCCTCTGCCAGCCCCCCTTAAAATGTCCATGAAAACCCAAAAAGGCCACCAGGACTTAATTGGGCTGAAACCCCAGATCCTAAATATGGACCACCCAGTTTCTCAGGGAAATGCCCCTTAACACAGGATGAGTGGGATTACCAAGGAAGAGTCCCTCCTTCCCCCACAGGGAGAAAGGACAGGAAGGCTCTGCATGAGGGACCTGGGGTAATTCCCCAATCAGAAAGCCTGACAGTCACCTCTTGTCTGCCCAAGGACACTCAGCTCAAGGCTGGCATCTCGCTAAGTCTATGTGATTGTAAATTCCAGAAAAGCACAATGGACCTCGGTGAAAGGGGTGGGTGGTTTTGGAGTAAGTATGTCCTGGGATATAAAGTAATATAGTCATACAGAGAATGGGTAATATACTGATATAGACGGGGGGTGGGGACGGGAAGCCCATGTTTTCGATGATCTAATGCTGTGTAACAAGACATCCCAAAACTCAGCGATTTAAACAACAACGTCCATTTGTTCATTTTGCTCAAGAATCTACAATCTGGGCAGGGCTTGGTAGGGAGACCTGGACCCTCCTGGAAGGCTCAGGGCTGGAATCATGGAGGTCTCCCTCACTGTCCCATGCCTGCATCCTGGACCAGCAAGGCTCAAACAGCTAGAGGCTAGAAGAGCCGTGCCTTCCTGGCATCTCTGTTGTCTTTCTTCACGATCTCTCCAAAATGGCAACCTTGAGGAAGCCAGACTTCATACATGTCCACTCAGGAATCCTAGCGTCCATGCCTCAGAAAAAAAGCCATGGGACTTTTATGACCTACTCTTGGGTCATGCAGCGTCATTTCTGCTGCATTTTGTTGATGGAGACAGCTACAAAGCTCCAACTAGACTCAAGGGGAGAGATCACAGAACTCACCTTTTGATGAAGGTGGGTCAGTGCCACATTGTTACAAGAACCTAGGGGACAGAGAGCGCCTGAGTGGCTCAGTCTGTTAAGCATCTGACTGTTGATTTCAGCTCAGGTCATGATCTCAGGGTCATGAGATCAAGCCCCGCATTGGGCTCCACGTTCACAGAGTCTGATTGTCCCTCTCCCTCTGCTCTTCCCCATTTGTAGTCTCTCTCTCTTCCCCCTCTCTCAAATAAGTAAGTAAATAAATCTCAAAAACAAACAAACAAACAAGCAAAAAACAAAAAACAATCTATGAGATGGTATATATATAGCTGTGACCATCTTTGGAAAATACAATCTGCCATGTAAACTGAGAGCACTGTAGTCTTAGAATCAAAGCCCCTCACGCACTGCTTCAGGCCACAAAAAGACTATGAAATGTTTCAAATTATTGGCTAATTAATTCACCTCCCATTTACAAAGAAATCAGGAAGCAAGAGAAATTTCTGCCACCACCTAGCAGTACCCATTGCTAGCTCGGCACTGGAAGTCATGGTGGAGGGTACACACCATAACTTGCTCTCCTGCTTACTATTTAAAAGGAAGATTCTAGCAGATCCAGAATACGACCAACTTCGCTAGGTATCTCTTTGTTTAAGAAGGAATGAGTGTGCCTGTGTTGGGAGGTGGATAAAGATACATTGAGTCCATGAAAAATATTTTGTAACATGAATCAAGGGACTCCCTAGACCAGTGAGGCAAAGAGAAAATGTGCTTGTATAAAAAAGAAAAAAAAAAAAGGAACCTTGACTAGATAAGACAAAAGATTTAATCCTGCTGTTTTGTGTTCTTAATAAATACTAAACAGATGTACTTTCTGAAATAATAAAGTGTTAGATGAAAAAGATGATGCTTGAGATTCTAACGCAATTCGAAGAGGAAGCTGGCAAATAAGAATAGGCCTCAGGTAAACCACGAATAAAATAGTGCAATTGAAATCTGATTTGGAGGCAGTAAAGATCAGAATCAAAATTGCAGAAAACCAAATAAATGATATAGAGAGCAAGCTAGGTAAGTTTTCTATCAATGCGGAGAAGAGAAACAAAGACAAAAATGAGAAGAGAAAAGATGGATGATTTGGGGGGGTGTCTGGGGAGCTCCATTGTTAAGCGTCTGCCTTCGGCTCAGGTCATGATCTCAGGGTCCTGGAATAGAGCCCCACATCCGGCTCCCTGCTCAGTGGGGAGTCTGCTTCTCTCTCTCCCCCTCCCCCTTCTTATATTCCCTCTCTGTCTCTCTCTCTCTGTCAAATAAATAAATAGAATCTTAAAAAGAAAAAAAAATAAGATGGGTGATTTGGTAGATCACAAATAAAGACTTACTACATGGATAAGAAACAGCTCCCCACCAAAAGATATAACCAGAACAAACAGGGTTGCTGCAATATTAAAGACCAAGAATGGAAGAAAAGTTTTTAAGCTGAAAACAACAACAACAACAAAAACCATGAATGCACAGTTGAAAATAGTGCACCATTTCCAGACAAAATTAATGAAGAAAGATTCACAGTTACTTACAAACTAGAAAATTTGCTTAAATATAAAGGACTTTTTTTTTTTTAAATTCTGCCAGCATCCAGACAAAACATTAAAACTTACCATCAAATGAAAACAGGCTAAATCCACTGTGTATCACAAGACTGGATGCCAGATGATAACGGAACAAAGTCTAAACTAAACGGTGCTGAGAGAAAATGCTTATGACTCAAGCTGAAACGTTGCTAATTTGCAAAGAAAACAAAAAAGGCATTCTTAGATATTCTAATCAAGAGCTCAAAAAAGATACCACCCCTGCACTTTTCTTGAAAATTTACGTAGAGATACGTAAATTGGGAACAACATAATAATTAAAGACAAAAACTCCAGAATAGCAGAAGAGGGTTCAAAAACATTGTGACAGTCCCAGCTAAACATTCCGAATTAAGTAAAAAAAAAAAAAAAAAAAAAAAAAAAGTTGTAAATAAAAAAGCAGTACAATAGAATAACTAAAAGTAAGACTACTAAAAAATAGATCCATAATTCCAAATTATATTTTTGGCAAAGATGGGGGAAAAGAATATGTGGGGAAGCAAGGTCACTCCATTCCTCATCAAAAGTTATCATAGTACTCATGGACTTGATAGTTAGAGAATCTATGCATTTGAGTGTGGTTTTGAAAAACCTAATTAGAATAATTCAAGAGAATATATGCTTGTAAATATTGGGGAAATGACAACCAAGAACAATGATAAAGTTGGGAAGAAAACAGTATAACACAGTAATCAAAATCATGGGCTTTAGTGTTAGGGAAATTTGGTTTTTGAAAGTAGTTTTGGCACTTACTCACTTTGGTCTGGAAAATTCAGAGGCTCTTTTCCTGTCTGTAAAAATGTAATGACATGGGGGCCGCAGGGATTCAAGGGAATCTTTATCAGAAGAACCTAGTACAATGTCAATAAGTAAATTGTTGTTGCCAATCACTCTTCTTTCAGTATCATTTACAGTAACAGACTGAAATTGTGTGGGGCTCTTGCCCAGGAGACTCTCCTGGCTCTGATTTCTCTCTCTCTCTCTCTTTTTTTAATTTCTTTTCAGCATTAACGGTATTCATTGTTTTTGCACCACACCCAGTGCTCCATGTGCTCCATAGGCCCTCTCCAATACCCACCACCTGGTTTCCCCAACCTCCCACCCCCCCTGCCCCTTCAAAACCCTCAGGTTGCCTTTCAGAGTCCACAGTCTCTCATGATTCACCTCCCCTTCCAATTTCCCTCAACTCCCTTCTCCTCTCCATCTCCCCTTGTCCTCCATGCTATTTGCTATGCTCCACAAATAAGTGAAACCATATGATAATTGACTCTCTCTGCTTGACTTATTTCACTCAGCATAATCTCTTCCAGTCCCGTCCATGTTGCTACAAAAGTTGGGTATTCATCCTTTCTGATGGAGGCATATTACTCTATTGTATATATGGACCACATCTTCCTTATCCATTCATCCGTTGAAGGACATCTTGGTTCTTTCCACAGTTTGGTGACTGTGGCCATTGCTGCTATAAACATTGGGGTGCAGATGGCCCTTCTTTTCACTACATCTGCATCTTTGGGGTAAATACCCAGTTTTTCAGTTTCAGTAAATACCAGAAGAGGTTACTGCCCATGTTCTCCTCTAGGATTCTGATGGAGTCCTGTCTCACGTTGAGGTCTTTTTCCATTTTGAGTTTATCTTTGTGTACGGTGTAAGAGAATGGTTGAGTTTCATTCTTCTACATATAGCTGTCCAGTTTTCCCAGCACCATTTATTGAAGAGACTGTCTTCTTTCCCACTGTATATTTTTTCCTGTTTTGTCGAAGATTATTTGACCATAGAATTGAGGGTCCATATCTGGGCTCTCTACTCTGTTCCACTGGTCTATGTGTCCGTTTTTATGCCAGTACCATGCTGTCTTGGTGATCACAGCTTTGTAGTAAAGCTTGAAATCAGGTAACATGATGCCCCCAGTTTTATTTTTGTTTTTCAACATTTCCTTAGTGATTTGGGGTCTCTTCTGATTCCATACAAATTTTAGGATTATTTGCTTTGTGGAATTTTGATCAGAATGGCATTAAAAGTATAGATTGCTCTAGGCAGCATAGACATTCTAACCATGTTTATTCTTCCAATCCAAGAGCATGGAATGGTCTTCCATCTTTTTGTGTCTTCTTCAATTTCTTTCATGAGTGTTCTGTAGTTCCTCGAGTACAGTTCCTTTACCTCTTTGGTTAAGTTTATTCCCAGGTATCTTATGGTTCTTGGTGCTATAGTAAATGGAATTGATTTCCCTAATTTCCCTTTCTGTATTTTCATTGTTACTGTATAAGAAAGCCACTGATTTCTGTACATTGACTTTGTATCCTGCCACGTTGCTGAATTGCTGTATGAGTTCTAGTAGTTTGGGGGTGGAGTCTCTTGGGTTTATGTCATCTGCGAAGAGAGTTTGACTTCTTCATTGCCAATTTGGATACTTTTATTTCTCTTTGTTGTCTGATTGCTGTTGCTGGGACTACTAATACTATGTTGAACAAGAGTGATGAGAATGGGCATCCTTGTCGTGTTCTCAGTGGGAAGGCTGTGAGCTTTTTCCTGTTGAGGATGATATTTGCTGTGGGTCTTTCATAGATAGATTTTATGCTAGAGGAGAACATAGGCAGTAACCTCTTTGATATCAGCCACAGCAACTTCTTTCAAGATATGTCTCCAAAGACAAAGGAAACAAAAGAGAAGATGAACTTTGGGGACTTCATCAAGATCAAAACCTTCTGCACAGCAAAGGAAACAGTCAACAAAACAAAGAGGCAACCCATGGAATGGGAGAAGATATTTGCAAATGACAGTACGGACAAAAGGTTGATATCCAGGATCTATAAAGAACTCCTCAAACTCAACACACACAAAACAGACAATCATGTCAAAAAATGGGCAGAAGATATGAACAGACACTTCTCCAATGAAGACATACAAATGGTTATCAGACACATGAAAAAATGTTCATCATCACTAGCCATTAGGGAGATTCAAATTAAAACCACATTGAGATACCACCTTACACCAGTTAGAATGGCCAAAATTAGCAAGACAGGAAACAACATGTGTAGGAGAGGATGTGGAGAAAGGGGAACCCTCTTACACTGTTGGTGGGAATGCAAGTTGGTGCAGCCACTTTGGAGAACAGTGTGGAGATTCCTCAAGAAATTAAAAATAGAGCTTCCATATGACCCTGCCATTGCACTCCTGGGTATTTACCCCGAAGATGCAGATGTAGTGAAAAGAAGGGCCATCTGCACCCCAATGTTTATAGCAGCAATGGCCACAGTCACCAAACTGTGGAAAGAACCAAGATGTCCTTCAACGGATGAATGGATAAGGAAGATGTGGTCCATATACACTATGGAGTATGATGCCTCCATCAGAAAGGACGAATACCCAACTTTTGTAGCAACATGGACGGGACTGGAAGAGATTATGCTGAGTGAAATAAGTCAAGCAGAGAGAGTCAATTATCATATGGTTTCACTTATTTGTGGAGCATAGCAAATAGCATGGAGGACAAGGGGAGATGGAGAGGAGAAGGGAGTTGAGGGAAATTGGAAGGGGAGGTGAATCATGAGAGACTGTGGACTCTGAAAGGCAACCTGAGGGTTTTGAAGGGGCAGGGGGTGAGAGGTTGGGGGAGCCAGGTGGTGGGTATTAAGGAGGGCACATATTGCATGGAGCACTGGGTGTAGTGCAAAAACAATGAATACTGTTACGCTGAAAAGAAAAAAAAAATCAGTATTGGGCTAAGAAAATCCAACCATCACCTACCTACTCACTAGAAATGTATCCAAAACAAAATGATACAAATAGACTAAAGCATTAAAAATAAATATTTACCAGAAAAATACAAACAAGAAAAAAATGAAGATATTAATATTAAATTCATAAAGACTGAACACATGAGTCAGAGTGTGCATAAAAATATGCAGTTTTCAATAAATATATAAAAGGCATATGTATTTTGTACCTCAAATACATAAAGCAAAGATGTACAAGAAGAAATGGACAGAAACATGATGATTTTATGCAGACCCTTTATAGAATTACTAGACTTGAAAAAACAAGTAGACAAAAAAGATACATCTCAAACCATTTGTACTATACATAATTAACATGTATTTAGAACAAGGAAAATAGAAGAAAAGATTTTCTAAAGGTAAGCATAGAAAAAATGAATGAAATATTAACAATAGAAACAATAAAGTTGATGCACAAATTCAAGAACTGGTTTTTTAACACAATTCAAGAATATATGAGAAGTGGAAGGAGAAAACAAAATTTAAAAGTAAAAAAGTGTAAAAATAAGGTCAGAGGAAAATTTTAACAAATCAAAAAGTATTATTCAAAAACGATGTGTCAGTAAATTTGAAAGACTGAATTAAATAGATATTTCAGTGGCAAACTTGATTTGACCCTAGGATAATTACCTCTAAAGATATCCCGTTGCATTAAAATTTCACCAGTGATAACTTTCACAAAGACAGATAACTCCATGTAATACGGTTTTTCCAGCTATAAAAACAAAAGCTGGAAATATAGTCACTATGCAAAGTTAGCCTAACACTAATACAAAACCAACAAAGATAGCCTAACAAAAGACCAACTAATAATATCATAATTTTGCAATAACATGTTATATATTTCAATGATAATGTGCAAACAAAAAGGTAAGCCAGTATTATCTGGATTATATGAAGTCGTGGTTCTATAGTTCATACAGACGAATAATAAGTAAAAAAAAAAAAAATGAAGACCATATTGAAATAGGAAAACTGGGCCAGTTATATTAAGGGGGCATGTCCTACCAGGTATTAAAATATATCACAAGCAACATCCAACAGAGCAGTATGGTACGCGCTCAAGAACTGACAGACCAATTGATAGAATCGAGCAATCAGTCCTGAAATAGACTCTAGTATATAGCCCAGCTTAATAAAGCAAGAACAACAAAAAATGAGAAAGGAACAGGTTATTCATCAAATGGTTGAGAAAATTGATTAACTCAAGTTATAGCCTTGCCAGTGCAATAGCCCAAAGCAAAAACAACAATAAAAACAAATGGATGAAAAGCACACATAGACAACAATATAAGGGAATAATTATCAGATCTCTGGAGAGGGAAAAGCATCCTACCCGTAAGAGCAACAGGAGTAATTATAAAGGAAAAGCCAGACAGACTTTTTCCCACTACACAATTAGAACTCCCCTACATCAAGAAACACTGCTCGCGACAATAAACTCACAAATTGGGAGAAGCCGTTTAGCAGTAGAGCTGAAGGGTAATATCATCAAAACATAAAGTGCCCTTACAGAGCATTAAGTAAAACTCTGACACTCAGAAAGAAATGTGGGCAGAGGGTCCACGTGGAAAATTTAAAGAAATACCAAATCCAATGAACATGCAACAAGAGACACACTCACGACTAATCAAACAAATACTAATTAAAACAAATACAAGACACATTTTATTCACCCTCCAACAAAATGGCAAAACATTTTTTAAAGAAAATTTTTGGCGCTGGGGGGAATTTGCTAGAAAGGCTCATTAATGAGGGCCTGGGAGAGGTGTGGATTTGTGCCACTCTGCAGAAAGTGATTTGGTGATGTCTATCAACGGAGTCAAATTGTTTACTTCCATTGGCTTGATAATTCTCCCAATGAATCTGTCTGAAGAAGATAATCAGACACAAGCAAAAATACAAGTACAATGCTTTAGTGTTTGTTGTTTAATGTTTGTTGAATAATTATTTCTGATACTGAAAAATTGGGAAGAAAGTGTACATCCATGAATAAAGGCTGGCCAAATTACATTACATTTTCAAGAAAAGACAGTATTCACCCACTTTTATTTTTATTTTTTAAGTAGTCTCCGTGCCCAACGTGGGGCTTGAACTCAGAACTCGGAGATCAAGAGTCACATGCTCCACCAATAGAGCCAGCCAGGCACCCCAAGTATTAACCCATATTTTTTTCAATACAAAATATTATAAGAAGGGGGAAAAGCCCTTAATAAACTCATAAGAGGGGAAAAAAGGAGGATTCCAGATTGCATGTGTGGTATGGTCAGATTTTTATTATATACAAACGCAGCATGTTTAGGGGCGCCTGGGTGGCTCAGTGGGTTGAAGCCTCTGCCTTTGGCTCAGGTCATGGTCTCAGGGTGCTGGGATCAAGCCCCGCATCGGGCAGGCTCTTTGCTCTGCAGAGAGCCTGCTTCCCCCTGTCTCTCTGCCTGCCTCTCTGCCTACTTGTGACCTCTCTCTGTCAAATAAATAAATAAAATCTTAAAACAAAACAAAACAAAACAAAAACCCACAGCGTGTTTAGGACCATGTGTTCTTCAATCAGGCTACCTAAATTGGAATCACCTGAATTTGAACTGACCATCTACAAGTTTATGACCATGAATAACTTACTCAGCCTTTCTAAGTGCCAATTTACCTATCTTTATTTATTTTTTTAAGATTTTATGTATTTATTTGATAGAGAGAGAGCAACAATAGAGGGAACACAGGCAGGGGGAGTGGGAGAGGGAGAAGCAGGCTTCCAGCTGAGCAGAGAGCCTGATGCGGGGTTCGATTCCAGAACCCTGGGATCATGACCTGAGCCAAAGGCAGACCCTTAATGACCGAGCCCCCCAGGTTCCCCAAATTTACCTATCTTTAAAATGGGAATAAAAATAGGACCCATCCCAGCATGTCGCTATGAGTATTGAAAGAGTTACGCAATGTCCAGTGCCTGGCATAGAGCCGGGCAGGTTTTATGTTCATCTACATTTCTAAATTACCACTTAAAAAAATAAATGTGCATTAGGATTATAACTTTTAAAATTTTATTCGTATTAAAAAAATTTATACCCACTCCATCATTTCTGGACCTAAATTGCCTTGTTTAATGGGCAGCCTCCAGCAAACTGACATTTCTCATGCGCTCTGCCCCAACTCAAAGACATAAAATGAAACCCAGGCCACTGTCAAATTCAAACTCCATCCAGCTGAGGTTATTTTGAATAAGAAGTCAGATATGTGTCCCTTTGTGTTCTCTTACTTTCTCCTATCTCTTTAAGCAGAAGTTCTCCCTTTTTCTCGTCCAGAGCCCTCTTCCTCTGTGTAAAGGTAATGGGTACCTTTGGCACAACTCTCAAGGTAATGATGATGTCAAAACCAGTGCAAACTCTGGTGGAATTCCAGATCCCTTAAACAAAGAGATCAGTGGGGCGCCTGGGTGGTTCAGTGGGTTAGAGCCTCTGTCTTCAGCTCAGGTCATGATCCCAGGGTCCTGGGATCGAGTTCCACATCAGGCTCTCTGCTGGGCGGGGAGCGTGCTTCCCCCCTCTCTTTCTCTGCCCGCCTCTCTGCCTACTTGTGATCTCTGTCTGTCACATAAATAAATAAAATCTTAAGCAACCAGAACAACAACAAAGGGATCAGTAAATCTGGAGTTACCAAAGAAAATGCTCATGAAAAATATAAGAAAATAAAGACTTCTAGAAGGAAATTAACCAGGGTAAGACAGGGAAAAGATACTACTGCCCTTTAAAGGTTGTCACTGAGACTCTCCAGAGATCACATCTTTCTTTCTTTGTAGTCCTAGATACACAGGACATCAATGATGGGGCAGATACAGTAGGGAAACATGTGGGCAAAGGGAGATATGGTGTCCTCCCAAACTGAATTCTGAACAAAGAACAGCCTTTGAGTGTGATGAGGCCAAGCCTTTCCTGGAATTAAGGAAAATCAACATGCCACCATGGAAACAATTACTTCTCGGGGCAAGAAACACTTAGGTACATGGCCCAGGGGCTGAGAATTCCTCCCAGACGAGATGAAAATCGGGGACCATGATGGTGGAACAAAGCCCAAGTATTCAGGGTCCTTGAATGTCAGTGTGTTGTGAAGACAAACACAAAAGCCAGTATCATTGGTAGAAAGAAGGTTCAAGCGGAGGTCATTTATTGCGTAATATATTAGAAAGTCTTAGAGTTCAATAAAACCTGCTACAATGTGAGTAAAGTACAGAGACTTAATTGTGTTAATAATATTAGGGGAAAAAAAATCAATGTGAACACATGACGTTAAAAAGCAGTATTATTCCTGCTAGAAGCGCTTCAACAGCAGCATCATTTGGTTTACTGCGCATTCTGACATGAAGTGCTAAATGCCCAGATTTGGAACAGGCACGTCCCGTGTGCGCGCATGTGCCCGCCTGCGCGCAAATACGCGCTGAAGAGAATGGTCCCTCTCTTTGCCAAAAAGCAAAGTGCTTTCCAAGACACCAGGAACGGTGCTGAAAGAACAAGAGAGCTAGGTTAGAGGTCTCCCACCGGCCAGATTGGAATTTGAGCATCAAAATGGGTATCATAATTGCGGTTAATTGAAATATGTTGAGTTTGTGAAAGCCCATAATTTCATATCGACATTAAGAGAAAAGTTCATATAAAGTACACTAAAAGTAATTAGGATGAGCAGAGAAGTTGGCTATAAAGGGGCCTGTTTAATTTTTATTAATTTTAACGAGAGGAGGTTAACATAAATTGGTATTCTATTTCTTCTATTAAGGGTTTGATTCTAAAACATGGACAATGAAACTGATGTCTTTCTGAGTAAATGCCTGGAGTAGAGGAGGAAAGTGTAGGGAACTGAGTTTAGCCAAATCGCCCTAGGAAAATATACAGAACCAAGAACAAGAGGAACTTAATTGGCATCCATGCTCACACAAAATAACTCGGCAGAGAGAAGGCTCAAAACTTTGTTCCAAGATGATGAAAAGTCCAAATGCCTTTTTAAGAAAAAGAGTGCTCATTTCTTTATTTTATTTATTTATTTGACAGACAGAGATCACCAGTAGGCAGAGAGGCAGGCAGAGAGAGAGAAGCAAGCAGGCTCCCTGCAGAGCAGAGCCTGATGCGGGGCTCAATCCCAGGACGCTGAGATCATGACCTGAGCTGAAGGCAGAGGCTTTAACCCACTGAGCCACCCAGGCGCCCCCATACATTTTAAATAATGTCAATAAACCAACTTATCGCAATGACCCAATCATCACAATGACCAGACAATGGGCATGTCATGGTGGCCAAGAAAGACTTGAGCATTTCATGGGGATGTTCCAAGCTACTGAAAACCAAAGTCTGTGGGAAAAACTTGGAACTACATTTTTTCTTAATTGATGCAGAAAGAAAAGATTATCTTAAAAAGATAGTTTCAGTCTGAAGTTCTCGCTTGGGTTGGAATAGCCTTGGGAGAAATAACGCCTTTGTGCCATAACCGGAATCCTTTGATGAACAAGATCCTGTAAGCTTCGCTATCTGAATTGATGTTCATTTTCTCTCTGGTCTGGGTAAAAATACTATACCCTTGGGAAGGTTTGTAATTAAGTACTGCTGTAGTTTTACGAAGTGTAGAAGTGATATTAAAATAATAAATGGGAAAGGGAGTTAAGAAGTAAGTTAGGACTGGGTTTAGGTGTAAGTAATGTTTTTCTTGGTAATCATTACATTTGTGTATGTTTTACTTGTTGTTTGATGTGCCTGAAATGCTCAAAAGAATGTCAACTGAAACAGGGAGTAAAAAAATGTCCTTTAAAGACACATCGAGGTTAGTTTCTATTACATTTTGGGGAGCAGAAGCCCGACTGTAATGGGTTGAGGAGTAAACAGAACAGGACCGGGACTTCGACAAGTGAGGCATTCTCCTTGGGAGCAAAAGCTGGGGGGGGGGGGATGCTAAAAAACAAAGTGATCAAGATTAATAAAATATCAAGGCAGTATTTTTGAAATATCAAAATTAATGCCAAAAAGTCCATGACGAGCAAAATATCAACATATTTTTAAATACTGACAGTGGAGAATAAGAGGTGTGGACAGTAGGTGCCTACAAGGGGCTCTTTTTCCAACGCCTTGTGTGTGCAAGGGAGGAGAGAGGTTTTGCTAGGAGGGAACCCGAAGTCTATGGAGGTGAGTTGGCTTGCTTGTTGATTTAAAAATGCAAGAAGCTTGAGCATATTTATATACTCAGGAAAGGGCCTGAGTCCTTTCCCTCCTCTTCCAACTGTGTAATTTAAAAGAGACAGAGGAATTTGGCCAGGTGGCGTGGTGTCCCTGTGGGAGGGGGCAGAGGAGGGCTATCATGGCAGAGCAGATGTCCTGTCTTCAATGACAAGCAATCCTCTCTCCCTTGTTGTGCATTAGAGACACAGGGGGTCTTCAACACATGCTAATACCTGGTTCTCAATCCCCACCCCCAGAATCTGACTTAATGGGTCCTCCTGAATGTCCCCCTGCAGCATGGCTTGGGGCTCTCTATCTCCTGTGGATCCACCTTAGAATCTATCTAGGTCTATCCTGGGAACCCCTCTCCCGGCCTCTCTGTGGTCAGTGCCAGGAGGAGAGCAGAAAGAGGATAGAATCCTTTTTTCTGCCTTTGACTCCGGGTCATAGGCAGGCAAGATCAGATGGTATTTCCCTTCAAGGGTTCTGTACCTTCAACCTTTCACCATGAAGCCGATCTGTTATCTATGAGTGTATCAGTGGCAGGTCCTGCACGATCCTTGGTGCTGGGTTCCCAGGGTTCGTGCACGCGGGAGCGCTCACCTGTTATCATTTCTCTTTGAAATTCCGGTGAGCGCTTTAGGTCGCAACAGCCTGGCATCCTGGGCCACAAGTCTTTAGCTTTTATTTTCAAACTTCAAAGGTTAGCTTTGAAATAAAAGGTTTATCTCACTACAGAAGCCTACGGTTTTTCCCAGGTGAAAGAAATTTAGGTTTAATCAACTTTTTGGGAATTTTGTTGCTGTCAGTTCACTCTTTTTTCTGAAAGGACTTCAGAACCACAACAGCTGAATATTGGCCTTGTTTTTTATCTTTGAAGGAATACAGCGGCTTTTGAAATTAACAACTGAAGTCCGGACGTAACCATTCTGAGACTTCCTCACTCTTCTTTTTTTTCTTTTCAAACCACATACAATTATTTGATCTAATAATCAAATAGTTATAGAAAACTTAAAGTAAGAAGGAAGAGTAGGAGAAGAGAAAATGAAGAAAAGCATGAAGATACACCACACAGCAGCTTCAGTACAAGACACTCGAACAGAGTGTGTCTCATACATAGAACAATACGGAGCATCTAGTAGGTGCCTGTTAATTACTGTTTGCATGAATGAACGATCAGCCAATCTGCAACCACTGCTCTTTGTCAAAGCCAAACTCTCTTCCCTGCGTGAAATGATCACAGTAGCACAAAGTAGGGAGGAGAGAGTAGGGAGATTTCATTTTCTGGAGTGTGAATCATGACCAACCTGGGGTCCAGATGAAATAAAGTTAGAGCTTGACTGGTGAGAAGTTCCCATCTCTTCCATCCAACTCAAGATTTGGCTGCAGGGAGAGCAGTGGTCTCACATCTCATTGCTGGGGACCACCTCTCCTGTCTCGACCGAGGATGGCAGAGGATGAGGGACCAGAGAAGCAGCTCACTGCAGCTTCTGCAACTCCTTGGATAAAGGGGCCCTGGCTCCAAGGGAGGGATCTGCGGAGAAGTCTCCCAAGCCTCACGTTCCAGCCTAGGAAATTCAGACGGGCACTTCGGTCTGCCTCCCGCACAACCCAAGTACAGAGCAGGGCAAAAGCTGAACTCATTCCTTGGAATTCACATGAGTGTTTTGGTCACTCGGCGTCAGAGTGCTTGCTTGACAAAGAACCGAGCATTTCATCTGGATGGGCTGTGCTGTGACTGGACACTTGTGCAATGTCAGGCAGCATATGCTTTTGTCAAGTTCTTATAGCAGATCTCTGAAAATGCAAGGATGCCCTTATTGTCTAATCTTAAAATAAACTGGATTTCAGATCTTTGAGTTTTGAGATGATGCAGTAAAAGCAGAGAATCCTTGGGTCCTGTTTGCTATAGAGCCACATACGTGAAAAAAGAAGGGAGGGTGGGCGGATCGGGCTTTATCTGTGATCACTTTTTTTTGATTCACATATAATTAACACAAAGTGTTAAATTACTTTAGGTGTACACTGTAATGATTCAATAAGCCTATACACGTCTCAGCACTCATCAGGGTAAATTTGCTCTTAATCACCTTTATCGAATTTCACCCATTCCCCACCACGACCCATCTGGTGACCACTGGTTTATTCTCTGTACTTAAGAGTCTGGTTCTTCCTCCTACACTGTTGGTGGGAATGCAAGCTGGTGCAGCCACTCTAAAAAACAGTAGGGAGGTTCTTCAAAAAGTTGAAGAGAGCTACCCTACAGCCCAGCAAACACACTACTGGGTATTTACCCCAAAGATACAAATGTAGTGATCCAAAGGGGCATGTGCACCCCAATGTCTATAGCAGCCATGTACACATTAGCCAAACTATGGAAAGAGCCTAGATGTCCATCAACAGATGAATGGATAAGAAGATGTGGTATATAGACACAACAGAATACTACGCAGCCATCAAAAGAGATGAAATCTTGCCATTTGCAATGATGTGGATGGAACTAGAGGGTATTATGCTGAGCAAAATAAATCAATCAGAGAAAGATAATTATCATACGATTTCACTGATATGAAGAATTTGAGAAAGAAGATGGGATCTATATGGGAAGGGAGGGGAAAATGAAACAAGATGAAACCAGACAGGGAGACAGACCATAAGAGACTCTTAATCTCAGGAAACAAACTGAGGGTTGCTGGAGGGGAGGGATGGGGTAGCTGGGTGATGGACATTGGGGAGGGTATGTGCTATGGTGAGTGCTGTGAATTGTGTAAGACTGATAATTCACAGACCTGTACCCCTGGGGCAAATAGTACCTTATATGTTAACAACAAAAGAAAAGGGTCTGGTTCTTTGTTTATCTCATTTTTTTCTATGTTATGTTTTTTAAATTGCACATACGAATAAGATCATGTGGTATTTGTCTTTCTCCAACTTATTTCACTTAGAATTATATCTTCTAGATCCATCCATGTTGTTGCAAATGGCAAAAGTTTATTCTTCTTTGTGGCTGAGTGATATTCCATTGCTTATGTCTACCACAATTTCTTCATCCCTTCATCTATGGATGGACACTTGGGCTGTTCCTTTTCATGACTATTGTAAACAATATTGCAGTAAACGTTGGGGTAAATATATCTCTTCAAAGTAGTGATTTTTGTTTCTTTTGGGGAAATACCTAGCAGTGGAATTAGTGGGTCATGTGGTAATTCTATTTTTAATCTTTTAAAAGATTTTATTTATTTATTTGACAGAGAGAAATCACAAGTAGGCAGAGAGGCAGGCAGAGAGAGAGGAGGAAGCAGGCTCTCCGCTGAGCAGAGACCCGGCTGCAGGACTTGATCCCAGGACCCTGAGATCGCGACCTGAGCCAAAAGCAGAAGCTTAACCCACTAAGCCACCCAGGTGCCCAACTATTTTTAATTTTTTGAGGAAATGCTCTACTGTTCTTCACAAGAGAGGCACCAATCTGCCTTCCACCTGCAGTGCACAAGGACCAGCTTTTTCTCTGCATCCTCACCAACACTTATTTCTTGTGTTTTTGATTTTAGCGTATTGTGATATCTCATTGTGATTTTGATTAGGAATGTCACGTGTACAGGTGGCCAACAGTCACTATCACTTTTCTGAAGTCCCGGGAAACCCCTCTGCAGGAGTGCAGGGATGGGTATAGGCTTTTGTACTGATTTAAAAAGGATGCGCCAAGAGGAATGGCGTCCTCCATACTCCAGATGGAATGTGTCCTTCTATGAGCCTGTTACAAATCATAATTTATTCCACAGGCTGTTTGGCCTGTCTGGAATGCTTGGCCCCTGGAAATGAGGCTATTCTCTAAAAGCAGTGAGAGGAAATGGTTTTAACACCACCCCTTGCAAAAGGCATATGTAATGGTGGTAATTTATCGTGTTACTGATCTGCATGTCAATTCACAGTGCATTTAGCACAGCAACAGGGAACAGAATCAAGTTCAGACGGAGGAAATTGTGGGTGATAATTATAATCAAAAAACATAACCCTATTTACTTAAAAAAAATCCGAATTTTAAAAGTAATTTATAAATAGAAATCCATCATATTTCTGTATCAGATTTCAAGAGAAACTGATTCACTGAAATGACATTCTTTTCCTTTGAGTATTTCGCAGTAAAGGAATTTAAAATTAACTCTGGCCCTTTATTTGTCGCAGTGGGCTTTGAACAGGCAGTCTCCCCTGTATGGAATGCTCAGCTCCTGGGTCATCTGTCCCATTCCCTAGGACTCAGCTCATGTTATGGGCTGGGTTGTATGTCCCCAAAAACAATATGTTGAAGTTTTAACCCTCAGTACTTTGGAATGTGATTGTATTTGGAGATAGGTTCTTTAAAGAGCTAATTAAGGTCAAATGAGGTCATGGGGTGGACCTTAATTGGAGGGAACTGGGGTCCTTTTAAGAAAAGGGATTAGTACGCAGATACACAGAAGGGACACCAAGTGACAATGTGGAGAGGACAGTCATCTGCAAGCCAAGGAGAGAGGCCTCTGAAGGAGCCAACCCCGCCTACACCTTGATCTGGGACTTAGAACCTCCAGAACAGTGTGAGGAAGTACATTTCTGTGGTTTAAGCTGCCTGGCCTATGATTCTGTTACAGGAGCCCTCACAAGCTAGTACAGCTTCCCTACCATTTATTTACAAAGGCCCTCCATCTAAATGAGGTCAGCCTATACACCTCCTTGGGCCACTCTGCATTATCCTTCACAATTCTTACAGCAATTTGTAATCACTATAATTCACAAAATTTAAAATGCCATTGATTGTAAAATGTGCCATTATTGTATGGACCTATAGGAACTGTTTAAAAAAAAAAAAACCTCAACCTCATCGCCTAGGGGAAGAAGGTAGAAAACTCTCTGTCTCCTGGCAATTTGAGCCAGAAGGTGATTATCACACAGGCTTGTGGTCTGAAGTCTGACTGTAAGTGTGGTCTACCTCAAGCAGAGCATGTAGGTAAGGAGGTTAGGTGGGGTTGGGGCAGGGGGAGGGGGGCAGGTTCCATGCTGGGATTAGCTCCAGTTAAAAGAAACAATTGCAAATAAGCTCTGGAAGAATCTGACTCCCAGGTCAAATCGATGGTAGGGATGGTAACTAGAAGACTTGATATTGGACATGCTGAGATCTTGAAGGAAATAGTTGCATCTTAAAATAAAGGAAACGTGCTATAATGTATTTGCACAAGTATTTGCTTGATGTCTAATATCCATAGATGGCATTGGCATCGGTTCGCCCATGCCTCGTCTCCTTATCCTGGTAGAGTGCTGGTAGAGAGCGGGCACTGGATAAGTAACAGTGGAGGAAGTGAGTGAGTAAAGCAAAATTCTTCTTGAGCTTCAGCCGTTGACGTTTTGGCCTTTTTTTTTTTTTAGCTTCCAGTGCAGGGCTTGAACTCATGTCCCTGAGATCAAGATCTCAGTTGAGATCGAGAGTGAGACACTTAACCAAATGAGCCACCCGGGTGCCCCCAAAGTCTTGGCTTTTTAAAAAAGATTTTATTTATTTATTTGACACAGAGAGAAAGACAGTGAGAGAGGGAATGCAAGCAGGGGAAGCGAGAGAGGTAGAGGCGGGCTTTCCGGGAGCAGGGAACCCGAGATGGGGCTTGATCCCAGGACGCTGGGATCATGACCTGAGCTGAAGGCAGACGCTTCACAACAGAGCCACCCAGGTGCCCGGAAGTCTTGGCTTTTAAAAAAAATTCCGGTTCTATTTACTGTTTACGTAGGTGTGTTGCATAAGCTTTTACTGCAGTGGCAAGAATATTAGACCTGGAATTCTGGAAACCTAGGTGTTGGCCTTAGCACCTTTATTGATTAGCCCTAAGATTCTGGGCAAAGGCTTGAAGCTTTCTGGTTCACTATTTACCTCCCTGTAAAATGGTCCGGTTGTGCCCTATCAACTCCAAGTTCCCTTCTAATTCTGACGAATTGTGCTTCAACGGTGTAATAAGTCATAAGGAATTAGGGAATATTCTGGATCATTATCGTGACCACCTGGTAATCACATAGGCAGTTCACATGGTGCTGAGAACTTGGTCATACAGGAAATCCTCACACGACTCTCTCTTCCTCATTACTCACACAGAGATGGCACTTTGACTATTTTGGGTATTTTCATGCAGTGAGGTAAATGACAGTGGATTAACGGTAAAGGGTAGGAAACTGAGCCTGAGGAAAATAAAACATGATTGGAAGAGTCAGGTGATTGTGCCGGATAGAAGAAAGCCCAAGGCTTTGAATCAAGGCATAGACAAATTACTGAGATCAAGGCAAATTGTGTGTAAGAGGTAAGGTACATTTATAAGAAACAGGCCAGTATAAATCCTGAAGCTTTGAACCATGCCGAAGACAATTTATGGGCAATCAGGAATCAAAGGATTCTTAAAAGCTGAAGACAGAGAGCAAAGCAAGGAAGAATACAAGGGAGGGTATGTGTTCAAGGGCGGCCCGCTCAGGAAAACTTCTGGTCCATTCCGCCTGTCCCATCAGTTTCCTCTCCACTCAAGAAAGTTCAAGACTCTGTGGGATGCCTGGGTGGCTCAGTTGGTTAAGCCACTACCTTCAGCTCGGGTCATGATCCTGGAGTTGCCGGATCGAGTCCCACATCATGCTCTCAGCTCCACGGGGAGTCCGCTTCTCCCGCTGACCTTCTCCCCTCTCATGCTCTATCCCTCCTCTCTCTCTCTCAAATAAGTAAATAAAATCTTTAATAAAGTTCAAGACTTTGTTCAGGTGCTAACAAGTTCCCAGTGCTTTTTCCATAGACAATAGATCAGCCAAGGAGAGGACCCCAGTAGATCCTCTAGACACTGAATGCTCAGTTGCTAGAAGGCCATTGGATGATCCTGCTCAGCTGCACCTTGGCTGGTCTGCCTCTACTCAGTTTCCTACTTCTCTTGCAAAAGAAGGTCCTCCCCTCATGCTTTGAGGACTAAGTATGGTCACTCCTTCTACTGATTAAGACAGCCTGGGCTTTCGGTTGCCACTGGCCTCGTCCCATGGATAACCCACGCTTCAGTGGCTCTGCATACTCAAGAGGGCTAACTAACTCTGAGTCTTCCTTCTGGCCAGGCAATGGCCTCCTATCTCCCTCTCTACAGCATGGCCATTCCAAATGTGTCCCAGGCCCTTTGTTGTTGACCTGAGATTATGCCATGGAGATGAGTTTGTTTTCTTCTCTAGGAGGGGACGTCTTTCAAAGACTAAGAATCCATGAGGGGGCCTTGGGGATAAAGATCTATGACCCTCCCCTCGCTCTATCTGCTGAGAATCCCTGCAGAGCCTGCCTATCTTCTCTCAGGGTTTTGACCCAGGCCTCCCTGGCTCTCCTAATTTTTTGACAGACCCACCCTGGGAAATATGGATACTTATGATATACAAACTATTAAACATTCCTGGAAAGACCTCTCCCTAAAAGTAACTGCACAGGGATGAGGGGAGTGACAGTATGAACCAGCACCTGTTTCTTATGCCATACTTGAGAGGCACAGGCAGACTGAGGCAGGTGGTGTTGGCTGGTGAGCTGGCCCATGCAGAGGAAAGATTTGCCTGATTGTGTGGCCAGATCCCATTGAAGAGAGAGCCAGTGTTGGGAAAGTCAAGTTTCTTGAGACTAAGAAGGGATCCCCATTGATGGGAAGTGAGACTTTCAGCCAATAATGAGGTTCATCTGGCCGGACACTGGGGACTTGGAAGATGGACAAGGACTCAAGTGCAGGACAAGATCTAGTTCCCACTTTCTTGGAAGGAGTTAGATTCCTGGACAAAGAGAAATGCCCTTATTTATTAGGGGAAGAATGTATTGAAAAAAGAAAGAATTGCATGACTTAGTTTCCCTAATATATTAAGCAGCAATACCGATATAATCTCAGGGAAGACAGGGAAGCATATGCTACCTTTGAATGAGGAGTATAGGTAGCAAGCCCCAGAGAAGAGGAAGAAGGAAAACTCCCGTTCATCTGCCTTGGTGGCCTTTCGGAGCAGAAGAGGAAGGAGGAAGGGAAAGCTACATGTGCTGACATCCTTGCTCCAGGTTGACGATTAAGTAGCATCCTAAAAAACTCACGGCCAGGCAGCCACTCTTTCTGGCTTCATTCACATTCAACCCTTGTTTTTTCTTCTGCATATTTAACTTAATTTGTTTTTGAAATTTTATTGTGTATGCTTTGTAATCCACTGCAAATCTTTATGGAATGAATATGCATTAATTATGGGAATACACAAAAATAGAGTAAGAACCAGTCCTAGGCTGCGTCCAGATAACTGTAAGGTTTTCAGCTTTAGGAAAAAACTCAGGGCCTTGAGGAGTTTATTTGGGGAATTTAGGAATACAGTAGAATACTAGATTTCTGGGTTTTTTTTCCCTGAGAAATCATGTTGCCTATATGCATGGACATGTGTGTGTGTGTGTGTGTGTGTGTGTGTGTGCGCGCATATGGTAGGGGTAAGCAAGTAATTGGTGCTAAGGGTGGTGAACATTACACATGACTGTAAAAGACAATTATATAGTCCTTATATGTTTTCAAAGAATTGGAACATATCAGACACACACGCATATGCCACATGTCAGTTTTCAAAGACTTAGAACACGATCAAATTCACTTCACACTAAAATATGCTGAATGTAATTTTAACCTTTCTTTGATAATTCAGGGGCTATTTTAGGCTCCTTGTGCTTCTGGGTTATTACTATGAACAAAAATTATTATCATGCAATTCTTCACAGTCTAGGTTGTTCACATTTTTTCTGGTTATTTTATCATGAATGAACGAGAACCTGCTCAAGTACTTTAATTACTATGTAGAACTAGTGATGAATGTGTAGGTCATTGTAGGGTATGATTGGGTCAAATAATAGGAAAACAATAAAACATGTCTTAAACTGGAAATATATATAAAAGCTTTGCTAGTTATGCCTTTTGGGTGATTGATTTCCCATATCAAACATCTAAGAACTTCAAGGAGAAAGAGTTCATATTTACTTCAGGAGATAAGAGAACATTTTAGTGAAAAGGCTGCATTTGAGCTTGGCTTTGAGGGAGTAATCAATTAATTAATGGAGCCCAGAAAGCATTCCAAGTGGAAGGTAAAGTAGGAACACAGGGGCAGAGGTGGTTTGGACTGAGTCTCTCACTACTCAAAGCTGTGATCTGTGGAGCAGAGGCCAGATCAACATTACCTGGCTCTTGGTAGAGATGCAGTCTGGGGCTCTCACTCGAGTCCTACTGAATCAGAATCTACATTTGGTGCAAAATTCCCCCAAATGATTCATAAACATATTACATTTTGAGATATACTTTTATAGAATATCAAACATATTATTTGTATATAAGGCTGAAATTGGTATCCAATTAGGAAGACCTTAATACCATGACAAGGAATTTTGCCTTTATTTGATATGTCATGTCAACCATGGGCAGCTTTGTAAGCAGACACTGATACATAGGCTGAACAATCATGTGGAATCGATGTTGGTCTTACTTTGGAGGCAAGGTCTTAGAAATCCCCTGATGTGCCAGGTTCTTCCAACCTAAAGTCTTGGAGAGAAATGGTGGTAGCTAGGTTGGCAGGACATCATTGGAGGACTGAATCAATGGCTATTTACCAACTGCTGATGTGTAAGTAAGACATTAGGAACGTTGCTCTGGCTGAATGAATATTAGTGAGGAGTCATAGAACACAGAATAGTAACAGCTCTTTGACAGTCTAAATAAGAGACTTACCTCTCTAATTTGGGAGACTACAGAGAGAAAGTGAATGAAGATACAGACAGTTGAGAAATTATAGAGGTAAGCCAACAAAATCTCATTTATCCAATAGAGTTTGATTTTTTTTTTCCTGCTGTGATAAGCCAGGCATTTTGCTAGACCTTAGAGCATCAAGAGAAAAAGTATGTTCCTATTATAAAGTAACTCAAAGCTAGAGATGGAGACAGGCATATAGCAGTTTTGAGGGTGGCCAAGTTAATGTTAAGCCCAGGAATGTTCTAGAAGTAAAAGATCTCCATCTGAGGAAGCCCATGGAAGCAGAGGAATGGAGGGTTAGATGAGCATGACCAACTTGAAAGAAAGTCATCTCACATCACTGGACATAAGGTTCCTAAGGAGACTAACAGGAGACAAAGCTGGAAGGACAGGTTGGATGAAGGTCCAAAGGACATTTCTAGGTAGCATTAAGGAAATTATACTTTATCCCATAGGTCAAAGGAAAATGCCAGAGGATTCTAAACAGGAGAACAGTAGGGCAGAATTGGATTTGTGATAAATAACTTTGCCAACAAGGAAGATGATGAATCAAAGTGAAGCAACACCAGTGAGCCTGGAAAGAAATTCGAGAAAGGAGCATTCAACTATGTAGAAACCAGCAAGGAACCCGGCTGGTGAAGAGCTGGGCGGGGGCAGGGAAGAGCCCATGGATTCTACAGTTAAAAGATTATTGGTATCCTTTGAGAATATCCTTTGGATTCAGCGGAAAGCAGGTACATTAAGGAGGAGAGGGAAAAGAGAGCACCTTTAAGAAGTACTTGCAGGTAATGGAATGTGGAGCCCAGTGAAGAGAGAAGAGGTCAAGGATGTAGGTTTGATTTTCTCTACCAAATTCTCTCTTGTGGAAACAGGATTTGCCTTACATTTTCTCTAGGATAGTGCTCGGCATGTACCTGATAATTGCTGAATGAGTGACAATCTGCATAAACGGATGAATAAAACATTTGGGTCATTTTGCTTGACCTTGGAGTTTCTTCATCCTTCAATTCAACCCTTTTTCTCTCAGGCTTTTGGGTTATGGTAATGAATGGAGCTCTCAGTCCATTTGACCAATGTTGTTTTCCTTTCTCCTCTTGTCACTACGATCTGATGATGCTAAAAATGAGTAGGTGTGCACCCTCCCCTCAAAACGACTTAATTAGCTCAGCTGGGCTGCAACTTTAAAAGCATCTGAAAGACCTCTTTACCTCTGGATGTGTATGAAAGGAGAACAGGGACCTGTTGGCACTCCATGGCAGAGCCCTCAAAGTCTGTGTGTAAATACAGTCAATACATTGTTCTTATGGAAAAAGGAAGAAAACCAACATTTGTTGAGGGTGTGTCAAGGGTTGGTTACTGGACTAGTGACCTTCATCTCCATGACAGACCTATGAGGTCATTTTCACTCTCCTGCAAACACACAGGGACGGGACTGGTGTGGATTATTTGCTTGACATTCCTGGGCCCTGAGCCATAGGATTCCGACCCAGGGCTGCCTGACTCTAAGGGCTGTGCCTTCACTCCGTCACCATGCCACCCTTGAGGAGGTAAGATTCAGGAATTCTTTTAGTTATGATAGGAACTAAAATTTCCTGTAAAAGAAAGACAGAAAGGAGAAATGAAAAGGAAGAAACACGGGAAGCCAGGACTCTGGTGGAGGCCATTAAGCTGGTTTGGGATTTGCCACGTGTTAGGGGGCTACTTCAGGGTCTTCAGAAGAGGCCGTGGACTTGAGTGAAGCTAAAAGCTTTAAAAAAAACAAATCCACCTAAAACAGAGAGGCCTCATCAAACAGGAGTTGGGTGTTGTAGGACATTTTCGTCAGATGACATTGCCCAAACAGGGACATTTTTGGCAGATAACAATGGCAGGTTTCACCCACATTGGATTTGCAAAGAACACGAGCTCTAGGTTAGTGATTTAACCAGTTCAGGGTTAGTCCTATGACTGTGAGCTCAGGGATCTGTATCTTCAGGAGCCTGCTGGCTTCCTCTGAGCTTCCATTCGCCCTCCATGATAACAGCCATCGGTGGCCACTTACTGAGTGTTTACTATGGCCAGGTCCAATTGCTAACTTGCAATCAGATGATTTTTTATGACTGTCATGTGAGGTAGGTAGTTCTATCCCCACTTGCACAGCTTGACATTAAAGCTTGGAGAAGTGAGAAAATCCACTTAAGAGCCCATTTTAAGTATAAAACCATGGTTTATACTTGGATCTGTGTTAGTCATAGTAAGTGCATAGTAAGAACCATTGTGCCCTACTGCCTTTTATAAATCTAGTTTCATCTATTTATTTCAGTGACTTTTTCACTGGGCCGTGAGGTACCTGACAGCAGAGCTGAATCTTATCTCTAGATACTTGAAGCCTAGCGTACCTTGGTCCCCACACATAGTAGACACTCGAGAGACATTGGAAGGAAAAATATCGATAGATTTCTTTAAGAAAGGGAGGGCTAACTATTATATTTCATGTCCAGCTTGGTCTTTTGTAGATATAAACATGAATCTATATATTTAATGTGAGAACATCATAATATACATATTGATTTGTAACCTACCTTTTTTGTAGTACTAGTGAGCGTCTTTCTATGTTACTAAATATTCCTCTAAAAATTATTTTGACATTAAAAAACAAGAGGTGTTCCCTATTTTCCTCTTTTCCCATCAGAAAAATAAGCTGCTTATTGGGAAAATATCAAAGTACAGCATCTCAAGATTCTCTCATGGGCCATAAAAGCTTCTGGAAATTTATTCAAAAATTAATTTCACACACACAAAATTAGCCATCCTAAAGGAAAGACTAAGATATTAAGGGCAAAGGTTAGTAAGAATATTTTCAAGTTGAAATATCATCCCAGAGCTAGCATTTCATGAAATCTGCAGAAAGTCCAAAACAGCACAAAGGGAAATTCTCAGGTTCTTCCTAAATTACATCGGCACTCCAGATTTTTAGGTTTTAAAAGGAAAAAGTAGGTTACCACATAGACACTGTGCATTTAGACATGAACATATCTGGTTAGTGTTCACTGCAAATTGTTGATTGGATTTGGTAGGTTAATCTCTTATACCCTGGTTTTCAACAACTCAACAGTCTTCCATCAAGGCTTAGAGAGGGGCCAGGAATGCAATTTAGAGCCTTAGAACTGAATTCTCTGGAGTGTGCTGTGTTTGGAGAATCCGGGTGGACTCTTGTGGATCGTGCCTAGATCTGGGCACTTTGCTTCCACTGTTTGGAACCAGCCTAAAGGCTTGCTGCCCATGCTGGAGATCTGACTTGTGTTAAAACCACGATGAGTGGGGCAGGCCCTGCTGATAGGGACAATGGCTCATTGCTATTTGCTCTGTGTGGGTCCTGCCCCTCCTTCCTCCTCTAGCAGCAGAACTGGGTCTTCCCATCCTAAACAACTGAGCTTGTTCTCATGCTTTCTGGCGGGACCATATGGCAGTTACACCTCCACGGGAGTTGGGCACATTTCGGCTCAGTTGTCAGAGTTCTGAGGTGAAGTGTGAGAGGAACGTGGCTCTAGCTGAGAGCACAGCAAGTGCAAAATCACATCTCATGGCGGCTAGATCTAAGTCCACGGGACTGCCATCGACTCCCATGGAAGCCGTAGGTCCCGGAGTCAGAGATTCCACAATGTGCGCACACTGTCTTGCTATGTCTCATGTTACTGATCTGTAAAATAGAGATAAAAAATATACCTTATGGAATAGTTATAAGAGTTACATGAGAAAACACATGTATAACAAATAATATAGTGCCAGTCAGTGTAACTAAAACCTTTTTTTTTAAGACTTTATTTATATATCTGACAGAGAGATTACAAGTAGGCAGAGAAATGGCGGGGGGGGGTGCAGGCTCCCCGCTGAGCAGAGAGCCCGATGCGGGGCTTGATTCCAGGACCCTGAGACTGTGACCTGAGCCGAAGGCAGAGACTTAACCCACTGATCCACCCAGGTGCCCCAATATAACTAAAGTCTGATCATTCATTTAATCTACAAATACGTATTGAGTGCTGACTTTGGGCCATGCACAGAGGTTCCAATGGTGAGGCAGACATGATTCTTTTTTTCAAGGAGATCATATTCTAATAAAATGTTCCTAAATTTTTTGTGTTACTATTATTATGAGATATATTCGTTCTCTATTGCTATGTAACAGATTATCCCAAACTGGAGAGACTTAAAACAGCAAACTTTTATTTTCTTAGTTTCTATGGGCTAGAGATTGAGTTTAGCTATGGGATTCTGGCTCGGGGCCCTCAATATGTCGGCTGCCGGTGCAGTCATTGGCAAGCTTGACTGGGGCTGGAGGATTCACTTCCAAGATGGCACACTCGTGTGGCTATTGGTGGGAAGCCTTCATTCCTCATATGTGGGCTTCTGAGTAGGGCTGCCTGAGTGTCTGTCTGTACGACATGGCAGCTGGCTTCCCACAAGGTAAGTGTTCTAAGAGAGAGAGGAAGGATAAAGCTGTGATATCTTCTATGGCCTATTTGCATAGACCACATCCTGCTACTTCTAATATATTCTATCTTAGAGGTGCGTCAAGAAGTCTAGCCACACTCCAAAGGAGGGTTAAGAAATGAGCCCCACCATCTGGAGGGAAGAATGTCAATTTGGGGACATATTTTAAAACCACCATATAAAGTACAGGGGAGAGATGTGAGCAGACTGGGGACACTGGTGGAGGCCAGACTCAGAAGCATCATGTAGGGCTCACTGAGTAGTGGCAGAGTCCCTGCTATTTTTGTAGAAAATAATATGTGAGTATCAAGGCTGTGAACAGTAAACAGTGAGATCATGGAAGAGCCTTATATGAGTACTCTCTGCTACCCTTATATGAGTACCCTTGAGACCTTTTTCTAAGGTCTAAAGAAAATGAAAAACCTGTTTTCTAGAATGTTCTTGATTCCCCTTCCATTTCTGTGTCTTTTAAGAACTGTAATGCAGCCTTGCCCTTTCTGAAGTGCAGAGAACTGAAGTTGAGATTCTTTTCCTTTTTAATCTATAAAGAAACTTCCAGTTCAAAAACTTAACATTCATGAGGACAGAAGTAAGTGCAAAATGTCTGATTTTCCTAGAAATTCACCTAAGTTGCTCAAGTTCTTTCTCTTAGGCCACATTCTCTCTCAAAGCTGATGAGCATATGCTCACTTCAATAAAAGAACTGAAACCAACTTTGACTTGCCGTTTATTTCTTCTAGGGGAAGCCTGTATGTCTAAAAGGGCCTGGGGTCCTTTAACGGAGAGAGAACCCCTCCCTGCCCCCCATCACACAAAAACACCAATAATCACTCAAGATGCAGGATATCTGTAGTTATTCATTGTGTGTTTGATTTATGTGCTTGTTTCGTCTTACTACCACACTGGGTGAGTAAGCATCTAAATCTGTTGGTTTATAGACAGAGCAAATAAAATTCATCTGTTTCTCGTGTAACTGTGTTTCGAGAACAACGGAGAACTGGGACAAGATTTCTACTGGCAGAGCATTTGAGAAGCCAAGGTGGGTCCTTCATGGGTTTTCATGTAATGTTTGTCCCTGCAGAGTGTTTACCCTATTGCTAATGACCTGTGGTTACGTCCCTCCCCTCAAGGAGAAGCAGCATAAGACCTTGTCCCCTGTTTTTTCTGTTCTCTCACCTCTCCATAATGTGGGTGTTTTACTTGACCTCATTTCCACTGGCAAAGAAAGGAAGAAATTTTGTATCTAAATTAGTACCTCAATGTTTTCCCTGCTCAGAACTTTTCAGTGAGGTTCCTTTGCTTTTAGAAGAAAATTCTTCATTGTGGCCCATAAGGTTCTCCATGGCGTGGTCTTGTCTGGCCCTCCATCTACACTGTGTACCACTCTTCCCTCTGCTTTCTCTGTGTTAATCACATTGACTTTCTCTTAGTCCTTCATAGTCCCCATCATCTATCCTGCCATAAGACCTTGGCACAGGCTGTTTATGATATGCCCTTTGCCCAGCTTCAGACACATCATGAAGACCTTCCCAACCTTCCTGACTAGGTCAAATGTCTCAATTACAGGCTTTCCAAGTGCCATGTAACTCTTCTTTCCAGTCCCTCTGTTTATTGCTATTCTAACACATAGTTTTTTTGTTGTTGTTGTTGTTGTTGTTTTTGGTACAACTCATTCCTCTTCCTCTTCCTTGGGACATGGAGGTTAATGATTGTATCTGTTTTTAATCATCCCAGCACCAAAGTACTTAATACTGTGTTTGGAACATCATAGGTGCTTAATCAATATTCATTAAGTCAATGTGTGAATGCACCAGTTTGTCCTAGACCACCACCATTTTCTAGCTGTATGAACTTGGGCACATGACTCACATTTTCTGGCTTTAAGTTTGTTCTCTTCAAATGGAGTAGATAATGTCCACGGGCCTCATGAGATAGTCATGAAGATTAAGGTGATCAATGGAAAGATGCTTAACACAGTGCCAGGCATATAGCAGAATATAAATGGTGGGTGTCTGTATTCATCGTCAACCATCACATAGCCCTCAAAATAAAACAAAACACAGGTGGGATTCTTACTCTTGAAAGTCCGTATGGAGTATGGTAGAGGGAAAGCGAGAACATGGCATCTGCCAGTCTCCATCCCTGGAGAGTGTCCAGCAGGCTTCTAGAGGGGCGTGTTAAATTCGATGCCTGCCTCTCGGGCTGTGGTTCTAATATAAGCAAACACCTCCTTCACTCTTAAGTTTGGAGATTTTACATGCATCGTGTGCACTGAGTTATTGGCTACCCCCCAGGGGACACCTCTTGATCTCCTGGCTTTGGAGGCCAGGGGAGCTGGAGCTTGCATTCCTGGCCCCAAGAGATTGCAATAATCTGTGTCACCCAAAGGGAGTCCGCACACCCCTATTTTTGCAACACCTGCCAGGAGACACCTCTGTATCACTTCCCTCCTGTGGCCAGTGGGGTTTATGATGGCAGGTCCCATAGGACCCTCTGAGAAAGAAGTCTTAAACAGCTGTCACCCCTGGGGCATACAGGCTGCAGACCCAGGAGCTCAGATTTCTGTGAAGGAGGCCTATTAGTTAATCATCATGACTGTGGCCTGAGGGGCAGGCTTCTAATTAAATACACATCTAGGAGTTGACTGTCATCCTTTCCAGAGACCTGAAGGGCAGGTGCTATCTTCATGCTTACCCTCTGCCGCATTGTACAGTGCCAGTGTCTCCTGGAGGAGAGCTTTACCCACGTCTAGTGCCCTGCTTTTTATGGCTGGTGCCCCAGTTATTGTGGTTGCTCCCCAGGGGATGCCTCTAGATTGCCTGGCTCTGGCAGCAAGTGGGGCTTATGACGGTGGTTCCAGAAGACTGCATTTATTTATTTATTTATTTAAGATTTATTTGTTTGAGAGAGAGAGTGCAAGTTGGGGGAGAGGCAGAGGGAGAGACTCTTTCAAGCAGACTCCACACTGAGCGCATAGCTCAAGGCAGGGTTCAATCCCACCACCCTGAGATCATGAGCCAGAACCAAGAGTCTGACACTTGATTGAGCCACCCAGGTGCCCGTATATTTGCATACTCTTAAAAGCTGCTGCCTGAGGGTCTGGCTTCCAGTAGATTTGAATTTAGGTACTGACATTCTCCCCTTTGGGATGCTAACCTCTTGACACATCCTTGAATACAGGGAACTATTAAAATATAACAGGCTGCTTGGACAAGCTCCTGGGGTCTGAGAGATAACCAGGAGCTGGGATGAGGTTGGACAACTTTCACCTCCTACATGAAGCCTCTCCCACAAGACTGGGAGAGATTATTGTATAGATACAGACACAGAGAGTGAAGCAAAATGAATAAACAGAAGAATATATTTGAAATGAAAGAACACGATGAAACCTCAGGGAAAAAACCCTTAATAAAATAGAAATAAGCAACTTACCAGATTAAAAAAACTCAAAGTCACAGCCATAAAGATGCTCAGTGAACTGGGGAGAAGAATAGATGAACACAAGGAGAACTTCAACGAAGAGACAGAAAATATAACTACCATTGTTGAAATGTCCATACTACCCAAAGAAATACACAGATTCAATGCCATCCCTATCAAAATTCCAATGGCATTTCTCACAGAAATAAAGCAAATAATCCTATCATTTGTATGGAACCACAAAAGATACCAAACAGCCAAAGCAATCTTGGGAAAGATGAACAGAGCTGGAGGTTTCACATTCCCTGATTTCGAATTATACTATAAAGCTGTAGTAATTAAAAGTTATGGCACTGGCATAAAAATAGACACATAGATCAATAGAACGGAACAGAGAACTCAGATGTAAATCTGTGCATATATGGCCAACTAATTTGCAACAAAGGAGCCAAGAATATACCATGTGGAAAAGACGGTGTCTTCAATAGGTGTTGTTGGGAAAGTGACATGCGAAAAAATGAAACCGGATTACTATCATACATGATACACAAAATTAACTCGAAATGGATTAAAGACTTGAATGTAACACCAAAAACTATAAAACTCCCAGAAGAAAACATAGGTGGTAAGCTCCTTGACATAGGTCTTACTGATGAGGGTTTGATCTGATGCCAAAAGCAAAAGCAACAAAATAAAAGCAAACAAGTGGGACCACATCAAACTAAAAAGCTTCTGCACAACACAGAAAACCACCAACAAAATGAAAAGGTAACCTACTGAATGGAAGAAAATATTTGCAAATCATATATTTGATAAGGGGCTAATATCCAAACTATATAAAGAACTCATACAACTCGATAACAATAAAACAAACAATCTGATTTAAAAATGGGCAGAAGAGGGGCACCTGGGTGGCTTAGTGGGTTAAAGCTTCTGCCTTTGGCTTGGGTCGTGATCCCAGGGTCCTGGGATCAAACCCCACATCAGGCTCTCTGCTCAGCGGGGAGCCTGCTTCCTCCTCTCTCTCTGCCTGCCTCTTTGCCTACTTGTGATCTCTCTCTCTGTCAAATAAATAAATAAAGTCTATTTAAAAAAATGGGCAGGGGTGCCTGGGTGGCTCAGTGGGTTAGGGCCTCTGCCTTCGGCTCAGGTCATGATCCCAGGGTCCTGGGATTCGAGCCCCGCATCGGGCTCTCTGCTCGGCAGGGAGCCTGCTTCCCTTCCTCTCTCTGCCTACCTCTCTGCCTACTTGCGATCTCTCTCTCTCTGTCAAATAAATAAATAAAATATTTAAAAAAAAAAAAAAGAAAAAAAATGGGCAGAAGATTTGAATAGGGATTTTTCCAAAGAAGACATACAGATGTCCTGTAGGTACATGAAAAGATGCTCAGTGCCACTCATCATCAGGGGAATGCCCGTCAAAGCCACAATGAGGTCCCACCTCATACCTGTTAGAATGGCTAATATCAAAAAGACAAGAAACAACACGTGTTGACAAGGAACGTGCTGAACATGGAGAAAAGGGTACCCTTGTACACTGTTGGTGGGAATTCAAATTGTTCAGCTACTGTGGAAAACAGTATGGAGGTTCCTCAAAACATTAAAAGTAGAAACTACCCTATGATCCAGCAACCCCACTTCTGGGTATGTTTATCCAAAGAGAACGAAAATACTCACTTGAAAAGATACATGTACCTCTATGTTTACTGCAGCATTATTTACAACAGCCACAACCTAAGTGTCCACCGATAAATGAATGGATAAAGACACTGTGGTGGCTTTACCCATATACACAGCAGAATATTATTCAGCCACAAAAAAGGCAAAATCTTACCATAGCAACAACAGGGATGGACTTCAACGGCATTATGCTAAGTGAAATAAGTCAGACAAAGAAAAGTGTGTTATTTCTTTTACATGTGGCATCTAAACAAAACAAAACACACACAAAACCAAACAAATACCTCTACCCCCCATCCCCCTGGCCCCAAGCTCATAGATACAAAGAACAAATTGTTGGTTGCCAATGTCAGGACAGAAATGGATGAATTTTTTTTTTTTTTTTTAGGTTTAAATAAATTGGATAATGATAGTGAAAAAAGTTCAAAAGGGCTTCCATTAATTCTCACAGACCCCTGTCTGTGCTGTATCTGGCAGGTCAAATTTTCCTATGGGCTTTGTTCCCACCTTTGCTTAGAAACCAGTAATTCAGTAGAACTAAATAAGACTAGCTTGGTTTTGGTCCTCATATTGTGTTATCAGTGTTACGAAATAGCATACAATGTTAGAAAAACAAGCACTGCAAAAGGGAGTCTTCATAACCTCCTTATTTTTTCTGGATTTAAATTAATCCTAGGGGAAGCATGAACAGAAGAAGCGCAAGTGCTTTTGTTGCTGTTTTTTTTCCATTTTATAAATACATGCAATACAAAGTTTCCTTAATTTGGAATGAATTTGGCTAAGTACTTCTGGGTGGGGACCTCTGGGATATAGTATAAAATATGCCTTAATCTCTGTTTCTTACACAACCAGTTGCAGCTATTAATGAGCCCATAACACCAGGGTGTAATACCAAAAAAAAAAAAAAAAAAAAAAAAAGTTAATATGATTTTTAAAAGTCTAGACTTAGGCTTTCTCATTTTACTGACAAGAGAATGAAGAAATATAAGGGTTTAGTTTCTTCCCTAATGTTAGTGGTTACCTAAAGTCCATTCTTAATTTTCAGAATGAAGACATCACTTTCCTAAATCCAAAATTCACTCATAAATACTGAATGTAAGAAGCAACAAACTCAGGGCGCCTGGTGGCTCTGTGGGTTGAGCCTCTGCCTTTGGCTCAGGTCGTGATCTCAGGGTCCTGAGATCAAGCCCCGCATCGGGCTCTCTGCTCAGCGGGAAGCCTGCTTCCCCCTCTCTCTCTGCCTGCCTCTCTGCCTACTTGTGATCTCTGTCTGTCAAATAAATAAGTAATTTTTTTAAAAAAGAAGCAATAAACTCTTTGCTTTTTAGTCTTGGATATCTTGTCCTCCCTAACAGAGCTTCCTCCCTCATTCCCCCACACTTACCCCTTCAGAGTCCTCTCATCTCTCATGGTTATCCCTGGAGTGATAAAGTAGTTGAACACCTCTTCTGAAAGAACTGAATTGGATCAATGGAGAGGACTGCATTCCATCGCTCCTTCACCTTCATGCGCACAGAAGCCTAACCCCAGCAGAGCGGAGAGAAAGATGGCACCTCCATTGGATGGATGGTGTCCAGAAGCTCCCATCAGACTAGAGGCATCCTGGGTTTGGGGACAGGAGAGGAGCTCCAAACTCACCCACTGGTAGAGGGTGTTGATCCACCCTATACACTTAAACAAGCCTGACCCATTTAAATACCATGTGACTCAAGACCAGTGTAGACAGACTATAGGCATTTCAGCTTTCATGACACACGGTCCAGGAATCACTTCACTCTGATTCAGATTCTTGATTTTGACTATTTTTGGTACTTGTGCCTAACCTTTGGACTTACCAACTGAGTTTGAGATCTTCAGCATGGTCCTCTGCCCTGATGATGATGACAGAGTAAATTCATATTCATTACATACCTACCATGTCCCAGACACAGACCCAATATATATTTCTTGCAACTTTTATAATAACCTTTTATTATACTCAGTTTATAGACAAGGAAATTGAAGGTCATAGATGTGAAATGACTTTCTCAAGGCCATACAATTTATAAGGGACAGAATTGAAATTGATACACAGGTTTTTCTGACACCCATGCTTTGCTCTTTCTACCATACTCAGTGCTCCTTTCAAGCTTTTTAACTTGGGCACATCCTCTGCCTTTTTTGGTTCTTGGTTTCTTTGAGAGAGATTTTTGCTCTCAGAGGCCAAACCTTGGATGCTGCACTCATTTGGACCACCCAGTCCCTAGTAAAAGAGATTGTCGTTTCCTCAGTACTGAGTTTCTTTCATACCTGCTGATTATGGGCAAATCAGAGAATGAGAAAGGAGATAAGAAGAAGCCGTTTTTCGGAAAGTCATGTAGCAGGATTGTGAGGAATGAAGGAGGAGAGTGAGAGGGGGAATGATTCGAGACACCTGTGCAGAGACAATAACATTCCATAGCCAATCGATGATTCTCCTATAACACCACAGTCCATAGCCAATCGATGATTCTCCTATAGCACCACAGTCCATTAAACTTCAGGACCCATTTACAATGGGAACTCATCCAAGGGTGCATTTATTTAATCACCGTCCCTCTCTTGTCCCACCCCAAAGGACCCTTGGGTAGGCTTACCACTGAGAATGTATGATCTTATTTCATAATTGACTGGTCCCAGAAGGCCAGCAAAGGAGCCGGCTCACTGGAAGATGGACACAGACTAAGAAGTTTGTGGTTTCCTTAATGTCTCTACTGGATGGGCTGACCAAGGCACTGGGGACCTACGGTGATGGCACTTAAAACAATAAACTACATGCAGACTCCGAAGATAATGCTACCTTTCAGGGTCATTATAGCTCTGGGCCATTTTCACCAAGTACAGTCCAACCTCTGTCTCAAAATAGCTGCTGGGGCTTCCAGGGGCCATCAGCCACATTTTTCAACCCATGAGCCACCCTGAATCTCACAGAAATATACTGGTTTCTTTCATTTTAGGCCATTTCTCCCTTGGACAGGGATGAGTCCGATATGATCTCTTTGTCTTAATCTGGTTACGATAATAGACCATGAAGCAGGGACCCCTCAGATTTGACCACTGCTCCCTAGGAGGATCCTGACATGCCGAGGCAGACAGCAGCAACTCAACCTTTTGATTCAGCCAACTCTGATTATCTAATCTCCTTAAAGGCCCTTGACTTTGAAGTCCCAGTATTCAATTTAGGCCTCTGCAGTAAATTTATGGAAAATGTGTTAGGAAACGGAAATCTCTCTTGATATGGACAAGGTCCAAGATAATGTCAATTCCCCACTGGCCACTAAAGAAGTCCATGTTGTGTCTGTTCTGAATTAGCAACATGTGGAGGAAGTAATTCTGATGATAACAGAGCGTTACATTTCCAGTATAATTGCTGCTTTCCAATAGGCTTTTAGTGACATGAGGATCATACCAACAGCAAAGCCAGAGTAATTGCTGAGATGTGGTGTTTCCATTGCTTGTTAGAGCTATTCCTTTCCATAATAGGAACAGAACGGTGCAAGCAGTACAAGCTTTGGTGGATCTCATCACGTAGCTGTTGACTTTTATTTGATAATGACTAAAACAAGTCCATAAACCTGCTACCTCGGAAATTAATATCTTGCCTTTTTTAAGTATTTATAGGAACTATATTCTTGATTCACAGTTCTCCGACTCGTTCCTCACTTAACCCTTGTCTTGCCCTCACTGGTGACCCCGGATGGCTTATTATGCCTCTTTTATGTTACACCGGTTGCTAATTTTAGGCATCTGGAAATATTTTGTCAACCCTCCCTGCTTTCCTCAGGAGCTGTTTCATGGTGAAGACTCCTAATGGTCCTTCAAAGCCCAATTAAACACAAAGAGAGCAGTGACAGTGACAAAGTTACTCTGTTTGAACACGATGCTAAAAACGATAGGAGGGAGGGGCGCCTGGGTGGCTCAGTGGGGTAAGCAACTGAACCTTGATTTCAGCTCAGGTCCAGATCTCAGGGTGGTGTAGGGCTCTGTGCTCAGCAGGGAGTCTGCTGGAAGATTTTTCTCCCTCTGCCCCTCCCTTCCACCCCACTCACTCACTGTCTCTCTCTAAAATAAAATAAATAAATCTTTAAAAACCATAGTAGGGAAAATTCTCAACCAATGTCTTTGCTTCCTGTGGAAGGGATAACATGGTATGGAAGTAAGAGTTCAACAAATATTCAACTTTAAAAAATTAAATGTGTCAACTGCACTTCAACAAAAAACTTTTAAAGCAGCAATGGCCACGGTCACCAAACTGTGGAAAGAACCAAGATGCCCTTCAGCGGACGAATGGATAAGGAAGATGTGGTCCATATACACTATGGAATATTATGCCTCCATCAGAAAGGATGAATACCCAACTTTTGTAGCAACATGGACGGGACTGGAAGAGATTATGCTGAGTGATATAAGTCAAGCAGAGAGAGTCAATTATCATATGGTTTCACTTATTTGTGGGGCACAACAAATAACATGGAGGACAAGGGGAGTTAGAGAGGAGAGGGAGTTGAGGGAAATTGGAGGGGAAGATGAACCAGGAGAGACTATGAACTCAGAAAAACAATCTGAGGGTTCTGAAGGGGCAGAGGGTGGAAAGTTGGGGGAGCCTGGTGGTAGGTATTATGGTGGGCACATACTGCATGGAGCATGGGGTGTGGTGCATAAACAATGAATTCTGTCACATGAAAAGAAATTAAATTAAAAAAAAAAAACCTTTTTAAAATATTTAGCCACCACCTTCTTTGAGAAGTTCTTTAAAACACCTGATATACACAAATGTGGACCCAAGAAGGCTTGGTATTGAAAGAGTCCCTGGCCACCATCACAAGAGCACTATGGCCGCCTTAGTGTGTGGGTTTTCATAAACAAGAAGAGGGCCCTAGTTCTTATCTGAAGACATCTGGGACAGATACACTGAGAAAAGCTGTGGGGATGGGAGGTAATCTTTTCTAAACACTTGTACTCTTGGGCGCCTGGGTGGCTCAGTGGGTTAAGCCGCTGCCTTCGGCTCAGGTCATGATCTCAGGGTCCTGGGATCCAGTCCCACATCGGGCTCTCTGCTCAGCAGGGAGCCTGCTTCCTCCTCTCTCTCTCTGCCTGCCTCTCTGCCTACTTGTGATCTCTCTCTGTCAAATAAATAAATAAAATCTTTAAAAAAAAAAAAATAAACACTTGTACTCTAATGTCCCTAGTTTCATGCCCACTTAGTTTCCAACATATACTGCAGTTTATATATATGCGTGTGTATAAATATAGACACACACACATATATATACATACACACATATATACATATATATAAATGTGTGTGTGTGTATCTTTATATCTTTTCTGTAGCCCTGACCTTGCCTGCTAGCAACTGGAGGAGGGATTTTGTCCCATGCTTTAAACTGAGTGATGAACACATTGCCAGAGGCCATTCTCTTCCTTATCTGTAGAAAGTATAAAACTAAATCAAATAAATATAAACAGAATCATCCTGGGCAGCCTCCAGGTCAGTTTCTGCACAGCATAACATCCAGAAGACATCAGACTCAGAAGACATTGCCTTGAAAAGTAATGAAAGCATTTGGAGAAGCTTTGGGGGGGAGGCAAAGGTGAGGAAAAAGATAAAAAAAATACTTTGAATCACAACACTTTTAAACCTCAAAAGGTTGATCCACTAAACTTGACTCATTAGTAAAACGAGTTTCTCCTACGGTGTGCATTTGTTTCCCATTTCTTAAACTCAAAGCTGCACATTCAGACTATAAACAAAGGTATCTGATCAATAAGAGAGAGACAAGTTCTAGGAGCTTTGCTGGCCTCGGGGTGCTTGGGTGGCTGCATATAACTGGTATTTCTGGAACAGTCTATTTGCTATCCTTATAATCCTGGACATCCAACAAACCCATTGCGTATTTATGTCATTTTAACTTTATAACCACAGGATATTTTAGCTTGGGAGAGGATAGCTTTCAGGAGAAAAGTTTATTCTATGGAACTGTCCCCTCTTCTTACAAAGAAAAGCCTCTATAATACATTTTTTAAAAATATCTCTTCCAATGACATTAAATTGTACTTTTAAATATGAATAAAAGAGAACAAAAGGCGGTGTCTCATTTGCTCTGTTCAGTATTGAAAAAATGAAACCCATATTAGGAATTCCACTGACAACCTTATCCTTTTTTTTTTTTTTTTTAAAGATTTTATTTATTTGACACAGAGAGAGAGAGATGACAAGTAGGCAGAGAGGCAGGCAGAGAGAGAGGGGGAAGCAGGCTTTCTGCTGAGCAGAGAGCCTGATGCGGGACTCGATCCCAGGACCCGGAGATCATGACCTGAGCCAAAGGCAGAGGCTTAACCCACTGAGCCACCCAGGCGCCCTGATGAACTTATTCTATCAGTAGCTATGTTCCAGAATGCCATTCAACTAATAAATATATTTTTTTCAAAACTTAGATTTGCACATCTGCAAATCAAATAGTTAATTTATTACCACTGATTTAATAATGTCTAGTAATGAAACCATATTGTAGCTCTTTAAATTTTAAACTTGATTTTTTTGAAAAAAATAATGGCACTTAAGCATTTTTCTCTGTATTTGTGATTTTCCCTTTATCACTTTTTAATGTATCCTTGGGATCAAAATGGATTCATGTCTGTGCTTCATATATTCAATATTAGCTTAAGGGTAACAGGTTCAGTCTGCAGACACATTCAGTGTGAAATGGATGAAAAACCCACCCAAGGAGATCGGGTTAAAAGTCTTGGAAATCAGGTCAATCTAGAAGGTTCTACTCTAGTCCCAGAGTCTATTGCTAAAATGTAGTATCATAAGTCCAGTTGAAAGGAGACAGGGTAATAATGGGGGAAAGGTAAAGAAAAAGGATAAACAGAAAGAGAAGCTGAATGTTGATATTGGTGGCCAGGAGAAGCAGATATGCACAGGGAAAGTGTAAGGTGCAGTCAGGATGAGCAACTCTGGGCTTGGTCCAAGACAGAGGTGGTGGTTAGAACCCTTTGTATCAGTGTCATAGAGGCAAAAGTCAATAGCAGATGGTAGCAATGAATTTTGTGGCAGAAACCATTCATGATGCACCACTATCTTCTCCCCTTCTTGCTACCCAAATATTAGCTAGATACTTGAATGCCAACAATCAAAGTCTGTGTTTCTCAAATTTCCTTGCAGCCATGTTCAGCACTCTCAGGATATAAGCAGAAATGGGAGTGCCTTGAAAAGAAGAAGTCCTGCTCTTCTATAATTTTCTATTTGGAATGCAGACATGATGGCCGGAAGGAAGCAGTCATCTTGGGCCACCTGTTGAAAGCCAATTGAGAGCAGATCAGTAAGATAGAAAGATCCATTTTGAGCTATTTAAATTTCTAGAAGAAGGAAATGCACTTCTTTTTTGTCATTCTGAAAGACCCGCGGATCCCCTTACCCAAGAATCCAACACTGCCACTGGATGCAATCAGCAAGAGGTTCTTTATTGTTACGCAGGCGCCTGCGGGTGGTCAGCAGCTCCTGCTAGCTGAGCACACCCGGCTGGGGTGGTGCCGGGTATTTATAGACAGGTACAAACAAGTTTTGGGCGGGGCGCAACTGATTGGTTGACAGTTTGAACTTGAAAAAGGCATACTTGGAGTTTGCTGATTGGCTCTAAGAACCCGCGCGCAAAGAGAGAGGCGGGAAGAGGGAACAAGCTGATTGGTTCTGAGGGCCCGCGCGCGGGAGGAGAGAGGCGGGAAAGAAGGGGGAAGGTAGGAATGCCATCATGGCGTCTCTATTATTTCTATAAGCCAAGCGGTTACAGAAGGGCAAAAGAGTGATTAATAAGCAATTAATAACCTAATTAATAACCTGGTCTATACCTAAAAGCCAGCGGTTTACAGAAAAGCAAACAAGTGGTTAGTTATCCTATCTGTCTACTAAGGGAGGGGTCTTTCTAGGGGAGGGGTCTTTCAATTCAGACCCCTGTTATTTTGTGTTTTCAATTATCCATAGTCAATGTTAAGTAACACAGGTGGAGAGGAAGGAATCAGTGAGTGCAGGAGTCTGGACCACGTAGTTTTCAGATGCAAGGTGATCATGTTCCGCTTCTTGTTTTGCTTCCTCCCTTCGCAAAGGGTGAGAGGGATATCTCAAAGGGTTATTCCTAGCATTTCAATTCATATTGCAACAGCCTACCTACTAATAGAGAATTAGATTTCACAGAAAGATGAAGTTCTTCTGGTACACAAGTGCCCCCTCATTCCTGAGCTAGACTTCAAGGGACACATCCCCCCCCCCCAGGTCTTCCTTACTTTTTCTCACACCTACTTCCTGGGAACCCTTAGCAACCTATTGCCTCCAACGTGGGGGTAGGTAGAGTGAAATATGTCAGCAGTTGGAAAACTATAGCCCAAGAGTCAACTCCAGCCCACTACTTGCTTTTTGCCTTTTTTTTTTTTTTAATGATAAGACAATTGTTCTTTATGAAATTTTATCAAGAATCAGAATTTGGCTAACTATTGATATCAAAACTATTAATAAAATGATAAATGAAGGAAGAGCAAGAAATCAATGATTTCCACATGGGAATACTCTGTTAGTAAAACATATAAAAAATGAGAACATTTTAAACTGAAGTAAAAACTGAAGTAGTTTGCATTCACATACAAACAAAACTGCATTGATGATAAATCATGCAAATGAACTAGCATAGTTCAAGAGGAAGGTGATGGGATGAGATTTTATATATATTTTATATTACTTTATATATAAGAGTAAGTATATATATCCAGAGCTTGCAGCTAAAAATGGTTGTAACATTTTTTAATGGTTGAAAAAAATTAAACTAAGAATATTTGCGACATATGAGAACGATATGTAACTCATATTTTGAAGTCCATAGTTGAAGATTTGTTGGCACACAGTCATGTTCATTGGCTCTCTTATTGTCTGGCTGTTTTTACATTCCATTGGCAAGGTTGAAGGCTCAGACCAAGACCCTATGGCCTGCATAACCTTAAGTATTTACTGTCTGGCCCCTTCTAGAAGAGTGTTGCCAGCCCCAATCATAGGTGAAAGCAGCCAATTTGGTCTAAATCCTGATCCTATCACTGGATGGCAGAGTTGAACTTGGACTGGTCCTTAACCTCTCTTATCTTTAGTTTCCTTCTACAGTAAAACTTGGATAATAATACCCTTTTTGATAGAGATTTTGAAAGAAAATGAGATAAACACTTGAGATTGCCTAGCTTGAGGTACGCATTTGAATATGATAGTTGTGATATGATTATCTCAAATGCTCTACTTCACAAAAGCTGAAGTCTCTTATTAAGATAACCACTCTCCACGCACACACGAGCAGATTTTATTTCAGATATCAGTCTGAATAGTTAGTATTGATTATAAGATTAAAGCAAATGGCACTACAGTGTAACTAATACACCTGCATTTCCAAGAGGGTTTTTAAATCTCAACAAGAGCTCTTGACCCACATAGAACGACACTGGTGATTTATCTGTTGAGCTGTGGGTTCTTGGGTATTTCCAGTCTATTCTGATAAAGCTATGACTGCACTGATCCTTGGTGACATACTTGGACCCTGACCCCCCTTTTTTTAATGCCCCTAAAGACTGATGACATTGTTTATTCATTCATTAAAAAACAGAATTGGTGCCCAAAAGGCTCCCAAAGGGCGGAGCCCATCCTCCTTGGTAGCTAGGGAGACAGTATGCAACCCCCCATTGATTGGATGTCTCCACCTGGCCTGACCCACCCTTGTAGCTGGACTTTGTAACCTGGGGCTGGTTTCTGGGACTTGTTTTTAAGGAAGTCCCCTGGGGGAAGGAGAGCAAGGATAGTTTAAGGGTTAAACAACATTATTGTTTTAACCTTGATGGAAGCCTCTGGCTAAATAGGTCCTTACACTGCTTTCTCCACGTTGTTCCGTTTATCAAATGCTCCCATTGGCTTTGATCTTCTGGAAAGTATTGGAAATTTCTCATTGGCCATGTTGTTCTTAATTCCTACACTCCCCAGTCGATTTCTTTACTGTTAGTGGTTTAATCTTTTTTATACTTCTCTCCTATTTTAGTTGACTCTCGAGAATGAAAAGAGACAAATATGTGTTCTGTATGCCCATATAAATTAGAAACTATGAATTTTTAATAAGGTAAATGAAGGGCAGAAAGAACAGAAGACCTATTCTCAGGGCATTCCACTGGAGAAAGAAGGTCTAAAGTAGTCCTTTGTGTCATATTTGTAAATCACATGATGTAGCAGTTAAAAAAATCAATGTGGGGCGCCTGGCTGCCTCAGTAGGTAGGGCATGGGACTCTTGGGGTTATGAGTTTGAGCCCCACCTTGGGATAGGGATTACTTTTAAAAAATCACTCTGGGGTGCCTGGGTGGCTCAGTGGGTTAAAGCCTCTGCCTTCAGCTCAGGTCATGATCCCAGGGTCCTGGTGATGAGGGAGCAGGAGGCTGGCTGAGGACGTCCTGTCCTCGTGCTTTAATAAACCACCATTTTGCACCAAAGATGTCTTAAGAATTCTTTCTTTAGTCGTCAGCTCTGAACCTCACCCCCCAAACCTGACTTAGGTTCTGGGACTTCATCACTGGGATTGAGCCCCCGCATCGGGCTCTCTGCTCAGCGGGGAGCCTGCTTCCTCCTCTCTCTCTGCCTGCCTCTCTGCCTACTTGTGATCTCTGTCTGTCAAATAAATAAATAAACAAAATGTTTAAAAAAAAATCACTGTAACCATCATGTGCTAATAGAAGTTCAGCTCCATTTCATTGTTCACCAGCGAAATCCACCTGCCTAATGTGTCCACTACGACAGGCATGCATCCGAATGGAAACGGACAGGATTTTTTGCCCTTTGGAAGGTCACAGCCTGGTTTCTGACAAGAGCAAGTCCAGCAACAGGCTCTGGTCAGGAAGACAGGGACTGCAGAGTACTCTGGGAGTGCTGTCTGCTGGCTCAAAGTCTTCTAGGCACATAATACTCAACACGCTCTCCTGTTCCCGGGAGTAAGGGAGAGAATCCAGGAAGGGCCAAGGATGATTTTCATCCCAAGGCCCTGGGAGAAATCCTTTCTCCCTGCAAGATGAGAATCTGAGCGCGTGGAAAGAGAGGACAATGAGGTGCTGATAATGAGTCCGCACCCAGATAACAGCCTGCTGATGAATACAGAAACCAGGCAGCCTCCTGAGATCTCACCTCCCCACCCCCCACCCCCAGCATCCAGGCTTGCCCGTAAAAACCAAGGAGGTGAGGCCTCATTATGGTTATAATCCTGCTTTACAAAAGCCCAGCTTTTAAAACCCAAACATGCAAAACTGGCTAGTAATTTGCATTGTAAAACAGCTCCATTGACTTAAATGGTCTCTGACTTAAATGGTCTCTGAACATGATATGGGGCGTGATGATTTGGGTTATGAAAACTGGATCAGAATCAAACTTTGCACCAAACTACGAAATATAAAATAAAAGAGAGCCCAGGCTCATCTAATGGGGTGAAAGCTTGTGGTGCAAGAGCACAACATAAACTCAAAATACTGGAAATATTTGCAACCGAGATGAGAAAGCTAAAACACATGGCTCGTTGCTTCCCCAGCACGGGGTTGACAAGGTTTCTAAATCTGCCTTGGCATCCTCACCTGGCCTGGGACAACGGTGTTTTTACCTTTGACCATCTCACCCCCCCAAAATCTGGGACAGACCGCAACACTATCCCCATCTGGCGAAGTGGAGAGAAGCAAGCCCCGGCTAAGGGGAACAACTGGGTTATCACCTGGGACATTCTCAGATAGCTGTTTAATTTTTCAAATCCGCCCTTAACCCTTGGACCCAGGTCTGCTCTGGTTCAAAGTAAGGGCACAGGGGAGCAGTCCAGGTGTTTATGTTGCTGCTGCTTCGGGAGGATCAGATGAACGGATCACCCGGTGCACCACGGTCATACAGCCCCTGCAGGCATTTACTCTGGGCTCCGTTTCACAGATACCAACACTCACCCCTTGGTTTCCAGACTGGAAATAGCACGCCCTTTTTAGATCCTATAAAGAACTCCCAAGTAGCTCACCTCGAATAAAACACCCGAGCCTCGTTTTGGAGATTTGTTGAGGTCTGATCTGCAGACTGACTTACCCATTCTGAGAAGATAATCTACCCACTTCCCGCTTTTACGCATTGACTCCTCAGACCTAGAAAACGCTGCCAATTTCTCCTGTGAAATTACGCTCTTCTTCCTCCATGATCTTACTAGGATTTGACCCTCATGAGAACAAGGACCCGTTTGTCTATTTTTACTTAGAGTTGTATCCCTGGGGCATAGCCCACTGCTTGAATGGCGCCTCCTGCGACTCTCCCACTGCATGTTAAGACAAACTCTAAAGTCCCAGTATTATTTTTTTTTTTAAGATTTTATTTATTTGTCAGAGAGAGGGAGAGAGAGGGGGAGAGAGCGAGCACAGGCAGACAGAATGGCAGGCAGAGGCAGAGGGAGAAGCAGGCTCCCTGCCGAGCAAGGAGCCCGATGTGGGACTCGATTCCAGGACGCTGGGATCATGACCTGAGCCGAAGGCAGCTGCTTAACCCACTGAGCCACCCAGGCGTCCCTAAAGTCCCAGTATTTAATCATGATGGACAAATACACAGATTCCTGGGACAGAAAGGACGGCCCAGGAACAAACGGAAGGATATGTAAAAATGCAGTTGGGTAATTTACTCCTTCTACAAATCCGTACCTGGGAAGTGTACGCACCATGCCTGGAAGTGGGATATTGTCCCTTTGAGGATGGAGACACCAGTGGCGGTGGGAAAGCAGACGTCAAACAGTTTCATTTGTAATAAGTGCTCGAAAGGGATGGATTTGATGCTCTCATCATAGGAACTTTGTACTCATTCTTTTTTATTTTTCATTTATTTTTTTTCTTTTTTAATATCTATTTTATTTAAATTCAATTGGCCAGCATATAGGACTAATTGAATTAATATATTAAATATATTGAATTAATATATATACATTTGGATTTCTCCTTCTCTTTTCCCTCAAGATATTAGCTTGTTCACTTCCTTTGGGATTTTTCAGTGAATGTCCCTTACGTAGAACATACTTCTCTGACCACTCTTTCCTATATTTCAGTCCTGGTCACCCTCTATGTTGACTCTTTTAATTCGTTGTTGTTACATTTAACTACCTAATGGTACGTTATATAATCAAGGGCTTGTTTATCACCTGTCCTCGCCACATGAATCAAAGTCCCCTGAGAATAGGAACATTGTTCAACTTTGTATTTCCAGTCCCTGGAATGGTGCCTACCTGGGGGGGAGGCACCAATCAAATATATAATGAGTAAGTTTTAGCTTGATGCCTTCCCAGTCGACAGGAAAAGCACACATGAATCGAAAAGTAAATTTGGGACAATTCATTTTCTACACATCCCTACATCATTCTATGTTTATCAATAGATAGGTTGAACTGCTTAATACCTATGTCAATGAATCCTATACGAAGAAAGAAAAGGGACAAATCATAAATGTTTGGCCGGAGAGCTTATCACAAATGACTGCCGTGTAATTGCCACGCAGATATACAAAGAGAGCTTCATCAGCCCAACAGAGGCACCCCCTGGGACCCTGCCTATTAGGGTGAATGACCATCCCAGTTTGCTTGGGAACAACTCTGTTTTAACATTATGGAGGGCACATGATGTGATGAGCACTGGGTGTTACATGCAACTAATCAATCATTGAACACTACACTGAAAACTAGTGATGTCCTACATGCTGGCTAATTGAATTTAAATATAATATATATTAAAAAAGAAAAAAAGAAAATCCTGAGTGGTTTACTCAGTCCCCAGGAAATCAGGCAGTTAGCTACTGCATGTCCAGTTATCACCATACTCTTCTGCCAAAATTCCCCCCTCCTGATTTATAGACACCATAGATTAACTTTGTCTGTTTTTGAACTTTCTATAAATGAAATCATGCAATTCCTTTGCTCATTACCTTTGTGAGTTTCACTCATATTTTTCATGAAGAAGGGACTCACTCAACTCATTGCTCTAAAATATTCCATTTATTTATACATTCTACTACTGATGGACCTTTGGCTTGTTTCTAATTTTTGGCTGTTCTCAAAATGTCTGTTGATCGACCTATGTGTGCATTTCTGCTGGATCCTCTCTTCCTGAGAATGGAACTATTGGATCACAGGGCACACGTATGTTAAGCTTTTGGAGAAGGCCAAATACTTTTCCAAAGTAGTTGCACTTATTTCTGCTCCCACTGTGGATGTAGGAAGAATCCAGTTTCTCCATAACTGACCAACATTTGGTATGGTTAATCCTTTTACTTTTACCCATTCTTCTGAGAGTGTAGTGGTATCTTATTGTGGCTTTCATTTGCATTTTCCTAGTGGTATGTGTGTATATATATATATGCTGTGTATACACACACACACACACACACACATATATATATATATATATATATATATATATATATATATTTATATATCAAATACATATCTGGGGAGGGGCAGAGGAAGAGGGAGGCTCTTAAGCAAGCTTAAGCAAGCTTCACGTTTCAGCACAGAACCCAATGTGGGGTTCGTTCAATCTCATGACCTTAAGATTATGACCTGAGCCTAAACCAAGAGTCAGATACATGCTCAACCAACTGAACCACCCAGGTGCCCTGGTTTTTATGTTTTTTAAAGTCCCTGTTCAAATCCTTTGCTCATTTTCTATTGATTTTTTTTCTATTTCCTATTATTTCTAATGACCTTTTCCTTATTCATAAATTCTCTCTGAATTCTGGAAAAGGATAGGAATCTTTTACTAGTAATATGAATTAAAATATATTCTCCAAATCTATGATTTATAATTCCATTCTCTGTAGTGTCCAGTGTATCTATTTTCCCCTTTATGAGTAGTGCTTCTATTTTCCTATTTAAAAAATCTTTGCCAAACTGGATAGCCCTGAAAATATTCTCCTGTATCTTCTATAATTCATTTAAAATTGAGCTCTGTATGTGAGTTAAGGGAAGACCCAAGTTTTGCTCTCCTTTGCTGTTGTTTATATAAATTTTCAGCTGATCCAGGGTCATTATTGTCAACAGCATTCTCTGTCGTAAATCAAGTGCCCGTTTGTGTATGGGTCTGCCTCTGGACTCTTACTCTGTTTCATTGGTCCAATTATCTATGCTTATACTGATTAATATCTTAATTACAATGTATTTACAGTAAGTTTAAATATCTGATTGCATAAATATTTCAAGTTTATCTAGCTACTCGTGGATCACTGCATTTCCATACAAATTTCAAAATTTCAATTCTTCATTTACACACACACACACACATGCACAAACAAATAAGCCTGCTGGAATTCAGGTCAACTTGGAAAAATTTAAAAATTTACATCAGTGACTCTTCTAATCCAGGAAACATAATATATCCTTCCAATCATTTAGTTTTTTATTTAAATTATTTTAATATTGTTCTTCCTATATTATATAGGTTTTACCCATTAGTTTGGTTCTAGGTATTTGAAAATTTTGGGGGTGTTCTTCTATGTGGTGTTACTCATTTAATTCATTTCTTAAATTGTTGCTGGTATATGGAAATAAAATTTATTTTTTATATTGACCTTGTATCCCAAAAACTTGCTAAATTCATTTACTAATTTTAATAGTTTGTAGATTTTTAAACTTTCTATGTATACAATCATGTTTTCTGGGAATGACAGCTTTATTGCTATTCCATTTTAATCCATGTATATTTATTTTAGTTATGCTGGTCACAGCCTCTAATACAAAGTTGAATAGGAGTGGAGAGAGAACAGTCATTGTCTTACTTCTAGTCTCTGGTAAAAATTACAATAGTTGATCATTAAATATAATCTTTGCTAATGGTGTTTTGTAGATATTCTTTATAAGTTTAAGGGGGTTCCTTTTTATAGATGGTTTGCTTTTTAAAAATATTATAAATCAGAGGGGTGCCTGGGTGGCTCAGTGGGTTAAGCCTCTGCCTTCAACTCAGGTCATGATCTTGGGGTCCTGGAATTGAGCTCCACATCAGGCTCCCTGCTGCTTCCTCCTGTCCCCTCCTGCCTCTCTGTCTACTTGTGATCTCTGTCAAATAAATAAATAAAATCTGTTAAAAATCTCTAAAAAAAGATCATAAACCAGGGTTGATTTTGTCAAACATTTATTCTACGTATATTGAGATAGTTCTTTTATTTTTCTCCTTTATTATATTAGTGGGAAGAATTATCAATAATGAATTGATTTCTGAGTTTTAAAACCAACCTTGAATTCCTAATCTCTGGCTGACTTCTTTCTCCATAGAGGATTTATTTTTTCTTTCCAGGAGCCAATTAAAATTGGGCCAGATCTCTTTAATCCAGTTTGGGATGGAGTGGTTTGAACAATGGTTTCAGTTTTTGTGGAGGATGGTCTACTTCCATCTTACTTTTACTCCTAGGGTTTACCTCTCCTACAGTTCTAACTGGAAGTCTAGACTATTTGGTGAGCTCTGACCTTTAATATCTGTCTCTCAAGCTCTATGAGGTTACCAAAATCTCTGCCTAAACTTTATACTCTGCTTTTCAGTCTCTTGGCTCTAAACTGCTTTAGAATTAGCAAATGCCTCAATGGGAAAAATATCTAGAATGTTAGGCTCTCATTCATGTAATACTCTTCTCTGCCACTTTGATAGCTCCAAGAGCAAAGCTGAGCAGTGACTGAACCCGGCCCCTGGTAAGAGCAGGGCAATCCCAACTCGGGCAAAGACACTTGAGAATCATGGCAAAAGGCCCCTCCCCCAGAAGATCAGCAAGAATGTCCAGCCAAACCAAGTTCACCAAATGATGAGAACTGCAAAATTTCAGAGCTATGGGAATACAACACATAGAATTTGTGGCTTTTCCCCCATGATTCTTTAGTCTTCCACAGTTAAATTAAAAATTTTTTCTTTCTTATTCTATTTTTTAAATTTTTTGTTTCCCATTTCAGTGTTTTTTAAAAACCATTTTATCTTATCAATAACCTTTAAAAATCTTTTTAGGGGCGCCTGGGTGGCTCAGTGGGTTAAGCCACTGCCTTCGGCTCGGGTCATGATCTCAGAGTCCTGGGATCGAGTCCCGCATCGGGCTCTCTGCTCAGCAGGGAGCCTGCTTCCCTCTCTCTCTCTGCCTGCCTCTCTGACTACTTGTGATTTCTCTCTGTCAAATAAATAAATAAAATCTAAAAAAAAAATCTTTTTAAATTTTCATTGATATAGTCATATTTTATCCCTTCATTGTATTTAAACTTATTTTTTGTATACATATACGTTTTTCTTTCCTTAAAATTTTGGGATGCAGTTTCTTCTAACAGATCAAAATACAGCCTAAATCTAGTGCATAGCTTTGTTCCAGTTTCCAGCCTGATCACATTCTTTCCTCCTTTTTCCCAACAATTTCATATCTTATCAATTTATTTTTTAGAATCCTTTAAAATTTTCATCTTTACACCCATATTCCATCCCTTCATCATTTTTACCCTTATTTTTTATATATATAAGTTTTTCTTTCTTTAAAATTTTGGGAGGTAGTTTCTTCTAACAGATAAAAATTTACCAAAAATCAAGTGTGTGGCCCTGTTCTATTCACCAGTCTAAAATTATATAGATATAGATATAGATATAGATATTTTTTCTCCTTTCTTTTCCCCCTGGTTTCAGGTCTCTTCTGATTTGGTTAGTGTAAATTTTTCTGGGGTTGTTGCTGCCTTTTAAAATTTTGTTCTCTCATTCATCTATTCTTATCTGGATAGAATGACAAGGTGGAAAAATTCACCTAAAAAAAAAAAAGAACAAGCGTCAGTACCAAAAGCTAGGGTCCTAATCAGTACAGCCATTAGTATGATGTCAGAATTAAAGTTCAGAATAATGATTATCAAGGGGCTAGCTGAACTTGAAAAAAACATGGATGATACTAGAAATTCCCTTTCTGGAGAAATAAAAGAACTACAATATAACCAAGTTGAAATTAAAAAAACTATTAATAAGGTGCAATAAAAAATGGATACTCTTACTGCTAGGAAGCAGAAGGGAGAACTAGTGATACAGAAGACCAAATGATGGAGAAAGAAGCTGAGAAAAAGAGAGATGAACAACTACTGGACCATGAGGGGAGAATTCAAGAGATAAGTAATGCCATAAGATGAAAAATATTAGAATAAAAAAAAAAAAAGAAAAAGTAGAATTGGGATCCCAGAAGAAGAAGAGAGAGAGGGGCAGAAGGTATATTGGAGCAAATTATAGCAGATAATTTCTCTAATGTGGCAAAGGGAACAAGCATCAAAAACTAGGAGGCACAGAGAATCCCCTCAAAATCAATAAAAATAGGTCCACACCCTATCATTTAATAGTAAAACTTACAAGTCTCAGTGACAAAAAGAAAATCCTGAAAGCAGCTCAGGACAAGAGGTCTGTAACATACAATGGTAGAAATATTAGATTGGCAGCAGACCTATCCACAGAGACCTGGCAGGCCAAAAAGGATTGGCATGATATATTCAGAGAACTAAAAGAGAAAATATGCATCCAAGAATACTATATCCACCTAGGCCCTCATTGAAAATAGAAGGAGAGATAAAAAGCTTCCAGGACACTCTGTCTGTCAAATAAATAAATAAAATCTAAAAAAAAAAAAAAAAAAAAAAAAAAAAAAAAAGCTTCCAGGACAAACAAAAACTGAAAGAATTTGAAACACTAAACCAGCCCTACAGGAAATATTGAAAGGGGTCCTCTAAGCAAAGAGTGAGCCTAAAAGTAATAGACCAGAAAAGAAAAGAGGTAATACCCAGTAAGAGTCACCTTTCAGGCAATACAATGGCACTAAATTCATATCTTTCAATAGTTACCCTGAATGTAAATGGGCTAAATGTCCCAATCAAAAGACACAGGATATCAGAATGGATTAAAAAAAAAAAAAGACCTATTACTATGCTGTCTGTAAGCAACTCATTTTAGACCCAAAGACATCTCTGGATTTAAAGTGAGGAGGTGGAAAACAATTTACCATGCTAATGGACATCAAAAGAAAGCTAGGGTGGCAACTCTTATTGGTAAATTAGATTTAAAGCCAAAGACTATTGTAAGAGATGAGTAAGGGCCCTATATCATACTTAAAGGGTCTGTCCAACAAGGAGATCTAAGAATTATAAATATCTATGCCCCTAACATGGAAGCAGCCAATTATATAAACCAATTAATAACAAAATTAAAGAAACACATCAACAATAATACAATAGCAGTAGGGGACTTTAATACCCCTCACTGAAATGGACAGATCATCTAAGCAAAAGATCAACAAGGAAATAAAGGCTTTAAATGACACACTGGACCACATAGACATCACAGATATATTCAGAACACTCCATCCCAAAGCAACAAAATATACATTCTTCTTTGGTGCACATGTAACAGTCCCCAGAATAGATCACATTCTGGGTCACAAATCAGGTCTCAACTGGTACCAAAAGATTGGGACAATTCCCTGCAAATTTTCACACCACAATGCTTTGAAACTAGAACTCAACCACAAGAGGAAATTTGGAAAGAACTCAAATACATGGATGCAAAGAGCATCCTACTAAAAAATGAATGTGTCAACTAGGAAATTAATGAAGAATTTTAAAAATTCATGGAAACAAATGAAAATGAAAATACAACTGTTCAAAATCTTTGGAACATAGCAAAGGCAGTCCTGAGAAGAAAGTATATAGCAATACAAGCCTTTCTCAAGGAACAAGAAAGGTCTCAAGTATACAACCTAACCCTACACCTGAAGGAGCTGGGGAAAGAACAGCGAAGAAAGCCTAAACCCAGCAGAAGAAGAGAAACAACAAAGATCAGAGCAGAAATCAGTGAAATAGAAATTAGAAGAACAGTAGACCAAATCAATGAAACTAGGAGCTAGCTCTTTGAAAGAATTAATAAGATTGATAAACCCCTGGCCAGCCCTATCAAAAAGAAAAGAGAAAGGATCCAAATTAATAAAATCATGAATGAAAGAGGAGAGATCACAACCAACACCAAAGAAATACAAACAATTATAAGAACACATTATGAGCAACTATACACCAGCAAATTTGATGATCTGGAAGAAATGGATGCATTCCTAGAGACATCAGAACTACCAAACTGAACAAGGAAAAAATAGAAAACCTGAACAGACCCATAAACAATAAGGAGATTGAAGCAGTCATCAAAAATCTCCCAACAAACAAGAGCCCAGGGCCAGATGGCTTCCCAGGGGAATTCTACCAAACATTTAAAGAAGAATTAATACCTGGTCTCCTGAAGCTGTTCCAAAAAACAGAAATGGAAGGAAAACTTCCAAACTCATTTTATGAGGCCAACATTACCTTGATCCCCAAACCAGACAAGGGCACCATCAAAAAGAAGAATTACAGACCAATATCCTTGATGAACACAGATGCAAAATTTCTCACCAAAATACTAGTCAATAGGATCCAACAGTACATTAAAAGGATTATTTTTCACCATGAACAAGTGGGAATTATTCCAGGGCTGTAAGGTTGGTTCCACATCTGCAAATCAATCAATGTCATACAATACATTAATAAAAGAAAGAACACGAACCATATGAGACTCTCAGTAGATGCTGAAAAAGCATTTGACAAAGTACAGCATCATTTCTTGATCAAAGCTCTTCACAGTGTAGGGATAGAGGGTACATACCTCAATATCATAAAAGCCACCTATGAAAAACCCACCATGAATACCATTCTCAATGGGGAAAAACAGAGCTTTTCCACTAAGGTCAGGAACACAGCTGAGCTGTCCTCTATCACTACCGCCATTCAACATAGTACTAGAACTCCTAGCCTCAGCAATCAGAAGACAAAATAAATAAAAGTTATCCAAATTGGCAAAGAAGAAGTCAAACTTTCACTCTGCAGATGATATGATGCTTTATGTAGAAAACCCAAAAGACTCCACTCTGAAACTGCTAGGACTCATACAGGAATTCAGTAAAGTCTCAGGATATAAAATCAATGCACAGAAATCAGTTGCATATCTATGCACCAACAGCAAGACAGAAGAAAGAGAAATCAAAGAGTCAATCTCATTTACAATTGCACCCAAAATCATGTTACTTAGGAATAAATCTAATCAAAGAGGCAAAGATTCTGTATTCAGAAAACTATAAAGTACTCATAAAAGAAATTGAGGAAGACACAAAGAAATGGAAAAATGTTCCATGCTCATGGATTGGATGAACAAATATTGTAAAAATGTCTATGTACCTAAAGCAATCTACACATTTAATGCAATCTCTACCAAAATACCATCATTTTTTTTCCAGGAAATGGAACAAATAATCCTAAAATTTATATGGAACCAGAAAAGGTCCTGAATAGCCAGAGGAGTGTTGAAAAAGAAAACCAAAGTTGGTGGCATCACAATTCCAGACTTCAAGCTCCATTACACAGTTGTAATCATCAAGACAATATGGTACTGTCACTAAAACAGACACATAGATTGATGGAGGAGAATAGCGAACCCAGAAATGGACCCTCAACTCTATGATCAACTAATCTTCAACAAAGCAGGAAGAAATGTCCATTGGAAAAAAGAAAGTCTCTTCAACAAATGGTTTTGGGAAAATTGGACAACTGCATGCAGAAGAATGAAACTGGACCATTTCCTTACACCACACACAAAAATAGATCAAAATGGATGAAAGACCTCAATTTGAGACAGGAATCCATCCAAATCCTTGAGGAGAACACAGGCAACAACCTCTTTGACCTCAGCTACAGCAACTTCTTCCTAGAAATATCTCCAAGGGCAAGGGAAGCAAGGGCAAAAATGAACTATTGGGACTTCATCAAGATCAAAAGCTTTTGCACAGCAAAGAAAGTAGTCAACAAAACCAAAAGACAACTGACATAAAGGGAGAAGATATTTGCAAATGACATGTCAATAAAGGGCTAGTATCTAAAATCTGTAAAGAACTTACCAAACTCAACACCCAGAGAACAAATAATCCAGTCAAGAAATGGGCAAAAGACATGAACAGAAATTTCTGGAAAGAAGACATCCCAATTGCCAACAGATGCATGAAAAAGTGCTCAACATTACTTGGCATTAGGGAAATATAAATCAAAACCTCAGTGAGATACCACCACACACCAGTCAGAATGGCTAAACTTAACAAGTCAGGAAACGACAGATGTTGGCAAGGATGCAGAGAAAGGGGAACCCTCCTACACTGTTGGTGGGAATGGAAGTTGATGCAGCCACTCTGGAAAACCGTATGGAGCGTCCTCAAAAAGTTGAAAATAGAGCTACAATTCCTACCCAAGAAACGTACCACCAGGTATTTACCCTAAAGATACAAATGTAGTGATCCAAAGGGGGATGTACACCCGAATGTTTACAGCAGCAATGTCCACAATAGTCAGACTATAGAAAGAACCTAAATGTCCATCAACAGATGAATGGATAAAGAAGAGGTGGTATACACACACACACACACACACACACATACAATGAATACTATGCAGCCATCAAAAAACTGAAATCTTGCCATTTGCAATGACGTGGATGGAACTAGAAGGTGTTATGTTAAGTGAAATAAGTCAATCAGAGAAAGACAATTATCATATGATCTCTCTGATACGAGGAATCTGAGAGGCAGGGCATGGGGTCATGGGGGTAGGGAGGGAAAAAATGAAACAAGATGGGATGGGGGAGGAAGACACACCAGAAGAGGCTCGTAATCTCAGGAAAGAAACTGAGGGTTGCCGGGTGGTGGAGGGAGGGATAAAGTGGCTGGGGGATGGACATTAGGGAGGGTTTGTGCTATGGTGAGTGCTGTGAATTATGTAAGACTGATAATTCATAGACCTGTACCCCTGAAGCAAATAATATATGTTAATTTAAAAAAACCACTAACCTTAATACAAATAGCATTCCAGACCTCAGAGATGAATGCAGTTTAATCCTAAACCCTCTATATCATTTGGAATTTTACACTGGAAATAAAACTAATAATGATTAACCGTATCTGAAGACTCCCTATCATTTATCCAAATGAGACAGCATATGGCAAATTCAGTGTGAATGTTTGTTGAAAAGTTAACCAGGCAGCAAGACCTCAGGTAAAGTTCTTGAACTGAATGTAATAAGCAATCAAGGTGGTGATCAAAATAAAATTTTGGTGGATACTGTGCTAAAAATGTAAACTCAAGCTAAAGCTATGTATTAGGATGGCATACGTGTTTCCTTTCATGTAACAACCACAATGAACTCTCAGTGAAATACTGAAGGACCATGTTGGGAAGAATTTTGAGACTGTATCTGAGCTCAGGGGAAAGGAGAACTACAATCAATTAGTGACTGTGTCTTATTGACCACTTTTTGTTAAGTGTCTGCCATCTCGGATGGAGATGTCACACACCAAATATATATTTATGAGCATAACAACAGCGAATAATCAAAATTATCTTGAGATAATCCCCTAGGAAATACGGTCTTATACTTTGTGGCTATGTTTTTGTTATCTTAACCATCTGGACCCAGTATTCCTTGTGTCATTTAAATTTTGAGGCTCATCACTTTCCTGCACGGTACTCATCTCTGTACGGCAGCCCTTCCATCTGCATGCCTGCACACCGTAGGTCCAGCGTGCCTACACATCATTGCTCCTTCTGGCTTCAGCTCTTTGCACACATTCTCCTACTCTGAGACTCACCTTATCCTTTGGCCCTGATGTTTGGGTCTGTCTTCCCAGTCAAGACCATGCTTACCTCCTTGACTAAAATTCTCAGTTGATTCTCTTCCCAGTTACACTGCCTCAGGTTATTCAGTAATGATGATAGGCAGTACAGATGCAGCAACATGGGGTTATGAGGATGGTTTGGTAGAAGAGTTCATGATCCCAAATGTTCACGAGGACTTGGGTTTCTTTCTTTCCTTTTTTTTTTTTTAATTTTTTTAAATTATTATTATTTTTTTATTTGACAAATGGAGATCACAAGCAGACAGAGAGTCAGGCAGAGAGAGAGAGGGAAGCAGGCTCCCGGCTGAGCAGAGAGTCCGATGTGGGGCTCGATCCCAGAACCCTGGGATCACGACCTGAGCCGAAGGCAGAGGCTTTAACCCACTGAACCACCCAGGTGCCCCTCTTTCTTGTATTTTTCAGTCGGATCCCCCACTATTTCACACTTTCTTCTTTATCCACCTCTACTATAATTCTTCATCCCTGATTTTCTTTGAACCTTATCTTCATATGGTTTGGCTTTTATAACTCATTAGCACGTGCTCAAGGTCCTATAGCAGGACACCCAGATGTGGTCTTCATGGTGACTCCTGCTCTACTGGTCGGATTCTAAACATTTCCCTTTTTCACTTCACTATATGGGTCTCAAGAATATAGAATTTTTATGAAATTTTATTCTGTAGTTCCATACTTGTATCTTCAATGGATTGTTGAAGACTTGTTTTCCTGAATCCACAATACTAAAATGCAATATTTCTACATTACATCATAAAGAATATTTTTAAGGAAATTTATCCACATAATTGTACCTTGATGTCTTCTAACCACATGTATTTCATGTATTTAATTTTTAACCTAGTCAATATCTCTATTCCAATTTAAGAAATTCTCTTCGGTTAATACTACCTTTCAAAAGGGGAAATGACATTGAAAGCATATATTTCAAATGCCAAATCTGTCGTGTTTTTTTCTAGTTAAATAATGCTGCCTTGGTCCTGTCCTGCCCTCTATCCTTCTAAGCCAGCGGTTCACAAACTATGGTCTATGGGCTAAATGTAGCCTTACTCTCATTTTTGTAAAGCCTTTCAGCTAAGAATGATCTTTACATTTTAAAATGATTAAGTTGTAAATGGTTCTATAAATACCTACATCATGTCTTTGCTTTTGCTTCTTGCCCTGCAAAACTTAAATTATTTATTATCTGGTCCCTTATGAAAGAGTTTACTGACCCCTGTGTGGTCTCAGAATGAACCCTATGCCCTTTAGGCATTAAGCAAGGGGCAAAAACGAAGTAATTCAAGGTCATTGGTTCCCCATGTTGCAAGTGGCAAGAACCACAGCTTGTCTGTGTCAGGGGTGTCCAGGATGGGTTTGCTCATTTTGAAATAGAAACAAGATGATTTTTCTGGAATATTCAAATTTTTAAAATGATTTTAAACTGTATATTAGGAAATTTCAGATAAAAATGTACCCTTCACCAGAATGATCATGGCAGTTTCCTCTCTCATAGTCACACAATGTCAAATAAAAACGCTAATGAAAATGGAACTGCACCTTCCAGTGTGGGATTGCTTTGGTTTCCACAGTTCATATTCTGCCCATCTTGCTTCTCTAGGCTGCAGCAGAGGGGAAGGGGAGGGGCAGAGAAGGTAGTTCATTGTGAGAGGTGACATTTCAGAATCCGGTCCTTAGTACTGTAGGCGTAGGAACATGATTTTTCTTTGCACTCAGGTCTGATCAGGCTCTTGGGCAATGACTCACAGTAATTCAACTCACAACCAGATGCCAGTTTGTTAATTTGCACTGGGAGAAGAACTTGTCATGAGACCCAGGGCGGGCTGTTTATTCTGTTGGAAGAACTCTCTTTCCATGAGAGGGTGGACTGATACAGGAGGACAAATGGAGGCTGTTAAGCAGTTCTGTAATGAACTCAGAGAGCCACGTGGTTTTTAAGGCTATTTACATTGTAGTCTTATCGTCCTTTAGTACATTTTTACCTAAAGGACTTGAGTTCATCTAGTAAACAGTGTGCAGTGGGCTGGCCACCTGTATTTGTAAATGGAGTTTTATTGAAACAGAGCCATGCCCATTCATTTATGCACTGGCTGAGGCTGCTTTTTGCAACGGAAACTCTGTGGCCTGCAAAGCCTAAGAGACTTACTATCCAGCCCTTTACAGAGGTCTCCTGACTCCTGATCTAGTAGCCTAGCATTTTCCAAGCAGCAGTTGTGACCTAAGAGTGATTTTTGAATCAATTTAAGGAATTATGACCAACATATTATTTTTCCTTTTTTTAATTTTTTTTTAAAGATTTTATTTATTTATTTGACAGAGAGAGATCACAAGTAGGCAGAGAGGCAGGCAGAGAGAGAGGAGGAAGCAGGCTCCCTGCTGAGCAGAGAGCCCAACGTGGGACTCGATCCCAGGACCCTGGGATCATGACCTGAGCCGAAGGCAGTGGCTTAACCCACTGAGCCACCCAGGCGCCCTTATTTTTCCTTTTTTAAAAGATTTTATTTATTTATTTCAGAGAGACACCCTGGGACCCTGGGACCATGACCTGAGCTGAAGGCAGGTGCTTAACTTGACTGAGCCACTGAGGTGCCCCGACCAGCATTTAATTTCAAGTAGAATCAAAAAGAATGGAAAAGATCAGAGTCCTTTCTTTCCCCCCAAGGTAAGTATTTTGTGAAACCTTTGTTTTTGTATGTTGCGATGGTTCATTTTAGGTGTCTGTCACACTGGGCCAAGGGATGTCCAGATATCTGGTCAACATTTGTAGGCGTGTCTGTGAGAGGGTTGCCTGAAGAAATTAACCTTCAGATAGGTGGACTGAATAAAGCAGATCGCCCTCTCATCAACACAGGTGAACATGATCCCATTGGTTGCGGGCCTGCTTAGAACAGAAAGGTAGAGGGAGGTTGGATTTTCTCTCTGCCTGACTGTTGAGCTGGGACGTCAATCTCCTGTCCTTGGTGTGCCTGGTTCTTCAGACTCAGACTGAAATCTACACAATTGGCTCTCTTGGGTCTCCAGCCAACTGATGACAGATCATAGGGTTTTTCAGCCTCCAACATTACATGAGCCAATACCTTATAATAAATCTCTGTAGATGTATCTCCTGTTGGTTCAGTTTCTCTGGAGAACCTTGACTAATACATATATACACACAGACATATGTATAGGGATGCTGGCTGGCTCACAATGTAAAATGTTTTTCTTATTGAGGGTCATGTTAGATAACATTTCAAAAAACACTGACCTAGAAAAAGTCCTCTTTTCTTTGACAATTCTGAAAAACACTGAGGAACTCTGACCTTCAGTTTCCTCTTCTTACTTTCATTATTATTCATAATTTGTAATAATAATATTGTGTGGAACATCATCATTTTCAAATGTCTTCCAACAAATCCCTAAAAAGTCTCTCCACCAAACATGAGAAAAAGAAGTTATTACCCCTGATTGAGGTAAAAGAGGTCATGGTCCCAGAAGTTAGCTGTCTTGGTCAAGGCCACAATTCTCAAGGTCAGGGGGTCTCTTCAAATCCATGTCTTCTGACTCATTGTTCAGGCCCTTCCCTACACTGTCCTATCTTTCTAGGATTTACAGAATTCCCTCCTATCTGATAACTCATTAGTAATGTTCTAGGATTTTCAGGATTATTTTCTTTATATCCCTTTTAAGCTGATGGCCTTGGGATAAAATGTCCTAGAGAAGGCTTTCTCCAAAACCATCCCTGTAGCTCTGTCTCTGGAAGACTGGAAATTGGCAGCTTCATAGTCCTCCTCACCCCCTGTATGAGGTCACCAAGGACTTAAAAAGATAAGGACATTCTACGCCATGGAAAAGCAAAGCAAATATGACCCACCTAGACACAATTTTGCCTCTACCCTTCTGTCTCTTTTCAGAGGTGGGGGAAACAAATGATAAAATTATCAGACATGGAGGGACCAAGGGTTCTTGAGTTTGCTGGGAGTTAGGGAACATCATTTGGGAGATTCACTTTTGACACCAGAAAATACCTCCTGCCTTGACCTTGTCAGGAAGGCAAAGAAAACTTGGGGAGAAGCAGCAGGAGGCAGGAGTGGACGTGAGGTCTAGCCGCTGACACTGAGAGCTCACATTGTGTAGGAAGGCTTAACCTGGATGAACTCAGTCTGGCTCCCCACAGCTCTCTGTGACACTTGGGTTGGCAGAAGCTGGTGGTCCTGATAAGCCTCAGCATGGCAGTGGCAGACCTGGGGCTCAGACTTAGACAATCTCCTTCACTGTGGGCACTGTCCCTTTATGAATAAAAGGGAGTAAAAAATCTCCAGAATCTCTCTCCTTTTAGATTGTACACCTAAATAGGAAACTGGGTCCTGGGGGGAAAGTTACCAGGAATCCCACATACATTTGGCTGACATTCCTCTAGACACTCCTTGGCTTGGACACTCCAAGCATCCAGACTTGATCTCACAAAATGAAAGACACCAAGGGCAACAGGTGAATGGGAACTCTGGCACTTGCTGAAGACAGACAGATGGATCAAGATAAAAGACCAGCAGCATGGAAATAAAGCCCCTCTTCCAACTCTTGGAAAATGGGTGTGAGGGTTAAATTCTTTGTGTTGTCTCTTTCATACTCATAGGAAGACGTCTGGTTTGAAGAGGATACTGCAAAGTTGCCTCCCCACCTCCAATGCTGCCCTCACTCCCCCTTCTTGCTACAAATCAACAGAACTACCGAGGAGAATGAGAACCCAAAGCACCATCTCATTTTCTACACTGAGGCTCATCTGAGAATAAGGCAGATAGGAGGTGTCCAGGAGCATAGGGATATTCTGAGAGCACTAGCTTCTGTTCTAAGCTCTGAGGTTCTGCCCAGGCAGGGCTGGTGGCCACACAGATGTTGGGGATGGCAGGGGCTGCCAGTTACTGCCCAATGTCCTTCATAAACCACAGCTAATGATGTTTCCTGAAGAACGTTCAAGGACTGGCAGGTGGCTAATATGACAATGAGGGACCACTCCCCCAGGAACTGATGTTAGATGCTGGAGCTTCCTTACCTATTTTTTTGCTAACCTACTAAGGTGTTTTAAAAAGGCTAATCAAAGGTTGTGACTTTTGGCAGTTATACTGATTTGGAAGGATGACTTTTTGATGAGGAAATCCACCTGGGCCAGGGAATCTTCCAGCCAGCATACTAACACATCCTAGTAACTGAGCTGAGGTCTCTAACAGACCCTCAGGAGTGATGAAGAGGAGAGAGAGGGGAAGGAGAAAGAAAGGAACAGAGCTGGCAGCGCTGTCACGGAGGAGAGAGAGGGAAGGAGAGGAGATGTGAGAGACAGGGAAGCATTTTTCTCAAGGACAATGAACTGGCAGCTGTGAAGTACTGCTTCCAAACATGAGAGAAGTGTTTTCAAGCAGGTAGACCTCTTGGGTATTTGTATATTGATTAGATAAGGTACTCATTTGTAAGCCTTCCAGTGACTTCTGGGGACACAAAAGTTAGTTTATTCTGAGCCCCAGTGGTCTAAAATCAGGCCAGCAGAGAGGTAAACCTTATGTAGGAGAGAAAAGCCTTTTCCTCTATCCTCTTGTGTTCTGCTCCTGGGATCTGTGAATTAAATTGACAACAGAGAGGTGAGGAAGAGGCATACACATTTTTAAAAAAATTTATTTTTTACTTTCAGCCTAACAGTATTCATTATTTTTTGCACCACACCCAGTGCTCCATGCAGTCCGTGCCCTCTCTAAAACCCACCACCTGGTACCCCTACCTCCCACCCCCCACCCCTTCAAAACCCTCACATTGTTTTTCAGAATCCATAGTCTCTCATGGTTCACCTCCCCTTCCAATTTCCCCCAGCTCCCTTCTCCTCTCTATTTCCCCATGTCCTCCATGCTATTTGTTATGCTCCACAAATAAGTGAAACCATATGATAATTGACTCTCTCTGCTTGATTTATTTCACTCAGCATAATCTCTTCCAGTCCCGTCCATGTTGCTACAAAAGTTGGGTATTCGTCCTTTCTGATGGAGGCATAATACTCCATAGTGTATATGGACCACATCTTCCTTATCCATTCGTCCGCTGAAGGGCATCTTGGTTCTTTCCACAGTTTGGCGGCCGTGGCCATTGCTGCTATAAACATTGGGGTACAGATGTCCCTTCTTTTCACTACATTTGTATCTTTGGGGTAAATACCCAGGAGTGCAATGGCAGGGTCACATTTTATTTTATATTGACTTTTACATGTCCAGGGAGGCATCCATGGAAAAGAAATGAAAATGCCTGAAGGCATTAGGCCTGGGAGCTTATGGACCAGTCTAACAGAGGATGCCAAGTTGTGGAGATAGGTCTAGGCAGGGAAAAGGGGCTTGGGCTTCTATGTGCAATAGGTATATTTTGAAGAGCTAAATATTTGGGGGGAAATGAATGGAAGATAAGGGTTTTTTTTTCAGTAAAGTTTTGTTTGTGCAGACTCAGTGCTATCTCCATTTCTGGTGATAAAGGATGTTCTTCCCTTCCTGACAAGGGAGAGAAGAAACCTCCTAAAAGAGAAACATATGCCCTCTTTCTAGGCACATGGTGGGAGCAAGGGGAGCTTTACCTGCATCTGCTTTTTCTCAGTTGTCTTCGGCTCAAAATAACACTTATGTCAAAGAGACATATAGTCTAACCCCTTTCAAGGGGAAAGACCAGGGTCAGAAGATTATTTGAAGCATGGCCTTGGGGTAGAAGCTGATATAGACAGGCTCTGGTACAGGGCAGCACAACCACCTGCTACTGATCATCAAAAGAGACAGCTTCTGGTCATGAAGGAGATGATAATTGACAATATTTAAATATAGGGTAAATGATTATTTTAAAAAACGTCTCCTATGTCTCTGGATCAAGGTTGATATAGGTAACTATAATAACAAATGTGCCTCCTCCCCAACCATCCGCTCATATCCATCCATCCATCCATCCATCCCACTAATCAACTCTATGCCAGGGACTACACAAGCCAGCTAGTCACTGGGAGGCACAAAGGAATACCCCATACCCCACATACACAAAAAAAGACACAGAACAAAGACAGCTGCTTGAGTAATTACATGGAAACTCCATTAGTGATAAGATCTGGTTAAGAACTAAATACGTCAGATGAGCAGGGTGTGGGTGTTACGGGGAGGTGCGGCAGATGGTTCTTACCCCCACCGGAATCCCAGAGCTGGGCGTGGCATTCCATCTCTTGTTTGAGGGCAGGCGTAAATCCTAAAGGGGCTTGTTAGCTCTGTCAAAGGACTGTGCTCTGTTTCTTTCCATGGCAACCAGGTGAACTGGGGCAACAGGTCCAGCCCCGCCAGCATCAAGTTTAGGGACTGGTAACTAAGGAATCCTGGGGAAACTCTTGCCAGCAAGTGTGTTTACACTAACAAGATAGCAATATTAATTCAGTTTAGCAATGATAATTCCTTAGCGAGGAGGGACTGGAAATTAATGCTGGAACCAAATACTCATTACATCTGCAATTAATTTGAGGTGTGGTGTGTGTGTGTGTGTGTGTGTGTGTGTGTTCCCATCTGTACACGCTCAAGCACATAATATCTGTACACATAATAAGTATGTGGGCTTAAACCTATTTTATGGAGATATGTTTTGCCTTGTCAGCCCTTCAGCAAACCAAATATAATTTTGTACACTTGAAATCATTTTTTAAAAAGTGCATGGATTCAGTTTTTCTTAAAAATCATTCTAATTAAACTTTTGAAATTCAAAGAAGGAATGTTATCTACAGCCATCATTCACTAAGGGGTTACTCTATGCAGACTCATTGTTGGCTCACAACTTTCTGAAGTAGGTTCTATTGATCTCTTCATAAAAATAAACAGAGCCTTAAAAGAGGTTATGTTTAGTATTTTGCCCTCATAGCTATTAGTTACCCACGGTGCTATTTGAGCTCTGCTTGCCTGATTTGGGTGTCATTCTAATTCCCATTGCTTTATGCTGCTGCTTCCTTTTGAGGAGAGAGATCTTCGGCAGAAGGACGTAATACCCTAGGCTGTAGGATTCTGGTACCTCAGATGGGTAGATCACGGAGGCCTTGCAGAACAGACCCGAACCACGTTACCCCCACAGAAGGGCTGACTTCCTTGCAGCCTCCTTCCCTGCGGCCAGAGGACAGTGTCCACACAGAGCAAGCTACTTGTCCACCCCCAAGGCTGTCCCTGAGCCCACTGAGATCATCTTGGAGCCAGCCAGGCCAGCAGTCAAGCCATACAGTGTCGTTGTTCCAGACCCTTTGGGAAAATGAGTTTAAAAAATGAATTCTTTGAAGATTCTCATACCATTTGAAAAGAAAGACAAGTTTAAGTCATGGAAAGCTTCCGTGAAAATACATGCTCAAAGAACCCACAAATACAGAGGCAAGAGCACTTGTCTTCTGGAGAATTCACTCTTAGGAAATAGACACATAGAATGGGATTATTTGTGTTCCAGATGATCATTTTGCTTAATAAAGTTTTCCTACTGGATACTAGCAAGCTGCGATATGCAGATTTCAAATACGATCTGGAGAACCACCTGGCTTTCTACCTTGTCTTTTAGGAGGTGTGCCTTGATGAAGAGAGGTCTGTAAGTCTAGCATACCACCCTCTGTGTTCAAGGAAAGGGGACTCAACAATGAAGTCAAATTTGAGGAATCTGATCTCAGACCACGTCATGGTGGAAAGATTCCCAGTCCGCTTTAGGGAGAGAGCAGATTTCCAATGCTGGAAGAATAGGGAGAGTCGGGTATGGCATTTTGAAGTCGGCTGTAGGCAGGGTGGGTAACGAAGAACTTTGACTCCATCATGTAGAGGAGGGTCACCCCATCCTGAAACAGTCCTGCAGCCTAAACCTCCTGACCCCGTACCTCTCTTATGCTCCTTACAGCCAAGGTCTCATGTTCCCAGAAATCCTACCAGCTATCCCCCTTCTTCCTCCTGCCCCTGGAAGTCCTCCCCCTTCTCTCATTACGTGAGAGTTGCTTCTCCACTCCTCCACTGGGGTCCTCGTCACATGGGACCCGATGCTATAACGAACCAGGCGTGTCTCATTTTCTCTACCAGATTCTACGCTCCATCGGTCTTGCCAACTTGGCTTCTGAGATTTCCAGCACACAACTGGCTTTTGTCTCTTTATACCCCGAACAGAATGTGGCCTGGGCACAGTAGTGCAGTGGCACCAACTCACAGAGGAATGAAAGCATCAAAGGACCCAAGGGAGTGTTTGGAGGCTCAGTGGCTGATGTGCTTGCTGACGGACTGAGTGTGGAGGGAGCCAGTAATCCTGTTGATTTCAGTGAATTGTGATCATATTTGGGCTCTTCCAGAGGCCTTCATGGGGTCAATGAGTCTCACATCTCCACAGCTTTGCAGGTCTCTCAACTCAGTGACCCAAGATAACAGAGAACCCCCTGAGGGCTCAGCCTCATCCCTGATCGGAGCATATATAGGTCCTGGGCTGTTTGCTTAGAACTTAGCTTTAGGCCAAGCTTGGCATAGGTCCCTCCCCAATCCCAAGTCACTCTGGTCTAGTGACTGAGTGTTTGGTCCTCCGTCCATTCTCTGTCACGCCCTCTAGCTTCCAAACACATAGAGGCCCTGGTCCTGAACATCACTCTCCTCGGGTCTCTCCTGTACCTCCTTGGAACCTGGAACCTCTTTCCTGCTCCTCTGTGCCTCGCCAAATGTGTTTGGTGCATCTATTGGCCATTTGGTTCTTCTCTGATGGTCAGCTTGCCCTTGCTTGGGCACAGCCCCTAATCTAAGCATTGGATTTGGCTCGTAGGGCCATGCACCCTTCTCTTGTCCTGATTCTGCGTGCACATTCTACACCTTCATCTGGCCTGGGCCCATACTTGGTCTCCCAGGGTGAGATTGAGGGAAAATCAACACTTTGGAGGTCACCTGGCCCCGGGTTCAAATTTGCACTCAGGTGTGTGACCTTGGAAGATTATTTGACCTCCTTGAGGCTCAGTATTCTCAATGGCAAGAATGTGGATTTTTAAAGATTTCATTTATTTGTTTGTTTATTTATTTATTTATTTATGAGAGAAACTGTGTGCACAGAGGGAGAGAGAGTGGGAGAAGCAGGCTCCCCGCTGAGTGTGGAGCCCAACATGGGGCTCGACCCCAGGACCCTGAGATCATGACTTGAGACCAAGGCAGATGCTTAACCAACGGAGCCACCCAGGCGCTCCTGGATTTTTATATTTATCCAAAGGATGATGGTAATAAATAAGCGAGATATTCTGAGTTCAGAATCTAGCACAGAGCTTGGCATAGACACTCTTTATCCAAGTCTCCTTCCCCTTTGATTGCTTGTCTAATTATTTCCCTCAGCTCCAGTTATGATGTAGTCAAACCCAGGATTTTCTAAAAAGCTTTCATCTGCCTTAAAATATACTCTTAACTATTCTGGAATGCTACCACTGCAGTGACTTTTGAGTTAGATTTACAAGCAGGGGCATTATCAATAAAAGTTGGTTTTTCTGCCTAAAAGGAATTCTTCATGGGGAGCGTATTTTCAGTGTCTAATTTAGGGAGTTAACTGGTTGGTAAACTAAAGAGTAAACCTTGGGGCAGGTGATGTCCAGGGCTGCGGCAGCCTTAGGCGTGGGATTGAGGTGGGTAGAGTGGGGAAGGTGGTCAGGGTTTCAGAATGGGGAGCAGGCCTAGAGATGAATGAAACCCCATCTGTCTTGACTCATCCTGCTACCATGGGTCCCTAGATGTGACGGACAGGAGGAAGAGGAAACATTTCAATGCATGCCAACGCCGGCAGCTGGTGAGAAGCAGCCAGGGTGCCATAAAGATCCCTGGCACACTCTCGAGGAAGGAGGATAGTGTCAGCGTTGAGCATGAATAATAAAAGGCCAGAATCTTCCATGAGCTCTAGAGAGAGAGAGTCTGGAACTTTGCTCTATTTTTAACACCAATTTTCTCCCAGCCTTGCCCCCCTCTCCTATATAAAGATGACCTCAAGTGCAGAAATATGATTCCTCTACAGAGGGAGGGAGCCAGAGAATTTCCAGTTGATTAGACTGGGAAGTTTTGCCTGTTACCACTACAGTTAAATAGATATTGGCAAATAGCGTAACCTGCGGGGAAGGAAACAGAGTGTGGAAGAGCCTGGTCCGTTATAATTAGAAGTATACATCATTCCCCTTTCCCCAAAGAGCAGGAGAGTCATATTTAAAGGGACAGTGATGCACAATCCATGACCAGCCTTGACTTAGCAACAGTAAGCAGGCACGTTATAAACTACTGAACATTTTGCAAATGTAGTTAAAGGTCTTTCTCTGTAATTTTTTAAGGAATGCCTGTTAGCCTGGTTGATGTGGGTCCAGAGGTGCGTAAATGCAAGATGGGTACACGTCGACAACACATAGCATTGGCAAATACGCAGGCCTCTTACCTGAAATTTGCCTTGTACTTGCATGTATGGTTGGGAAAGATGGTTATCCGGTCACCTAGGAAAAAAATGAGGTATTTAAAATCCATGTATGTAAAAAGACCTGTTCATTCCTCCTGGCTCGGATGTAAGCATTACAAATGTAATTTCCTTATCTACAAACTGGGTGCAGTTCAGCTGTTTTGGACAACCATTGACTGAGCGCCAACCCCATGCGAGGCACGCTGGTGAGAGTGAGGGCGGAGGCAGGGAGCTGGGCAGGAAGACCAACAAGACCATCTAGCTGAATGGTGAAGTGCATGGATTTGGGGGGTCGGACAGACCAGATCTGAAACTTCCTTTTGCAAGTTTCTAACCTCATGACCTTGAGCAAACCACTTCACCTTTCCAAACCTTGCTTTCCTTATTTGCAAAGTGCCTAGGCTTTTTGGGTGGCTGGTGAGAGATAATGGGCAATAACTTTTTTTCAAGATTTATTTACTTGAGAGAGAGGGAGAGTGCAGAGAATCTCAAGCAGATTCTGCACCCAGCTCGGAGTTCCACGTGGGGCTTGATCTCACGAATCGTGACCTGAGCGGAAATCAAGAATCCGACACTTAGCGGACTAAGCCACCCAGGCACCGCAATGCACAATAAATTGTAGCCAATAACATTGACACTGGGGCCCCCTTGGAGAAAGCCCCATGGTGGAGGTGAGCCCCCAAACAGGACATTTCAATAGAACACAGTAAGGGCTATGGTATATCTATACGGTGGCACAGGGATTACTTGAGGGCTTAGGAATTAATGCCAGCTTCCGGGAGCCAGCACCTGAGCTGTGTTCTAAAGGAGGAAGAAGGGACAGTCACACAGAAAAAGCCATTATAGTTGCAGGGTATACCTTGCACAGAAGCGGGAGGCCCAGAGCACCAGGGGAAGCTGTGCAGGCCGGCAGCTCTTCTGGGTGCTGCTGAGCTGACAGCAGCTGGGTGGGGAGCGAACAGGCAGGAGCAGAGTAGGGCCACCTAAGCAGGAAGTGACAAAACCACAACAATCTAAGCTGCTTGACATTTGCTCATCTGACACTTTCCAGGGCCACAGGTTTTCATAGAGAACAAAGCTGCGCCATAAGGGCAAGAAGAAAGAGACTTTGGTTCTGGGCTCGCGATGTTCTGTATGGTCATGAATTTATCCTGGAATGTGTTAGAACCTGGCTAAAGGAGGACTCCAGTTGATGGCTAAGCAGCATGGCGGGGACCAGGGTGAGGACACCACATCCGATCATGGGAGGGAAGTGCCTACTGCATCCTCCCGCTCTGGAGAGAACCAGAGGCAAAGCCGGGGCTGGAAGTCAGTCCCCAACCGTGGTCTTCCTGGTGGGGCCGGGGAGACTCAGGACAGCTCACCTTCCTAGGTGTCTATTCAGCTGTGATTCTGGGGTAGCTCATAAAAGCAGGTCAAGAAATAAACGCAGGCTTCTTATGGGCATGCCAGGATGCCGCGAGGGCACTGGACTCTGCCAGGCTTCTACCTGGAAAAGAACCACGGTTCATTCAGTTTTAGGTTGTTTAGGAATTGCCTATGACCTCTAAGGCTGGGCCCCTCCAGCGAAGGCAGCTCCCACATCTGTGTGTGCTCCAGTAGAGTAAAATATCTCAAACACAGATGTATGCATAAATGATAATGCTAGTAGAAATAGTAACAGGTACCCACCACCATCTTTGTTAAGTTGTACGATTTAAAAAAATATGTTTTTATTTATTCATTTGACAGGCAGAGATCACAAGTAGGCAGAGAGGCAGGCAGAGGGAGAGGAGGAAGCAGGCTCCCTGCTGAGCAGAGAGCCCGATACGGGGCTTGATTCCAAGACCCTGAGATCATGACCTAAGCCAAAGGCAGAGGCTTAACCCACTGAGCCACCCAGGTGCCCCAAGTTGTATGATTTTTTCCACATTCGCTTCAGAGTTTTAAAAAGCAAACATTTCAAGTAAAACCGAAGATCCCTGTGTAACTGCTCTAATGCCATTCCTTAGCCCATCCCCTGAGAGAGCCACCAGCTGAAGACGGTAGGATCATTTCCGAGCATATTTTTATACTTTTACTGCACATGTATGTATGTGTACGTAAGCGCCGTATTAGACATTTTGCATGATTTTAAAGGGTTCCCCCCCCAAGATTTTATTTATCTGTTTATTTGGGAGAGGGAGACGGAGCGAGTGGGAAGGAGAGGGAGGAGCAGTCTGAAGCGGACCCCACGCTGAGCGCACAACCCTGCGTGGGGCTCGATCTCACAGCCGGGAGATCATGCCCCAAACCCAAACCGAGTCGGACTCGTAACTGACCAAGCCACCCAGGGGGCTCCGCGTGATTTTAAAGTTGATATGAAGAATATCATAGGGTAGGTCACCTTTTTTACGTTTGTGTTGAGAATTTGCATTGAGATTTGTCTGTATTGGCGCCTGTGTTTCTAGTTCACTCATGTGAGCGGCTGTTGACTTCCCATTCCGGGAATATTTCACGCTTTTTTGGAACCCATTCTTCTGCGGATAAATACCTAGGTAGTCGTCTTCTTCCTCCCCCCTCGCCCCTCCCCCCTGCCTCCTCTCCTTTACCTCCTGTCCCTCCTCCCTCCTTTTCCTTCCCCTTCTCCTTTTTCTCCTTCTTTTCCTTCCCCTTTTTGTCCTCCTCCTCCTGCTTCTTTTCCACATCCTCCTACCTCCTCTTTCTTCTTCTTTGGGTTCTTTATTTTTTATCTCTGCTATTACCCGCAACACCCGAATGCAGTTCTTCTACATGGCTCCTTATACACACGGTAAGAGTTCCTCTACAAACAGCTAGAATTGCTGAGTTGTAGAATTTCCATATTTTTAAATTATTCCAGATCACCATACCGGTCTGCAAAGTTGTACAATCTACACACCTATTCGCAAAGTCCGAGACTTACTTTCACCCCTTGTTCTTCCAACTGCCCTGTGCATTATATGGCTTCTTGGATACTTAGCTATTTCCTCTCTGGTTCCTCGCTGGTCGGTCAAGGTCTTTCCTAGCTTTGGCACTCATGCCTGAGTGGGATGCACTTGCCTGTGATCTGATCCATGCAAAGCTTGCTTGCATTCTCTTTCCATCTTGCCAGTAAATTTCTTCTAAGATAGGTCATGTTAAGCAACCACTTTCTCTGTGGCTTTTATTATCCATTTCCTTGATGGTCTATTAAAGCACCAGTGGCCAGGAGGCTAATAATAAATCCTTGAATCTATTCCATTAATTCCTAACTTTCTTTGGAATTCAGACCTTTCTGAAAATGAAAGCTAGACACACACACAGTACAATTCCAGAAGGTTTGTTGACCCCTGAAGCAAATCTGAGGATCTTACTGAAATAACATCAAAACTTGGGACAGTGGGGCAAATGTCCCATTGCCCTAAAGAGCTGTGGGGATTTTAGTGCAATGTCATGTTTTCAGCATTGTTAACTTTTTAAATATATAATATAAATAATTAGTATAAATATATAAATTAATATATAAATTAATGTAAAATTCCAGCTACACTCCATGATACAGCAGAGTAGAATGGAAAGCGTTGAGACTCAAGGGTCGGTGGTTTCAAGTCCAACACTGGCACTTTTTATTTGGGTGAGAGACGTAACCTATCTTAGTCTCAGACTAACTAATATGGACTCATCTGCCAAAGGATTCATGTAAGGGTTCATCAAATCTATCACGATATGTGGAATATGATAAAGACTGAATACATGCTGTTTTTTCCTGCCCTACCTTCGCCCTTGAACATCGCCTAACAGATCTAGAAGCAAAGGCTGACGTGGCTATTTCCCTGGGCTGTTGTGGGCTTTCATGAGATTGCATTGGTTAACTTTTCCTCTGCAGAGTTGATCACCAATATATGCTTACTTCCTCAAAGAACATTTTAGTGGGGACTGTGTTTTAGGGAGAAAGCAAAAAATGGGCTTTGTTTATTTCCCACGTTTGCCCAGCGTTCTACTGCTGTACTAATGGGAACTCACCGATCCTTCATCACTGGTCCTTTGATGCTCCCCTAAGATCCTTTGCCTTCTCTTCTCACCAGGGCTGCAGCTGTCTCTGATGATCACAGAGGAGGACTTGGCATTGCCTGGTTGGTCACATCACGCAAGAATTATTATCTAGGTTGCTCTCTGGAGGTTTGGGAAAGCCCCTGACTCCCCACCTGTCTTTCAAAGGCATACATTGTTTCAGGCATCTGTAAAAATAATATTCATGGATTATTTGTAGATAAATATTAATGCTGCATCGATATTGAAACAAAGCGCAAATTGAATAGCTTTATCTACCAAAGGCCCCAAATAGATTGAATAGAAATTTCCTCCCAATTCATATATTATTTACTCTTGATATTCAATAAAAATTCACACCAGTGAATATAATGCTTTTGACATATTTCATTTACAGACATTAGAAAAAGGATCTTGAGAGAGATTTAAATTATGATTACTAACCCTGTTCCAATTCTGCCTCTGTCAACTCTGAATTGCCAGCAGGAATTGCTTTTCTCGAGATGAGAATTGCCATTTTGAAAACATATATTGATGACTAGGAATTCTCTGCTTCCATCACCCCAAACTATCCCTGAATCAGCCCCCCCTGAAGGAGCCTCAGAGGTTAGCTGCCCCCAGGCTCTTATTTCCCAGCTGCCCAGAAAAGGGACGTGATGCATCCATAATCACTCAGACTTAATGGTAACTAAGGAGCAAGGGAGTATGTCAACAGGTGGTGTGACCGCTGGCGTGATGGGTTGGAGAGAGAAAAATGAACTTCCAAGCTGCTTCCCTTATGTGCCACAGTATCAAACAGCAAGATTTACCCATTATGAAAACTGGAAACGGTGCCAAACAAAATAGAGAATGTGGGGTAAATGATTTCAAAATAACAAATACAAAAGGCATACCCTGCCCTTCCTCTGTATTGAATTCAGCCAAGCCATCCATTTTCTGCATGAATGTGTGTATGATATATATATATATATATAATATGTTTACATCTAGAGCTAGATAGATCTAGTGTTATTTCTCTCGCTCCATGTGTATATGAACAAATGCTGTATATACATACATTAGAGATGAGAGAGGGAGAAATATCACTAGATCGATATCTGTATCTATCTGTATCCATCTATCTATCTATCTATCTATATGGTGGGGGGCAGGCAAACCACCACTAAACAGAAAGAGAGAAAGCAGAGACACAGACTAAATTGTTGGTTTTTAGTGGCTTCTATTTTTTTTTTAAGATTTTATTTATTTATTTGACAGACAGAGATCACAAGCAGACAGAGAGGCAGGCAGAGAGAGAGGAGGAAGCAGGCTTCCCACTGAGCAGAGAGCCCGATGTGGGGCTCGATTCCAGGACCCTGGGATCATGACCTGAGCCGAAGGCAGAGGCTTTAACCCACTGAGCCACCCAGGCGCCCCTAGTGGCTTCTATTTTTTTTTTTTAAACAAAATTCTAAGAAAACTGTGAATCTTTCATTATATTACCACCCAGACATTTTAATAGAAAGAGATAGGGTTTTCCATTTTGCTGACTTTAGTTGGCCTCTGGGAAATCCACCATTCACATAAAAATGTCAGTGGCATCAATAATAAAAACAGCATTATTCATTCAGCCAGGCAAAATGTGTATCCTCCTGTGAGGCCAGCAACGTTCCCATTGCCCCTGAGTCACACCCTGAATCCCAGGAGAAGGAGGACACAGTCCTTGCCCTGGGGGGATGAAATGCTCAGCTTGCAGATAATAGAAACCTGGAAGGGATGCAAATGCAATCCAGTATTACAGAATCAAGAGTCACAGTGATTTTGATGGCATGCATTCTGAACCAAAATTCTACAAAATACAGATGCAGTTTTGTCCCTGGGTATAAAAAAAAAAAAAAAAAGAAATATTGCACAGTATGTGAGAGGGGAGACCTGACTCGTAGAAAAGACCTTGGAGGAACCTAGATTGATTTGGTAGGGCAGCTGTGACAAAATAACCAGAAGCCGAGTGGCTTAAACAAGAGAAATGTATTGTGTTGCAGCTCTGGAGACCAGAAGTCTAAAGTCAGTTATCAGTAGGACTAGTTCCTTCTTCTTCTTCTTCTTCTTTTTTTTTTTAAAGATTTTATTAACTAACCAACTAATTAATTAAGAGAGAACGAGTCAGGAGCAGAGGCAGAAGGAGAGGGAGAGGGAGAGGGAGAAGCGAGAAGCAGACTCCTCGCCGAGCAGGGAGCCTGATGCGGGGCTCGATCCCAGGACCTGGGATCATCATGACCTGAGCCGAACGCAGACCCTTAACCGACTGAGCCACCCAGGCACCCCAGGTTAGTTCCTTTTGAAGGCTAGAAAGAAGCACCTATCATGTGTCTTTCTCTTAGATTTGTCTCTGGTTTGCCGGTAATCTTTGGCATGTCTTGTCTTGTTGAATCTCTGCCTTCACCTTTGCGTGTGGTTTTCCCTGTATCTCCAAATTTCTCCTTTTTTCTAAAGACACTGTTCATATTGGATTAGGACACACCCTAATGACATCTTAGCTATCACATCTTGCAATGAGCCTATTGCCAAATAAGGTGACATTCTGAGGTCCTGGGGGTTAGGACTTCAATGTATCAATTTGGGACCGAAGGCATAATCCAACCCATAATAAGGGGCTTTCAAGATCTAAATCATAGCTAGGTGATATTTATAATCTAATTAATACAGACTGAGTCTAGCAGAATCCTTGACTATACTAAAGTATGCTTCACAAATTACAGCAGGAGTGGTCCCAACAGACTCATAAAGTACATTCAGATTTTGTGCAAGCAATCTCCAGAACTCTTCAACTTGTAAAAATGAAACTCTGTACCCACTAAAAATAACTCCCCATTTATCCCCCCACCCCGAGCCCTTGGTAACCATCATTCTGCTTTCTGTTTCTATGAATTTGACTATTCTCGGTACCTCATTAGAACGATACAGTTTTTGTCATTCTGTGACTGGCTTATTTACTTAGCATAATGGCCTCAAGGTTCACCCAGACTGAAGTGCACACCAACATTTCCTTCCTTTTTGGGGCTGCATAATATTGCTGTGTATGGATATACCACTAGGAGCAAACTGCTAACTATTCATTTGACCTCCTGGGTACCATGAAAGTCGCTTGGTCCAGACAATGGACAGATCAATGAGGATATTCTGCTGATTGGAAAGGGAAAGGGAGTCAGAGTTCACTTTAGCCAGGGTTTGAGGAAAAGGCTTTTGTGTTATTACTAGGCAGGGAGTGAAGGTATCAGGGAATAAGGGAGAGAAGGAGGAAAAGCCAATACAAGGATAACTTACTAATTTAGCCATGGCCAAGTGCCACTAGTTGCCAAATTATGAGAGGTCCAGGGTCCTGGGGATGAAGCGACGGTCCTCTGAGAAGCATTATATATGGTCTCAAGACAGTGGAGGGGAGAAAGAGGGAAGAATTTATCCTGAGTCTGTCTCTCCTTGGCCAAAGACTCACTCTAGGGTGGTAATTCCTCCACCCTTCAAGGCTCTGCACAGGTGGCCCCAAGAAGCATTCTGCAGTCTCCCACACCTCCACATCAGCAGGGAGGGCCATGATGGAGAAGGACAGGCATAGGCAGGAGGGAGACACTTCCAAGGTGTGCCGGCATGGAGTCAGTCAGAGCTCGTGCAGATCCAGCTGCTGTTGCAGTAGCGGAGCACGAACAGGTGAGGCTAAGAGCATCTGAAGGTCTCAGGGGAGGAGTCTGGGTACAGAAGATGAGAGAAGAGAAGTGACATGTACTGGGTTCCCACAATGCTCCAGGATATTTTCAGGTAATACCTAATGCAACTCTTGTACCAACTATGGGTTTTACTTAGGCTCGGCCACGTTAATGAAGTGGCACAAAATCCCACACTTAAGAATACAGGGGCCAAGGCGGGATTCACATCTGATTCTATCCTAGGGCTTTTGAATCAAGAAATTTGGATCCTGTTCTACCCATGAATCACATGGTGAATTTGTTTGAATTGAGCAGTCCATTCTGGGTCTCCTGGCTAAATTGGGGTTTCTGGACCTACAAAACTAGGCACCAGCATCTGCGGTGTACTGACCTCACTGAGGCTAGCTTCTTTCTATGGTGTCTCCCCCTTGTCTCTTTTTACTAGTCCTAAAATATCAGCAAGTTTATCAGAAGACCTGTTTTGAGTCCCTCCAGAAAGCATGGGAGCAAATTTCAGCCTCATATAGGGCTTTATAACCATAGGGTGCCTGAGGAGGTGAAACCTTTTGGTGTTAAGTGACTTGAGAGGAGCAGGGCAGCACTTGTTTCCATGAACAGAAAGATCTTCTGAGTGGTAATTGTGTGTGTCAAGCATGAGGGGGAGACCATCTTCTCTTCTCTGGGCAGGGAGCTGATTTCACTCAAGGAACATGTCAGTAGCTGTGCCTCATGACCTTTCCATACTTTCTTCTTTCCTTCTCTTCCGCCCCTTCCATCTGCCCCTTTCTTCTGTCCATTCTCACCGCTTTCAATGGTCCACCCTCCTTTTCTGCCATCCTTCCTCTCTCTTGTAAACTTCCCTTTCTCCATCCTTTCATTCTTCTTTACCGTAGATAACTCTTCGCAAACAGTAAAATACAAACCCTCGCGACTTTGGGCAGCAGAGGCTTCTGGGAAAGGATATTGGGAAGCATTAAGAACCAGCAATAAGGTCCGCAAACCAGACTTGGGAGCAGGACATCACGAGACAGGGGACTATCAGAGCTTTTAAGATAAAATGAAAGAAATCCAGCAATTTTTCCTTGTCCTCCTATCACTCTGATAGGAAATGCAGCTCTGGGAGAGTATAGCCCGTAAGCCTACCAAGGTGTGTGCTCTGCTACCTTGGACAGATAGAGTTTGAGTCAGGAAGAGTTCTAGAAGAAGGTCTAGGCTTCTGGGGTGGGAATCTCTGGTGGGAATGAAGGGCACTGTCACAACACCCAGTAGACGGGTCTGGGGAGGTCACTTCCCAGAGGGAATCAAGGTACAGTTATGAAGGACAACAGATACCCAGTGGGCCAAATATTTTTTAAAAATATTCTCTATACTTTTCCCCCCATTTCTCTCTACCGTCTTCAACTACCTCACAACAGAATATCTTGGAAGTGGTTTTCATGAGGCCTCGCTCCTGATGGAGGTCTGAGGCAGTGTGTTCTGACATTTCCTTCCACGTGATAACGCATTATACTGTATAGCACCTTGCAATCTATCAAGTACTTGAATATCTATTACCTCATCACGTACTTACATCTGCTCTGCGCTATGGGCTACATTGTGTCTCTGACCCTTCCCCCAAATGCACATGTTTAATCCCTAACCCCTTATATCTCTGACTATGACTCTATTTGGAGATAGAGTCTTTAAAGAGGTAATGAAGGGGTGCCTGGGTGGCTCAGTCAGTTGAATGCCCAATTCTTGATTTTGTCTCAGGTCACGATCGGAGGGTCATGAGAAGGAGCCCTGCATCTGCCTTGGCACGGAGTTTGGAGCCTGCTTAAGATTCTCTCTCTCCCTCCTCCTTGGCCCCTCCCCCTCCTCCACTCATACATGTACACACATAGATGGTCCACTCTCTTTTTTAAAAAAGTAAAAAATAAAGAGGTAATGAAGTTAAAGTGTGACTGTTAGGACAGGTCCTAATCCAATCCGACCGCTGTCCTCATAAGAAAAGGAAATCTGAACACAGAGAGATGCCAGGGTGTGCATGAAGGAAAGACCCTATGAGGACACATCTGGAACGATAAGGCGGCCATCTGCCAGTTGAGGAGAGAGGCCTCGGGAGAAACCAACTCTTGAGTTTGGACCCTAGCCTCCAGAGCTGTGAGAAAATAAAACTGGTGTGTCAGCTGCCCCGTCTGTGGTAATGTGTTATGGCAGCCCTTGAAAACTCGCGCACTCTGTGTGGAATGACCACGGTGGCTCAAGGGAAGAAACCAAGGCTCAGAGAGGCCATGTTCTTTGTCAAAGCCCCACAGGGAAACCAGGTCTCCTGGTTCTAATCCAGGTGTCTCTGCTATAGCAGCCTCTTCGTTCTTCTTCTTCCTGCTGCTGTCTTCCTGCTGTTGGAGATCAACCCTGTCTTGATAGGTCTCTGTCCTTCCCTGTTGAGTCCTAAGCTCAGAGAAGGAGCACAAAGAGCCTGTGGCCTTTGAGCTGACTGCACACTATTGAGGACATCACCATCCATAACTGTCAACCCAATCCCTCCCTTCCGAAACACGCTTCCTCTTCTTTAGTCCCTCTGGCTGATGAAATAAGACGAGACTTTAACTCGGTGACTGCTGTTGACAGCAGAACAGCTGACGTGGTGCTTACGCTCTCCCCAGTGTTGGCTCTGTCACCAAGGATGCAATATGGAGCTGTAAGTGAATTTGATTTATTGCTGATTTAATCAAAGGCTTTTATTTCAATAGTGATTAGCCATCTTGTTGAAAAACATCACAGAAAACTTTATGATGCCTCTACCAAGATTATACACAACAAATAGTAATATTATATGAAAAGGGGCCTTCAGTCAGCCCAGAGGACACCGGGTTTATACTGCGAGTCATATTACGGTTCGTAATCTTATCCTTACGAGTTTAGCCTCTTGGTCTCATCTAAATCGTATATTTTGAACCGGGGTGGGGCATATGCATCTATATATAAAAAAACAAAAACAAAAATTCTTCTAGAGGGAGCTTGCAGATACCAGCTAATGAAACATAGCCTCTTAGGTCACCACCTGTTATCTCCTTAGATATTGAACAACCTGATGTCTCTTTGGCTTTGACCTCCAATGCAGCCATTCGTCCTAACGAGCGACCTCAATAAATAAATAAATAAATGTACACTGCATCCGATTCTGAAACCTTATATTTCAGAGTATAAAGTCAATCCAGATGGATTACTCCTCAGTTTCACCATGATGTGTGATAACATACCCAGCAGGAAAATTTGTCAGACACACACACGCGCGCGCGCAGACACACACGGTCCAGAAATAACTGGTATGCGCCTGGCCTGGGAGGGCTCTATGTGTGTTTGCACAGATTCCTTCCTCAGGACTGTTGCCCCACCAGAGGGTAGAATGAGCTTTGGAAAGTGCTGAAAAATCCTTGGCCGTCATGTTTTTCTTTCTTCCAGTGCAATGCCTCTCACTTACAACTCTTAAGGCCAATAAAGAATGCTCATTGATTCTGACATGGCAGAGGACAAATTGCCCCACCACGCAGGAATGCAGTGCTGCTTCCAAATGAAACAGGAGTCTGAATAGCACGAGTCCTAGGAACAAAGGCTGATCTGAAGGAAAGGTAGGCATTTGTTTTCAATTCAATAGAATAGACTCTATTTTCTCCATTTGCACCTGCTACATAAGTAACGTTTATGGGTATACTTAGCACAGTCTTAGCAAGAGGGGATTTTTGTGAGGGTAGTCATGGACTTCAACACTGAAACAGAAGAGCTTGTTTGCATACAATTTTGCCTAGCTGCTTATTAGCCAAATACCCATGACAAATATGGGAAGAACACTGAAGGTTATTCAAAACCTTTAAAATTGTCAGACTCCAGCTGTTAGGCTAAACAAGCCTGTACCAAGAATTTGGTTTAATGGTGTTCTTCTATCTTTATCGCCGTACCGAATCGTCGATGTGTTTCGTGGCTGTGAGAGGTTTCATGAGTTCTGTGTTTATATAAATATAAATAGTTTTGCTTTTGTATCTAGTCCCGCTCCCATGATTGGAATGATGGGAGTGTACAAAGGGAGGAGAATTGACCCTTAGGGTCGGACGATAATAAAGAATATTGGCTGAGATAGGATTCTAAAGGATGGAGTGGCTCATGGTGCTCGAAACCATGGAGCTGGTTCGAATCATGCATGTGCAAGATGAAAGGGGTCTAAATTCAAGGTTTTGGGGGAAGAGTTGTGAGAGGTTTTTGTGGAGACTCATTGCCAAATAACTAAAGAATGATATTAATGAAAGCATAAAGCCATGGGTACAATTTATCAAGTGTCAAGAGTGCTTGCTAGGTGAATACAATGTAAAGAGCAGAGAGTTGTGGTTATGAGGTCTGTCCAGTGGGGGTTTAAGGGGGAATAGAGATGTTTCATGGTGACTCCACACCAACAGTTCTCCTTCAAAATGCCACATTTCAAGTGTCTTCAAAATAATATTTTTATACAAATGTCTCAGCTAGAAGGCAATTTCAGATCAACTAAAAGAAGATTGAGGGCTGTCTTGGTGGCTCAGTGGGTTAAGCCTCCTGCCTTCAGCTCAGGTCATGATCTCAGGGTTCTGGGATCGAGCCCCGCATCAGGCTCTCTGCTCAGCGGGGAGCCTGCTTCTTCCTCTCTCCCTGCCTGCCTCTCTGTCTACTTGTGATCTCTGTCTCTCTGTCAAATAAATAAATAAAATATTTCTTTAAAAAAAGAAGATTGAAAACATCATCCAAGTTGACCCTTATGCAAAGATAATGTGTGTGTGTGTTTGTTTTCAAAATGGGAATATTTAACAATAACTTATGAATAGCTTTTCATGTCAGTAAATATATTTCCACAATGTAATTTTAATTGTTGGGTGGTGTCCAATAATATGAAATGATTTATTTAATTCCCTATTTGTTGGACATCCAGAATGTTTTAAGCCAATAATAAATAATGTTTTACTGAACCACTTTACAACTAAATCTTTGGGCTTTACCCACAAGAACAAATTTAGAAATGGAAGTGCTGGAGCAAAGCATACACACAATTTTAAATCTTTTGATAAGTATTGCCAAATTGTTCTTCAGAAACATTGTACCGGAGTTCACACTCACCTGTAATGTATGAGCATGTCTGCCTTTTTGTATCTCTGTCAGCAAAGAGTACTATAATTTAAAAAATTCTATCAGATCATTTTAGTTGAATTTGCTATTTCTGCATTTGGATGGGGATAAACCTGCTAAACCCCATCCCTCAACACGCACGCACGCGCACTCACACACATACACGCACACAGGCATGTCTGAGACCAGACCGGTGTTGGCAATAGCATTGTCAACTAATTGTCAGACCTCATTCCCCATTGTGTGTGTGTGTGTGTGTGTGTGTGTGTGTGTGTGACTTGTATGGAGGTTCATTTGGGGAGAACAAGGGCCAAGATTCTGATGATAAGAATTCTAGAAAAAGGTCTAAGATGTCAGGTGATCAGAAAAAGCCTGGAAGGGAGTTGGAAGAGTCTGAAACCCGAGATGATAGGAAGGAGAAACTCTGAAAGACATCGCAAGACATGACATTCAATTCTTCTCTAATTCCTGGGCACTGGGAATTCTGTACTTCCCAGTTCCTTTCAGCTGGATGGGGCCATGCCACCCTTCTGGCCGATGGTGACTGTGAAAGAGTATTTATCACTTCCGCGTTGTAGATTTTCAATGGCCCGTACATGGTGTTCAGTCCTTCTCTTGCCCTGTGACGTGGAGATGTTACAGCATCAGTTGACCTGGGTCCCTCAGTGTCTAGTGGAAGAGAACTCTCCAGCAACCTACATCGATCACATAAGGTGGTATGCGTAAGCAATAAGCCATTGCTGTGGTAAGCCGCTGAGTCTGTGGTTGGCTTGTTATTGTAGTCTAGTTATTAATACATAAAATCAAATAATTAATTCCAACAAAAGCCATGAGGATTAAGGGAGAAAGTTTCCTTAATAATTGCTTAGAGACTTTTGTTACCATGGGCCCTTCTGTTTAATAGTCTTTCTTCGGAGCCTTGTACGCCTACATGTAAAACAGAAGGAGAGTTGCCTTGGAGAGCCTTCTTCCTTCATGTGGCAGCCCTGGAAAAGGAACCTCTTCATAAACCCCTAAGACGCTGGTCTGGAACCATCAGTCTGAAAATAAGCAATTAGCATTTGCATGCTGGTAGGGGTCCTGTGCTTAGAGAGGCCAATCCAATTTAGAAAATGACTGCTTGAAGGTGGGGAAATAGTCCCTACTTTTTAAAAAAAATTTCAAATAAAAAGTTTACTTTCAGAAACTGAGTTCACTATTTATTAATACACTAAAACAAAGTCAGTGAAAATTTGGAGTAATAATATGTATAATAACTTTTATATAAAAAAGATAACTTTTTAAAATGGTCATAGGGAAATGAGTGAATTGTTTCACCTAGAATATTTCATTGATTTGAAATAAGAAAATGAACCCTTTTCTACATACGGAAGCAAAAACCATGAAGACATTTTTGTTAAAGGAATCTAACAACTGATACTTCATTCTGATATCCCTAATGTTCTAAAATATCCCATTGATGGCCTAATCTTTCTTGTTATTGAAAACAAAAATCAAAGCACCTAAAGCTATTCTTACAATTGTAACATAAAAAACTTCTTCACTGTTAATAAACCATCTCTTCTAAAAAATAATTTTAAACAGAATTTGATCAATATGCAGGTCTTTTAAGGTCCCCAGATCCAATTCCAACATGAAGGGGGGGGGTTCCCCTACACACAATACCAAATGATTCTCAGACACCAGCATGCTGTCTCAACTCAATTCTGACACTCTACCCAGAGATAGCATCAGATTCTACAGGCTGAAGGTTCAGTTCTACAAGACTGCCCCTAATCCCCCTTCAGACGCCAGGTGCAAGACACAGGTAAGACCTGTGCTTCTGACCCATCAGCTACACATTGGAGCTCCTCAGGTTGGACTAATTTTCTATAGCAGCTCACAGAACTCAGATAAACACTTAATGTCCCAGTTTATGAAAGGTTATGATGAAGGATATAAACCAACACCTGGATATGAGAGATGTATAGGGCAAAATATGGAGAAAGGGCATGTAGTTTCCATGCCCGATCCAGGCAGGACACCATTCTCCCTGAAACTCCATGCATTCACCAGCCCAGAAGCTCGAATTCAGCTTTTTGGGGAGGGTTTTAAGGGAGGCTTCTTGGAGTAATCTTGATTGACTAAGGCATGGGTCGTTGGCTGATTCAACTTCCAGCCCCTCTCCTCTCCCCTCCCGTGAGGTCAGGAGGTGGGACTAAAAGTTCCAACTCTTTAGTCACACGGCCGGTTATCCTGGTAAGGGACCTCACCTTGGGGATGGTGAGCAGTGTCCAAAAGTTGCTTTTGTTAACATAACGAACGTCATCTTCTGGCTTTAGGAAATTTCAAGAGTTTGGGGACTTGTGAGCCAGAAACTGTGCACAAAGACGAAATACATATGAAAAGTATAATTTGGCCATATGAGGGCCCAAATGTATATATACACATATGTATGTATGTATGTATGTATGCACTTATTTCTTATAAATCACACCATTCACACTACTGCAGGGAACGAGGGTACAAATTTCAACAGATGGCTTCATCGTGTGGGAACACTTAACAGGGTTACTCAACCAAGGTCTATTCAGTTTCTAGACTCAAGGTTTTACCTTGGCCACGAGCACAAGGAAGAAATGTTGCCAGAATGAACTCTTGTCCCTAAGGCGTTAAGGGAGATACAGAAGGGAGTGGTCAAGTGCACACTTTAAGGGGAGAAAAATCTTAATTAAGTCTTGACTCTCTTCCAATTTTAGGAAAAGGGTTTTGTGTGGGGATAGCGAAGTAGAAATTTTTCTACCTAAAATGAAACTCCCTGGGGATTTCAAGCAGCAGGAAGCCTAGCTCAAAGCTCACCATTAACCAATTAGTGTGATCGATGTGCAGAGCGAAGACTGGTAAGGAAGGCCAAGAGAAAAATCACCCCAGCTCTGAATTAACAGGATTGCTTGTTTACACCGGGTCTGAGAAGTGATTGCCAGAGCATTGTTTCAGTTTGTGCTGTGTGGGCAGCTGTAAAGGTCTGCTCTATCCAGGAGCAGGATTTTAATGATACATATTTTATAAGGAAGAGCCACATGCTGCCTTGGAAACTTAGCCGAGTCAAGTCCTCTGATGTCAGAGTGTTTCCCCCTCTCTCATTATGGGAGTACTCAGAGCTTCTTGTTATAAATTATAAATATTTGGACCCTTTCTGCTGGTCCTTTGCCATATTTTACTTCTCTGCAGAATTATAAGAAATTTAGGCAGTTACATAAATGTAAATCGGGTCTTCTGAACTCTGAAGAAGACTCTCCTGATTTTAAATCTTATGCATTCAGTTTGGGGTCAAATAATTATCTTTGATACTGCAACGAACAAAATTTCCAAGGAAAACTCCATCATATGGAAGGCAAGTGCCAAGCAGTGGTGATCAAACCAATGAAGTGTGAGGATTAATTTTATGTGTTGGCCTGCCTGGACCACGTGGTCCCCAGATATTTGCTCAGACATTAATCTGGGCATGTGGGTGGGCCCTGTCCTATCAGTTGAAGGCCAGAAGGGCCCCCAAAAGGGTGCTCCTCCTTAGAGTAAGAGAGAATTTCTTCTGCCTGACTGCCCTCAAGCTGGAACATTGGTTTTTCTCCTGCCTTCAGATTGGAACAGAAACATTGGCTCTTCTTGGGACTCTAGCCTGTAGGCTTTTGATCTAAAAATGACATCATCTGCTCTCCTGTTCCTCAGGCCTTCTGACTCAGACTGGAGCTAACTCACTGACTCTCCTGGGTCTCCAGCTTGCTGACTGCAGATCTGGGGACTTTCCGGCCGCCATAATTGTATGAGCCAATTTGCCTATTCCTTATAATAAATGTCTTAAATAGATAGATAGAGGGAAACGAATGTGATACAGATGGAGATATGGAAATTTTACAGTTTTGTTTCTTGCGGTGAACACTTGACTAATAACAGCAGGAAATGACCTGGAGGAGGGTCCTGATACAAACAGGCTACTTAAAATAAAAAACATACTTTCAAGTTTAAATTGCACATTGGTAACACTGCCACCGGATCTGTTTCAGATTGTATGTTGTTTGCTTAATTAGGATAATTTCCAGAGAATATATACAGTGTTACTCCACTGCTTTGAAACTAAATAATAGCCAGGAGCAGAAACATCTGATGCTTTCCTTTAAACAAGAAGCTTGATAGTATCAACTTCCCTATAGTTAAGAAGTGTGAATTGGTTCTTGCCTGCCTGAGTTTTCAAATCTTTGGCAATTAAAAGAAAAAAAATCCTATCACTAGTTTGTTTTACACCTGACTCATAATGAGCAACTTTAGAGTACAAGGTCTGAAGTATTTGCACTTCCTGCCAGTCCATCATTGTCTTGTATCCGTGTGCCTTGGTGCATTCTATGTCCTTGGCTTGGTGGGGGGAAAAAAAAGCCACATTGTGTGGAAAACACCTGTATTATTTATTTTTGATATTCTAGCTCAAATGTCATCCTCTCTGGCAGTTTTTCTTTTTTTCCTTTCCAAAAAATGTGGGAAAACTCTAGGCTTCCCAGATGCATCACTTCCACTTTAGGAATTGTCCTGTTTGTTCCATCTGTTTGTTTTAACCCCTGACTTCCCCCTGGATGGCAAGTTTCTGGATGCAGGACTTCATTTTTATCTTTTCCAAATTGTGTTGCTATAATAGGAATGCTAGCTAGCACTTATTGACCACTTATGTTCTAAAAGCTTTCCATGAATGAGTTAATTCAATCTACATGATGACCCCGTGGGACAGATTTTATTAGTATCTTTATTTTATGCCGAGGAGACTTACATGGGAAGAGGTTGTACTCATTATTCTTCTCTTCTGGTGGGTTGATATATAGAGCTTTCAGCCTAGACATTTTCAGTCATTCTGGAATTTCCTTATTCCTGAAGAACCTGGCTCTTATTAGCTGGAGGTAAGCTACCTTCCACATTGAGTGCAGTGCTCGTCATCAGAGAGGGGCAGGTCAAGTTCAAGTCAAGTTCAAGTTCAAGTCAAGTTCAAGGGCAAGTCAAGTTCAAGGGAGCCTGGTAGAGCAGTTCAGTAAGTATACCAGAATTTGTTACCTTCATTTTTTCCCAGTTTTATTGAGGTATAATTGACAAATAAAAATTGTACGTATGTAAGGTATGCAATGTGGTTTTGATATATGTATATGTTGTAAAACATCACTATGATGAGAGTATTTAACAAATCTATCACCTCACATGATTATCTCTGTCTCTTCCTTCTTCCCTCTCGCCCCTTCCTTCCTTCTTTCCTTCCTTCCTTCCTTCCGAACTTTCTTTCTCTTCCTTCCTCCCTACCTCCTTCTTTCTCTCCTTTCTTTCTTTCTCTTCTTTCTTTCTTTCTTTCTTTCTTTCTTTCTTTCTTCTTTCTTTCTTTCTTTCTCTTCTTTCTCTCTCTCTCTTTCTCTTCAGTGGGAACACTTACGTTCTACACTCTTAGCAAATTTCAAATATACAACACAGCATTGATAACTATAGTTACCATGCTATACATCAGATCTCCAGAACTCATTAATCTTGTACAAATGAAACTTTGTTTCATTTGGCCACCATCTCCCCAGATCCCTCCTCCCACAGTCCCTGGCAACCACCTTTCTACTCGGTAATTCTACCCGTTTGACTATTATAGATTCCTCATGTAATTGAGATCATACAGTATCTTTCTGTGCCTGGCTTATTTCACTTAGCAAAATATCCTCCAGTTTTATGTTAAATTGTCATTTCATGTTAAACATTCTCCAGCATGTTAAAACGTGCCATTTTAACATGTTGTTAAAAATGGCAGAATGTCCTTTTTTTAATTTTATTTTTAAGGTTGAATGGTACTTCACTGTGTATCTATCTAGATGGATAGATAGATGCCACTTTTCTTTATCCATTCATCCACCAATGGACATTTATCATCTATCCATATCTTTGCCATTGTGAATGATGCTGCAATGAACCTGGAATGCAGATACCTCTTTGAGGTACTCTTGTTGTTTCTTTTGGATAAATACTCAGAAATAGAATTCTGGTCATACGGCAGTCCTAGTTTTAATATTTTGAGGACTCTCTATACCATTTTCCATAGTGGCTGAACAATTTACATCCCAGAACCGGTGTGCACAAGGGCTCCCTTTTCTTCACATCCTCACTAATGCCTCTTATCTTTTGCTTTAAAAAAAAATATTTTATTTATTTGACAGAGAACACAAGTAGGCAGAGAGAGAGGGGGAAGCAGGCTCCCCGCTGAGCAGAGAGCCTGATGTGGGGCTCAATCCCAGGACCCTGAGATCATGACCTGAGCTGAAGGCAAAGGCTTAACCCATTGAGCCACCTAGGTGCCCTGATCTTTTGCTTTTTTTTTTTTTTTTTTTTAAGATTTTATTTATTTATTTGAGAGAGAGAGACAGTGAGAGAGAGCATGAGCGAGGAGAAGGTCAGAGGGAGAAGCAGACTCCCCATGGAGCTGGGAGCCCGATGTGGGATTTGATCCTGGGACTCTGGGATCATGACCTGAGCCGAAGGCAGTCGTCCAACCAACTGAGCCACCCAGGCATCCCTCTTTTGCTTTTTTGATTGCCTTCATTTCTTTATTCATTATTTCTCTCCCCCGCCCCCACACACCCATATGCACAATTTCCGAATTGCCTATTTGATAATGTTTTTGAAGGGCAAATGGGGAGTACTGTACAGAAAGAATCCTCCTTGGTAGGTGGGGAGGAGATGGTGATGGGAGACCCAGGCAGTGAGACACTCCTCTTCTCAGGACTGGCTTTCCCACCCCTGACTCACCTTCATCTTTTCCTACACTATCCCTTCAGTTGTCGCTTGGTCTCCTTCCCTTCCGTCCCTCTAAGCCTAGAATGGAATATCTCGGAAATCCCTGTTGGGTCAAGTGGGGCACAACAGTCCCTCCTGAAAGTGTCTTGATTCTGGTTGGGAGGTTAAGTGTTGGAGACAAAGCTTGATTCTTACCATTAGGAGTGGCCAACCTTTCTCCTACTCAAGGAGAAAGCCATGTTGTCTAAATAGTGCACCAGCTCCCAGAAGGTCCTGGAAAGAATAGATAAGAATCCATCTTATTTTCTGCAAGAGCCACATGTCCGTAGGACATCCCTGACCTTAGATAGTCAAGCTCAGTTTGGAAGATTCCAGTTTCAAGATAGCGGAAGCAAAGAAAAACCGGGTACTTGTCAGCATTCTCCCCATGGAGCGTCAACCAGTGATCCTTAAATGTACATTATGTATCTCATCATTTCTCTGTGTTTATGGGAATAAATCTGTGCATAAATGAATGAATCTCTGAGCAAATGAATAAATCTTTGACTGAAGCAGCTAAGAGAAGACTGATGGCCCAGAAACAAGATCTCTGAATGGTCAGCCAATCTCTAAAGCAGCCTTGTGATGCTCTCCTTTGATAAGGATGCAAAGTACATTTGGTGTGACTTCTCAGGAGATGCCTGCCCTTAGAATGGGTATAAAGTTGTTTCCAGGCTATTGAGAAAAGAGACAATAAATGCCTCTTTTAAAGAAGCTCTGTGCTACATGTCCATGTTGTTTTATAGCCTTCCCATGACCAGGAACAAGGCAAGAGGTTGGATTAAGAGTTAAGCAGCAACGTCTTAATAAGATTTCCTTTTTCATACTTAAGTGTGGGTCCAGTGCAGACGATGCCCCTAACATAACACTGTATCATCATTTGATGATGTCGGTAGTTACAAATTTTATGAGAACCAAAGGTGTAGTCAGAAAATAAAAATGTGGAGGGCACCTGGGTGTCTCAGTGGGTTAAACCTCTGCCTTCGGCTCAGGTCAGGGCTCAGGGTCCTGGGATCGAACCCCACATCGGGCTCTCACCTCAGCGGGATCCTGCTTCCCCCCTCTTTCTACTTGCCTCTCTGCCTACTTGTGATCTCTCTCTCTGTCAAATAAATAAAATCTTTAAAAAAAAAAAAGAAAAGAAAAATGTGGATTCATGTACAATTTCATTCTCTTGTGCCCACCTGCACCTACCCCGCCCCAACATGGACGAGCATCTCTGCTGTAGGCAATAAAAAAGATACCAAAAATCACAGGGGACCAGCTCAGCTCTACCTTCACAGACTCCTCTTCAATCAAGATGCCTGTACTTCCTGGCCAAATCATTTCTACTTGGCAGGTGCTTCTATGTTGGAGAAATCCTTGTTAAAATTTTACACACATGTATTTTTCTACAAGATAAGGGAAATTGGACTGAGAGACTAATTGCGGTCAGTGCTTTCTGGCTGAAGGAGCCGGTGTTCCCAGGAGAATGACTGGAAGTCTATAGGGCTGTCCAAGTGGTTTGAGCGGTTCTAGACAAACTAGCATAGATATTAGGGTCCCAGACACAGTGTGCTCCATTTAATGTCTTCTTTGGGTGAGAGGCCTTTCTGCAAAGGACACTGGTGTCACCACCTCCAGACAGAGCATGTCATAATCTGCACCTTTGTTCTGTGATCCAGGCCACAGTGTTCTCAGGGTGCGGATTCAGGGGTATCAGTAACTCCCTTACCTCATTAGAAGGCCATAGATTAGCAGATGACCCCATCACACTTAAACTTGATATTCAGCACAGACGTTTGAGTGTCTCCCTATTATAATTTTATGCACAGCTATCACTGTGACCAGTATAAAATGAGAATTTGTGACAGGGGCTTATTTTAAATGTCCTTGCCAGTCAGTGTAGATTATGGACCATGGGAGACGCAGGGCTGCTATTTTCTTGTAAAATGTAGCTAATAAATATGTAAATCAGACTATCTTTATTCATAAACTGGCAGGGATCAGACGTGAGATAACAGCCAAAAAACACTACGTTATCTATAATATTAAGTGATTTAATATCTCAAAACCTCAAACACTGGGGAAAATGGCATGAAAAAAACATTTTTCCTGGTCAGCTTTTTGGTGAGCAGTGTTTAATATGCTTGTCAATGCTTTCTGTGCACAAGCTTGGAACTTGAAAAAAAATATATACATATGAATTCTTTTCCTCTCCTAAGCCACCTTGTACTTTCAACTGTGCATGCAGTACTCTGTCTTTAAAAAAGAAACTTTCTCCTTTCTAATAATTACCTCCCTGTCAGAAGCTGCTTCTTCAGCTGGGGCCCATCCTTCATAATTTTGTTATTAGAAGGCTTGTCGGTACGAACAAAATCCCTCATGCTTTTATTTTCTTCTTTGGTCCAGGACCCCACAAGGTGGAGGAAACCCCTTGAGTCAAGCTTCCACAGCTCCCCATCCGTCCTCCCCAGCCAGCCTGCTGATGGCAGCGTCCCCTGAGGTCGATGCTGCCAGGATTGCTGAGAAATGACCTTCCTGTTAGAAACTAAGGGACACATTTCCTTCAGAGACGTGTTTTTCTCTGGGTCATCCAATTATCCTCACCCAGAAGAGTAATCACCGAGACACCGAGCATGCTTGGAATTGGAGGAATTTTAGAGGTCATCTAGCTGTGTTAACGCTTTGGATCCCCTGGGGAAAGAGTCTCAGAATGGCAGAAATGGATCCTTAGCCCAGCTCTGGATCTCCCCCAGTTCTTGACCTTGGGAAGGTTACTTCACTTCTGAGCCTTGTGTTCCTCTGCCACAAAACTTGGATAATGATGCTCAGCTTGGAGACTGGAGGAGGTCTCTGGAGAAGAGAGCGGACATGGTGAATGGTACAAGGCAGGTACATGGTACATGTGAATTTCCCTCCCGTATCAGTTTCATGTCCGAAGGAGGAGTTTATTTAAAACTTCGGGTCGTGCGGAAGAGACGATTCTTCTTCCAACAGTCAATGTTCATCTCACACTTTGCAATTTACCCTCTCACCTCACTACTTCCTGGGAAGGAGCGCTATGGGGTGTCGCCCACATTTACTGTGAGCACGCAGAGTCGTGGAGAGGGGAACCACTTACGGTCTTCCCCCATACCACCCATACCGTGAGCATCTTCTTAATCCTTTTCCACGTTTTCCCCTCCCCTAGCATTTATCATTTCCTAACGTACATGATTACTGCATTTTCCATTTATTGTCTTCCTATGCCTGCTAGAATCTGAGCTTCATGAGGATAGCTCCCTATTCTGCTTATTTCCTGAACTAGCTCCAGGGCCCAGAGTGGTGCCTGGAACTGGGCAGACATACAATAGTGGATGAAGGAGCTGACCAAGTGTATACAATTAATGAGTGATGAAGAGAGACTCAGAACTAAGACATCTATCTCTAAGTCACACCCTTATCACGAACAAGGGTGTGATGTTGTCAGTATGAAAGCATATTTGAGCTGATCCCGATGGAGAGATGACAGGGAGGAAGGGTGCAGAGAAAGAAGAGGAGGAAAGAAAGAAGTGAGGGAAAGAGAGAGAAGAGCAGGTGAACCCCTAGGGAAGTACAGCCCAGAGCGGTACAAAGGATCTCTCCTCCAACGCACCAGGTAGATCTCATTACCTCCACATCACCTCTACATGGTGGTGTTGCAGATAGATGATGAGCGACGAGGTGTCTGTCCTCGGCTCCCTGTGCACCATCTCCACCAGGCATTTCAGCTCCTGGCATCCTCTCCAGAATGTCACCATGGTACCAGACACCTCCTACTCACCTCTAGATGTGACCCACAGAGGTGAGAGGAGCAACATGTTTTTAAATTGTGCAAACTCGGGCTCTCCTTACTTTGGATCTGGGCAGGGCTTGGTAAAGTCCCAGAGGTGGATGTCCTCATCTGCCAGGACAGATACAAACCAGTCCTCTTTGGCACATTTTCATATCTCTCTCAGTACCACTCAGAAGGAAAGACACAGGGTGGTCTGGCCAGGAAAGGAGTGGACGTGTTTCCCCAGTTACATTACAGTTCGAGGAAAAAGGGAATTGGAATGTAAGCAATTTTGAGTCAACACAGGCAGTTTTCTGGAAAGGCAAGTTCGTGTACCACAACCCCAAACCCAAAAGTCCATTCTCAGAAACCTTTATTTTGCTAGTTATGGAGACTTCTAGTGCCCAAGCCACCGTAGGAATCTCTCCTATCTTGCTTGAGTCAACAAACACGAGAGCAGGGAGCCTTCTCTCCTCCACCAGGATGTGGTCCCCAGGAGGAAGTTTACTGTCCCTGTACTCTTCACCAGTGTGCTTACATACCTTGGGCCTCCCTGGGCCATTTTCTTCCTCGTGCAGCCAATTTCTGCTACTCGCGGAAGTTATGTTCGTAAAAGTCCCTGCAAACACGGAAATAGCAAATTCTGAGCCATTGTTTCTAGGAGAAGAGCAGGGTTAGGTTCCTGCGAGCCCCTGGTCACCTTTTCATCAGTCCATCAACACAGAAGCTTTCTTTCTTTGTGTCTCTGTGTAAAGACACCTTATTTAATAGATGTGGAGCTCACGGCCAACAGCATTATCACTCATGGCTGAACAAAGCCTATTTAACACACCTATTTTCTCCGTTGGGCACATCGCAACCTTCTCGCACTTAGGAGCACAGGACAGCGTTTCAGCACTACGCCTGAAGGCCATTTTAAACAGCAACATCGCCAACCAAGAGCACAGAAATGTGAAAAACGTGGCACTAAGTAGACCATGAAAAGGGCACTTGTTTACAGAATGAGAGCTGAAACGAGAAAGCAGAGAGGCACCTTGTTTCAACCCAGCTGGGAGTGCGTGTGTTAGGCAACTCGAAATTTTTGCCGTTCCATGCATCTCTGCCAATGACCGTGAACGTGCCATGAGCACTGACTCTGAGTTACAAATACATTTTAGCAAGTAGAAAAATTGGAATTCCAAATTGGAATATGTGAACAACGAGGACCGGCCGTATTTGCAGAAGTGGTTGGCAGGGCTGTGTGGTTTCTGGGGGAAGAGACTGACCTCAATGTGTCCACAGCCTCTGGCCAGCAGTTCATCCACTCCTGTCCCTGAGATACTAAGCACAACAATCATTAGTAGATTCACAAAATATTCTGTACTCCACGATGTTATATGATAACCAAATGATTGCGTATTCATTCCATATTCAGTCTGAGAAGGCAGGGTGTGGCAGTAGTGGGAGGAGTGAGAGGCCAAGTCAAGGGGAAATCACCATCACCATCACCACCACCAATCAACAACAATGAAACAGGAACCATTTACTCTGTGCCAGCACTGTTCTAACCATTCTACATGGTTAGCCTTTACAACAACTCTGTGAGGCAGGTTCTGTTAGCATCCTTACACTATCAAAGAAGAAACGAAGTCTTTGTCAGTTTAAGTGTTGGGTTAGTTTCAGTAAGGCAAAGAGTTTACCTCTCATGTAAACAACAGATGAGTGTCTCTTAAAAACTGCATAGTGAAGGTCAAATCTTGATTTCTTACTCCACCATCTCTAGACGACTGCCCAACAGTGTGAATGTACTTAATGTCACTGAACTGTGTATTTTAAACAGTAAATTTTATGTTGTATATATTTCGTACATATTTTACCATGAGGAACACCTGTGTAAATGCACACAATACGTAAAATCACCTGTATTTCTCCAAACCCGTGATGTGGTTTTAAACCCATCATCTGTGCCTTTGCTATTCTATTCCTTTTGTCTGAATGCCCTTTCTTGGATTGTCTGCTCGTCTACCCTCCCAAACATGCCACCAGTGGGGGCATCTCATTTGTAAATCCTTTTCCTATTCTGTTTTCCTCACTCTCTCCACCAGTAGAATCAATCACTCCCCCCCTCAGAAGCAGTTCTGAATCTCCTACATATTTATTAGCATTGCATGGAAGACAGCTAATTGCAAGCATTTGCCCATGCATCTTTCACTTCTGTTCTTATCTGCACCCCTAGTGCCTAGTATAGTCTCCAATACACAGCAAATGATTGATAGATCTTTGTTGGACAGAAGGAAATTTTCATTGACCTATTTACGATAACATGCAAGTGGCCCTACCTGGAACAAGTCCTGGGATATCAAATGAAGGGAGAAATTGTCATCCTGAGCTTGGACCCATGTTCTTCTCTAGCCAAGACATTTGTTTGAATGTGGCAATTGTTTTTTATTACCAAGGCGGCCTGTCTTCTGTGATGTCAATCTAAAAGCCATCTTGGAATGTCATCCATGAAATGACCTCAACTTTTCTGTAACAAAACTGCAATCACACAGCATTTTTGTTGTACTCTGAGCTTTCCCATACATCACTTTATTTCATGATCACATGGGCAGGGTAGGAGCCTGAGGTAGTGATGGCAGACATGCTGGGGTCCTGGGCTGTAATCCCCCCACTGCCACTGACCAGCTCTGTGCTCATGGGCAGGATCTTAGAAATCCTAGCTCACAGTTTTCCTCTCTGCAACACAGCATTGATACTCCTTTCTTTGTCTTCATATCAGGCTCATCCCAAGCGTCCATGAGATAGTAAGTGTAAAAGGTCTTCGAAATTTGGAAAACATCTTGAAAACAGGAGGTTTTTCTGTGATCAGGTATATCAGTGTCATGTTTAGTTTCCTTTACTCCAGATACCTCTCTTTTTAAGATCTAGGCATGTTCTACTATTCTAGGACCCCACGACCCAGCAGGGAGGGTGGAGTCTGGTGTGCTGACTGCCTCCCACCGTCATTAATCAACCACAGTACTGTTGCCTGGGCTTTGGATGCTTCTGCATGCACAGCTCTGTGTAGGGCACATTTTTTTCAAATTACCCATTGTGAAGGGCCAGGTTTTTTTGTTTTGTTTTTTCTCTTTAATTTCTAACTCATAGCAGACAGGAATGCAGTCCTACTCCCCATGACTGGTACAGAGCTCATAGCACATGAGACTCACCCTGTGAGTTTGATAATTCCTGGTGTGGTCCATACCCCGCCCCGTGAATCAAGTCCACTGATCACACGCTAAGATGTTAGGGCAACATTAAATTATTAGACGAGTGCCTGAATACTTATTTTCTACTCGCACTTGGACTGTGCTTTGATAGCCCTGTCCTAGGCATCAGGTCTCAATTAATGTGGGTTAGCTTGTGAAATTCACTCTCTTTGCCACTCCTGACCCTGACTCTTCTGTAAAATGTGAAGAACATCACCGACCTGGCAGGCTTCTTATGAGAACCCATGGGACAGTACGTGAGAAAGCTCTTGTAAACTCTGCCATGTTATCCAAATGTTAGGTTATTACTGCAATCCCCATACCCATTGCCTACTCTTTGAAAATTATGTAACAATACATGGAAAAGCTTTGCTCAGCAAATGCAGGGCATTTTCTCATTATTATAGTCTTCTCTTTGTGTTTGTTTTCCTGGACCAATATGCTCATAATTTTTTTGTTGTTTTTCCATCCTTATTTGCCAGCACTTCAACCCTACTGTGGGAGCATGTTGAAATGTCACTCTGTCTGAAGCTTTCAGCAGGGCCTAAAGCCTTAGAACAGCACAATAGGTGCCAAGTACACCCCACATCTTTAGTAGGGCTTGCTGAGAGATTGGAAAACCAGTTCTGCAAGCCTCAGCCCTGAGCAGACACTTCCAGGCTCTAGGGAGGAGGGGCGGGCTGTGCTCTACTTTCTGTCCCCTGGGTGGGTGGAGGAGGTTTCTGATCACTCTAAGTCAAGCGAGTGCACAGTGATGGGCCCACTCGGAGAGGCTACATGAGCTCACTGGCCTCTTGTTCCACTGAAACACGTGTTTAATCATCCTCGAGAGACTCAAAGAGGAGAGGCTGTGATGGATGTATTTGTCTTATTGCAAAGAGCAAAGTTGTAAATGTTCTCTAGGGACCGGAAGGGGACATGGTGAAGGGATCCAAGACATTCTGGAGGCACGATGTGATCCTATGAGAGAGGTGAGCGATCAGATGTCTAGAGCCTGTGGAAAGATATCTTGCCTGAGCTGAGAAAGCTGCTCTCAGTGGTCTGGTGAGTGTGTGTGTGCGTGTGTGTGTGTGTGAGTGCAGTGTGCTAGGTGACTATGTGGTGTGTGGGATGTGTATGATGTGTGGTGTGTGTAGACCAACCACCTTCCGTCCAGAGGGACCAGTCCAGATGACAACTTCGTGTGGAAGACACTTCCCTTTTCCCCTATCTGCTCACCCTCTTGGCCCTGCCTGGAACTCAGAGACCTGGCATCCAACCTGAAATAAACTTGCATTAGGTGAGGAATTTATACTGTTTTAACTACTGTACTTTACTCCACTTAAATTAGGTGATGATTACATTGGACCCAACATTTTGTTGCTAAAACCAAGAGATTATTTATTATCTAAAAAAACAATTTATGGGGCACCGGGGTGACTCTGCCAGTTGAGTGTCTGACTCTTGGTTTGGCTCAGGTCATATCTCATGGGGCATGGGGCTCTGCACTCAGTAAGAAGTCTGTTTTTCCCTGTCCCTTTCCCCCTCCTCACTAAATGAATAAATCTTTGAAAAATAAACATATTTTTTACTTATTTGAGAGAGAGTGGCTGGGTGGGGCTGAGAAGGTGAGCATCTCAAGCACACTCCCACTGAGTGTGGAGCCTAATGCAGAGCTAGGTCCCAGGACCTGAGATCAGACCTGAGCCAAAAAGAAGAGTCAGGTGCTTTACCCACTTACCACCCAGGCATCCCTAGAAAGTAATTTAAAAATAGAAAATCCTATCTGAGATTTTAACCAGGAATGTGAGAAAAAGCTGGGTTTGAAGGAAGGAAAAAGGAAAAAGATTTGAATTGATCTTTTAAGCCTCTATCAAGTTAAGCTCCTCCAATAAATGGGTTTCATCTTCAATGATCTTAGTTCCTCTTACCAACTTTCTGCAGCCATAGAGCGTGTCATGAGTGGAAGATATAATGTTAGGTGCAAGGCTAGAAAACCAGTGAAGTCCTACATGGAGAGGTATTTTTCATGCTTCTCATGTATTAAGAAAATGCCTTTACAGAGACCTGGTCAACTCTGATGATCAAGCTAGTTAGGGTTGTATTCCCTCAGAGGTAACCATCCTGACTTTAAGAATTAAACACAGTGCAGACACCACCACTGTTTCCACCACCTCCTCCATCATTTTACTACTATCTCAACCTCCACCACCACCTCTACCACCATCACCATATTTCCCCACCATTATCTCCATCACCTTCACCATCACCTCCTCCATCATTACCTTCACCAGAACCATCGCCATCTTTCCCCACCATCACCTCCATCACACCCATCACCACCTCCACCACCATCACCATATTTCCCCACCATCACCTTCATCATCACTGCCACCATCTTTCCCCACCATCACTTCTGTCAACTTACCACCACCTCCACCTCCACTACCATCACCAGCATCTTTCCACACCATCACCTCCATCACCTCTACCACCACCTCCACCTGCACCATCATCTCCACCACCATCATCACTTCTATTACCACCACCTCTCCCTCTACTGCTACCATTACCTCCACCTATACCATCACCTCCACTTTCACCAGCTCCATTACCTCCATGTCACCATTATCATCATCTCAACCTTTTCCACCATCACTTCCACTTCCATCAGCTCCACCACCACCATATCCACCACCACTTCCATCACTTCTACCACCACCTTCACCCTCCTCCACTTCCAGCATCGCCATTACCACTATCACCATAACATCTCCATCATCGCTACAACAATTATGGCCATCACTACTGCTGCCATTGCTGCCACCACCTCCACTACTGCTCTCACCCCCCTGCCACCACTCAGATCATCATTATTGCTGGAGTCACTAACACCACCACCACCATTTCTACCATGGCCACTGCCCCTACCATAACCCTTGCCATTATTTATTATGTGTCAGTATGTCCCAAATAATGTTAAATACCTCATGTGCAATATCTTACTTAACCCTCACAGCTGTCTTTGTAAATAAATACAATTATTATCCTTATTTTACAAAGGAGAAAATAGAGGCTTCGAGAGGTTCAATAACTTGTCCAAGGAGGCAGAGCTGCACAGAAGTCTACTTTTGCTCGCTAAAACAAAGAAAATTGGGGCACCTGGTGGCTCAGTGGGTTAGGCTTCTGTGTTTGGCTCAGGTCATGATCTCAGGGTCCTGGGATCGAGACCCGCATCAGGTCTTTGCTCAGCAGGGAGCCTACTTTCCCCTCTCTGCCTCTCTGCCTACTTGTGCTCACTCTCTGTCAAATAAACAAATAAAATCTTTTAAAAAATAAAATAAAACAAAGAAAATCATAGAAATGCTGTTTTTGGAAGAATCTCTACTTCAGCAGCATCTTTCATTAGGCCCACAAGACTAAGACATGCCCCCTTCCCATGGTTTATTCCCTTGAAGCTACTTTTAACAGAAGTTTAATGAACAGAGAAGATATACAGCAAACACCAAATTTCTAAAATACATTTCAAGGCTAGCCATCTCTCCAAATCCTAATCTCAAAATCCAAATCTAAATCCAAAATCCGAGTCTAATCTCAAAGTGCTCAGGAAATTTTTCAAGCACTTGTTGACAGTGAAAAGGGCAACCAGTGGAGGAGGAGTGAGGAGGAGGAACTCTGCTTTTCTGGGGATGGCTCCTGGTAGTTGCTCTATTATTAATTTCCTGAACCATTTATTTGTTCCCTAATGACCATGGTTTTGCACTTCTTGGCTAAATCACTGCATCAGTGAGGTAAGTGTTTTTGGAAACCCTTATAATTATTTAATGGGGAAGAAAATGGTCCCCAGTCTCAGTGCCATCTTCAAGCCTCCTCTCTGGACTCTTGCTCTCTGATTACTTCCTTTTCTGCACCAACATCATCCTCTCCAATTCCCAGACACACCCCAAAGGGGGTTGTTCGGCTTTCTTTTTCCTACTTCCATGAATATGGAAGGAATGGCCCCACTCACCAGCAAGAGGACCTGGAATTTGAGTTGGTTTTGTTTTGTTCTTTCCTAATTGGCATCTCTTGCCTAGTCCCCCTTGTGAACAACAAGGCATACCTCTAGGGATAATGATAATAATACTATCAACTAGGTTTAAAGGTATAATTTGTAGATGTAGAATTTGATGGCATTGTCTGGGAGATGGAGGTATTCGAAAACATAACTTTGCATCTGAGTCAACAGGGGATAAAGGCTGAACTCCAGAATAGATTATTGACTTCCAGTGGATGTCTCTTAAGAGCCAGCTATTGAACTCCCCCCTCGAGTATGGCACGGTAAAAAAGGCAAGCATACATAAAACACTTCTGTTGCATGTGGAGCACGATGCTTTTCTAGAGGGAAAGCACTTGTATAATTATCAAAACTAAGAGCTAAAGTAGCCATTTAAAAAAAAATAAAATGGCAATTTTGCTTGAAACAATGACTGATAGATAGTCACTGGTTGTTTGGACTTGGGTATTTAGAAAACACTTTTCTGAAAATATATGAAGCTTAGTTTAAGTTAAATAAAATAACTGAATTTTTGTTGCCAATGATGAAATTTAAAGTTTCAAAGGAAAATCAGAATTTTGGAAAATTTGTATTTGCCATTGTGAGCTTGACAGCTTTCCAATAATGACTTTTGATGAGATTGGTGGTGATATTAATTATGTAATTTTGCATATGTATAATGAAATAGGACACTTAGAGGATCAACATAACTCAATGAATTAATATTAATATATTCCAAATGATTGCTGTACCATGTTACAAAGATATGCATGAGCTGAATATGTATTCAAAGTACAAAATAAACTGATAGATTTTAATGTAACAGTATATGAAAAAGTTCATTAATAATGTTTCAAATTCTATATTGCAACTAATATTTAAGAAATTGCCACTTGTTGAGTGTTGGTGTAGTAGTAAAGAAGAATATCCACAATTATTGAAAAAAAACGATTAAAATCTCTCCCAACTACACAGCTGTATGGTGCCAGATTTTCTTCATATACTTCAAACAAACCAACATATTGCAACAGATTCCAGGTATGAGAATTCTGCTAATTATCTTCTTTAAAATAGACAAAGAGTTTTTTTTTGTAAATGTAAAATAAGGGGTGCCTGGGTGACTCAGTCCTTAGTGTCTGCCTTCCACTTAGGTCATGATCCCAGAGTCATGGGAAACGCATTCGCATTTGGTGCTCTGCTCAGCAGAAAGCTCCCTCTCCTACTCCCCCTGCTTGTGTTCCCTCTCTCTTGGTGTCTCTGTCTGTCAAATAATAAATAAAATCTTAAAAAAAAAATTCAAAATAATACCATTCTTCTAACTAAATATTTGTTTTGGGTTTGGAAATATAATATTTTTCATGAAAATGTAGTTTTATTAACATGTAAGAAGTTTGTTATTTTAGCAAATTATTAAGTTGATATTTTTAAAAGTTTTTCAGTTTTAATTCTTAGTTGATAAATATACATATGTGTATATATAAAATATGCATATGAAAATATATATTTATATATGTAAATGTGTTAGTGTCTGCCTGTTAGATAAATAGCTTTTTGAAGTCCTAAATAAATTTTAATAATGAAAGGATCCTGCAGCCAGAAATTTAAGATTGTTGCTATATCTCATAGGGTGTGATAAAAGAAACTACTATGTATTTGTCTCCCTTTTTATTTATTTATTTAGGTTTGTATAAAAACATTGATTGAAGATTTACTATGGGCCAAGTAAATCACATTTGAGAAGATACAAAGAGATATATGACAACATCCTTGTGTCAAGGGAGTTATTTTGTTAATGAATATTAAATCACACAGAGAATTAATTTATTCTTTCAACTAACATTTCTAAAAGGTGTTAGATCCTGTGATGAGAGTGGGGGCGATGATGATGAGTCTGATGGTCATATTTTGGAGCTTAGATGCTCACATGAATCAGTCAATTAATTAATTACTTGAACAACATGTCAGGAGCTCTAGAAGAGTTAATCAAGGAAGTAGTTAATCATTTCTCAGCTGGTGATCAACTAAGCAGGGCAGCTGTCACAAAGGAAGTTATGTTGATCCCCAGGAAGAATAGGAATTATCCTGGAAAATGGGGAGGAGGGAAGGAGAAGAGTGTTTCAAATAGAGTGGACAGTAGGTGAAATCCAGCTGAGCAAGAAGGACACTTTTTTCTTTCCTCTCAAGTCACGGTCACTGAGAAGATGAGGAAATCAGTCCCTCCATGATGAACAGATGTTCTTGACTCATTCTTTGCAAATATCAGCCAAAGTGATTCTTAATGTCTGACTGCCTTGAGCAAACATCTTGAATCTTGTATAGAGCTTAAATGCCTCACTCTCCTGGACAAATACTGTAATCCCTTAAGCATCCTAAGTACTATACTGGACAAATACTTTTTTCAAATACATGTTCTTGGAACCCCTATATGAACAGCCTTTTGCTGTTTGACAGCTTATGTCAAGGATCACTTTTCACTCCCTGGTGAGCATCACTGTCTCTTCTTCCCTACCTGAGCATCCTAAGGTCCTCTCCTTTGCTGACTACAGGCAAGTCTTGGAGGGATTGTTTGTTGTACCCAGATCAAAAAGAAAGCCTGTCACTTTGAGGTGTTGAGGAACTGGGTTGAGGCCCCTGACCCTTAACAGGTAAGACTTCTCCTTCTTCTTTCCTGCAATGCAGTTTTTATAAAAGATGAAGCCTTGTTTTTAAATTCTGTGGGGCTTTCCCTGCATAACTTCAGACCACAGTAATCAAAGGGAAGGGCAGAACCAGATTAGGGTGATGAAAAATGAAGTGGCCATATTGTTGAGAGTCTTTCAGGTTTTGACCAACATTTTATATCTCATCTTAAAAGAAGAGGAAAGGATTGAAGGAGTTAAAGTTTGGGGCAACACATGATCAAATTCATGTCTTCAAATGATAAATTTGACTGGAAAAAGGCAAGAGTAGACACAGAAAAACTGCCTGGAACATGTTGTAGTGCTCCGGGGAGAGGTGACGTCTTCACCCAGTGGAATGGCCCTAAAAATGGAGCAAAGCAGATAGGTTTGAAAGACATTTTATAAGAAGAAGCATTAGGACTGGCTAATGTATCAGATATATGCCATATGATGGGGAAAGAGATGGCAAGCAAGGTTCCTGGTTTATGTAATGATGGAGATGGTGGTGACACTCACTGACATGAGAAAATGGAAGGGGGATGGGCATGGAGCAGGGACCCTGAGTTGTGATTTGCACACACTGAGTTTAAGTTGCCAGTGAGTGATCATGGTGGACATGCCAAATGGGCAACTGTATGCACAGGTTTAGAGTTCAGAGGAAAGTTCTGGAATGTGGACCTAGCTTTAGAAGTCATTAGTATACAGGGCGCCTGGGTGGCTCAGTGGGTTAAGCCGCTGCCTTCGGCTCAGGTCATGATCTCAGGGTCCTGGGATCGAGTCCCGCATCGGGCTCTCTGCTCAGCAGGGAGCCTGCTTCCTCCTCTCTCTCTCTCTGCCTGCCTCTCTGCCTACTTGTGATCTCTCTCTGTCAAATAAATAAATAAAATCTTTAAAAAAAAAAAAAAAAAAAAGAAGTCATTAGTATACAGATTGTAACAGAAGCAATGGGAGTTGACAAGCCTGCAGAGGAAAAGCCCAAAGGGTGGGAAAGTTAGAGGGCTGGCAGAACTTCTAGAGTAAGTCCTGAGCATAGGATGAGCCTACTATGGAATTAGTTCATCACAGGAGGTCCAACTGACACATCATTGCTCTGAAAGGGGAAGGGCTCCTTAAAGAACAAGTACTTTTATTTTTTTTTTAAGAAAAAAAAGCAATATATGAGCACTGTCAAAACCTAAGAGAAGAGAAAAAAAGAACACAGGAGTTGATCATCATTGCATAACTCTGAGATCATCAGTAATAAACCTTTCATGTGCTCTTCCCAGCCACTTAAAATATATTTTATATTACATATTTTTGTATCAATGAGATTACAGAATGTAGTCTAATATCTTCATTTGCTTCCCATGACATTACAAATGATTTGAAAACTTTATTTGAATGTATGCCTAAAGTTCCATCATGTAAAAAAGGAATATTTCAAAAATTTCACCCCAATAGCCTGATTCATTGGTAGAAATTTATTCTCTTTCTGGCTGTTGGAGAGCAGACTGGATTTAGGTTTGATCTGAAAGGAAGAAGAGGGCCCATTTTGAGAAGCAGTGGTGCATGAACTTCTTGAGACTTTCCTGGAGTTATAATTATCTTCTATGAGCTCAGCACTTGTTTTCCTCTTTAAAATTGAAGTCATTCCTTCTGTTTTATTTTCAACTGCATTAGGGATCTGGAGGTTTGGATATAATATTGAGTTCCAGAGACATTATCACAATTATACAAGAATAAATAAAAGGATGCCTAAATTACATACAAAATAAGCCGTCTTCTGCCATGTTTGGTTTCCCATAATGAGATAATTCTCATTACAAAGGTACTGGAAGACTAACACACATTTGTGACATGGTCCAGAGGAAGTTGTCGCCATGCAGAAGGTTATATGCCTGACAAATCTATGCCTACTGCTTTTGCATTCACCCATAGTTTAGAGTCTTGAGAACTGGAAGGACTTTATAATAAATACGTGGAGGAGAGGAATCCAGAATAACAAAACAACAGCCCTGAATTGGGAGGGTGTAGGCAAGAGTGGAGAGCCAGCGTTATTTCCAGGGAAGCTTGTAAAATTGGGATCCACTTAGACTGGTTAGTGATGGAATTTGAAAAGCCAGTGCCCTAATAGCCTCATTGGTTTTTTAAGATTTTTTAAAAAAAAATATTTATTTGACAGACAGAGATCACAAGTAGGTGGAGAGGTAGGCAGAGAGAGAGGGGGAAGCAGGCTCCTTGCTGAGCAGAGAGCCCGATTTGGGGCTCGATCCCAGGACCCTGAGATCATGACCTGAGCCGAAGGCAGAGACTTAACCCAGTGAGCCACCCAGGTGCCCTCTCAGTGGTTTTTTAGAAACTTGCAAGTTGCTATCCCAAAAAAATAGACACCCAAACTGTTGTTTTATTCCTTTGAAGCTTGGTATAGGATGTTATCTGTGGCTCAGTTGGGTTCCTCACCATTGCAGCCAAACAGACATCCCCATACTAGGTCTGAACCTTGGCGAGTCACCAAATGTTCCTGAGCCTCTTGTCCCTCATCCCAACCATGGTATGAGGCAATATGTATTAAGGCACATCGTAGACTGGAAAGTACCATGTGAATGAAAGTGATAACTTCTTCTAGCAATTTTGCAGATGTGATAACAGAATTTTTTAGACAAATGTACCTGCTGATATGTTGCATTTCTGCCAACTCTAACGTAGGTCACAATGATAAAGAGGTTCTTTACTCCTTCTCACCACTGGAAAATGCCCCTGAATTGCATTTGATCTGTGGTGCCATAATTTCCACTTGCTCTTGGAGTCCATGAAATGACCACCTCATGCACTGTGACTCTCCTGGGGTGGACTTTTTTGAGGTTTAATTGGATGACAAGTGCAGAGGCCCATGGAACACTCTGGTAAGTAACTCCTGGGGGGAGTTAGGAAAGGAAACGTTAGTTCAGGCCTGAATATTCTCCCCATGGGCTGTGGCTCCAGTCTTTCATCAGTGGGGCTCAGTCAGTGATGGTGATGGACAGGATATCATTTGGACGAAGGGCTTTTCACACACTCATGGACATTTACGGGGCTCAGTCTAGTGTTTCCCATGATGGTGACTTCCCTGCTCTGTTTCTCTTGCTCAAGGTCAGGTGTGACATCATCCCCACTCTTTTTATTCAGTGCTTCAAATATCTCTCAGTGATAAAACTTGGGAACATCCAACAAATGTGTAGACCAGCAGTGCCCCAGCCTGGCACAAGAATACAGCAGTTAGTGACTCCGGGGCTCTGGCCATACTTCTTGATTGACACATACTTTTTTTTTTTTTTTTTTAAAGATTTTATTTATTTATTTGACAGAGAGAGATCACAAGTAGGCAGAGAGGCAGGCAGAGAGAGAGAGAGGAGGATGCAGGCTCCCCGCCGAGCAGAGAGCCCGATGCGGGGTCTCGATCCCAGGACCCCGAGATCATGACCTGAGCCGAAGGCAGCGGCTCAACCCACTGAGCCACCCAGGTGCCCGACACATACTTTTGTTTTTGCTTTTTATTTTCCTGCCATTACTGATTATTGTATAGTCCATTTCTAGGAGAGAAGGTACTCATTGCCTATCCCTCTCCACCACCAAACACAATATCTAGGTTTTTCTGTCTTTTGCAGATGATTTCACAGGTTTATCTCATCTTGTGCTGGCTAATGTTTCTTTATGGCCTTAGTCCCTAATTTCTCTTTGCCTTTCTTCAACATGTATTGTTTAGATGAACAATGGGCTTGCTTCCTTGTCAGTGGCCAAGAAATCCCTAAAGCCCTTCACAGGTTCTTATTCTCCTACGTATTGCCAACAGCCTTGCATCCACTGCTTTTTGGCATGTGTTTACTGAGTGGATTGGCCTCATAGCCCGTTTTATTTAAGCTATTCACTCTCTCTGTTGCTTTACTTCTGCTTTTTCCTCCTAATTTCCTTGTTGGAGCAGTTGAGTTAATACAGTGAAATGTGCACATAATACAACTCCATTCCGTTATTTGGGATCAGCCGAAGTGCTCAGCACATTGATTTCAACATCTCAGCTCCAACACCATATCCCACCTGTTTCCATTCGGCCCTGGAGAGGAACAGGAAAGGGCCAGGGGGCAACATTCTGGCTCTACTGGACATGCTTCTGTGGACCAGACTATTTGGCCTTCAAGGTTTGGCTGGTGTTCATCAAATTCCAAGCTTTGGGAACCTCTTGCAAATGTACCAGAGCCTAAGAGTGCTTGGTCTCCTGCTGTGGTCTTTCATTGTTTGCCTGACTTCAATTATTCTGGGGCATGTGTGTCTTGGAACATTACCTAGAAACCGGAAGGCAGAGAAATCAACCTCATATGTGTGTGTAGATAAAACTTAAAACTCCTTTAACAAAGGATTTGTGTGCTGTTTTTTAGAAATCCTGATGGCTTATCAGTCTCTTTCTCTAAGTGTAATTAGCAAACATTGCAGAAGGTATGGGAGGCCCCTGGACTCTCCATAGGGATGGTCACCAGGTGTCATGGACATCTTAGAAAGAAAAGTCACAGGGATGGGTATGTTTTAATTTTCACAGAAGATGCTTTATAGCTTCCATCATACTCTCAATGAAGTCAGAATGTCCCTCCAGTTATACACCAATGTCCTGAACAGGTACCCTCAGCCAGTCAAGGGATTTGCCCCTATATCTGGTTAACTACCCCTGACTTCCAAGTTGAAAAAGAAAAGTGAGATCGTGGATTCATTTAAAAAAATTATTACTTAAGACAACATGCCTTATTTTTTAGTTTGAATGTATTATATATGATATATAAATATAATTGTATGCTTCCTATCTATATATAATTCCATATTTATGTATATATAGAGAGATAAACATATACAAATCCAAAATATAAAAATGTATATATAGGGGCGCCTGGATGGTTCAGTCAGCTAAGCAACTGCCTTCTGCTCAGGTCACGATTCCAGGGTCCTGGGATGGAGCCAGAGGTCAGGCTCCCTGATCAGTGGGGAGTCTGCTTCTTCCTCTCCCTCTGCAACTCCCCCTGCTCATGTTCTCTCTCTCTTTCTCTGTGTGTCTCTCTCTCAAATAAATAAATAAAATCTTTAAAAAAATGTATATATATGTGTGTGTGTGTATTTTTTTATATATCATCTACAAATTTATATATATATGTATATAAAATAGAGTTGAAGTTCAGTCACCCAGTGCTCCCTCTGCCTGTTCAAATTTTGTTTTCATTTCTGGAACGTATTCAGAGGGTTGTGACTCCGAGGCTTTCCGCTGTGCAGCCTTCTGTTTACCAAGCTTCTCCCGACACCTTTGTAAGTTTGTTTAATGTTTCTTTTGGGAGAAGCTGCCATAGGTTTGCACTGAACCTCCTGTTTGTGCTACTGCTCAAGAGACTATTCTCTCACATAACATACATACTTTTTTGTTGTTGTTGCTCTTTTTAAAAAGAAGAAAGCAGATTCTTGTGACCGGAGTGGAGGAAAAAGTGAAAAAGAGATTTCCCCGGACGCGCTCTGGAACAGGTGTCTCTGCCGTTGGGAATCTTCCCTTCCTCTCAGTGTTTATGTAGAAAGGAGAACACACCTTCCAAGGAAAAAGAGAGAAAATTGGAGCCTAGGAATAACCAAATCTGGTTTAACTGATCTCCCATTAAAAAAAAAGTGATTTAGGGGCGCCTGGGTGGCTCAGTGGGTTAAAGCCTATGCTTTTGGCTCAGGTCATGATCTCAGGGTCCTGGGATCGAGCCCCACATTGGGCGCTCTGCTCAGCGTGGAGCCTGCTTCCCCTTCTTTCTCTGCCTGCCTCTCTGCCTACTTGTGATGTCTGTCTGTCAAATAAATAAATAAAATCTTTAAAAAAATAAAAAAAAAGATTTATTCGAACAATGACCTTCGGGCTCTCCCGTGTCACGTGGGGATGCCGTGTGTAGGCTGTGTCCCGTGTTGTTCGTGTTCGCCATGATCTACTCCCTGTGACAAAGCAGTGATATCTCAGGGAACATGCATGAAGTCTGACGCCAGGGGACTCAAGATTCATTGTCCAGTTAACAAGGTGGCTCCGTGATTCTGAGTCTTAATCTCTTCCCACGTAGCAGTGATGATAATCATGCCTATTTTGTAGGGTTGGTAAGAAAAATAACCATCATTTGGTGCTGGCACGTGGCAGGTTATTTCTTTGAATTACAGAGGCAAGTGTTTAATAAATAAGCAGTTATTAAATGCCAGATGCATTGAAGAGTTGTGGGTCCCATGGCAATTCGTGATGAAAGCAAGTCTCCCGGCATCAGAGAAGACACTGCCCTTGGTTTCCCTTCTCAGTAATCATATTTTGCCTCCTTTGTTTGCTGTTTCCATTTGTTGTCTCTACTGATTCACCAGAATGAGGAGCTGCAGTGGAAACAGACCTGAGAAATCCATCAAAAATGCTGACTGAAGAGGCCAATTTTTCCGGCAAATGCATAATGGAGCCTCTGATCATCTCAGATGATTTATCCCTGGGACTAGTCACCAGGGGTGGTACACTATATTTTCCTGGTCAAGTTGTGTGTGATTTAGCAAAAGATTTAAGACCTGTGGTTTTTATGACCGCTTAGAGAAATATTCAGTAATAGGACTGGCAGCTGACGGTAGTATTGCTGAATTTACTAAATTGTGCATAGTTGTTAATTGCCCAAGATCTTTAGAGAAACCTTTATAAACTGATGAGTTTTAATCAACGTTTCCTGTTTCTTTTTTATCCTTTCTTCATTTTGTCTATTAGTGGGAGAGAGAGGTAAATTTTCTCTGGCTCCTGGCTAAACATTCCTAAGTGGAGAGTGCCCAGAGAAATTCTGTCAAATGGTATGACTCGGAGGTGATCTAGTATAGCGGTCTTGTTTTTTGTGTGTTTTCTTAATTTTTGCAAAAACTTTCTTCTTTGCAATAATTTTAGATTTACAGAAAAAGCTGCAGAGTTGGTACAGAGAATTACCATACACCTTTTGTTCAGCTTCTTCTAATGTTGATAACTTTCATAACGAGGTTATATTTATCAAAACTATGAAGTTCACATTGGTACTTTAAACTACAGATTTTATTTTGCCAGTTTTCCTACTTAGTGCCCTATTTTTGTTACGGTGTCCAATTCAGGACATCACAGTGCACTTAGCCATATGTCACTAGAGTTTCTCAATCCTTCTGTGTGTCCCCATGACCTTGACAGTTTTTGAAGAGTGCCAGTCAGATATTTTGCAGAATGTCCCTCAGATTGGGTTTGTTTGATGTTTTCTTATTATTAGACTGAGGTTGAGAGTTTTTGGGAAAAATATACAGTGGCAGTGCCCTTCTCACTACACTATATCAGACAACGCAAGATATCAATGTGACTTATTACTGGTGATGTTAACCTTGGACCCTTGGTTTCTCCACTGGTCAAGTTAGTGTGTTCCTCTTCCTGTAAACTACTTTTTAACTATAGCTAGGACTTAAGGGGAGAGGGATGAAGTCCCACTTCTTAGGGGAGGGAGAATCAATACACATTATTTGTAATTCTTCTGTAAGAAAGATTTATCCCTTTTCCTCCATGTATTTATTTATTCAACCAATTATTTATACAGTTGACCCTTGAACAACACAGGCGTTGGGGTGTTGACCATCTGCACAATTTGACTCCCTCAAAATTTAACCAATAGCCTACTGTTGACCAGAAGGCTTACCAATAACATAGTCGATTAAGACATATTTTGTACAAGTGTTACATACTATATCCTTAAAATAAAGTAAGCTAGAGAAAAGAACATAATTAAGGAAATCACAAGGAGAAGAAAATACATTTATAGTACGGTACTGTATTTGTTGAGAAAAAATCTGTGTATATCTGGATCCACACAGTTCAAACGCACGTTGTTCAGGCGTCAACGATATACCAGTATGGATTCATGGAATTTTGTTTTATTTTGTGAGTTACAGTCCATCATTATTGTTATTGATTTTGCTGTTCACATTGGTCCAGCCTTGGCCACAGAGCGTTTGTCCGGTTGGCTCATGTTTTTGGACAAGCTCCTCTGTCTTCCTCCTCCCTCCTTCCTTTCGTTCCTCTTCCTTCTCTCCTTCCCTCCCTTCTTTCTCTTCTCCTTTTTTGTTTTTGTTTTGTTTTGTTTTCTGGTGAGGGAAGAGGTACTTCCTTATTTTCTGACACTCTAAGAAGTTTCTGGTTCATCTTGTGTTTTTCCTTCCCCAACCTTGAAAGCAGTCGTTTCTCCAAAGAAGTACAGTGTTTGGGGGTTTGATTGTTTTTTAAACACAGACTTGGCCAGAAAGCCTAGATTTAGTCATAGTTCTGCCACAAGCTAGCTGAGCAGTCGGGGCAAGTTTCTGTCTTTTTTCTTTCTTTCTTTCTTTCTTTTTTTTTTTTTTAAGATTTTATTTATTTATCTGACAGACAGAGATCACAAGTAGGCAGAGAGGCAGGCAGAGAGAGAGGAGGAAGCAGGCTCCCCGCTGAGCAGAGAGCCCGATGTGGGGCTCGATCCCAGGACCCTGGGATCATGACCTGAGCCGAAGGCAGCGGCTTTAACCTACTGAGCCACCCAGGCGCCCCAGGGCAAGTTTCTTAAACTCCCCAGTCTTCATTTCAGTGCATAACAAAAGTACCTAGATCATGGGGTTGTGATGTGGACTGATCTGTATAAAGGATCGAACACAATGTCTTGACTGTAAGTTCTCACTGCCTCACTTCCTTTGCTGGCATAGGCAGTGTGAGAGATACCAACAAGAGGGAAAAGTAGTTCTGGAAATCCCTGAAGAGCAGTGCCAGCAGAATTGTTGCAGGAAAGGAAGGCAACGCCGTATCTGGGGTAGGTATCTATTACTGTGAAAAAAAGTGTTACTCTCTCCATCATATAAAGCCCTTACACAATCAGTTTACTGCCTGGCAGGTCCCCCAAAGGAATGGTCCTATGTCAGGGACTCAGCGTCGGCTTCTCTCCTTTGGGAGGCTGGGCTCTCAGCAGGGATTCTAGGTGAATGAGTTTGAGTTAGGGCAAGTCCAGACTTTTGAGCCATGTGTTTTCTCCATCTCTGCCCTCAGGGCCACTCTGTTCATGGCCCTTGAAGCAAACACTAGGATAGATTAGAAAAGAGCCTGGCTGACATCTCCAAGATGGATAATTTTGTCTATCTAATTGTTGATTGCTTCCTCCAGTGTGGATACTCCCTGGGGGCACTTAGGTAGGATATGATTATCTCACATGCTTCTACCAGTTGACTTCAGTTTCCCCAAGAAAATAGTACCATGTGGCTGGCCTCACTCCCAAACTGTATGAATCTGCAGAGTGATTTTCCTGTTGGGGTTCCCCAGGGCCTTCCTAATGCATCCCTGTCTTCCCCAGACACTTCAGGTATCATTGGATTTGCTGCATCATAAGAACTGAGTGATCAGGGAAGCCTGGGTGGCTCAGTTGGTTAAGTGGCTGCCTTCGGCTCAGGCCATGATCCCAGTGTCCTGGGATCGAGTCCCATGTTGGGCTTCTAGCTCGGCGGGAAGTCTGCTTCTCACTCTGCCTGCCTGTGCTTCTCTCTGACAAATAAATAAATAAAATCTTAAAAAAAAAAAGAACTGAGTGATCAACCTCCAGGGCCCCAGAGCTTGTGAGGAAGGGCAGACAGTAGAATCTGTAGATGCAAATGGAAGCTATTGAGCCTGGAAGATTCCCCTGACTGCCTTACCTAAAGATCTCCCACCTTCAGTGTCACTTCTGCCATACACCTAGTTTATTTCCATCATAACACTTACAATCAGCATAACTTATCTTATTTACTTACTTTTTAATATATTTCCTCTACTAGAATATAAACTCCATGAGGGCAAATAATCTGCGTAGCTCATTCATTTTTACACCCCTTGTGCACGGAAGGATGCGTAACACACAATAGTAGTCAATAAATATTAGTTGATTCTGTGATTCATTAAGGTCTGCTAGCTCTGATGTTCTATCATTCATTTGTGTCAATAAGCCTTCAATAACTATTAAGTATTCCTCTGATGGTATATTTTATTTCAACTCATCACATAGTGTGCATAGCTCAGTAGTTCTAGAAGGCTATTATTTTCTGCCAGTCTAGAAATCTCTTTAATGAGACGCCAGCTGTGGAGGAGAATAACTATGAACCTCAGAATCAGACAACACATCTAAGTAACTGTGACCCAGTAGGAGGTCATAAAGCATTTTTCAAGCATTTGTCATAAACACGCATGTGCACACATATACGGGCACACACATGTATGTACAAGCACGTGTATACACACACACACACACACACACACACACACACAATTGCAAAAGCCTAGCATTTGTTTTCATAGAATTCCAGGAGGGCACATGCAAGCTGCCTTTTCCCCTAGTGAGAATGAGCCTTTGTAACCAGGGAAAGGACCTGGTCTTCATCCAATGCAGCACTGGTAAATTCCTCAGCCTAAGATCAAGAACAGGGACACATTGTTCTGTTAGATTCTTGTGTCTGGGTTATCTTAACTCCTCAGTGCCCACGTCCACTTGACCTCAACTCCATCTTTTGGGCAGGTGGTGTCCAGTTAATAGTGGATATCCTCAACCCTCCATGCTGATTAGTAATGGAAGTAATTATATTCAAGATTGAGGTGGTCAAAGGCTCATTGGCCAGGACCCATTTTGAGGGGGCAGTCTTCAATTTATGTTTTAACTATAAAAATGACCCAAACAAAAAAAATTAGAAGACTTTTACAAACAGTGACTGCAGTTCCATTTTTTTTTTTCTTCCTTGTCAAATGATTCAGAATCCGAGTTCCTTGTCTTGGCTACCCTGTGAGGTCCAAATGGTAGATGTGGGGCAATGATGTGAGGATGGGAATGAAGAAGGGGTTCTCTTGACGATACACTTATTACTTCCAAATCCACCTTCTCATGGGAACCTGCTTTGTAGAAAGGTGTGACCTACCTATACCCTCTCTGGGATCCTCCTACAGGATGCAGGACTCCACAAAGTCATCCTCTACTGGCAATTTGGCGGTGTAGTTCTGATGGGCTGAAAGCTCACTGGGAGGAAAAAAAAAAAAATCCCTCATTCCTTTCCTAAGCTTCTCCCTCCATCTCCACAAGGCTAGTACATGGGCCCATATATAGTTCTTTGTTGGATGAAGGAGGACATTTTCCGAAGGGAAATATAATAAGTTCCAGCTAATGTATAGCTTTACCTCAAACGAAGGAAGATATAGGCAAAGAGTGTGTGTCTTGGCAGGGGTGTATTTTCAAGAAGCTACTGAAGCTTTAGTTCCTGGGTCCCTCACCTCTGTGAGCCCCAGAAAGGCTGGGGGAGGAGGCCTAGCAATATGTTCAAGTGCTTATAGGTTTTTGTATAAATGGCAGAAGGAAGATATTTTAATTACATGCAATTAAGAACCACCTGCTGTTGGCATTCCATTTTATTCTCTGTCACATATTTCCTCAGATTCAGGGCCATTAGAGTGCCTGTAGACATTTGTGTTTCCATGTGAAATATTTATATGCTTGCTTTCACTATATACTATAGTTACTAGTAGCTGTTCTGTCTTGGGATGGCTCTTCAGAATATGCTGACTCGCTCAGCACTGTCACCCAAGGGAGTATGGCTCAAGATCATGAGAAGATCTCATATGGGGTCCAGAGCCACAAGGGTGTAGGGAACTGGGGGAAAGACATAAAGACATGAAATGCAGAGTCAGATACTAGCTTGGAAAATTCTTCCAAGTGTACCAACTCATGGAGAAAAGAAAGAAAGTAGATACTGGTATTTCAGGAATTGACAGCACATGACATTACCAAAAGTAATTTTGAAGCTAAAGGAAATTTCCTAAACTCTCAATAACAAAAAATAACTTTTCCTTTAACATGCTAAAAGAAAGGCTGGACTACCTTCTTCTTTTCTCTAAAGGAAATATTTCAAAATCATCCCAGGTATATAGCCAAAAGCTATGGGCAAACACTATGCAAGAGGGGTGCCAAATAATCAAAGTACTATGTTATTTACTGCATATGCGTAGTAATGCTTTTAAAATTTATAACTTGTAATTTCTCTCCACATTGTAAATAAAAATGATCACCTTTGAAACTATAATTCTTGTGCCTTCTGTTATTATTTTTTTCCTAGCAATGACTCAAATTGTATGTGTGAAGTGCTCTAAAATCTTGAACTACCCCTCAAGTTGGACCTGATCGTTCCTTCTGCCCTCAGGACAGCCGTGTATAACCTGCTATGCCCCTCCATCTGCCAAACCCATCACCAGGTTTGGGAAATCCCACCCCTTCCACAAAAGAGATCTCATCTTCCACCCTCATAGATTACTCTGGTCTCAGTTTCCAGGTTCTGAGACATTCCCTGGGCTCCAGTCAGATGGGTGATAATACTTGACAGGCACTGGGAGTGAGAATAGGCTCAGTTGTGTGGGCAAGAGTAAGACTAGATTCTTCTGAGTATCCTTTTCAGTTATGCTCTATAGGTCCCTTTGTCCAGGCCATGTAACTTATCATCCAAGCACAAACATTTCTTTTTTCTTTTTTTCTTTTTTTAAAGATTTTATTTATTTGACAGACAGAGATCATGAGCAGGCAGAGAGACAGGCAGAGAGAGAGGAGGAAGCAGGCTCCCTGGTGAGCAGAGAGCCCGACGCGGGACTCGATCCCAGGACCCTGAGATCATGACCTGAGCCGAAGGCAGAGGCTTTAACTCACTGAGCCATGCAGGTGCCCCAACATTTATTTTTTCTTCAAGGCTCTACAATATAAAATCACAGCAAGGGAAAATTATTTCTCTTTTAACAGGGCTATGATTCTGCCCTGAGGAGTAGTCTACTCATTATTTACCTTAGAAGTACTAGGTTTTTTTCTACTTTGTTTGGGATAGAAGTAGGTGGAATTGTTGGCATCTCAAGATTGTTTCACTGAGATTACTCCTGGCTTAATGGAAAAGTGACTGATGAGGTCATGACCTAATATTGCTGATGGAAATCACCATTATTCTGGAATCAAGGTAATTAAATAAACCACATTGAATTCAACATGTTGAATCCAATCCCTTCAATTAATCTATTCAGCAAATATTAACTGAGTAGCTGAGCCCCTGTTATATGCAGGTACAAGAGGAAGCAGAAGATCAGTCTTTTTTACATTTGGGTAAAACAGTGACTCCAAAGTCACTAAGAAAGAGAAATAAAAAGGACACAGAAATCAGTGCAAATCATAATGTTATAATTAGTCAGCGTTAGTGTTAGCTAGTCTTTTGTGTTACCATCCTCATCTGACATCAACCCTAAAGATGAGGATTGCGTGTCCTCTTTTGGTGATGATAAATGGCACCAAAAATCATAAAATCTGGATTTTAAAAAACTGTTGAAGGCATTGTAGAGCAACTAAGGCAGCTGGGCTTTGAGGGGCCGAGACAATAAAAGAACAAATTATGTGAGCTCTTCGTTCACCACCACTTTCCCCCTCAGACCATAAAATGATGGTGCTACGAGTACAGAGATCAAAGTCTTGTAGAAGGGGAAAACATGAAATCAGAATTTAGGGCTGGGAAGGGAGTCAGGACTTGAAAAGTCAATAAACCAGAGAAAAAGGGACTGCAGAGAAATGAGCTAACTTCCTGCATGCCTGAAACGTAGAAAAACAAGGTAACTTTCCAACCTGTTCCCAATCTATTTTATGAGGTTAGCCTACTTTTAATAGCCACATTGAACAAGGACATCAGAAGAAAATCCTATTTTTCCTCTTTCTCATGAACTTAGGTGCAAAAGTCCTAAACAGAATGTTAACAACTAGTATCTAGTGACGTATAAAAAGGATCATACATCCCAGCTAAGTTGGGATTATTTCAGGAATGCAAGGTTAGTTTCACATGGAAAATCACATGACGCAATTTCTCCAAAAAGTGGTAAAATAGGGCAAGCCAAGCCCCGTGATTATTTCAATAAGTGCTTGCTGTATGCAGTATGATTCACGTCCACTCACGACAGAAACTCTAAGCGAGATAGAAATAGAGGAAATCTTCCTGAATGTGATAAAGGTTATATATAAACACCATACAGAAAATCTCATAGTTAATGATGAAATATTGAAAATGTTCCTCCTGAGATCAGGAGTCAGACATTAGCCTCCAACTCTCACCACTTTCATTCACCAATTTGCTGAAGGTATGATCCAGTACAATGAAGCAAGGAAATTGTGGCATAGGAATTGGAAAGGGAGAAATAAGGTGATTTTTGTTTACAGGTGGTATGAGATATGTAGATAATGTATCAGATAACTCCCTTGAATAAACAAGTAACCTATTAGGATTATTAAGTGATACTAGGAAACATTCTGTCTCAACTCAGCAGTCTTCCTAAAGCTCGTTTCCAACCGATAGCTCTAGCTCTTCATTCATATTTTAAATTTGGAATATTTTGCCCTGAAACATTTACTCCACACTTAGCCCTGTTTAAAAATATCACTGCAAACTCCTCTGTTCTGGTTTGCAGAGCCGCAAGCCCTTCTGTGACCCACCTCTTTTTATTTGGTTCCTTAGAGCCCTGATGGTTGACCAACTGCTGGAAATCTCAGATCTTTCTCTCTTAACTGTCTCCTCACCCTTTAGGAAGATGCCAGAAGAGACAGGTGTTAATACTCATCCATGACAGACCCCATACTTTCACCATCTTAGTACACAACAGGGCGTTAGGAATCATAGCAAATTAGTGAAAATGGGCTCAGTGCGAAGTCTAATGTGGGGTCCACAACTTTGGCTGCTTGCTCTTGGTTTGACCAAAATTGTTCCCGTTCTTCTTTGAGTAAAGGAGGTTTGGTGAAGCAAGGGCTTGCAAGGTCCTTGAGTAGAGGTCTAGAATCAAGAAGGATGAGACTATGGGTCCAAAGTGTGGCAGGCAGTCTTGGAGCTGTAAGACTCCCTCCCTCTTCAGCCCACGTGACAGCTCTGTCCTACCTCCTGAAGGTCAGAAAGCAGGTTGAATAACTATTAATAATAATAATAAATGGAGAAGTCCCCATACGTTCACTTTCTCTACCTTGAGAAGGCAGCTAGTAGCTGCATTCAGCCACACTCTGGCCAGCATGGATGCTGGCCCTGGCTGCCACCACCAGAAGAGTCCACAAGTTACAGTGAGGACCTTATGTCTCAGACACAGCTATGCTCAGACCTCTAGAGTCTTCTGGCTGCTCTGGCTCAATTTTTTCATTGTTGATAAGATGGCCACCAGTGTGGGGTGCCTGGGTGGCTCAGTAGGTTAAGCTTCTGCCTGGGATGGAGCTCTGAGTGGGGCTCCCTGCTTGGTGGGGAGTCTGCTTGTCTCTTTCTCTCTGTTCCTTTCCCCACACATGCTTGTTCTCTCTCTCTCTCAAATAAATAAATAAAATCTTAAGTAAAATTCATTTTTAAAAAATGGCCACTGGTGTGGATAAACAAAAGCCATCTGGGGAGGAAGTAGAGACAACCCAGGGAGTGGGAGACACTCAGCAGACCACCGTGTGAGTGGAGGGGGTGGGTGAGAGCATGTTGGCCACATCTGGGGAGTTGCAAGAGCTGATGAGGCAGAAAGGGAAGGAGAGAAGCAGATGAGGAAGGAGAAGGGAGAAAAGAAGGGGGCTCAGAGATGTGGTGATGGGATAGAACAGTTCCGCCCCTGGGGGCAGCACGCCGGCCCGACCAGCCACCAATAAGGAGGATGGACGGTAGGAAGGCTGCCTGCTGGGGCCAGACAGTAGCCAGCAGAGGAGGCCTCCTGCCGCATTAGCTCCAGGCTTCCTTCCCTCTTCTCTGCCTCCTCTGGCTGGGGGTGAAATGAAGACATGTACAGGAAGGACACCTGGTGAAAATTAGGAAATTTTGAGCATCTCAGCACAAGAATATATCATACATGGTTTATTATGTCTCTTCCTATGGTCGCATTTTGGGCATGCATGCATTTAGGAAAATGTGGACTGCCCAGGATAATAGATGTCCTCAGATACGCTACTGAGGACGATCCTAACAGTGAGACATTGCAAACACGGTGCTTGGCATTCTTGGGATTGCCTTGAAAACCAAGCAGTGAGCCAGCGACACAGAGAAGAGACAAAATGAATTCTTCCAGGCCTCTGGCAGTTCATATCTTAAATGTATCCTCATTCTTTAAAAAAAAAAAAAAAAAATTAGGCAGATTTATCTCTTTCCCCAAATTCTCAACTAGGCTTGAAGCCTCTTTTAAAACACCAGAAAAAGATGAACATGTTCACATAGACAGAAAGTTTCTTCTTAGTTTTCAGTTTATTCCTAGGATCTGAGGGAGCCATGAAACTAATCAGGTTATATCTGTGCTGACTAATAATTGAAGCCCGGTGAATGGTTTTGATGTCATTTAGTTTGGTTTTATGGCGTGTTTCAGAAGAGGATGGGAGATCTGACTTCTTGTCTTTTTGTGAGCCTGTTTATCTTGTATGTTTATCAGCAAGCTCAATATCTAACAGGTTTGTGTAGGATCTTGACTAGATCTGTCATTCTGATCATTATCGAATTTTAGCAAAAATGCCTAATAGGCAAGGAAAGAAATGGTCCTGGTTCTTGACCCAGGAGATTTAGAATCTGGGCCCACAAGTGTGTCTTTCTCTGTCACCTTTGGCATAATCACTTCTTGACTTGGCCTCTGTCCCTGCAAAATTGGCCTCAATGTGCCTTTCACATACTTCTTTTTTGTGAACGTCGTGTGGACAAAAGAACGAGTTGAACATTGTGAACTTCCTGGAAGAAAACATTGTAAGATCTACTTGTTATTTAATGTAAAATGATGACTTCTCCTAAGAACTCAGAGGCACGCCGTGGCTAGACTATCACAGGAAATAATTTATGACCCTGTTGCTCTGAGAGCATATTACCTTTTCCTGCTTTGAAAATGTGGCTGCCAATTGCACTACTGGGTATTTACCCTAAAGATACAAATGTAGTAATCTGAAGAGGCAAGTACACCCAAATGTTTATAGCAGCAATGTCCACAATAGCCAAACTATAGAAAGAACCTGGATGTCCATCAACAGATGAATGGATAAAGAAGATGTGGTATATATAAACAATGGAATACTATGCAGCCATCAAAAGAAATGAAGTCTTGCCATTTGCAATGACGTGGATGGAACTAGAGGGTATTATGCTTAGTGAAATAAGTCAATGGGAGAAAGACAACTATCATATGATCTCCCTGATATGAGGAAGTAGAGATGCAATGTGGGGGGTAGGAAAAGAATAAATGAAACAAGATGGGATCTGGAGGGAATCAAACCATAAGAGACTCTTAACGTCACAAAACAAACTGAGGGTTGCCGGGGGGTGGGTGGTAGGGAGAGGGTGGTGGGGTTATGGACATTGGGGAAGGTATGTGTTATGGTGAGTGCTGTGAAGTGTGTAAACCCGGCAATTCACAGACCTGTACCCCTGGGGCTAATAATACATTATATGTTAATTTTTTTAAAAAAAGAAGAAGAAGAAAATGTGGCTGCCTTCAAAATATCTTTTCTTATTTAAAAAAAAAAAATCACTTGCAAAAGGGGCAGAGACTGGCAACTCACATCATTTGCAGTGGGAGAAGATTAGCTTTGGGATCTTGAAAATGCTTCTGCTGCTCCTTTCCGATAGGCAACTCTAGGTCTCATTGCCTCCTATAATGTCAAACAGATACCTAGATAAAATCCCTGTTAGTATCTGTCAGTCTCATTTAAGTTTTTAAGAAGGGTGCTACACCGAGTGTTGTGACCCTGTTCCACTATTATATATAGGTAAGTCTCCGCTTTGTCACATCTTGGTCATGAGAAGATGTCTCCTAGAGTTCATGCAAGCCAAAATGTCTCTTTTTCAGATAGCTAAAAATGGGGTCTTCAGACCCAGTGGAAAGTGGTTCTCTTGTCCTTTCAATTGCCGGGGAACTTTCAGAGACAGAGCTATTAAATGTGGCCAGAGCCTAAAGCGTTTCCTTTGAATATCCTTCATGGTGGTAAATCTTTGTCTGGCTTTTTTGGGAAACAGCCGGAAGTCCTTTAGAACAAATCTGATATGAAAGAAGGAGGGCAGTCATGCTGATGGTGAGTACCTTACTCTGGTCAGAAAGAAAGCAAACAAATCAAGTCATGAGAGCGGCTTCTCCTGGCCCCGCTTTCTTCCCATCTTCTCCTCGTGGGCCTGAGCGATGTGTTCGATGAATGTTCAGGGCAGGTCAGACGAGCAGGCATCTCTCCAGCAGGTGCGCTCAGAGGCGTCTCGCAAAACTGAAGCTCACTGGAGAGAGAGATGACTTACCACGGTGGAAAGAATATTGGTTTTAAAGTCAGGCCAGCCTGGGTTTAAATCTTGACAATCAATTGTGTGGCTCTAGAGAAATCGTTTGAACTCTCTGGATTTCTGTTTCTCCACCTGTAAAATTGGAAGTTTTAACACATGTCTCAAGAGGTATGGTGAGTAGCAAGTGATCATATGTTTGAGGGACTAGTAAAGTGCTGTTCATTTCTCCGCCTCCAGGTCCCCGTCTGTCAACTCTGTCCTTTCAGAACAATTCCGAAGCTATATCAGTTTTCACCCTCAGTGGGTTGCACTGATATATACTTATGATCCTGGGCTATACCTTTCTGTGTATTTTTCAGTCTCCGCTAGTGGGTAGTGATCTCTCTGAGAGCAAGGACTTGTGTGTACTTTTATCTTCTGCACCTGAGTGCCTACATCACAGGTGATGACTGAAGTTTGAACAAATGAATAAGCAGATAAATGAGGAACAGAAACAGCTCTATTACGATAAAGACCTAGACTGCAACAGCCAAGAGACCCAGGAACATGGCTTATTTCTTTCTTTTGTACCTTTTTCCAGGTGAATTGTCCACGTCATTGGGTGGTTCTGCTCCAAGTTGGACATGCAGAGAACCCAGTTTGTCCCATGAATTGTTCTTCCCTTCTGCTAGGGCATGTGGCTGTCTGCTTAGTGAATTCCAATGCTTCTATGTCAGCCGAGGAGTAGGAGAATGGTCAATTGGAGGAGGTATGCCCAGTGATGGGAGCTCCAAGCTTTGCAAGGGCACGCAGGATTTCTGCTCACCCCTCAAAGGAGAGAACTTAATCTCGTGGCTCAGCTCATTGTAAGGGAGGTCAGGAAATGCAGTCCAGCCTGATGTCCCAAGTGGCTGGTGTACATCACAGGACACCCCACTTTCCACTCTTTCTTACCTCTGGCTTTGGGTGAAGTTGGTGTGGGTGGAAGAGGGGAGCGCGGGAGCAGGAGAGAAAACTGGGCAGTCCCCCCAACCCCATCTGCTTTTACTGTGTTTCTCCATCACTACACCTCCTGCCAGACACCGCCTCCCTCCAAGGTCCTGGCTTTCCCAAGACGAGGCCGCCATGTTGTTGGCTTTTGCCTCCTCTCTTTGTCCCTTCAGCCCCGGAGGTAAGGGTGGTTTTCTGATGCTTCTAATTTCTGTGTTATCTGATCTTCCTGTTGCTTTTTCTCAGCTCTTCCGTCCCTTGTGAAACCAGTTCCATGTTAAACTCCCTCCCGATGAAAGACCTGGTAGAGTTTGTGTTTTCTTGATTGGACCCAGATGAAACATCTGAGAAAAAGGGGGGAATGGATTTTTACGCATAACAATCTGTCTCCAACACGGCCCAGCCCTCTGGCCACCGAATATCCATGTGTATTCTTCTTCCCACACATCAAACAGAATCATTTTTCCCCAAGGGAGACAATCCGAAGTACCAGCCAGTTTCTGAAGTAAGCTCAAAGTTAAGAATCTCAGACCTGACTTTGGCTCTTTATGGTTCAATAACCTATAAACGGACAATTTACTGGCACCCCCACCGCTCCAACTACAACAAACAAGCAGGACCAGGCCAACGGCAATAATAACTCTCGAAGAGAAAAGGAAGGGTTGGGGAGCCTATGGCATAGGAGAGTCCAGAAGAGAGGAAAGCCTGCAGCCAGACATTGTGAAGACTACAGGGGTCGGAGCGGAAGCCAACACGTGCAATACCATCCTGGGTCAGCGATGGATGCCTTTGTTTGACTTTGACCAGAAGGACTTAATAGGTCTTTGAATGGTTGTCCTCTCTCCAGCTATCTGGGGCACAGATTGGGTGGCCATTTAATCCATTGTCCAAATAGACATCTTTGGTAGAGAAGGACTATTTCCAGGAGTGACTGTCTCTAGGAAACCTGGTAAAGAAGCATCTGCCTTTCCATTACAGCGAAGACCAGTTAATCCCCAGACCTCCATTCCCTTCCGTCTCTGCTTGCACACTGGCTAATCCTTAATGGAGCTCAATTTTTCTTGGAACTCCTTTCGAGGAGCAGCCAACACAAACTAATCCTTTATTTTTTTTTATAATCCCTTCTACTTGAGTTACTGGCTTGGTAGGTCTGCAGTCTCATTTCCGAGTTAGAGAAGGTAACAGCTTCATGACATTTTTTCCCCCCTGAGCATAAAAAAAAGTCAGCTTTTGCCCCCTGCAAATTCATTGCTGTATCAGTTAGCATTTAGTGCAAAAAAAAAAAAAAAAATTCCAGAAATCACCTCAGGTGTTTTAAGCAGAGAGAAACCCAGTTCAGGGAAACAAGTGCTTATGGAATTATTGGAATAGCTGTAAGAGCAGGGAGCTAAGGAGCTATTACTTGGCTTTAAAACTCGGCCCCACAGCAGCTGTGACCCCGGGCTCCCTGCTGCTGCTGCAATGTCACAGCAGCCCGAGTCCATGAAGCTGGTGATCAGAGGATGGAAGGCAAAGTCTGGCTCTGCAAGACCCGTATGTGCTTCAGCCCGATTGTCAGCTACCCCCATCACTGAGGAACTAATGTCTCCCTTTCTTCCCCTTTCCACATCTCAGAGGCAGAACTTAAATACCATCCTGAACCCTCAAGGTGAAGGTGAGGGTCTGTCAGGGAACAAACACCGAGATGGGATTAGAGATTAGATGTGCAAGATATTTACTAGAGGAGCTGTCTCTGAGCACTAAAGGGGGTAAAGCACGACGAGGCAGGGAGAGTCCTCAGACTTCAGTGTCCACTGGGCACCTGTAGTACAAGGAGAGGGGAAGAGATGGACGGAATAGGACAAACCTTGCACTGCAGTTCTTTTTTCTTGTTGTGGGGAGTGGGATTCAATGGTGAATTATTATTATTTTTTTTTAACATATTTGTATTTTTATTTGCATTTGTATTATTTGTTTCAGGGGTACAGGTCTGTGATTCATCAGTCTTACACAATGCATAGCACTCACCATAGCACATACCCTCCCCAAAGTCCATCACCCAGACACCCTCTCTCTCCCCTCCCCTCCCCTCCAACGACCCTCAGTTTGTTTCCTGGGATGAAGAATCCCTTATGGTTTATCTCCCTCTCTGGTTTTGTCTTGTTTCATTTTTCCTTCCCTTCTCCTATGATCCCCTGTCTTGTTTATCAAATTCCTCAGATCAGTGAGATCATATAATAATTGTCTTTCTCTGTTTGACTTATTTTGCTCAGCGTAATACCCTCTAGTTCCATGCAGCCATTGTAAATGGCAAGATCTCATTTTTTGATGGCTGCATAGTATTCCACTGTATATATACCACATCTTGTTTAACCCATTCATGTGTCATTGGACATCTAGGTTCTTTCCATAGTTTGGCTATTGTGGACATTGCTGCTATAAACATTGGGGTGCACGTGCCCCTTTGGATCACTACACTTGTACCTTTGGGGAAGTACCCAGTAGCCTTGCACTGCAGTTCTAAGGAATTCTTGACCAAGACAACAGTTGCCCATTAAAGGAATCCTAAATTGGATTCCTTAATCTGGCTGTGAGCTGGCACCAGGACCCCAGCTGCACCGAGTCACCAGCCGTCGGCCACGTTGGGGAGTGTGGTCTCAGCACACTAGTAGTAGACACAAATGGGGCTGTGTGATGCTTCCCCCCAACCCCACTGCAAGCCCTCTTGGAAATCTGAGTGGTACAGTCCATGGAAGGCAATAGAAACAAGTGCTGGGTCCAACAATCCCTAGGGCAGCATCCTCATCTGGCGTTCCTTCAGTGGCATCTTCCTCACCTACCTGAAATAACTGGCATTGCTAAAGGCAAGAAATAACTATTTTGCTCTTATTTTTGTCTTATCAGAACTCTTAGGGGGGGAAATCCATCAAGAACATTATGTGAAAATAAAATAGAATGATTTTAATGAAAAGTACTTTCATCTGATTAAAAAAGGCACAAAAGGTCAGCTTAGATTAATACACTGAGTAACCTTTCTGGTCCCTGTAAAATTCTTGGAATACCAATTCGAGTTCAACTGCCTTGTTTGCTGTAATGCCATGTCCTTTATAAGTAAGGGATTTTCACTTACATATAAAAATGTAATAATGATAATCGGAGCTCATACTTGGTAGTATTTATTATATACTAGGCAATTTACCAAGTAGTTTACATGTATTAACTGGTCTAGTTAGTATTATTGTCATTATTCTTGTTTCACAGTGGGGAAACTGAGAAAAGTTAGTAGCTCATCAAAGGTCATGCAGGAAAACAGTGGAACATGATTATGACCTTTGCAGTTTGGTGTCAAGTCTGCGACCTGTGGACCCGCTCACACTCACTGAGTCCTTTCTGTGTGCTGGCTACAGTGCTCCATCGGTCCTCTGGCCCCATGAACTGAGTTTTCCACTCAGATCCACAATCTCTCATCTAGGACTCCTTGAGGCCTGATGAATTTCAGAATTCAGAGTTTTCAAATTTTAGAAAGGTAGTACAATTTATAATCTATATATAATATAACACCCCCTGGTGAGGTCTGGGGCAGCCCTCCATAATCAATGTGAATATTTATACCAAGCAGGATAGACACAGATTAGAAATAGCCTCCTGTCAGTGGAGGCCAGGGTTTGCCAGCAATGGAGTTATAGGGGAAAACTCTTTGGTGCCCTGAAGCGTTTGGATTTGCAAATTGTGGATAATGGATAGTGGACATCTATAAGGACTCTCATTTTATAGGTAAAGACACTGAGATATGGAGATATTAACCAGCCCACGATCCCATAGTGAGTAAGTAGCCGAGCCAGGATTTGAGTCCTGACATTTTTTTTTTTAATTTATTTATTTAACAGACAGAAATCACAAGTAGGCAGAGAGGCAGGCAGAGAGAGAGGGGGAAGCAGACTCCATGCTGAGCAGAGAGCCTGATGTGGGGCTCAATCCCAGGATCCTGGGATCATGACTTGAGCTGAAGGCAGAGGCTTCAACCCACAGTCATCCAGGAGCCCCTTGAGTCCTGACATTTGAACCTGCCCTGGCCTGTCTGCCCTACTTGATTCCACCTGTAACCTGGGGCAGGGAGTGACTACCTGTTATCAGGTGTTTACTCTGCTCTAGGCCCTGTGCTAGACCTTTCGGTTACCCATCTCATTAAGTCCTTTCCCTCCCCTTAGGAAATAAGAATCATCTCCACGTTTCTGCTGTAGTAGCTGTGACTCAGATTAAATCACTTCTCCTTGGTCCCCCGGCTAGGGTGTGGCTCCACCAACATTTGAATCAAGACCTGGTGCACTCCAGAGCCCACACCAACTTGGCTTTAAAAACAGAAGTCCAAGGGGTACCTGGGTGGTGCAATTGGTTAAGGGTCTAACTCTTGGTTTCAGTTCAGGTCATGATCTCAGGGTCATGAGATCGAGCCCTGAGTGGGGCTTCATGCTCAGCAGGAGTCTGCTTGAGATTCTCTCCTTTTCCCTCTACCCCTCCGCATTGTGCATGCTCTCTCTCTCAAATAAATGAATAAATCTTAAAAAAAAAACCAAACCCAACCAAAAGGCCAATATCTCAAAGAGCCAATGAATGGCTGTTGCTGATTACTAAAACTTTTAGCACCAACACTCTTGGCTACACTGGCTGTCACCCCATTCCTAGGGCAGCTGGTGCTCTGCGCCCCTAGTTCTCTTATCCCTGAAGATGTCCTGGCTTTCCTGGCCTTTCACACAATGCCCTTTGACTGCAAAGAGCAATCTGAGATCAGTGGGGCTGCTTTCAACTTCTTTCTCCCGCTCTCCTGGAAAGAAGCCAGAACCCTCAAGCATCACACATGATACTGCCTGCACATGCGTCCCCACAGACTCAGGACACTGACCGCTGACAGGGGATTGTCTCTTCACCAGTTCTTTGTCCTTTCTTGGGTGCCAGGCGGTAGACGATAAAGGGAAGAAAAGTAGACAAGGAGGCTGCTATTCCACAGTTCTGTCCCAGCTAAGCAAGAGAGACTGCTGGAGACCAGAGAGGACTCTCCCAGGTCAACCTCATAGGTCACCCTTCAGTTTTCCGTTTTTGCCACAGTTCTGTCAGCTGCATGGCCAGGGCCTTTAGCAGAACCCAAACGTGTATTACATATGTATTGTATATACAGTCTTCCATTGAGTGACTGGTTATTATGCTAGTCACTGTGCTAAGCCTCTGTAAAACGACTCCATTCAATCTCCCCTTAGTCCTCCCATTAGAGGACTATTAGCCCATTTTACAGATTAGGAAAGTAACACTGAGAAAGCCTCATAAAGAGAGGCACAGAGCCAGGATCCCAGTTCCAGTGTGTCCCTGCTGAAGCCATTCTCTTTGTCTCTGTGCCTCTGAGAGCCACTTACCTCAACAGCACATGGCACATGTCACACCCCACGCCCTGATTTAGGGTGTAGGAAGCCTCACCTCTGCATACGTTGCAACTCTTGCCCTCCTGGTAGTTGAACCATACTGTGATTTCACCCAGACATTGGTCTAATAACACTTAAAGCAACCCCCCAAACATGTTGGCCCATCAAATCAGATTTACTGGTGGGCAGAGGAATGCTGTATTCTATTGCCATTAATTTATTTCATCTCAAAAATGTATGTGGGATCAAAACAAGTATTATCATCATGTTGCAAATGAGGAAAATGAGAGCACAGAATGTTTATTCCCTTCCTTACTGTTGTGGATCTTACTATGTCTCCTAAAAAGGATGTATTAAAGCCTTAAGCCATAGTACCTATATGGGGCCTGATAAAGAAATAGATTCCTTTGTGTAGGCCCTAATCCAACATGAGTGGCACCTTTATTTAAAAAAAAAAAAAAAAAGCGGGGGGGGGTCTCCTTTTCTCTGCCACCTTGGTGGGTGCAGGTGATTGTCCCTGGCCAGGTCTTCTCATGAGAACCTCAGGGACAAGCAATTCTTTTTTTTTTTTTTTTTTTTAAGATTTTATTTATTTATTTGACAGACATAGATCACAAGTAGGCAGAGAGGCAGGCAGAGAGAGAGAGGGGGAAGCAGGCTCCCTACTGAGCAGCGAGCCCGATGTGGGGCTTGATCCCAGGACCCTAGGATCATGACCTGAGCCGAAAGCAGAGGCTTTAACCCACTGAGTCACCCAGGCACCCCAAGGGTCAAGCAATTCTTGACCAGAAAACAAAAGCAGAATCATCGTATGTCCCACTGGATTGGGATGGGAATTTGCTGTTAAATCAGACACACCTCCAAGAGGCGGCGTTGGGTGTCTAAGGGATCGCACATGAGATGGCACGTGTTCAAGCTGCATCAAAGTCATGTGTCCCTATCCTATCTTTCTGTCAACACTCCTACTACCTGAGCAGTAGATCTGTTTTATTGGGGGGAATTTTTCTGTTACTCTCTCTTTGCACCAATTTGTTGGATCAGTAATAAGTATGTGAGACCTTTTGTTTGGGGGTGGGGAAAGGAAATTTAAACACAGAAACAGATATGTGCAGAGGGAAGTCAGTGTGAGGACACTCAGGGAGAAGTGACTGAGGGATGTATCTATGAGCCAGGGAACATACACAGAGAGTTGCCACAAATGACAGAAGCCAGAACTGGCCAGAGGGACTCTTCCCCTCTAGCCATCAGAAAGATCATGGCTCTGCCCATAATTTGACTTCAGATTCTGGCCCCCAGGGCCGTGAGACAATTCCTGTCATTTTTAAGCCACCCAATTTTTGGTACTTCACGAAGGCAGCCCTAGGCAACTAATACAATCACTTTTTGTGAGTGTCCGTTATGTGTCAGGCTCTGTACTGGGCTAGAGGTAGAACATGTAGAATTTGCAATCAGGCATTGGAAACTTATTTAATCAACACTTACACAAATAGACATTCCCGTTGTTATATACATCAGAGAGGTTCCCCTGACACAGGGGAGCTGACATGTGTCACCTCCTCTGGGAGTCAGGCTTCCATGAAAAAAAGGAGCTTTAAAGCTGACACTAAAAGTGTCTCAGGAGTCGGGGAGAAGGATGTGAGGGACCCAAAGGAATATTCTAGGTAGAGGAAGTAGGTCGTGAAGTCATGCATAAAAGACCAAAAGAAGGGGGTCTGAGTGCAGTCTCCCCATTCCATGATCTGTGTTTCACGCCCCAGCAACCACTCCACCGGAGAGTGGTACCAGGCCCTTCCTGTGCCAGGAAGGACCAGCCTTAGCTGAAAGAGTTGGTGGTTTGAACCTCTGAGCTGAGTTTGCGCTCGGCCCCTCAGAGACCACCCATCTTCTGCCTTGTCCAAGTCTCAGTCATGGGGGCACCCGCTGGGAGGGTGGATTGCTACTTGCTTTGGGCTTCGCCACCCTTTTCCCAAACTCAAGAGTCTTGCGCAGTTTTCCTTATAGTCAAATGGTCTATGACTTCAGTTTATTGCTGGAGGGTCTTTTTTCCCCCCCATTTCTTAGATTTCATGACTCATGATTTTGTGAGTCAGTGGGTGTCCTGTTCACTATAAAAAGAACTGACTTATTATCCCCATTGCTGGAGGCATAGAGGCCCTCAAGGCTCAGGGTACTAGCCCAGGGTGGCAGGCACCTGCGGTGCTCTGTCCCATTCGCTGAACCTTCACCTCTGGCTTTCCCTCAGCAAGGTGCAGAGGGAAAAGAGTAGTGTCTGCTTCACATTGAAATCCTTGTGAGGATTAAATAAAAATCACCTAGCAGAGTATCTGGTCCTCAGTAAGCACTCAATTGATGTTAAACAGTATTCATATTATTACTATGATTATCATTAATTAAATCTGGCTACAGTAGGGGCACACTTTGAGACTTTAAGGTGACTTAGTACGTTCATATATTCTTTGCAATCAAGGCTGAGCATGGGTAAGTCATTAGTGGCTGTGCTGTTAATTAACTCTCTCCAGTAAAAAGGGACCTCAGAGAAGTCTGCACTTAAACAGCTGATTGCAATACAATAAGCTCTATTACGCAAAGGTTCTCGTTGGGGGCCCTCTGCTTTCCATGCAGAGAAAACAGAAGTTAGAGAGCAAAAAGATCTCTCCACTCCCTTCCTTTTTAATTAGAAAGCACTAAGAAGATGAAAATGCATAATAAGCCTCTGCAGTAGTTAAGTGTAATTCCAGTAATGTGTGCCTGGGGACTCTCCATCATTGCTCCTCCATGCGGAGCAGTGCGGTTAAGAAGCAGCATGTCAGAGATGGACAGTGCCAGAGTTCAGGTCTCAGTTCAGCCACTTCCTAGCTGTGGAACATGTTCAGGTCACTTCACCTCTACTGAGCCACACTCTCCTCATTGGTAAAAATGACAATAATCTCAGCATTCCTACATCAGACTGGATGGGTTAAATTCCTGTCTCTGCCATTACTAACTGTGTGACCTTAGGCAGGTTACATTTAGTGCTTCCATATCCCCCCTGTACAATGGGTATAGAATAGTGCCTACCTCCTTCGCTAGCTGCCCTTGGGCCCGTACCTAGTACGTGCAAGAATTTTAAAACATTAGCTCTTGGGGTGCTTAGTTGGCTCAGCTGGAGGACCATGCGACTCTTGATCTTTGTCATGAGTTTGAGCCCCATGTTGGGTGGAGAGATCACTTAAATTAAATAAATAAAATTTTTAAAAAGTAGCTATGAATAGACCTGAACTGACTTGCAAAATAAGCAACTAATTTGTTACTGGGTTCAATTCAAGGTTACAACTTAATATCTTACTATTCAAGTGTTAACTCTGGTCCACATTCTACTATTTGGATTTTGATCAAGCCAAGCATTTGCATCAAGAGATCCCTGAGATACAATCAGTATACATTAACATTTCACCAAAGACATTTGATGCAGTGGGGAGCCCAGCACAAGGGTCTTCTTTATAGAAGAATCAAAAATTTAAATAGGATTTCACCTTACAATCTCAATAGTTAATATTTGTCATCTTTGAGACTCCCAGAAGCCATCACAGAAATATTAACTAGTTTCATCTTTGTGTTCTCTTTCTTTGCTTTGAATAGTTAAATCCCTACTGTTTATTGATTCAGATAAGGTAAGCAGAAAGCCAAAAAGAAGAGTTTCCTTGGATTTATTTGCAAAATTTCCAGGCTTAAAAAAAAAAAAATAGAGATTTTCTGAGCTACTGAGAAATGGGGGAGGTAAGGTAATAAATGGGAAGTGAGAGAAATAAAGATATTAGTGGTCCTGGAGAGGGAAATGAACTTGAACCTAAACTCTGCTTCCTGAGTTTGAGTCCTGGAAGGGTAAAAACCTTGGGGAGGTTTCAGATACCAAGTTTGCTGAAAAGACAAGTTGACCTTCAGAGACTTGTGGGGAATTTGTGGCTCTGAAGTAAAAGAGCTGGTAGGTCTTATTCAAGGTTGACCAAGGTCTAGCATCCAGGCCCAAGAGTAGAAATTTCCACTGCTCCAAATCATCCCCTGCCCCTGCCCTTCTTCTGATTTGTCCTCTTATACATTTTCTTTCTCCAGTCAACTGATGACTTTTTACAAAAGGAAAACCCTCAAAGCAGTTCTGGACAAAGGTGCAGAAAGCCCCACGATTCCTGGAATTCCGGGTTATCTGTATTTGTACAATTTGCAGGTTGGTCCCCCACATCATTGATTTATATCTGGGGTGTGCAGCCGGGACGATGGGATGAAATAGAATGGCAGCCTGGATTGAACCCCAGGGAGGTGGCTCCCCTGCTGTGCTTGCTCTGCATGGACCCAGGATTCCATGGATGCCCAGGGAGGTGGGGACTGTTTGCAGATATGGCTCCTGGTCGTGGTGTACTAAAGCTAGCTCTTATTGGCCGGTGGAAGCTAATTGTTAAGTTTTCAGAAGATCTGTGACCTGGTTGTAAACAGAGCCATTAATAATTAAAGTCAGATGAAATTACAATTAAAAAAAGTAGGTTAAGAACAAGGAGATAAATCATCATCATCACTTTCTATTATTTTACTACATGTTCCTATTATGCATGCTCTTGAGATTGCCTGTTTTACCTATAGAGTGAAAGTGCTGTATAATGAAGTGTTACTGTGCATCTCTCCCCAGTTCCACGTTCCGTGAAACTGGCCATCGTGGAGTGTTTACACACCACCGAAATCAGCAAAAGCTACAAAACAGGGGACCCCCCCCACACACACCCACCACCAGAGCCAGTTGTTAACAACCAGGGGACTTAAGATAGGCTAGGGAAGACCCTAGGAAGACCAGAGCAGAAGCCCAGGCTGTGAGCTATGGTGCAAAGGTGGGTGCGGGGGACATGAGCATGAGAACCCCCTAATCAGAAGGGATGCTGCTGGGTGACTGGCTGGGGAGCATGAAGCCATCGCAGGAAGGGGTATGCACCAGGCCTGCCAACCGGGACATCCTAACAGGGACACCTGCACCATAGGAAGCCTTCTAGTAGGTGCAGAGGAGGGAAGAGGCAGCTGAAGCATTTTCAGATGGCAGCCCCTTATCAGCCAGGGTCCATTCAGGAGACAGAAGTCACACCAGTTACTTAAACAGAATTTAATATCAAGAGTGATTAGCTAGGTATAAAGTCATTATGTAGTTATAAACGAGAGGAGCAAAAAGATAATTCAAAGGTTTCAGGGTGTTGCAGAAGTAGCAACCACCTCTAGGGCTCGAGGAACAAAGTGGAATTTATACTGAGACCCTTTCTAGGGGATGTGGCTTGGGTCTATGGGGATGGAAGGTACAGTAAGCTCTTTTCTGCAAATGTTGAGAACCATTGCAAATGTTGAAAAATTTATCTGCCGCTGCAGAGGTGAAGAAGCTACCAGAGCCTGGAAGAACAGAAAGCGAGGAGAAAGGAGCACGTTCCTTCTTGCTCCTGCGACCACAGAGGTGCTCTCTCTCTCTCTCGCCCCCTATCGACCGCGCCTACAAGGCCGCGGATGGCGGAATTTGCAGATTGCTCTGAGACCGGGCGTCCCTGGATAGGGTGCAAGTCTTCTCCTACACATGGGAAGTGATGAGGCCTCTCTGTGGGCAAAGCGTGGAGGTCAGTGACAGACAGAGCTTCCTTTCTGCGGCATCTAAAACCAAAAGAAGAGCGGGCCTCCCTGCCTTCTCCCCAGCATAGGGCTTTTTGACTCCACTATTGAGAATTCAGAAAGGCAAAAACATTGCTTCAGCTTTTTTAAGGGTTGAAAGCTTAAGGAGCGGTGTTTGGGAAATGAGACAGCATTCTGGAAAAAGAAAATGTCGATGTTTGAGAGGGCAGGCTCTGAAGCCAAGTGGAAACCCTGATAAGCACATGTCCTCTGAGCATTTATTTAAGTGGCCCATTTAAAATGGGTTTCTGTTAAGCTATTTTGCACTAGACAGGAATTTAATTGCTTTATGTGTTTGAGGTTTTTTTTTTTTTTTTTTTTTTTTTTGGTGTGTTTTAAGTTTCAGGCTCTTCTCTTGTTCCCAGTGGACCTCCTTCCTAAAAAGAATTGAAACATCCACGTCTTTGCCTTGACATCTGGTGATTATCAACAAAACCGTAGGAGGTCACCTTTTGGGATAACTACACAAGCTTCAGTAGAGAACAAGTTTTGTCCTCTCGGAAAGTATCTTAGCAACTGAATCTCAATGGCTATAATCTACTGCTCACCTTTCCCAGCCCAGGCTTTCAGTTAGACACTGAAGAAGGATGTAGTGGTGAGGGAGAAACATTCCCTGCCCATGAGAAGTCACAATTTAGTGGAGGAGGCAGCACCATGCCCAAGACAGTAGTTGGAGGAGCAATGATTCTGCCTTGGGTGGGCTAGGAGGCTGGACGTGGAAAATGGGGAAACCACAAAGGAAATAGAACATTTCTGGTAACCCCTGAAGAAGGAGTAGGAGCTTGCCAGGTAAAGAAGAGAGAAGAACATTCTAGACAAGGAGAACTTACAGGTGTGAGAAAACAGGAGTAACCAGTCACAAGGAGTAACAAGGAGGGGCTGGAGAGGTCTCTGAAAGTGCAAGCAGGCCAGGTCAGAAAAGCACCTTGTTTGCTCTGTTGAGGCAATTGGCCCTTATCCTGCAGGTGGTGGGAAACCATCAGAAGAAGCTGTTTATGCAGCTGCTGTGCACATACCAGCTCCTCAGCTGTCCATCGCCAAATCACACCTGAAAATAAAATCACTTTAGAAAAACTCCGAGCCCTAGCAAGTCCTGACCTCCTCTGTGCACACCCTAACTCTGGTTTCATCGAATTTGCAGACTGATGTATCTCCCTTCTGTGCCATGGCTGGCCCGCATCAGAGATGTCTTCTTTTCTCTCTTTCCCCTGAGAGCCACACTTCCTACTCCACATGGCTCCCTGTCCAGAGACAGTTGCAAAGGTTTGGACAGAAGTCCTCTGCAGGTGAGCAGAGGACTGCGTGGCGGGGATTGATGCTCACGCAAAAGCTGAGCTTTGGCTGCTCAGACAGAGGCCTCCAAGTGGCCCCCTCTCCCATCTGCTTTGAGTTGCATTGATTCATTATTGTTTTGTAATAAACAATGCCCCTGCACAGAGCTTAAAACAACCATGAATCATTAGTGCTCCTGTAGCTGCGTTGGTGCTGTGTGGCTTCCTGTGTTTCGGATACTCCTTCTAGGATCAGTGGGCTAGCCTGAAAACGATCTTCTCACAGAGATAGCAAAAGAGCAGGAGGGCAAGTGGAAACATGTGCAGCCTCCTAACCTAGGCTCCAGTCTAACTCATTTTCCCTTCTACTCATATGTTACTGGCCAAATGAAGTTACATGGCCATGCCCAAAGTCAAGGCTCCGGAATGTACAACGTACACACCATCAGGCAATCAAGGATACAGGGAGGAGTGAGAGATTGGAGCCAATATTGCAAACCACCATAGCTGCCTGGTGATTGCCTTCTCTGGTTCTTCTGATTCTCTCCTCCTCATGTGCTTGTGTCCTAATTAGGATGGAAGCTCAGTTGTCAAAATGGGGCTCAAGTTTCACTCGGGTCAGGCTGTTGAGGGGGTATCTATTGTGGTAACTGTGTCTTGTCAACCTGGCTAAACTAGAACTACATTTCCCAGAATTCCCACCCCCCATCCCATGGTTCCTGGTTCAGGCTGACGCTGGGAAAAATTAGTGCCAGATTTGGAAGGTCAGTGTTGGATTATCAGGCATGGCTGTAGCTCATGATCTGTTGGCTTGCCTTGTTGGCAGGGAGCAGCAACCATGCCTGCCGCTTCTTTAGCTGGTGTCAGATCTCTTCTGCCGGCTGCGCTGACTCTTGGCCAAGGTACACATGCGACTTCATGGTAAAAGTCACCAGTATCATCTGCATTATTGAAGCTGGAAGCAGACATGTGTACCAGTTCATTCTCGTGGGTTCCAGTTTGTCTTTTCTTCCCCTGCTTCACATCCATTTTTCTTTCTCGACTGCCTGCGCAGCAAACTTCAGCCCTGGCATCAGATGAAGCAATAGCCTTACACTGTTTAATCAGCTTTCACAATTGGGTGAGGTCTCATGCTTGTAATAAATCTCTTATCCTGTGTCACTCATTGTGGATCTGTTTTGCTGACCAAACTCTGGTACAACTATGGTTAGAACAGGTGCTTTAAAGCAATTGAAAGGTGGAAGACGGTTGGCCAATATATGTGTTCATTCATGATTTCATTCATCTCTCCGTGTATTTACTGAATGTTTGCTACACAGTAATCCTGTTGCTCTGAATATTGGAGATTGATAACATAGATTCTGTACAATGGGGCTGCTGTCCTGGAAATACTCGCAGTCTATTCACAGCAGTGCAATAAAGAAAGGATTATAATGCAATATGGTAACTGCTCTAATAAAGAAGCCCAAAGCACTGCTGGGATATTAGAGGAAGGTATGTCTCATACTGCTTAGGGGGATGAAAGATTTTCCCAAGAGGTATTAAATGAGCAGGAGCTTAAAGGATGAGTAGGGGCTCACCTGTTGGGCAAGTTTGGGGAAGGCTTCAGGAATGGTCATCATTATGTTCGTGGATGGGAAACCACTGCTGGGAAGTATGTCAATGTCTGAGTAATGGCCGTGGGTTTCTTTGCAGCAGGGCTTATTCAATTCATGACTTTGGATGTTTTTGAAGTTTTATGATGATTTAGCCCCAAGGTGTGTGTTTCTACATTCCAATGTGAAAACCAACTCTCCCTCTTCATTCCCTACTTATCCATCCGAAGTGTCCCATGGAAACAGAAGGAAATGTTGGGGAGTGAAATGACAATGGACTCAGTAACACAGATCTGATCACATGCATTTTAGCACCGTAACATCTTAGCACCATAATCCCAATCTGTTTTCCCTTTGGTTTCCAGTGTGAAACGGCAGCTATCACGTGACCTCTGTTGTCCACGGATTTGAAATACTAGTACCTCCATCAGAAAGCCTTATTATCACATTATGATGACACAGACTTTGGGGTAGAAAACCCTAAACTTTGACTTCCAGTACCTGGTCATGAAACCAGTTTTCTCTCTTCAATTAGCCGTCCTTTTGCGCGGATGCATTTTTCCTCCAACACTTAGAGCTACCGTGCATGTTTGATACAATTGCCATGTTGCCTGGGACTTCCTTCCCCAAAACACACTGGAAGATGCTGTAAGCCCATGGGTACGGGGGATCAACCTCTTTTGTAGAAACAGCAGTGAATTTAATGCGGTTTTTACGTCCTTTATATTCCGTCTCTTACTAGCGGCAAAACTTGGACAAGTTACTTAAACTCGATGCCTCGACATTCTTCGATATAACGTCAGGATCAGAGTCGTGCCCGTGTCCCAGGATCGCTAGAGGTTGAAAGGAGGCCACCGTGCTTAGAAGGATGCCTGGCTTATCTGGTGAAGCCTCTAGACATATTCGTTGTTACTGTTAGAACTATCCCCCTTCTCATCTTTTTCTGTCTTCTGGCTGGCCTGGAACAATGGAACCACACTGAGAGGAGCACTGTGCAAGTAAATAAGATACAAAAGACCACGAACTCCTGGCATCCTGAGATACATTCTGTATGGAGAGATGAAGGCTCATCAGTGCTTGAGAGCCTGTGACGGCATTCCTGTTTGCTACAGAAGCACCTAGTGGGCTTTTTATTTATTTATTTATTAAGGTTTTATTTATTTATTTGACAGACAGAGATCACAAATAGGCAGACAGGCAGGCAGAGAGAGAGAGAAGGAAGCAGGCTCCCTGTGGAACAGAGAGCCCGATGCGGGGCTCGATCCCAGGACCCTGAGATCATGACCTGAGCCAAAGGCAGAGGCTTAACCCACTGAGCCACCCAGGCGCCCCCGAGTGTGCTTTCTAAATGGAGGCCCATTTTCTCCTTCTTGCCCTTTCCCAAACGCTTTGTATTTTCAGAACTTCTTAGAGACCAAATACTCTGTGATTCTCACATACCATGATATAGCATGGATAATGGCCCCAGCCCAGAAGGAAACAATCAGTGCACGCCCGCGTGTTACACAGGCGCTGAGGTCCTGAAGGTGGGGAAGGAGAGAAGGTTTAGGGTTTACCTAAAAGAGAAACCGCATGATGAGAGAGACGGGGGAGCGGTAGGGGGGGGGGGGGGGGGGCGGTGGCAGAAGCCGACTGTAGAAAAGAAGGAGAGAGAAAGAGAGGTTTTCTGACAATGAGGAAAACAATTTGCTGATATGTAGGAAAAAAAAAAAAAAAGCACAAGGAAACCACAAGAAGTGTTGAAGTGCGAACTGAAATTTTAGTCGCATGTGGGTGTATAAAAGAAGAGGGAGGTCACAGATTTTCTAGAGCCCAGACTGGGAGGAACGAGAAACAAAGGTCAGGCAAACAGCACATAGATGGAACTAAACTTGAGGCGACACCTGACTCACACGTGAGTCTGGGTGAACAATCAGCCTGGAGGGCCGGTCTTGAAAGCTCAGGGACTGGGGGAACCTGGGGGGCTCCGTCTGTTAGGTGTCTGACTTTGGCTCCGGTCATGATCTCAGGGTCCTGGGATCGAGCCCCGTGTGGGGCTCCCTGCTCAGACGGGAGTCTGCTTCTCCCTTTCCGTCTGCCCCTCCCCACTCTCCCCACCCTCAGATAAATAAACAAAACCTTAAGAAAAAGAAAAAAAAATCAGAGATTAAGATACGTCTATAGGAGATGAAAGAAAAGGGCTTTGAGAATTCATAAAAGAGGGGCGCCTGGGTGGCTCAGCCATTAACCATCTATCTTGGGCTCAGGTCATGCAGGATACCAGCGTCCTGGGATCGAGCCCCGCATCGGGCTCCCTGCTCGGCGGGCAGCCTACTTCTCCCTCTCCCTCTCCCCCTGCTTGTATTCCCTCTCTTGCTATGTCTTTCTCTGTCAAATAAATAAATAAAATCTTAAAAAAAAAAAACAAAACAAAACACTGATCCAGCCCAGGTATGTGTCGGGCAAAGTGTAAACAACGGGGACACCAGCCACCAGAATCATGATTATTGTCCTCAAAAATGTGCCACTTCTGGTGATGCGCAGGGGAAAGTGTTTTAGAGGAGGTATTTTATTCCATTCGCCGTACAGGCCCCTGGGGTATAGAGGACAGATAGTATTTTAATTTCCCACTCTAGGAAGTGCAAGTCAGGGGCCTTGAAGTGAATGGCCCATTTGGCACAGAGGCCGGACGCACAGTAGGACTGCGACCCAGCCTCCTGACTCCTGCTCTGGAACGTGTGCCAAGAAGCTGCTGGATACCTGCTCACCATTTGGGTTGATCAAACCCGGGGCATTTCCTGTGATACTTATAAATCTGTATTTCTATTTTTACCTCCAGAACATTATTCTTCTAAGAAGCCTGAGGCATTTTACACATTTTAAATTCTGACTCATTGGATCCTTCTTGGGAGATAGAGAATGACACGTAATTCCCAAACGGCAGGTGCTTCATGGAAAAGCAGAAATACACAGCGATTTACATTTCCTTGTAAAACAAAACAAAACAACACAAACCTATGACCTCCTGGAAGGAAAGTAAATGTAAATTGGTCATGAAATGAGGTTAGCACTGATAATGAAGTCTGCAGCTAACAAGAGAAAAAGAACTAGAATATTTGTATTCAAAAGCCATTTGCCCAAAGGGTCCCAAGTCCAAGCACAGGAGAGGGAGGCCTGACCACATTGAGCAGTCGAATAAACAGGATCAGGAGAAAGTCAAGGTTGGCTGTAATCCTGGAAAATCTGTCTTCGCAATGTGGCCAGGTTCTTCTTCCTTCTGTAATTGCCTTTTTCATGCCACGGGGTATAAATTAATTGATTTGGGTTGTCAGAAGCTCATATTTTCCGGGTTCTCTGGTTGCAACTTGCTTTCCCAAATGCGTGAGTCTGTTTTCCCAGGTTTGGTGTACACTTTCTAAGAAGAACTTGATCTTTTATCCAGAAAAGGCAGTCACGTGACCACGAATATAAAATTCCTTCTTTTTCTGAGAACGCCTGTCTGTGCCTGTCTCTGTTATTCCCATGGTGGGGCGGCAGTCTGGATCACTCCTTCCTACCTCTCACCCGCTTCACTAACCTTCCCTTTGGCCCCGGGGCAGGCTGGTCCCCTGGATGTCTGCCTTGCTGTCCCCTGCGGGTGGAAGATGGTCTTCAGAGACCCCTGCTTGTTTTCAATCCCACTCCACCACTTTCCTTAAAGTATCTCTCTCTCTCTCTTTTTTTTTATTTTAAAGATTTTATTTATTTATTTGACAGACGGAGATCACAAGCAGGCAGAGAGACAGGCAGAGAGAGAGGAGGAAGCAGGCTCCCCGCTGAGCAGGGAGCCGGATGGACCCTGAGATCATGACCTGAGCTGAAGGCAGAGGCTTTAACTCACTGAGCCACCCAGGCGCCCCTCCTTGAAGAATCTCAACGACTCCTTATTGTCTGTAGGAAAAGGCTCATTTCCCTTCATGGGGGCACAAGGTCCTTTAATTTCTGATCCTGCTTTGACTGCCAATCGCATTAAACATTCTAATTCACTCATGTTCTCGAGCGAGGAGGTCTATCTGTGCTTCCTTGTCCTTGCACGTGTCAAGCTGTTGGACAGAGAACACCCTTTTCTCTCCTCTCTAATTCCATAGGCCAGCGAACTCCTCTATATCCCCAGGAGGAGATATCCTACCCCTTTGGTTCCTCACTTGTCTATCGCACACATAACCACACAGAATTTTAATTTTTTTAATTTCCTCATCTCTTTCTTCTTCTAGAATACTACTATCCAATATAACATGGACCATGTATATAATTTTAACTTATCCAAAACAATTTTTTTTTCTAGAAGCCAGTTTCAAAACTGAAAATAAAACCCCAGGTAATTAATTTTAAAAATGTGTTTTATTTGGGCACCGAGGGGCTCAGTCGGTGAAGCATCTGCCTTCTGCTCAGGTCATGATCCCAAGATCCTGGGATCGAGCCCCGTGTTGGACTCCCTGCTCGGTAGGGGGTCTGCTTCTCTGTCTCCCTTTGTCCTTCTCTGCTACTCATGCTCTCTCTCTCTCTCAAAGAAATGAAAAATAAAATCTTCAAATATATATATTCACATATGAATATATGTATATACATATGTGTATACATATACATATGTATACACACATATAATATAACCCAATATATCCAAAGTATTGTTATTTCAACATGTAATAAACATACATTACTAATGGGACATTTTATAGTCTTCTTTTCATACTAAACATACATTACTAATGGGAGATTTTATAGTCTTCTTTTCACACTATGTCTCAGAAATCCAATGTGTGTTTTACACTTTATAGCACATCTCAGTGTGGATGATCAATTTTTATTGGGAAGACTCGATCGCTACTTATACTTCCCAACATTTAGAGTTCAAAAGGCAGACCCACAGTCTCAAGGTGTTCCAAGTATACTTACAAGTTTTCCAGTGAAGGAAGCAGGTCTTTTTTTTAAAATCAAAGTTAATAGAAATTAAGGAAAATTACAAATTCAGTCCCTCAGTTGCATTTTGATGCCCAACATCCACAAGCAACCAGGGACTAGGTATTGGGGAGCAGTAGGCCCAGGCAGTGGCTTCTCAGGGCAAGGGGCCCCTCCCGCTATTTTAGCTCAAGGGGCACCCCTCACAGTGCTCTGTCCTGGAATGGGACAGACTTACAACATAAACAGTGTCTCTCTGATGTCTCTGTCTCCAGAACCCAGGATAGAGTCTGGCACACAGCAGGTGCCCAATATGTGTTTGAATAGAGAGCTGGGAGGGTGGTTTCGTGGTGAGGGCAAAAGAAATAGATTTAAGTTGGACTCATTTCCAGTGAAGACATGTGAGCATAAAGAGGCTGCCAATTCTTCTGAGTGACAAGAAGCTGCATATAGTGAGACCGAAAAAGAACAAAAATCTCTTAGCTAAGTGTCTTTCCAGAAAGTTTGCCCAATTTTTCAGTGCCTCTGTGATTCTGGATTCCATCCAGACCCCAATACGGCACTGTTAGGCTTTAAAACATGGCAGGGCAGGCTGGTCCGGACGGGAAAGGAGTTCCAGATATGTGACAAAGGTTTTACAGTGTCTCTGGAGAGATGTAAGAGCTTTGAGGGATTCTGGAATGAGCTCGGAAAAGAAGAAGCTGACCATCTGATTGCTTTTGGCCTGGAGAGGGGTTGTGTTAGGGTGGTGTGGTGGCAGGTGGCAAAGCCACACCTACCTGACCTTCTCATCCCTTGTAGGGCAATAGGTGCTCCCATTGTGGTGGTCCCGTTACTCCATCAGCAAGGCCATTGGGAGAGAAGGCAGGGAGGAGGGAAAGAAAGTGGACGGACCAGAGCTCTGGGAAAACAGCCTGCAGTGTGTTGCCAAAAGGGCCTTGGCTGCCCAGAAAATGTATTAAGAACAGAGTGTTTGTACACAACTGCACGTATCATTGGTGGGCAAAGATGGAGAACCTGTCCCTGCTTCAGGCCTGGCCACTTAGATGAATAGTTTGAGCCTGACTCTGGGAGCACCTGGATTCTTCAAAGAGCCAGGACAGACAGACGGTGTGTCGATCTAATCTGCTTTTCTTGCAGCCAACCCAGCAGCAGCTCTGCCGGGCTTGAGGCGAAGTCTTGGTGGCCATGTGAAGCTGTGGGAGCCTCCCTGGTGGTCATCCTTACATTTAAGCTGAGGACAAGTAGCTCTTCTAAAAACCAGAAGATAGAAAGGGAGCGAGGAGCTTTGGCCCACAGCACTGCCCAGGACCACAGAACTCCCTGATACTTATCTATACTCACCACTCGTATTTCTAAGGGCAAAATCACCCATATAGTTTCATCTTTGGGAAAGACATATAACTCTTTCTTGAAGGGACAGAACATTTCTACATGTCTTTACTCACCTTTAATCGTGGAAAACGATTGTATTATTGGGAAGCGAGCAGGTGTCTAGAACCTTTTGCTTCTCTTCCCCACCAGGTCCCACTTTCAGGGAGAAGGCACTTATTCCCTGCCCCCCTTCCCCAAAGGTTTCCTACTGTTGCTTGTGGCTGAATTTCTCGCCAAAGGAGGCTCTTCATCTAAGGTTGCTCCCATGGCTGGGGCATCCTGCATCCGATGGCTGGTCAGTGTGGGGATTCAAAAGTCCAGCCCGGTGCATGGAATCAGGACAGCTCCCGTGGGCGATCCCAGCTCCAGGGCTCCCAGTGGGATCGGCTAAGGCCTTTGTTGAGACTTCATTGCATTCAATTCCCCCTTCTACTGAATCCTACTCACTGCTTTTTCTCCCTTTGGCCTGGAAGTAGATCGTCTTTGCTTCTGTTGAGCACCAGGTGAAGTAGTTGACTCGAGGTCAAATCCATGTTGCAAAAACAAGTACCTGTCTGCAAGTACCAGGGTACACTTCACTGGGGAAAGATGCTTGCAGGAACCCAGCCTCACTGAGGCATAGAGCATTGAGATTTGCCAAGTCATGCTGACATCCTGCGGCATAAAATATGACCCGTGGAATGTCTTCTTTGTGTGGGGTGTAAAGCACAAATAATTGAATCCATGCAACGTAAAAGTATATATGGGATACATTTACACTTATGTGTGTGCCTCGCTCACTAGACCGTGGACAACTGGAGGGAAAAGATGTGTCTGGTTCAGGGTCTGGTACACAGAGATACTCAATATTTCAACTGGACCCAAAGGTGTCCCCTGTTCCCTGTCCATTTTTAAGCATCAGTGACCTTTGTAATAATCAGCTTTTAATTGACAAAACCCTTTCAATGCCAATGACTGATTTCACTCTGTTTGCCCACTGCCATTTAATCATTTTTTAAAAATTTAATTAAATTTTATTTTATTTTAATTTTTAGAGAGGGGGGTGGGGGATGGGACAGAGGGAGGAGAGAAAATCTTAAATAGGCTCCACACCCAGCCCATGGAGCCCCACACAGGGCTTGATCTCATAACCCTGAGATCATGACCTGAGCCAAAATCAATAGTCTGATATTCAACCATCTGAGCCACCCAGGGGCCCCTCATTCTTAATTTAATTTAATTTTTTAAAAGATTTTATTTATTCACTTGTAGAGATAGATGGAGAGAGAGAGAGTGGTGTTATTTTAAAAGCTACTTTTCAACATCTTTTCTGTGCCACCTGTTTGGGAGAGCCAGATGCACGAGAAAAACAGTCTTTGTCCTGATGGAGCTTGCCTTCTTGTAGGGACTGTAGATAATGCGCACTGCTGTGTGGTTACAGCTGTGGCAAACACCTCTACATGCATGTGGACAACGCAAGGAGAAATTACAAGAGTAAGACCCGAGCTGACCTGGGAGCTCAGCAAAGGCTTTTTTTAGGAAGTGACATCTCAGCTAAGGCTGCCGGGTAAGTAGAAGTCAGCCTGGAGCCAGGGCCAGAGGCAGGGGTGGCCCAGGCACAGGGCACACACCAGGGACCTGGGTGTGTGGCTGGAGCCTGAGAAATACAGAGAAGGTGGCTGCAGGGTGCACTGGGGTGGTGGGAAGAGGACCTGTGTGCAAAGCCATGCTAAGGGTTTTGGAGTTTAATCCAAGGCAGAGGTGAGTCATTGACAGGTTTTAAACAAGGGGCGCCTGGGTGGCTCACTTGGTTAAGGGTCTGCCTTCAGCTCATGTCATGATCTCAGGGTCCTGGGATTGAGTTCAATGGGGAATCCATCTCTCTCTCTCTCTCTCTCTCTCATAAAGAAACAAAAAAAATCTTTAAAAAAAAAAAGGTTTTAAACAAGACAATGACATGACCAGATTTAGTTTATATATTTATTTATTTATTTTTAAACAGTGCTTTGGTCCTGCATTGAATCGGGCCAAGAGGGCATCCGGGAGACGAATCAAAGGAGGGCGATGTCTAAGGAGGGAGAAGATAGTGGCATGAGAGAGGGAGAGTTTTAGAGACTCAGAGGCGCATTGGTGGGGATTTGAAACCTGACCGGATCTGAGACAGAGGCTCTGAAGACAGACACCGAGCGCGGCCATATCCGGGGCCATCTTCCTCCCAACGACCGTGAACTTCCAATGCAGAACTTGCCGGTGCAAGTTACCTGGTTGACCTCACAGTAGCAAGTACATGTACCGGTACACACGAAGAGTATTCTCCGAAGGAGACAGACCTTCGCTTCAGGTGAGCAGGGTGTCCACAAAGTTTTGAATGAATACAAGCTCTAGAGTGAAAATCAGAACCGCACGTGGCTCACCCGTCGGGTCCCAGCCCGGGCTTGTTGGGTATTGAGGCATGAATGGTAGGGGACACAGCTACCGTTTTGCTCAGGGAAAGACAACGCACCCTCACGGCATTTAGCTGGGGCAGCAAAGTCAGAGGGAGACCGGCACGCCTGCAGGTCCTGTTTTTCGATTTTCTCCTTTAAAAAATGCTTCAGGGTGGGTGCCTGGGTGGCCCAGTGGTTTAAAGCCTCTGCCTTTGGCTCAGGTCATGATCCCAGCGTCCTGGGATCGAGCCCTATATCGGGCTCTCTGCTCAGCGGGGAGCCTGCTTCCCCTTCTCTCTCTCTGCCTGCTTGTGATCTCTGTCTGTCAAATAAATAAATAAAATCTTAAAAAAAAAAAAAGATTCGGTTCTTGCCTCTTTTCAGTATCACTTACCCTGATGAAAATGGACAGACCAAGGGCAACAGTGAAATGCTACTCTGCGTCATTGAGAAGCAGACCCTTCACCTTCTCCAAGGTACAACTTGCTCAGAACGTGCTAAGCAGGTTCTGAAAGTTGTCGTTGTATTGCTCTGGAGCTATGGTTAGTGGAGTGACGTCGAGCAAGGTAGATATTAACAGTTTCATAGCAGCTTCTTATTCCCAACACTGCACTGATGCCTCGAATTATGTAGTACATTAATTATTACTTACATTATTATTACGTTAACAATGAATTATTAATTACAGTAATTAATTATTAATGCAATAGATGTTTATTGAACACATTGTATGTAAGTGAAAGTTTATGAAATGATGCATGGCACGTGGGAGTAAAGCTTCTACAAGGGAATAATCCGTAAGAACTAGCCCGGAGGAATTCAGCTGGGGCTCTCCCGGATGAGGAGGACGAAGGCCGGCGGAGCTGTATCACTTGGATCCTTCGGGGAATGGCGACAGCGGGGCAAGAGGTGTGGAAGAAACGTGCAGGAATCCTGCACAGTGAGACCTCGGGTTCTGCCCCTGAAAACTGTTCACAGGAATTGCCAGAGACCCTGCCAGGTCCCTTCCGTGTCTGGGATCCCGGAAATGTTCCTGCGAGTTTTGTCTCGTTCTCCTCCGACACATGGGGGGCTTGTGCCTGGCAGGGATGTGCCTCACTGAACGGCTCAATTGCTTTGGGGGCTGGTTCCCTGCTCCCCCCCACCTCCCCTCCACCTCCATGAAGTTTGTGGCAAAGACTTTACAACATAGGAAATCACACCGTGCAAAGGAAAGTGACAAGGAATTGCTTTTTCTATTTCAAACAAAGCACAGCCTCATTGACCTCGAGGCTTAGAAACGATGTTTGAGCTATAGGTCTTTCCAAGCAATCTGTTGGCAAGAGGGCATACGCCAAAGAATACTGGTGAAGGTCCAGAAAAAGTCTGACACTGTTTTTTTTTTTTTAAGGACGTGGCTGACATGGCCTGGGTGAGTCCTCAGGGCATATATCCACTCCCCTCAGCTGTGGACAATGAAACTCCTAGTGAGCAATGATGAGCAGGTGACCCTTCCTGGGCCGGCCAAGGCCAAGGCAGCACCCAATGGCCCAGTGTGACTGTCCTTGCAGGGGCCAGGCGGTGGCCTGGAAATCACTTCAGAGACACCAACATGTACAAGGAAATCCCTTGTGTGAGGATCTCTTAGAGCAAGCGTCCAAAGACGAGTCGAAACAAGGCACCCTGATTCTCCCGTCTGCACTGTATTTTGGAGTGGACTTTTCCTCATCTGCTCCAGAGGCCCAAACCCCAAGACAAATTTTCATGACAACATGCAGTTCTCATAGGAGGCAGCTGCCTTCTGTGGTTCAAGGACTGGGGGAAAAAAATACAAAAACAAAAACAAAGCAAAACCAAACCAAACCCTCGTATTTTGGGGGCTCTATGGAGGCCAGGACGTAGCTTCCACTACAGGCCCATCTGCCTCCAGGACTGAATCTTATCTGATCATTTCCATGGCAACAGCTGTGGGATTAGAATAGGCTGAAGGTTTAGGAAGAGTTGCTGGAATTCAGTCCTAGACCAGTGAGGATTATTTAACTACATACTTGAGTTGCCATGGAAACGCAAATTTACAAATCAGGCAGGATTTTTGTAGCTCGGTAGCACGGTATTATATTCTTAGGGCTGCATCAAATCCCCCCAATTCCATCTCCTTTCCCATCAGGGGGGAAATATCCCACCAGACACATTTAATTACTCCCCAGATACTTTCTCTTTTAATTTGTAAAGGAGAAACATGGACAGACTACGATCAGCACCAAAAGCATTGTTCTTAAAATGTCTTTCTGTTTTATTTTTTAAAAGGAAATTCTGCTTAGTCTAAAGAAAGAATCTCAAACAGATGATGGCGAACATACCCGTATAAGAGTCCATTAAGTACCAAATCCAAACCCAAATTATGCTGATTTTAAAAAAGCAGGTATTTTGGGGAGGGGCAAGTGACCCCTGGACTTCAATTAATTGAACACCAAGCAAATCAGGATTCAGGAAATCAGTAATACTTCATGGCTGGCCACTGTGTTCGAATTTACAAGCCACTTTCACCACCACCAATAACGAGTTTGATCTTCACATGAAGCTTATGTGCACAGAGGGGCAGGAGTCAGGATCCACGTCCGGACATGGGAAACTATTATGAAGTGGCTCTCACTTATTTTCCATGTTTTTATCCCCTCTATCTCTTGGGTCTATTGACCCGAATCCCTGTTAGGTCTCCAGGGAAGACTTCATTCAGTTTCTTACAACGTCACTTACAGAATCCCTCAGGAATGGACTCCTACAACCCTTTCTCACCTCCCTGTCCTTCCCCAAATGGCTCTTCTTCTTGGAGAAGCATGTTCTCTGGGCGAGGAAGACCCGTGACCCTTCTTGCCTATGATTTATGAAGTGGGGGGATGGGGGTGTGGAATCAGTATGACAACATCTCAGAACTTTCTAGAATGGGTATGGCAGAACTGGGCATATGGAGATGGGGCAGCCTTAAAACCACTCCACGCCTTTGGCTTAGCAGGGACTCGGACCAGACCCTCCTTGCATACACTAAGAGAAAGTCTAGCACAGGAGCATAAGTAGCTGGCGGAGGGTGACCACAGGGTGGTGTGGCATACAGGGGTTGGGGGTGGGGAGCGGAGTTGGAGAAGCCCGGCTGTGGGAAGAAGGCATCCACAGGGGCTGGGCTGAAGAATGGGCTCACTGGGGTCCCACACATTCCCATGGTGTGGGGCCTGGAAGCTGGTCAGACTCACCTGAGATTGCTGTCTAGTTCCACCACCTGCTAGAAATGTCATGTCAGGCCAGTTGCTACATTTCTCTGTCTCTGTTTGCTTCTCTGAAAAATGGGGGTAATCACTGTTTCTACATCACTGGTTTGCTTGGTGGATGAAAGAAGCTAATTCTTGCTAAGAAGCTAATTCTGAATCTTATCATTACTATTATTAAGTGCTTGGCAGGGTGTGTAAGCCTACGAAATACTTAATACGGCTCTAGCCTGTATGATTCTTACTTCATACTCTTCAGAAGAGTACACTGTCAGAGCCAGAACAGGGTGATAGAGAAAACACCCCCACAAGCTTTCGGACCTGTCGTTTTGTTTGGTCAGGTGGGCAGGGCAGAGATCAGCTGTAACTGGTGCGTGGCTACCCCTCCCCAACATGGTTAGGTTTGAGGTCCCCTGAGAGTCTAGTCTCCCTGGTCTGCTACACACGTGCAGGTAAGTGTCAGGCCCCTAGAGGCTTCTGAGGTTTTGACCCTAAACCAATGTCCTCTTATAGCTGAAGAAGAGCATATCCAGAAAAGTTATGCTGCCTCTCTACCAAGGATCTCCCCCACCCCATCCCATCTCTACTTACCAGGGTCAGAGCTGAGTCTCCGACCTGCATATTGGATTCATTGGATCATTGGATTCATTGGATCAAAAGCTTATGGACAGGGGCACCTGGGTGTCTCAGTCAGTTAAGCATCTACCTTTGGCTCAGGTCATGATCCCGGGACCCTGAGACGGAGTCCTGCATCAGACTCCCTGCTCTGTGGGGAGCCTGCTTCTCCCTCTCCCTCTGATGTTTCCCCTGTTTGTATGCACGATCTCTTCTGTGTCAAATAAATAAATAAAATCTTAAAAAAAAATTAGCTTATGAACAGAAAGTATTTTCTCTTCATCTGATGTCACTTCCAGGCCATTTATGTTAACAAGTGATCAAAACCATCTTCTAGCAGGGGCTAGAAATTTGACCCCAGAAGAAGGTAAGGTGACGAAGGGTGTGGAATCAGGGTCCCTTCCAATTGCCTAAGAGTGTGTTACAACTGGATCTGATTCTGGGATGTAAGTGAGGTCGGTCTTTGGCAGGCTGGGTCATTCTGTTCCACAGTCGTCCTTCTGATGAGGGACAAACCTCTATCAGAGCTGAAACCACAACCCTTTTAGTTGTATCAGAGCCTTTGTAGGAGACCCAAAAATGTTCACAGTAGTAACTTACCCCAATTTTTATTACACACTCAAAAGGAGCCATTTAGTTTTATGCCCACCTCCATGGCCCTCCACGTACAGAGATACTCAGAGCCTCACACATGGCTAACACCAGGTTCTGCCACTGTCATCCCCACCAGTTGCATATGTCCATGCAGCGGCAGAAGCTGCCAGAGGTTCAGTGACTTTCCTCTAGGTGAAGCAGGAACACAAAAAAGAACCAGGACCGTATGTGAGAGAAGCCTGAAATTAGAACACGCGCTGACAGGGCCCTTCCTCGGACGGGGCTGTAATAGGCCATCCGCATATTGATTGCATCTCTAGTGCAAGTCATGGAGGCCCTGCAGGGGATAGAGGAGGGCCAGCATCTTCCTGGAAGAAGTGAAATGCTGAGGGGAGCCTGGGTGGCTCAGTGGGTTAAGCAGCTGCCTTCGGCTCAGGTCATGATCCCAGCATCCTGGGATCAAGTTCCACATCGGGCTCCTTGCTTGGCGGGGAGCCTGCTTCAACCTCGGTCTACCTCTCCTCCTGCTTGTGCTTTCTCTTACTTTCTCTCTCTCTCTGACAAATAAATAAATAAAAATCTTTAAAAGGAAAAAAAAAAGTAGAATGCTGAGAATAAACCCTGGCATTTGTTCAGGATTTCAACCGGGGCGGTGTCCAGGGTTGGGGACTGAGAGAGGGTGTGACTGAGGGTCCCAGGCCCAGACAGCTTTCAGAACTCGCTGCTTCCAGATTCCCTGAGGGTGTGGCTGTGTGTTTTGGGGGGGGGGGTACTATATATTCACATTTATTCACATCCAAAAAGGCACATGGCTTCGACTCCATGAACACTTCCCAGTAATTATCCTACACCAACACACAAGGATGTTTATGAGAGTGTCGTTTGTAATAGCCAAACATAAGAATCACCCACATCTGGAGACAACCTAAATATCTTAATAAGGAACTGATGATATAAATATGTCATAAAAATTCAACGAACCCTATGCTGCTGTTAACACAGATGTGATCCGTCTGTATGTGCAAACACAGAAAGATCTCTGAGATACGCCACAAAATGGGACCAACGAGATGCAGAATAGAGTGTGGGCCAATCTGTGTAAAAATATAGGCACCATATGGCCATGGGCTATGAATGTGTAAACAATTTCCAAAGGGACTCGTAAGAAACTGTTGATTGCAGTTACATCTGAGAATGGGACGGGGGTTCAGAGAAGAGCAGAAGCATTTACATCTCATTGTGCGCTTTTCATGCTCAGTGCCATTTTAACACTGTGCACGTGTCCCTTATTAGGAAAAATTAGCTTATTGGAAAATACTGGAAGGGATTTGAACTGGGGGAGCAGACCAACAAAGACTTGGGGACGGAAAAGAGGTAAAAGAAGAACAGGAAAGAAAGATAAAGAACTAGTTTAATAGGCAAGAGTGAAATGATCTTTAGAGGATCTTTGCAAAAAAAGTATTTTAACAGCTTTGTTGATATATAATTTACATACCATAAAATTCCATACCATTTGAAGTGTAGAGTTCCATGGTTTTGAAACATATTGATAGAATTATGCAAGCATCACCATCATTTAATTTTAGAACATTTCACCACCTCTCAAGGAAACTCCTAACTGATCAGTGGTCCTACCTCTCTCCTCATCTCGTTCGTCTCTGTCCCTGGGCAAACGTTAATTTGCTTTCTGTTTCTATACATATGCCTGTTCCGGATACTTCATATGAATGCAATCATACAGGGTGTGATCTTTGGTGACTGGCTTCTTTCACTTAGCATGTTTTTGAACATGAGATCAATATTTCTGATTATCCCCAAGTGTGGGACTTGGAGCTCACACACTCCGTGAACTACTTGCTCCTCTGCAGAGGAGAACCATGGTTCCATGGTCAGATACTCTTGGGAAATGCTACATTCCCTGTGCGTATCATGGAGACTAAAGGCTCTGAGAAGTCCTGCTGCAAAGAAACCCATTCAGTTTTGTTGAATTCAGCATTTTCTTCTCTTTTTTCTTTTCTTTTCTTTTAATTATTGATATATTTTTTAAAGATTTCATTTATTTATTTGAAACCGAGAAAGAGTACACAAGAGGAGGTAGGGTCAGAGGGAGAAGCAGAATCCCCAGTGAGCAGGGAGCCCTATGTGGGACTTGATCCTGGGACCCCAGGATCATGACCTGAGCCAAAGGCAGACGCTTAGCTAACTGAGCCACCCAGGCATCCAAATTCAGCATTTTCTACACATGTTATGTCTGGTGCAGGAAGAAGAGCCCCTTGTGTGTCCTGAGGGTAGAGACATGTTGGAGATAGCAGAGTCACAGCAGATTGTAGAGATGGAAATGCGTAGAGGGGAGGTAAGCCCCTTTGTCACACAAAAGGTTAATTTCATTTTAATAATTTTCCCATAGAAGTCAAACCATGAAGATCCTGTGGGTGGTCGGCTGCCTTCCAATAATCCTAAAACAAACTTTCCTTTATTTAGTAAACAACCATCCCCTCCCCCCACAGAGCCCGGGAGTCTCTGATACTGGAACAGAGTTTTACCATCGTCTTTGTAGAGGCAGTTCCTAGACAGTCTGGAAAGGTATGGGGCCTCGAGCCAAGCCTTTTGCCTCCCGTAGTTGGTTTAACAAACTGGGGGGTAGGTGCTCTCCAACAATCCTGTTTCAGAGAAATCCTTTGAGATGCCGTCAGCTTTTCTCTTGGCAGAAGTGTTCCAACGTGGTGGGTCCGAGATCCAGAGGAGGAATTCTTTAATCTAGATCTAAAATAAAGCATTGAGTTCGAAGTGTTTCCTGCGGGGGTGGGGGATGGGGGCAGTTAAAGGAGTTTCTTTCCTTATTATATGTGGTGTTGCACCACCACCTGCTAGAGATTTAGGCCAGGGAATAAACAGACTGCAGCCCACTGGGCCTTTCTTTTTGTCATTTTTTTCCTTTGATGCAGAGTCATTCAAGGACTATGTCTTTTATACCTCCCTTTCTCCCAATTATGCTTAACACTGTTATAGTCATTGGGCATGCTCTAAAGTTACAGAATTGGAGGCTGCAAAGAAGATGTTTGAGAGCTGCCAGTAGGGGACATCTGGATGTCTAAAACTTTGATTATATTATTGATCAGTAGGCTTCCTTAGCTCCATGACTAGTCATGCTATATGGTACTTCGTTTTAGCCCTCTTTGATTTCAGCTGAGCTCTTTAGCCTTCTGGTTCCAGAACATTCCTAGGCTTTGCTGACTGCACAGATGGGTGTCCATCCCTCATGAGGCTTACAGCTTAATGAAGGAAAAATGATGAAATGTTGTGTATTACAAAGTACGTACAGGGCATCTGAGTGCTCAAAGCAGAAACAGACAGCTAAGATTTAGAGGTTTCTTAAGGGAAGTGACATAAGCCCCAGAAAGAGTCCAGCGGGTCAGACAGGAGTTCCCAATGCCAATAGGAGGGGAAAGGCATTTTAGGAAGAGCCAACTGTGTGAGCGAAGGCTTATTGACATGGGGCAACGTGGGGCAGCATTGACCTCTGTGTTATCTGGATCTGGGGGAGGTTCAGTCATAAAGAATGCTTGTGGGGGGGCCAGTGGTGGCCATTCCTCAAAAGCAACTGGTTAGGATGACTTTGCCCCTATATTTGGTTGCACGCCTGTTGCAGATTTTTTTTAAAGATTTTTATTTATTTATTTGACAGAGAGAGGGAGAGATCACAAGCAGTCAGAGAGGCAGGCAGAAAGAGAGGGGGAAGCAGGCTTTTTGCTGAACAGAGAGCCTGAGGCGGTGCTGGATCCCAGGACCCTGGGATCATGACCTGAGCCAAAGGCAGAGGTTTAACCCACTGAGCCACCCATGAGCCCCACGCCTGTTGCAGATTTAAGCCCAACTCATAATAAGCACTCCTTATTTGTCACTATTATTATCATTAATTTTAAGACTTATGCTAGTGTCTAATAGTATTGGACATTTCTCTGAGAAATAAGACTTCTGAAATTTTTTGCTTTGATGCTATCAAAAGACAAACAAACTTTGCGGGGGGGGGGGCTCAGTCAGTTAAGCATCTGTCTTCAGCTCAGGTCATGACCCCAGGGTCCTGGGATCCAGTCCCGCATCAGGGTACCTGCTCAGCAGGGGAGTCTGCTTTCCTTCTCCTTTTGCCCCTCTGCCTCCCCCTGCTTGTGCTCCCTCTCTCTTTAAAATAAATAAATAAAATCTTAAAAAAAAAAGAAAACCCTTTGCCAAAACAAGTTCATGCTACATAAAATGCTTTTATTTCCTTCTTTGGGAAGGTACATAAACACCTAAACAGTCAACCTTCAATCAGAACTTCCCTTCTGTCACTTCTGCCAAGTATTTTTATCTATGTATCTAGGCAGGAGGGAGGTCTGGAAGAATGTGTCTCTGAGCAATCACTTGATTCCTGGGCTTGCATAAAAATACCTGTTTTTTCACAAGAGAGGAAGAGAAATCAGGGCAACAGATTTGTCAGCTAAAGCTGTGTTTGCTCTCCAGGGAGGTGGTGGGTGAAGCAGGCTCTGGAGTCCGACAGCCCCAAGTTCAACCCCAACTCTACCCTGAGAGCCTGACTGCGTCCTCTGAGATCTCTGACCCTCCTTGTCATTGATAAATGACCAAAGCTGTTGGGGTTTTTTTTGAGAGTTAATATAGTGCATGTAAAACACCCAGTGTGTGTGCCACACAGTGAGCCCTTCCACTAGTACTAGTTATTATAGATCAATATTAACATACAACCAATCTCTGGTGACAAGGAGTAAACCATAGCAGGATTTGGAGCCTACTGTCTCCTAAGGCTCCTACTGGAGAGCAACAATGGCCAAGGGCAGGAAAGGACGTGCCACGTGTCGGGACCCATCAGCCAATCCTCTCAGAGGCTTATTTTCTTGAACATTTACCGAACACCTACCACTTGGCAGCTACTTCCTAAATATTGTGGATGGATGTAGCAATGAACAAACAAGCGAAAATTACCGCTCTCATAAACCCTACGATCCAGGGGAGGAGGAGATACAATAAACACTTGAGTAAGTAAAGCATATAGTATGCCAGATGGTGGTAAGTACTATATGCTGAAAAATAAAGCAAAGACGGGAACACGCATGCTTGTTTGGAAGACGTTTGTAGCTTTCAACAGGGCGGTCAGTGCCAACGAGTTCCCTGTAGAGGTGAGTCAGGATTTGTATCCACTGATGGAACATCCTCCTGGGACCCCAAATGGTACCTGCAACTCAAAGCAGAAACTAGGAGCCTGAAGGGGGGGGGATGTGGGGGACACCCCAGGGCAGATTTCTTGTCGGGCACTCAGCTGATGTTTTCTACTCGAGTTTTGTGTCATGCGCCATGGGTCCGTGCCTTTAGAGCAGGACTGTCACACACAAGTCACAACTGCCACACAAGCAGGTTTGAGACTTGGAGAGGTCCCTGCTGCCATCTGGAACGTTCTCGGAAAGGGTGCTCCAAATAATGGAGTCAGCCCTGCCAGGCACCACCCACCACACTGTGGGATTTATTCCTGTGCCAGAAATCACCATTCTCGTTCCACAAAGTTCTGGGAAAGCAGGAAACAGGATTCAGAGAAGTATTCTGACAGTAGGAATTAGAGATGAACAGACTTGCCTCTGGTGTGAATTTCTCAGTGGGGCTCTGATTCCCATTGGATTTCCCCTTCTGATGGGAGTAAGGCAAATGGTTTTGCCAAGGAGATAGCACTGTGATTCCTTGCTTCCTGGGCTCACATACAGAAGGGACTTCATCCAGTGAAGAAATGCCTTTGCAACATTCAAAACTGCCTTCTCTGCCCAAGGTATTAAGAAATAGAATGTTACTCAAAGCTGTGATCTCTCTGGGGGAGAAAAACACTTATCAGGTATCTCTTCCCCAGAAGTAGGCTAAGTGAACAGGCTATAAACTTTTTCTTTTTTTCTTTCTGACTTTATCAAGGGGAGCTATCACTTATGATCTCCTACTGGATGCCAGGTATGAATGTAAACAGATCTCAGCTAGGAATTCATTTAGCTACATGCAGCAGAATACCCAGTCACCAGTGAATTGCATGATAAATACATTTAATTATGTAAAGGGAGACAGTAAGGTGCTGGTATGAGGCACAAAAATGTTCCCAGTACCTTGACTCTTATATATCCCTGCCTTGCTGTTGAACGTTGATTGCCTCTGTCAATCAGCGTTCATGGCAGGAAGAAAGAAAATGGGCAACCCACCTTCATCGGTCCTTTTTATTAGAACATACTCCCTCATGTTTCATTGGCCAGAACTAGAAGTCAACCCTAGCTGTGAGAAAGGCTAAAATTTGGTCTAAAGTGGTGATTTGCAAAATTGAAGCATCAGGGGGATCGCCTGGAGGGTTTCTTAGAACACAGATTGTTGGGCTTCATCCCTAGACATTGTGATCCAAGGGGGCAGGGCTGAGAATCAGCTTTGCCAGCAAAATTCCCAGGTAAGCTTCTGCTGCTACTCCAGGGACCCACTTTGAGAACCACTGGTTTAATGGAAGACTTTTGGCATTTGTACTGGGGCTCTCCTGAGCAGATCCTTATGTGCTTTCACTGAACTCCTGCCACAACCTCTTCCCTGTTTTTCCTTCCTTTCGTGGCATATTTTTTCTTTCTTTATATTCCTATTTATTTATTTATATTTATCATATTTACTTATTTATATTTATAATATTTGCCATATTTACTTTTTGAATTCCAGGTCTGATCACATTGGATCAGTACTCAAAAACTGTCAGGGAACCCCACTGTTTAGTGTTCACTGGAATCCAAGGCTCTTCATGACTGAAAACCAATGGGTATCTGTTTCCAACCATTCATTGTTCATAATCTATTGTTCATTCATACACAGCCCTTCAGAAAGAACTTTGTAAGACTCGGTTGTATCAGGACGACATCTTGCTGAGAATCAATACAAAATCTGTTTAAAAATAAAACAAAAAAGCTATATGAAAGTATCACAAAGTAGCCAAGACAGCTGGCCTGTAGAGGTCAAAATCCAAGAAAGAAGAGAAATGCATAGATCAATTCTTCAAAACATGTAAGGAATAGAGAACCCCGATGTCACCCCAAATCTTCCAGAGAATAGAAAAAAGAGGAAGGGCATCACAACATGGTTTCTGAAACCAGCAAAACTTTGAAAACAAACCCGAGGGGGACATTACAAGAGAGGAAAATTATTTGCCAATATCTCTCACAAACATAGCTGCAAAAATCCTATCCAGAATGTTAAGTTGAGTCCAGTGGCATACGAATATGGTAACAAACCACAGCCAAGTTGAAATTCAGGAATGCAAGGTTAGTTTTAACACTAACAGAAAAAAAGATGAACAACTGCATGGTCATTTTAATAAACACGTGAAAATTAGTGTTGACAAGGATTTGAGGTCTCTGGAACTCTCCTACATCGCTGCTACGTTAACTGATGTGCCCACATTGGATAACCGAACACAGTTGTATTCTCTGATCTAGTAATTCCACACTCAGACATATCCAACAGAAATGTACTTCTGTAGGCTTACCGGAAATCACATACAACAAATTCATGACATGATTGCAACAGGCAGAACCTGTAAACGGTCTCAATGTCTATCAGTACGAAAACAGATAAATGAATGTGAACTCCTCTTACGACGGAATACTACACAAAATGAAATCGAATGGCTCTGGGTCAAGCCAGGGCACAGGTGGAAAAAAAGAAATCAGACACAGAAGACAAAACATGGTTCTATCAATAGAAAGTTGACCAGCAAGCAAAACTCATCTTGGGTGACCCATGTCGGGACAGAGGTTACTTGTAGTGGCAACAACTGGAGAAGGCGTAGAGGGGCTCTGGGGACTTAAAACATGCTCTGTTTTGGTTTGGACTGTGGTGAACAGGATACATTTACTTCCAAGACCACTGAGATTTGTGCACTGTTCTGTTTGTGTCTCACACTTCAATGAAACATTTACATGAAACATTTAAACAAAACCAAAAATAACAAAAGAAGGGAACAAACAAAACTGTGGCTTATGTTTGTAATATCTCCTTTGCCAAGTATGCTCTTCTCCCTTCTCTGTCTCTCTCTCTCTCCCCCTCTCTCTTTCTGCCTTTTTATATCCACCTAACGCTAGAACCACCCCCTTGCAAGTCCACTCCCATTTCCAAGCTAGACCTGGCTGGGATAGCCATCATCTCTGCGATCGCCTAGAACTTTGTTGTGATCTCCACTGGGGCTCTTCTGCCAGCATGTCTAGACTTCCCTGGAACATTGCAAACTTGTGAAGACAAGGATGGTAACGGGCATCTGCTATGGTTTTGGAAATGTGAGGAAAACAAAAGTTCCTAACGGTGCTTATGGTCTCAAGATGAGAAAATATTTATAAATATGGAAAAAGAAAGAAAGAAAAGAAATCCAAAAACAAAACAGGAAAGACTCCATGGAGGTTAATGAAGTGTCAAAATACATAATACAGAAAATAGTGCAATGGATTATCAGGGACAGACTCTGTCTTTAATTGAAGGCTCTTCTTCTTTTTTTTTTTTTTCTTCCATTTTTTATTTAAATTCTGGTGAGTTAACGTATAGTGTAGTATTGGATTTCCCTGAGTAGAATTTAGTGATTCATCACTAACAGCCAACACACCGTGCTCATCACAACTGCCCTCCTTAAAGCCCACCAACCATTTAGGCAAGCCCCTACCCACCTCCCCTCCAGCCACCCTCAATTTGTTTCCTAGAGTTAAGAGTCTTTTAATGGTTGCCTCCCTCTGTTTTTATCTTATTTCATTTTTCCTTCCCCTCCCCCATCTTCATCTGTGTTGTTTCTTAAATTCCACAGAGGAGAGAACACACTTTACCCAAAGGCCCTTCTGAGTCTTCTTTCTGTTAGGCTTTGCCCTTGGGTTGTGTCCTTGGGCTGGTTAGTCCCCCCGAGGTCCCTTTAGAGAAAACCCCCACCCTTCATATCTGATCAAATTCCTTACACGTAACACCACCTCTTCTTCTGATACTTATCTCCCAGGCCTGCCAGGGCAAGAAGCCTACCAAGTCAGATTAGCCAGCGCTTACCACCTCCCACAAACCACCCCCCAACCCCTGAGGTTTCTTCCTTGTCTTTTTTCTTCTGGTACCTGCCTCTTTCTGCTTCTTGGCTCTGGATCCCCTCTTATCTCTGCTGCCTTAGAAATGGGATCGGGTTCTCTTCTGAGGTCTTTCTCCCACTACTGTACTAGTTTCTAAATATAATGCCCTTGTCTGGGGGCGCCTGGGTGGCTCAGTGGATTAAGCCACTGCCTTCAGCTCAGGTCATGATCTCAGGGTCCTGGGATCGAGCCCTGCATCAGGCTCTCTGCTCAGCGGGGAGCCTGCTTCCCCCTCTCTCTCCGCCTGCCTCTCTGCCTGCTTGTCATCTCTCTCTGTCAAATAAATAAATAAAATCTTTTTTAAAAAAATGCCCTGTCTGGCTCTGGGATTCTTTTTTGACATCAGAAGTAACAATGAGTGGGAAGGGGTAGGGAACACAGCAAGTACAAAGGCCCTGTGCCTGCAAAAAGGCTTATCTTGTTCTAGAAAGGGTTGGAAGACCAGTGTGACTGGGGTAGGCAGAAAGGGGCCAGATCACCTGGGCCTTCTGGGCCCTGATAAGGAGTTTAGTTGATTCAAATTCAGTGGGACTCCTTAGAACCCTTGGCAGTAGAGAGGCAAGGCAGGATTTCTTACCTCTTGGCCTGGGGCCCTGAGCCACCAGTCCTCTCCCAAGCTCTCAGACCTATGCTGATTAACACAGTGTTCTTCCAAAGAGGTTGGCAGAGGCCCCTATTCTCCAATGAATGATTTGGGTAAAAGCTGAGTGAGTACTGGAATAGAAATGCAAATTTTTGATTAACATGATCAATGGATATGGGATATGCTGATTGCTGCTTTATTATTATACAAATGTATTGCCTGTTACTCAGTCAATCTGCAAGTATTAATCTACTGCGGAAACACCATGATTTAGTCTTTGAGAGCACAGATTCTCAGTCTAGACCCTGCTCTCAGGCAAAGTGAGGTCCCCAAGGACCAGCAGCAGAGTCGGCTTTCCTCCATCATCCTAGGCATGTAGGATCTCAGGTCTCTGTGGACAGGCTGAATCAGGAACCTGCCATCGAGGCCCAGCCCTCTGGACTTTATCACCAAGCCCTCCTAACATTGATCTAGACTGCCTGGGTTTCAACTCTGGCCCATCCGTTTAGCACCTACATGATGCACAGCAAGTTTCTCAAATTCTCTGTGCCTCAGTTTCCTCATTTGAAAGTGCAAGAACATCGTTGCTCACTGGACTGTAGTGCAACACCTCGCATTCAATAAATCTTGTTTTTGTGTATAACAGTGAGTGTTGTTGATGAAGTTCTAGAATCTAGGTGAGGTTCGATGGGCTGAGGTCCAGAGCTGATGACCAAGAAATAATTCTTGAGACATCTTTGGTGCAAAATGGTGGTTTATTAAAGCACGGGGACAGGACCTGTGAGCAGGAAGAGCTGCTGCCCCGGGTTGTGAGATGGCAGGTTATGTACCTTGCCCTTGGGGGAAGGTGAGGGGAAGGGAGGTTTCAATGGAACTTTCATATGCTAAAGAGGGCCTACAAGGTTCCAGGATACCAGAGGCCTTGCAGCTTGATCAATGTTGTCTTTTGGCCAGCCATTAACATTTCTGCTTGTCTTTGTTAGTGAGATTTAGGTGTAGAAGAGATTTAACTATATTTACATTTCCTTCTACCTCAGCCTCCCTCAGTTTTGTTTATGGTGGGGAGGGAGACATTAGGGCTTGAGTTATTTGCCTCTGGAAATTGTGCTATTGATAAGGTAACGTCTTTGTTTGTAGATCTCTAGGACATTTGTAAACCAAGGGAGACTCCTCTCTTGTAGGACTGTGATTTCTACAAGTTAACTATTTGTTTCTCATTTACGGCAGTCAGGGGTGCCTGAGGAATGTCACACACATATGACTGAAGGGAGCGGGTGGAGAGGGGGTGCAAGGTACCAGCTTTTGCTTTGTCTTCAGCCAGCCTCCTGCTCTCTCATCGTTATTGTGGAGTCCTTGCTGTAAGTTCAACACCGTAAAGCTAAGAAAGTAGGGACCATGGTCTCTGCCTTTCTTTCTTTCTTTCTTTCTTTTTTTTTTTTTTTTTTTAAAGATTTTATTTATTGAAGAGAGAGAGCGTGAAGAGGAGGAGGGCCAGAGGGAGAGAGAGCATCTCCAGCAGACTCTCCACAGAGCCAATACGGGCTCAGTCTCACAACCCGGAGACTCTGACCTGGGCCAAAATCAAGAGCCTGATGCTCAACTGGCTGAGCCACCGGGCACCCTGGTCTCTGCCTTTCTGAGCCTGCCTTCTGGTCAGGGAGAGGACACACACCAGGTCCCTGAATTTGTATGAATCTATGCCCGGGCTCTCTGACTGGGAATGTGCATGGACTCTAGACCTCAGTTTCTCATCTGTACTATGGAGATAAAAATACTGTTTTCTGCACATGTTTGTTGCATGAAGGACCGAGATTATACATATTAAACTCTTAGCAGAGTGCCTGGTATATTTCAAATGCCCAGTAACATCGGCCACAAGTATTACTGTGGACGTAGATAACTGGAACAGGAACGTGGATTTTAAGGTTAGATGGATTGCTCGCAAGGGAGTTTTAAAAAGAACACACATTCTTGAAAAGCCTGTGCAAGTTATTGTTGGGTTTTATTGCCCAACATTGTTCCTGGACAAAAGCCCTGAGTATGGATGGCAACCATGCGTTAAATAAATTAAGCATCAGGTTAAAAATGGCTTTCTTCATACACTTGTTATCTGTAGAGTATTACTTATTTACTGGTTCATGATCTTCTCCTCTCGCACTCAGTGAGAAAGCCCATGGCAGCAGAGATGGGACTCACTTTCCTCTATCAGGATAGCCGCAATGCCTGTCCAAAATAGACATTCACCATTTGTTGATAAAGACAAGAATGAAAGACACAAATCTAATCTACAGATTTTCTATGCAGCTGTAATACAGTAAGTCTGCCCTTGAGATTAGGAAAGTGGGATAGGGAGGAAATTATTTCACATATTGATTTGTCCACAGAACAAGTACTGCAGGCAATTCTGAAGTCACCAACACACAACCGACACCTACCTAGAGCTCCCCGTGAATGCTGGAGGTGTGTGGGCAGCAGCTTAAGTCTCAATGCAAAGACGATGCAGCTCAAAGAGGGAAAGCCAGGCACCTTCGGAGCAGTGGGATAGACCCAGTGATTCAGAAGGCCAACCTGATGTCAGAGGTCAAGTTCAATTCTAAAATCAGGCAAAATAAATAAATAAATAAATAAGAATACAGGAAGTCTAAAGCCAGGGCAAAGGGTAAATCATCAAGGGACGGAGTGGACCTGTGGGTCCCAGAGCACAAGGAGATGTCATCAGTTCTCGGGCTCTTTTCAACAGGCATTTGCTCCAAGTGGGGTAAGACTGGATTTTATATAGTGAGCTATTTCCCAGGTTTTAAACCTCAGGAAAATGATTTAACTTTCTTAAGCCCCAGTTCCTTCATCTGATCGTGGTTTTATCTATTTCATAAGTAGGATTTTTAAAAAAAGATTTAAATGAGGTTAAACACGGAAAGAGCCTAGGATCTCACCGGACACAAAGTAGGTGTTTGATAAGGCTGTTGGCAGTCTTGTTTTCACTAGTCTCCCATAAATGAGGTTATAGCACATGATGATGTAGTACAAGGTGATAGAGGCTGACACTCAAGGACAGTCACACTATCATCCCGACCATCTTTTTCAACATTTTCTTCAATTGTTCTCCATCTATTCTAAACTCACGGTCATCTTTATTAAATACCCATTGTGTACTTGACCCTTTACTAGACTTTGTGGGAAGGTATGGATCAAAAGAAGGGATTGTTTCTGTGCTGGAGGAGTTATTTTATAATAAAAGAGAGAGAAGAGCTCCAAATGAACAGGAAGAAGATGGAGTATTTGCCTTGTTAAGGGTATGGGGGGTGGGGCATGAGAATTAGGAAAATTGGATTTATCGCAGTTTCTGCTGCCTTTATAAAACCACTGAGTTTCTGGCTCTTGGTTTCTCCAAGTATAAACTATGTACTGTTTTTCTCTCTCACAATCCACCCTCAGCAACCTGGGCATCAGGAACTTGACACCCCCGACCCACCCACCCAACCCCACCTTCCAAGCACCCACGTGATTCTAGTTTGCATCCAAGGCTGAGAACCACTGGGCTGGGCCAAAGAGGGAAGAGACAGGGATGAATGGCAGGCAGCTAGCAAGGACCCTCGCATGTGGGTCTAAGCAAATACTAAAAAATGTCATCAATTTCAATATTTCCTGAGGATTAGTGAGGCGAGAATCAGGAATTTCCCTAGGATTGAGGGATCTTTTGTGGGGACTGTGGCTGGTCAGGTAAGGCCAAGTCTCTCCATTAGAGTCCCACCTGGAAAGAGTAAGTTCACATTCAAATTAGGTAAGCTTGTAAGTTTAAAGGTATGAGTGAGTTTAAAGGTATAGGGAGTCTTTAAGAGTTTAAACTTAAAAATAAGTTTAAAGGTATAGGGAGTCTTTAAGAGATGGTGTGTTATCTGGGGATCATGATGGTTGGGTTTTCTTGACGTGAAGGGGCAAGCAGAGAGCAGGTGTGAGAGAGGATCTTGTGATGAGAGCCACCTGACAGGAGCTGTTGCCTTCAGGGAGGAAGCCTCCAGCCAATGACAACCCTAGGGAGGGAGCTGGGGAAATAAACACCTGGTGTTGCTTTCTCCCTCTGTCAGCTCTCCAAACCTACTCAGAAGCCAGAGAGGAATGGAGCTCATGCATGCAGGCCACCTAGGGCAGCCTCCTGGGACTTGGCACTGTGTGGAAAGGAGACCTGAGGGACAAATGGAAAATATCCAGTACGGGTCCTTTCTAAGAGCCAGAACTGAGAGTACCCCAGTCAGGGACAATGGCCACTCTCTCACCTCCAGGGATGATCTAGGCTACTAAAAATACTCAAACTGAGAGAGAAAGTTGAGTACACATCATTAATCTCCAAGCACTGCACGGTAGATGTAACAGAGAGAATATTCAGAAAGTAGCCTGGTGTGTTCATCCTCGGATGTCCCTGTAGCTCTGCTCCGGGGAGCCTATGCTGAAGGAAAAGGCTGTAATTTTTCAAAGGCAGCTGAAAACAAAGGATGTGTCACCAGACATCCCTCAAAAGATGGCATGCCAAGCAATTTTGCTCTGTAGACTCCTCAGAGTCTAAAATGGCCAAAGGAAAACCATTTCTCCATTTCAAAAAAAAAAAAAAAAAAAAACCACCAAAAACAGAGGCACCTGGGAGGCTCAGTGGGTTAAGCCTCTGCCTTCAGCTTAGGTCATGATCTCAGGGTCCTGGGATTAAGCCCCGAATTGGGCTCTCTGCTTGGCGGGGAGCCTGCTTCCTTTTCTCTCTCTGCCTGCCTTTCTGCATACTTGTGATCTCTGTCTGTCAAATAAATAATAATAATAAAAAATCTTAAAAAAAAAAACCCACAAAAAACAAAAACAAAACAAAAAAAGGCAACAAGAACAGAAATAGCAGGTGGCCTCAAGGACCAGGCATTAACAATAGCCACAAAAATGCCAAAGACCAGGAAGGGAAGTAGTCATGACTTAGAGTTAGAGTACCAGTGCAGGCACATCTTCTCTTAGATACGACTCTCTTGGTTCAAGTAACAGGAGTCCAGCCAGAACACAGAAGTTCATCAGAGGAAAGTGGGTGGGTGGCTCAGGTGGTTAAGCATTTGCCTTTGGTGAAGGTCATGGTCCCAGGGTTCTGGGATCCCGTATCAGGCTCCCCACTCGCAGTGAGTCTTCTCTCTCTTCCCTCTGCCCCTCCTCTTGCCTGTGTGCTCTTGCTCTCTCTGTCTCTCTCAAATGAATAACTAAAATACTAAAAAAAAAAAAAAAAATTCCAAAAGGCATGCTTTTCAAATATAAGGAACTAACAGCTCCTACAGCTTCCTCAGAAACTGAGGGTGTGAATTGCAGGAGGGCCACTGTGTGGTCCTGTGTTACAGCTGTGCTCAGCAGTCTTCAGACTTTTTATCTCTGAGTCAAGGAGAGAATTCCATTGCTTCAGTCTGGGTCAGATCTAATCAGCCTTGGCAGTGATTCTCCCAGAAAGGTCCCTAGACCTGTAGCACCACCAATGCCTGGGAGATTGTTAGAAACACATTCTCAAGCCCTACCCCCATCTTACCAAATGAGAAGTTCTAAGGTGGGGCCCGGGAATCTGCTATCCCCAGTGGTCCTGGTGATTCTGACCTTCAGACACATCCTTTGAGCTATGGCCAGAGGAAGGAAGGGTGAGCTATAAGAGAGTGAGAACCAGGTTTATGGAATATGTCCATGACTTTGGGGCCCCATTTCTGTGAGTGGGTAGGGCTTGATTGTTTTTAGGGAAAGGAACTTGGAAATGGAAAGGAATCCTCGAAAATGCCTTTTGTTCTTTTCCTCCTGAATCTTAAAGACATCTGAGATTCTAGCAATTCCACGGTGGGGATGGTGTCAGAGATCTCATATTTTGTTACTGCTCTTATGAAACCATCATATTCCAGGGCTCTTCTGAACAAGGGCAGCAGAGACCACAAGGAAGAACTTGGGATAGTTACAGAGATAGTACAGGAACTGGGTAAGAGTCACTTTACTAGAGTGGTCCTTAACCTTGGCTGCATATTGGAATCACCTGGGCAAGTTTAAAAAAAAAATCCCAACCCCTGGGTGTCACCCCAATAACTCTGATTCAGTTGACCCAGAGTGTGAGTTGGGCATCAGGATTTTTTTTTTTTTTTTTTTAAATCTCCAGGTGATTCTCATGTGCAGCTAAATTTGAGAAGCGGTAGACTAAAAATCTATCATCAAGGCTGTGAGATCTACGTATCTTGAAGGTGATTAAGGGATGTGATTTGCTCTAGGTGAGTTTTCCAGGCAGAGCAAATAGCAGGTGGGAGTTAGAACTGGTTACGCAGCTTGCTTTGGTAAATCGAAGAGGTCACATCTGTTTACAGGAGGAGATGAGGTTCAGTTAAGTTTGACAAACATTACGGGAGCTTCCTGTGTCAAGCTCTCTTCTAGGTGCTGGGGATACAGAACCAAAAAAATGACTTGTGCTCAGCTCCTGCTTTAGGGCAGGAATCAGGCATACACGTGCTCTGGGATTTTGTGTTGTTTACACATCCATGATTCTCAGTTTTGGTGTTCCAGTGCACTGGTGAGATCCATCTGTTGTTGTCGTGCTGTGAGTCATGTTACCGACCATAGCTCAAATCTCCAAATCTCTGGAGAATTTTCTCTGGATAAATAAATTATGGTACATGTATAGCTACCTCCCAAATAATGTCACTCGTCCACTTAGATTCCAGCGTTCAAAGAGAATTAGAGACAGTTACAGATGGGAAGCTGGGAATTGTTCATGACTCTCACAAAATAGCCTACACAACCTTAAATTGTCTATGGACAACCCAGTTACACCTGTTGTGCACCAATTTTATCAGTCAATTCAGCTTATTCAGTCAAAATGGTGAATCGATTTGTCTCAGGCACAACCGTAATATATGTGAGGGGATATCTGCATGGTACGATGGAATTGGGAAACGTATGCATGGACAGAATGGAAAAAGCCAGTGATTCCACATAGTTAAGAGGCACCAAAAGCGCCATGTAAGCAGAGTCCTCATCTCTGTGCTACTGGCAGATTCCAGCATAGAAGGCCCTGCCTGGCACATAATGGGTAGACCACAAATGTATTTTTTAATTTAATTTAATCTATTTCATTTTAATTTTTATTTATTTATTTATTTGTCATAGAGAGAGAAGCGAGAGAAAGCACAGGCAGACAGAGTGGCAGGCAGAGGCAGAGGGAGAAGCAGGCTCCCCACCAAGCAAGGAGCCCGATGTGGGACTCGATCCCAGGACGCTGGGATCATGACCTGAGCCGAAGGCAGCCGCTTAACCAACTGAGCCACCCAGGCGTCCCATATTTCATTTTAATTTTTAATTTTTATTATTTATTATTTTTTATTTTATAATTTTTTATTTTTTATGAACATATATTTTTATCCCCAGGGGTATAGGTCTGTGAATTGCCAGGTTTTCTATTTTTTTGTTTTTTAAAGATTTTATTTATTTATTTGACAGACAGAGATCACAAGTAGGCAGAGAGTCAGGTAGAGAGAGAGAGAGGAGGAAGCAGGCTCCCCACCGAGCAGAGAGCCCGATGGGGGGCTCGGACCCAAGACCCTGGGATCATCACCTGAGCTGAAGGCAGAGGCTTTAACCCATCCAGCCACCCAGGCATCCGTATTTTATTTTATTTTACATATTTCTTTTCTTTCCTTTATTTTATTTATTTATTTATTTATGGCACACAAGTGTTTATTAGTGTTGAACTGAATGGCAGCATTTCTGGGTCATCCAGTATCACAGTCTTGCCTAGATTATAGCATATTGCTCAGGGACCTGGAGACTGGAGATGACAGAAACCTTCTCAGACGGAAGCAAGCACAGTTCTGATGTGCCCTTAGGCCATGATGTCTGTCTCTTTGCTCTGCAGTCTGCTTTGTTGGCTCCAAATTCTCTCATAGTAGAGGTCAGTTGGCCACCAGCTGCTCTGGGTTTATGTTCTAATAGCTTGTCAGCCCAAGTGGGCAAAGAATTCTTCTTGGCTGCAGCAATATCCTGGGGGGGTGGGGGGTGGGAAAGGGTTGATCCAGATTGGCCTGACTTGGGCCCCAGACCCCATGGGATATGGTCATTTCATGGACCAAGCCATAGAACCAGCCCAAGAAGTGTGAGGTGGGCTCTGACTCATTGGCTGGGAATAAGGGAGGGGTACTGCCAAAAGGACAATTAGGTTGTTATTTCCAATTCTATAAGGAAGTATTGTTTGAAGTAAGTGTTATTTGAAGAAACTGGTGTTCAGAAAATAATTTGCCTAAAATCGTATAGGTAGTAAGTGCCAGAAACAGACTCAGTCTGCTCTCAGTCTGCTTAACTCAACAACCTGCCCTCCAGAGTGGGAGATTCGTGAGGCTGAAGCAAGTTCAAGCTTCAGGCTCTCTTCATGTACACAGAAGGGCCCTATCACTTAAAAAAAAATAATCCCTTTTCTCAAGTAGTGCTGTGATACCTGGACAAGCTTCCAGTCTCCACCAAATGTGGATTTGATTCCTGCTTATCTCCCTTGTCATGCCTTTTCTATTTCCATAACAGCCTGCTTTGGGAAACAATTTCCCCACATGCAATACTTAACACCACTTTTGGATTGAAATGATCTCCAGCCTCAGTAGAATGTGATTACACCCTACCCACGGACACCTTCTTTGAAGATCTTCTAGGCCACTGGTCATTGACTCCTTTATATTGTTTTTCCTGTTTGTGGGCATATTTTATCTTTCCTATTAAAATGTCAGTCACCTTCAGGATGCTATTTGCTGTCTTGGTCTCCACAGTGGTAGATACATTGCTTACTAGAGTATGTCACTACATCTACACTATATGGATGTGTGAAGGATGAATGCATGCCAAGAACTTCTTTGTGGGATCTTCCTACAGCTCCTGACTTTATTTTGTATTTGGGGACAACTCTTTATCTTAGTTTTCCAAAAATAGGGAATCAGTTGCTCTATGTCAATGAGTGTTAAGGATTTTCTTAGTAGAAGCTTTGAAAGACAAAAGTATGAAATACATTACAGACCAGATATCCTTTTAGTTTTCCAGGGGTCATAAAGGATGCATTAAGGGAGTTGCTAGAAATGCTATCTCTTATAATTTTCCTGTGTTTCTCCCCTGTGGGACACTTTTGCCACTCATTTGAATGCTTAAAAGGTGGTTGGGTTGTTATCAAGTCTTTACTGGTAAATATTTAATCAGTACAAGCCTTCTTTAAATCTCTCTAATGGTGTATGTCCCAAATAATAGAAGAAATAATAGACTTCTCTCAAATGTATCCTGGACTACCTATAGAAAATGAACAAATCTCCAGATTCGAGAGTGCAATTTTCTACGCTTGATAACCTAGCTATTATCTTTTGTGTTAGATAAATCTTTAAGCATTGTGCTTTTTTCCAATTAATGTAGATGCAATTTATTTTTACCTATTGAAAATGTAATGCATACTTATTGTAGAAAAATACACACCAGGGGGAAAGGCCCATATAAATACTCTCTTTTGTAGATTTCTGAAACATTTTAACCAAGATTTTTACTGCATTGGTAGAATAGCAATGATTTCCTTTTACACTACATCTCTGAGTGTGCCCCCCAGGACCTTAAGATGCTATTTTAGAACAATTTGAGAGGAACCATCACTTCACCAACCAGTAGAAACAGCCTTACCAATCTGTTAATAAATATGACTAAAATGAAGCTAGGAGGCCAGAGAAACGGGTGTATGCATGTCAAGGAAGGTGAATCGGAGCCTCAGTGGGCCATGCCTGCAGACTGATCTTATTTTCATTCAGGCTCTACTTACATTTCAATTTCAATGAGCAGATTATAGTCCGGAAACATCTATTGTTAGACTTTTAGAATTTTCATCATTAGTAGTTTTCTCCAGTAAAAGTTGCTTTCAGAAAACACCTAAATTCTTTTGGGTGAAAAAGAAGGGAAGACAGTGTTCACACTGGGTCTTGGTGCAAGGAGAAATCAGGAGCCTTTAGAAGCCAGGTGTGGTAGAGTTGGAGCCTGGACCTGCTGTTGAGAGGCTGGTGCCCAGAGTGTGGGGCTCTAGGAAGGATCATGTGCCACTGAGCATTTCCTTACCTGCTCTTCCCTGGCCATCAGAGATCTCCGCCACCTCAGTGACCACTCACCAGCAACGTGTGGAAGCTACCCACACCTCCAGCCTCAACCCAAACAAGTACCATGCCTATACTGCAAAACAAAACAAAACAAAACAAAACAAAACAAAAAAAACCACTTCCTTCAAGCTCACTGATCTCCTGTGAACATTCTTATCACTACTGAATGCACCCCCCTGCTCTCCTCATACCCTCAGTCCATAACTAGTCACTTTTGGATCCTCTCTGTCATTTGCCTTTTCACACAATCTCTCCTCCATCCCTCACCAAAATAAGCAACAAGTCCTTATTAGTCCTTACAATAACTTTTAAGCCTTTTATTCTCTTGCTACATGTATTATTGTGTCTTCCCTCTTGGGTGGCCATCTTTAGTTGTCCCTTCACTGGTCCCCCCACCAATAGAAAAAAATCACCGTGTTCACCATGTTCTGTTACTGTTATCTTGCTATATCCTTAACATCCATTTGTAAAAACATTCAGATCCTGCCCAAGCAGGGCTCTGTTTCATTGACTCACCCTCATCCCTACCCTGTTGAATCCTGACTACTGTTCCATTATCAACAAACTAATCTACACCTTCAAGTTCTGACTTGACTGAGAGCCAACTCAACTGGAAGGCATTACTTCCCTCTGCTCCGCTCTTCCCAGTGGTGGCTCTTTATTCTCTCACATTCCATGCAATTCACAGTAATAAAGTGGGTTTCGTGTCCCCTGATTTCTGCTTCCACACCCCTACCCAACCTCCTTTAAAGAGCTTTGCTTCTCTTTGCCTCACTCTATATGACCATGGCACCTCTCCCCCTCATTCCTCTATCAACTAAATAGCCTATTATTCCCCCTTGTTGCAAACATTCGCTCCTGGCTCAACATATTCTTCTCCACATCAAGCTTGACATCATCCAAAAAAAAAAAAAAAAAAAAAAAAAAAAGAGAACAACTTGAGGGTGAACATGGAAGACCCGTCTAAAGTCCTGGCATCTCGGTTTCTTGACCTCCAAAGGCTTTCTTTGCCTCTCAACTTTGTCTGTAACTTCCATGGTCTTCTAAAAGTGCTACACCTCCAATATCATTAATCAAAGCATTCTCATTCCTATGCTCATTTCAGCTTGCTTTACAGGTACCTACAGAAACCTAATGAAGCTTTCCAGGCAGTGGAGTACTCTGCTGTCTCCAAATTCATCAGCCCTCTCTTTAATTTTATCCTTATCTAGCCCATCTTTACAAAAAAGCTCTTATAAATGCTCTAAACATATATTTCTCTTGGGGCGCCTGGGTGGCTCAGTGGTTTAAGCCGCTGCCTTTGGCTCAGGTCATGATCTCAGGGTGCTGGGATCGAGTCCCGCATCGGGCTCTCTGCTCAGCAGGGAGCCTGCTTCCCTCTGTCTCTCTCTGTCTGCCTCTCCATCTACTTGTGATTTCTCTCTGTCAAATAAATAAATAAATAAAATCTTAAAAAAATAATAAAATAAACATATATTTCTCTTAATCTTTTTCCTTATGGTAAAAACTGAAACTTTGATAAATCCCCCTACCCGTTTCCCTCTGTCTTTTTCTTCATATCTATGGGCTCTAGGGAAAGACTATTCCACCATAAATTCGAGTCCAGTTTCAGATGGGTACTGGGTACCACCTGATAATCTTATCAGAGTCCTCTAGGTAACTCTTTTATCTTCTCTACACAGCTATTTCCAGCCATCTTCACTCTTCTCAAAACTGTGACAGCCACATCCCCCTCCACCACATATCCTCTCCACCAGTACACACCAACTCTTTCTTCTTAGCATATGGTTTGTCTGTCCCCTACCTTCTAGAGAAAATTGGCCATCAGATAGTAATGCCCTAAATCTCTTACTATATGTCTACAACCCTCATTCTAGCTTTACCTAGCTATTTTCCTTCCCATCATCTACAACAGAGGTGCTGTATGGCCTCTTATCTATGCTCCATTACTCCACCTGTGTTTGGGTTACACTTATCCTCCTCATCTCCATTTCTTAAGTTCTTGGAGACCACTCATTAGTGGGATCTCTAACTTTCAGGTCAGATGTATTCCCACATCTCTGGGTTGTTTCTTATTTCTTCAGCACCCAGACATCTGATGTTCTTTTCTTTTTTTTTTTTTTTATTTTTATTTCTTTTCAGTGTAACTGTATTCATTGTTTTTGCACCGCACCCAGGGATCCATGCAATCCGTGCCCTTTTTAATACCCACCACCTGGTTCCCCCAACCTCCCCCCTGTCCCACTTCAAAACCCTCACATTGTTTTTCAGCATCCATAGTCTCTCATAGTTCACCTCCCCTTCCAATTTCCCTCAACTCCCTTCTCCTTTCCATCTCCCCTTGTCCTCCATGCTATTTGTTATGCTCCACAAATAAATGAAATCATATGATAATTGACTCTCTCTGCTTGACTTATTTCACTCAGCATAATCTCTTCCAGTCCCGTCCATGTTGCTACAAAAGTTGGGTATTCATCCTTTCTGATGGAGGCATAATACTCCATAGTGTATATGGACCAAATCTTCCTTATCCATTCGTCCGTTGAAGGGCATCTTGGTTCTTTCCACGGTTTGGCGACCGAGGCCATTGCTGCTATAAACATTGGGGTACAGATGGCCCTTCTTTTCACTACATCTGTATCTTTGGGGCAAATACCCAGTAGTACAATGGCAGGGTCATATGGAAGCTCTATTTTTAATTTCTTGAGGAATCTCCACACTGTTTTCCAAAGTGGCTGCACCAACTTGCATTCCCACCAACAGTGTAAGAGGGTTCCCCTTTCTCCACATCCCCTCCAACACATGTTGTTTCCTGTCTTGCTAATTTTGGCCATTCTAACTGGTGTAAGGTGGTATCTCAATGTGGTTTTAATTTGAATCTCCCTGATGGCTAGTGATGATGAACATTTTTTCATGTGTCTGATAGCCATTTGTATGTCTTCATTGGTGAAGTGTCTGTTCATATCTTCTGCCCATTTTTTTATATGAATGTCTGTTTTGTGTGTGTTGAGTTTGAGGAATTCTTAATAGATCCTGGATATCAACCTTTTGTCTGTACTGTCATTTGCAAATATCTTCTCCCATTCCATGGGTTGCCTCTTTGTTTTGTTGACTCTTTCCTTTGCTGTGCAGAAGCTTTTGATCTTGATGAAGTCCCCAAAATTCATTTTTGCTTTTGTTTCCTTTGCCTTTGGAGACATATCTTGAAAGAAGTTGCTGTGGCTATTTTCCTGAAGCTGTGTCAAAAAATTGAAGCAGAAGCAAAACTTCCAGACTCTTTCTATGAAGCCAGCATTACCCTGATCTCCAAACCAGGCAAAGACCCTACCAAAAAGGAGAATTTCAGACCAATATCACTGATGAATATGGATGCTAAGATTCTCAACAAGATCCTAGCAAACAGGATCCAACAGTACATTAAAAAGATTATCCATCAACACCAGGTGGGATTCATCCCTGGGCTACAAGGATGGTTCAACATTCGCAAATCAATCAAATTAATAAGAGAAGAGAGAAGAACCACATGGTCCTCTCAGTTGATGCAGAAAAAGCATTTGACAAAATCCAGCATCCATTCCTGATTAAAATGCTTCAAAGTATAGGATAGAGGGAACATTCCTGAACTTCATAAAATCTATCTATGAAAGACCCACAGCAAATATCACCCTCAATGGGAAAAAGCTTGCAGCCTTCCCACTGAGATCAACCACACGACAAGGATGCCCACTCTTACCACTCTTGTTCAACATACTATTAGAAGTCCTAGCAACAGCAATCAGACAACAAAGAGAAATAAAAGGTATCCAAATTGGCAATGAAGAAGTCAAACTCTCTCTTTGCAGATGTCATTTTCTTTTTAAAAATATTTTTTTAATTTATTTGAGAGAGACACGAGAGAGCACAAGAAGTGGGGTGAGGAGCAGAGGGAGAGAGAGAAGCAGACTCCCCACTGAGCATGGAGCCTGATGCGGGGCTTGATCCCAGGACCCTGAGATCATGACCCGAGCTGAAGGCAGATGCCCAACTGACTGAGCCACCCAGGCACCCCCTGATGGTATTTTCAACATCATTATACCAAGGTCTATTCACATGTGCAAATAGCCCTCACAGAGAGGCCCCAAAATGACTTTCTCCCGCTCTGCCTTGTAGGTAATCCACTTCTAACCTCTGGGCAACACTGACTCTCCTTTTTGCCTTGAGAAATGCTAAAAGCACAGGTTGATCCCAATACAGCCTCTTCCCTTTCTTTCATGTAACTCTCACAGACTCCTTTCACCAGTCTCTCAGTCTTTAGATTCATAAGTCATGAATCAAATCTAAGGCAACTGTTAAACTCCCTACCCAAATTAAGTGGACACTTTTTAAACTCTCTCTCTTAGGGTGAAGAGGAGGCATCACTCCACCCATCTCTTTTGGAAGAACTGGGATTCCCAGCATTCCAAATCTGTCTTTAAATATCTTTCTGAATCTTCTATTTGGATTCCTTATCACCAGTCTTGCGTCTAAGGGTTTAGTACCCTCGTGCCTAAAACTCTTTTATGCCTTTGTAGGAAGTGAAGAGCTCAGTTGTATAACAGTTTTTTTTTCAAAGGTTTTATTCATTTATTTGATAGAGAGAGATCATAGGTAGGCAGAAAGGAAGGCAGAGAGAGAGGGAGAAGCAGGCTCCCCGCTGAGCAGAGAGCCCTATGTGGCGCTCAATGTGGGGCTCCATCCCAGGACCCTGAGATCATGACCCGAGCCAAAGGCAGAGGCTTAACCCACTGAGCCATCCAGGTGCCCCTGTATAACAGTTTTTGATGACCTCCTTCACACATTCTTTATATGGTCTCACAACCTCTTTAGAATATATACTATTTATAGCTTCATGGTGTATCACCAGTAACTTCCACTTAATAAAAGAATAGTTCTGTAAAGAAAAATTGGAGCGGGGTGCTTGGGAGGCTCAGTCAATGAAGTGTCGGCTTTCAGCTCAGGTCTTGATCTCAGGTTCCTGGGACTGAACCCCACATTGGGCACTATGCTTGTTGGGGAGTCTCCATGTTCTCCCTCTGTTCTCTCTCTCTCTTCCAGATAAATAAAATCTTAAAAAAAAGAAAGAAAGACTGGAGTGAATAATATGGAAGAAGGAATGTTGACCAGGCAAAAACATTTACCCAATCTATAGTACCATACCCACATGACCCACACATTTATATCTCTGGCCCATAACTCTTCAACTCTCCTCTGAGAAGATTCATCAATCCATCTGATAACTTGACTTTTCCATTTAGGTTACTCAAAGTATCTCCAATTCTAAAAGGCCAATACCATTCATAATCTGTTTTTCTAAATCTCATCTTCTTTCAGTGTCCTCTAACTTGGTGGATAACACCACAATTCAACTTTCTTTCATCCACTCAAGCTTATTATCAAGACCTACTTATTTTATTTCCTAAAAACATTGATAATATTTCCACATCTCTTGATTGGTATTGCTGTCATCTGAGCTCATCTGACCAACCACCATCTGCTACTTAACTGGCTTCTGACTCTTGACCAGCCTCAGGCTGTTTTCAGCACCGAAGCCTAAATCATCTTTAGTAAATCTAGTTTTCCCACCCATACTATGGTCCAGTCAGGAAGAGGAAACCACACAATGATTAGAACAGGGAATATTTGAAACAAACAATTGTTAACCATTTATAGGTAATTAGCTACTAAGGGAGGATAAATACTACAGAATACCCTAAGGCTACAGGGGAGAACCCAAACTTGGGAGACCGCCCTCCTACATAAAGTCAGGAATCCATCCTCTTGTGGGCAGGATGTGGTTGCAGCCCACTAGATGGCAAGGAAGTTCACTGGTTCACAGTTGGTGGGTTGAGGTTGACAGGCAGAAAACTGTGGGTTGAGGCTGGAAAGCTGAAAGCCTCCCATTGGGCTTTTTTTGTATTACATATCTAATTAAAATATTTAGTGGCCCCACTCTGTTCCTTTGCCTCATGACAAAAATAAAAAGTCCCCACTTTTTTGGCATAGAGCTCAATATTCTCCAAATATGTTTTCACACTGTATTTTCTATATTACTGATCACCATTTCTTTGTACAAATTCACCATTCCTCAGCTTTTTTTTCTGGGTTTCACCTTTGCCTCTACCTGGTATTTAGCATACTGATGGGAACCTGAAATGTTTGTTGAATGTTCTTTCAGCTTATTTCCACTTATCTTAATCAACCAATTCTGATTTTAAGTGTAGTAGTAAAGACATAATTACACAGGCACCTAGAGAGAAAATTTTCTGGTTACCTTCAAATAAATGTGGAGTACTCACAGGGTCTGAAGGTGTTCGCTAAGCAGAAGAAGTTTATCTCCCTTAGGAGCCATGAATATATCTTAAACACACACATACACAAATAATAATGCTTAGAAGGAGAAAAGCTCAGTAAAGATAAAATTGACTTAAGAGAGAGAAACAAACAAACAAAAAGACAAGAGGAAAATGAATGACAGACAACCCAAACCCAAAAGCATTGGAACAGTGGTAAGTAGCCAACTCACTGAGAGTATCAAAAAACAATGACTGGAAACAGCCCATTTTGCAAAGGAGTGGGCAGAAGACGCCTTAGCAAGGAAATATTGTGCCGACTACAACTTCCAAACAAACCACTCACATTCCTCATGTACCAGACACTGCAAAAAGATCACCTTTCCTAATTTTTACCCTTCTGTGAGGTGTAGGTAGTATTTCCATTTTTCAGAGTTAGAAATTAAGATTTGAAGATGCTATGTAAGGCACCCAAGATCTCACAGCTAGGGTTCTTCTTCACCTACCATCCCTCCTTTTTGTAAAACCAGGCATTTTGTTTATCCTTCATGATGCCAGGAGCTTCAGTCCCAGGGGATGAATCTGGATTGGTCTAAGACTCAGAATGCTGATAATCCCCCCAAGTGTTTGGGTAAGGAGTGTGTACATGACCCAATTCTATCTGAGGTTGTCCAAGGAGAAGGAGGCTCTGAGGCTTCCAGGAAAGGATTCGCCCCACTCAAAAAGAGATCCAAAGAAGAGACAGTCTTTCCTTTAACTGGATGCTACTGGGGCTGACTGGGACATGGGTTATAATTTCCAGCTGTCCCCTGAGGACAAATCCAAAACACTAAGGAATGCTAAAAGCAAATAAACAAATAATCACTTACTTACTTAATTAATTAAGACAAAGATGGGGTGTGTGGGTCGCTCAGTCAGTTAAGGCATCTGTATTCTGCTCAGATCATGATCCTCGGGTCCTGGGATCAAGTCTCACATTGGGCTCCCTGCTCAGTGAGGAGTCTGCTTCTCCCTCTGTCCCTCCTCCCTGTTTGTGCATGTGCTCTCTCTCTCTCAAATAAACAAAATCTTAAAAAAAAATAAAATAAGACAAAGGATCTAGGTGTGTGATGACTTTCTGAAGTGACAAATTAACTCACTCTGAAACCACTTTCCCTGCCGACTTCTTTAATTTCTTTACTGCGTGAGGTGCGTGAGTTGGGGTTTTGAGTTCCTTGCACCCTAACGAATGTTAACTGATAAAGCAAGGACTTAAATCCAGGTCTTTTATACTCCAAACTCTGTGTTCTTTATAACCACACATGCCTTGCCTGCTGATGTTCCCAACAACGACCCCAGCTCATGAACGCAAAGGTAAATGGTATCATACACACCACCTTATTTTCTTAAGCAAAAGAGATACATATCAGCAATTTCAGAAATGGATTTTTTAAAAGCACCTCATGACTTAAAAGGATAAACTCCAATTTCTTAAGATCCGCTCATTTAAAAGGGATTCCTCTTCATCCTACAGGATTCCCTAGATGTTACTGGTGGTGACGCCCAGCCCAAATCTGTCATTCTGTGAAGTCTTCAGAGTCCCCATATACTGGGTGTTAGTGAATTTTAGATATTTCGTAAGTACCATGAAAGACGTCAGCTCCTTGCAAGATAAATGTGATGTGAGGCCAAAGTAACATTATTCATCAAATTGAGTAACCTATTATAATGGCTTATAATGATGATGATTTATTTTTAGTGCTCCCTCACTTACTCTGATAATAATTCAGATGACTGAAATAGAGTATAGTTGATATAATGTATACATTATACAACCAAGCAGTTGACTTGATGTGCCTCTTAATGGTCAAGAGTCATTATGGTTATTGAAGAAAGAGATACTGAATATAATAACTGGTATGAATTTTAATCTATAACTGTATGAGGGCACTAAAATAGATGGGTGGCTTTAAAAAGAAAAGGCAGGGAAAAAGCTTTATAGAGTCCATGTTTTTTAAAAGAAACAACCTGGGTGGCTCAGTGGGTTAAGCCTCTGCCTTTGGCTCAGGTCATGATCCCAGGGTTCTGGGATCGAGCCCCGCATCGGGCTCTCTGCTCAGCGGGGACCCTGCTTCCCCCTGTCCCTCTGCCTGCCTCTCTGCCTACTTGTGATCTCTCTGTCAAATAAATAAACTCTTAAAAAAAAAAAAAAAGAACCAACCTGTTAGACAACTTGATCTCTCATCCTAAATTTGAATCTGGAAATTCCCTAGGTCAGAAATATAGTGATACTGTAGAAAGAAGAACCAGCAGTGGAAGATATCTTTCTTCCTCAAAAAAAGATGCACAATTAAAGATATGCAAGATGTACACAGGACAAAAGCCAGTTAGTGATACTGTAGCAGGATTATAAATAAGCTTGAAGGAGATGTGAACCTATTCAGTAGTTTCTTGCAACTCATGATTTGTGGACTTTCTCCAGATGTCTTCTGATGTGACAAGACCACTGAAACCATCTTGTAAGTAAGGGATTCATAAACAATTATGAAGGATGGCAGAACACATTTTTAAGTGAGAGAAAGTTTATATACAAACATAGGAAGAAAGAATGAGTAACTTACATATTGGTAGCATTTGAGTACGCTTGTTACTGAAGATAATATTTGGAGACAGAAAAAGGAAGGAAGTTGGTGAGATACTGAAGAGATATGGAGATGTGTCCAGGAGATACAGGAATAGGCCACTCAAATTAAAGTGTTATTCGGGCTTTTACCTGAGAGGTATCACTGTATCAGTGGAAAGAAACTTGGGGTTAGAATCTGAAGACCTGGAGTTGACCATTTATTCCATTACTGCCTCTTTATCTGTAATATTGGGATGAAGAGAATTTCTAACCTGCGTTGTCACTATGCAAATTAAGTGGGATAAGTTATGCAGGTATATCTAGCTTAGTACTTGACACGGAGAAAGTTCCATGTGTTCCTTCTTGCAAGTTACCCAGAATTAAAGCATGCACAACCCAAACATGTTTATTACTGACTTACTTCTTGATAAGACACTATAAATAAAGGTTAGGACCCATTAGAAAGTCAGCCAGGTAGAAATGCGTGGGCGTACTGAGTAGCCAGAAATCATATCACATCTTAGGTCTTGAATACCTTTCTTCCTAAATCGGTTATTTGATTTTTGAAGTGAATAGACTTCAACTGTTTTGAACTGAGGAAGTCCTGTGGGGCTAACGCCTTCCACAGAAACCCACCAGCCCCATACCCAGCAAGAAGGTAACCACAGGGGGTCTGGCAGGGCTTCCTTTATTATACCATTGGCATTCAACAGGTGGCGCCATGCTAGATAGTCTATAAATGGTTTTCATGTCCAAGGGCTCTTTCTTCCAAAGTTTCTACTGAGCAGTAACCGGCACTGTAATCAAGCTGACATCACAATTTATCTTGCTCCCAACCACTGTAATTCCTCTCATTGCCCACAGAGTCTTGTGGCCCAATTGCTTTCAAAGATCTTCTCAGGAAATGCTCTGTGAGCAAATTAAAGGGAAGGCAGAAATAACTGACAATTATCTATGCACCAAAGAGCACGTTGCCAAGTTCTCTTGTGGTCACAAAGAGGAAGCATTCAAAATGATGGAGGGAGTCAGGATGCACACCCCACAGCCCCAGTGGCTGCAGCGGTAGGGAGAGGCATACGGTGGCGAGGAGCGAGGTATGTGTGGACATCAGAGGATCCTGAGGTGTTAACCTAGACTAAAAGCTTTCATCCTTAATTTCCTCATCTATGAAATCAGGATAATTACCATGCTTTTCCAAAGGCAGAAAGAATGCTAGAAGGCAGATTTTTATATTTCAAAAGAACACTGTCCAGTAGAACTTTCAGTGACGGTGGAAATGTTCTACATATCTCCACCATCTCACATGGTGGCCATTGGTCCCACGTTGCTATTAAGTATGTGCACTGTGGTTAGTGTGACTGATGACCTGAATTTGTAACTTTAATTTTAATTCAAACAGCCACACGTGCATAGTAGCTACTTCATGGAATAACACGGAGAAGTTATCCAATCCAAACTACCCTTCTTAAGCCACATTCTTTGTATAAGTGTCTCACACCTATAATCCAGTATTTGTCTGGACACCTCCAATGATGAGAAGATCATGGTTTCCCAAGACGGTCCCTTCCCTCCGGGCTCCTGTGAAGAGAAAGGTAAACTTACCATTGCCTTCAAGTCAGGCTTTTGACATCTCTCACCCGTCATCCCAGTCCTTCCTTATGGGACACCCATAGAGCTAATTCCTCAATCTAGCTGCAATGCAGTGGGAGGAGGGAGTTTTTGAGAACTTGGAAACATTTACTACGTCACTGGTTAGTCTCTATTCTAGACAAAACATGGTTTGAATACTATCTAGTGCTTAAGAGCACATCTTCTGGGATTAGACTGCCTGGGTTCTATATTTTAGCTTTATTATTTACCACATACACAACAGAGGATGCGTTAGCAATCATAATTCCATTTGTGATTTCCCTCATCTGTAAGAGCATAGGAGAGCTGAAAGAATTAAATAGGTCTGAACATGTATACCATTCGTTGAGTGTATGGCCCATTGTAAACATTGTAAAAGTATGAGCACCTTATTGTTATTGGTCTCCCCTGGACATGCTCCCATTTACGAATGTCATCTTAAAATGCAATATCCAGAACGGTGAAGGTGTGTACACAAGTGCTTCATAAACCAAAGGACTGTAAAGTGTATGGGGTCTTGGTTGTGCTCTTATTGTTATGGTTGCTAGGGCTTCCCCTCTCCTCTTCATGTCTTATGTTAGTTGACATGGTGTTTTGAGATTCTTCTATATCCTAAAGTAATACAACCACTTAAAAAAAAAAGAGAGAGAGATTATATTTATTTATTTGACAGAGAAAAAGACAGTGAGAGAGGGGCACAAGCAGGGGGAGTGGGAGAGGGAAGCAGTCTTCTCACTGATCAAGGAGCCTGTTGTGGGGCTCGATCCCAGGACCCTGGGATCATCACCTGAGCCGAAGGCAGATGTTTAATGACTGAGACAACAAGGTACCTCAATACAACAACTTCCTGGCTGGAAGAATCTAGGACATTTTATGGGTTCAAGCCTGACACAGAGAGAAGCTTTCACAAACATTTGTAATTAAAATATTACCATATTTCCCAGTCTCTGTTTGTGAACTGTTCCCTTCCATCAGGCCAGATGCCAGAAAGAGTTGGAAGAAAAATGCTTGAAAGGGTATAGCCACATGAATTTCTCTTCTTTCATATGGCAGAATTTATAACTGCACTTCAGCCAAGAAGTAATTTACTTACATTTTACATATCAGTGAGACTGGGAAAAATAATTATGGACAATCAAAAATAAATAGAACAACAAAACAGTATTAATGGAAGTATATGAACACCAAAACCATAGCTTCAAGTGGTAGTTCACAGCAGGGAGGAGGGCAGAGCCAGGGCTGTGCTAAAGTCTGCTCAAAGTGGCTTGAGAGAGCTAATTATTAAACTTTCAGGAACTTGGCAAGCTGGTTGATTTCACAGTGGTAGCGACTTGAAATTGGCCATCGTGGGAGTTTTCATATCATGGAAACCAACAAAGGCTCTGTCTCCCACCATCACCATCTTGAGCTTCTTTCTTATTCCAATCTCCCTTGCTTCATATGTATCTCATTTCTGCCTTTAATGCAAAAATAAAAGACATCTTCTTAATTGAGTTTAGCAAGACATTTTGGATGCTCTGATATTACCAGATTATCTTGGACTCAATGGAATAATCAAGCACCCAAAGAAGAAAACTTTAGAAACTGTATTTGAAATATCTTTGCTGACATATCTAGTGGACTAAAATTTCCTTGCATTAAGTATGTGCACCGGATTGGCAGTTAGAAACTGAGTTCTAATTCTGCCTGTGTCACCTGATTCATGGTGGAATCCTGGGGAAATCAAGCAGCCTTGAATTAGTCACTGGGGCAGTGGTTATCTTCTCAAGTCTTTTCTGACATGTAGGTTAACTGGAGAATTGATTATATTAGCAAATATAAAATAGAATTTCATGAAAGTCTCCTTGATGGCCAGCTTCACTAGGATACTGGCCATGTGAATTCTACCATGAAAGGCAAGTGCATTCTCGGAGGCAATAGCCAGTCTTAGCTTGAAAGAGCCATGAAATAATACCAAAGAAGCGATACCAATCATCATTTCCAGCAGGGGAAATATGAGACCGGAGGCAGCAGACAGAAGATCTGCTGAAGCCACGTAGATCTTTGTGGTCTGTAAAGGATCCACCAGTTCTCATCCAAGGCAGGAGTGAGATGTCTATTGCAAATGCAATGTTGATCAAAGGGGAGAAAAATCAAATTTCTGAACTGATATAAAAATAGATGGATTTGGGGAAGATACAGATACACAGTTAACCTTGAATAGCACAGGTCTATAGGTTTGAACTATGAAGTGTCCACTTAAAGGCAATTTTTTACAGTATAGTTTTGTAAATGTATTTTCTCTTCTTTATGATTTTCTTGACATTTTCTTTTCTCTATCTTAACTTATTGTAAGAATATAGTATATAATGTATATCACACACAAAATATGTATTAATTGACTGTTTATGTTACTGATAAAGATTCCAGTCAAATAGTAGTAGGCTACTAGCAGGTACATTTGGGGGGACTCAAAAGTTAGAATTTTAGCTGCACAGAAGGTCAATGTTCCTAACAACCGCATCGTTCAAGGGTCAACAGTAATTTGGAATTATAGAACGAACCATCATTCCAACTGCAAAAACAATACATGGCATAAATTGAACCTGGAGTGTGGCATTTTCCCACTGGATATGATGGCTTAATTTTGCCAGCACTGTCGTAAGGGCTGTGGCTTGGTCAGACTCCAGTCTGTTGCCCTGTTTAGAGCAGCCAAGTGCTCGTCATGAGACCTGTATCCAAGTCCACACTTGCCTTTACATCTAGCAAAGCCACCACACGACCCCCAGCATCACAGACACTATATTGCCTGCCTCACTAAGACATTCTGTTCTCCTTTGTTGAACGGACTCCTCACCGCTAAGGTTGAACAAAAACTTGTCCCTGGGGTGCCAGGGTGGCTCAGTGGGTTAAAGCCTCTGCCTTTGGCTCAGGTCATGATCCCAGGATTTTGGGATAGAGCCCTGCATCGGGCTCTCTGCTCCGCAGGGAGCCTGCTTCCTCCTCTCTCTCTCTGTCTGCCTCTCTGCCTACTTGTGATCTCTATCTGTCAAATAAATAAATAAAATCTTTAAAAAAATGTCTTGTCCCTGAAGAACTGCATCCTTCCATTTTTTTTCCCTCTCACAATGAGCATTCATTTTCTGCAGAGAAACCCATGTTAGACCTTGTATTGGGGAACATCTATCTTATTTTTCCCACTGCCTCCTTCTTATTGACTGAAGGTCAGACTCAAAAGTACCAAGGAATGAGGAACCAGAAAGGCAATGGAGGGTTCAAGAAAAAAGTCAGAGGGACCAGGGTGCCTGCTTTCTAGGTGGAAGGTCAGTTGACTTAAGAGCACATAATTGGGCTGAATAACTGGAGGTAGATATAAGATTCAAAGGGACCAAGAATCACTGAAGTCTTTTATCTTTCTATAAGTATGTTAAGATACATTCTGTATGCTGAATACTTGACCCTGGGAATCCTGAATAAAATTATATTTGACAGCACTTAGCAAGTGCTGTATTGTGGGATTTTGGAAGCCAGTGATTTCAGAGTAATTATGATGTTACATGGAATGAGATTTTAGGGCAACCTTTATCCCGTCTTGTAATTTCTTTTTGCTGTCTGTGTAAAGCAGGGAACCATTCCCTTCAAATGCTGAAGTTCTGGTTTGTTATTCTGTGAGATGTTACTCAGAATTTTGTGTTTGTAAACCTCTTTGTAATCAATTATTAATCTCTTCCAGGATCACTCTTCAGTTATAAGAATTCCTTCTCTTCTTTCTGCATTTTTTTTATTTAGTCAAAAAAACTATAGAGCGATAATATTAATTTTATAAAATAAAAGTCAAGCATAACTTTTAAACCCTAATACAACTTTTCTTATTTGCATATGCTTGTCTAGCTTTTGCCTTTATGAGTAAATGCTGCAACTGAACGCTATATAAAATTCAATATTTTTAAGTTAGCATTGTATCAGGAAAATGACGTTTTTCCTATGTAATTTTGACATATCATTTTAAGCTGGCTATATTTATGCAAACCAATGTATCATAATACACACAATAACTCTTCATAATTGAATATTATCGTTGTTTCCCATTTCCACTGTTATAATGAAGGCTGAAGTGAAGACGTCCTTGGAATGAGAGTTTCTTCTTCATCTTCACTTCCCCTAGCATGGAATAGGTTAGGCAATAGGCACAACTAAATATTATAAATATAATATAAATACTTGAAATGTTAATAAATGAATGGTAGTTTTGGTTCCTTCTAATGAACTATTTCTTTAGGATGAATTTCCAAGAATAAGAGAGATCACTGGGTCAAAGGAAATAAACATTCTGAAATTCTTAATACATACTTGAATGTTGCTTTTTCAAAGAGTTGTATCAATTCCTTAAAGCTTTCCCAATTATTACTATTTCAAATCTTGGCTTGGTTATCAAAATGGTGCCTCTACTTTATTTAATTTGCATCCTGGAATGTACATTACCTCATATTGTTCATAGTTATTTTATGTGCCTGTTTCCCCCACTGGATGTCTGAAGAGCATCTTACTCTGTTTCCAATTCCTGGTACCCTGCATAGGGCATGGTATGTAGTTGATACTCAATGAATATTAAGTCAATGAATTGCAAGACATTTTTTTTAATATTTTAGTTAAATTTATTTAAAATTTTTATATTAATAAGATAAATATATTCCTCAAATTTATATATTTTTTAAAATTTTTTATTTTTTATAAACATATATTTTTATCCCCAGGGGTACAGGTCTGTGAATCACCAGGTTTACACACTTCACAGCACTCACCAAAGTACATACCCTCCCCAATGTCCATAATCCCACCCCCTTCTCCAAAACCCCCTCCCCCCAGCAACCCTCAGTTTGTTTTGTGAGATTAAGAGTCACTTATGGTTTGTTTCCCTCCCAAACCCATCTTGTTTCATTTATTCTTCTCGTACCCACTTAAGCCCCCATGTTGCATCACCACTTCCTCATATCAGGGACATCATAGGATAGTTGTCTTTCTCTGCTTGACTTATTTCGCTAAGCATGATACGCTCTAGTTCCATCCATGTTGTCGCAAATGGCAAGATTTCATTTCTTTTGATGGCTGCATAGTATTCCATTGTGTATATATACCACATCTTCTTGATCCATTCATCTGTTGATGGACATCTAGGTTCTTTCCATAATTTGGCTATTGTGGACATTGCTGCTATAAACATTCGGGTGCACGTGCCCCTTTGGATCACTACGTTTATATCTTTAGGGTAAATACCCAATAGTGCAATTGCTGGGTCATAGGGCAGTTCTATTTTCAACATTTTGAGGAACCTCCATGCTGTTTTCCAGAGTGGCTGCACCAGCTTGCATTCCCACCAACAGTGTAGGAGGGTTCCCCTTTCTCCGCATCCTTGCCAGCATCTGTCATTTCCTGACTTGTTGATTTTAGCCATTCTGACTGGTGTGAGGTGATATCGCATTGTGGTTTTGATTTGTATTTCCCTGATGCCGAGTGATATGGAACACTTTTTCATGTGTCTGTTGGCCATCTGGATGTCTTCTTTGCAGAAATGTCTGTTCATGTCCTCTGCCCATTTCTTGGGTGTTCTTTGGGTGTTGAGTTTGCTAAGTTCTTTATAGATTCTGGACACTAGTCCTTTATCTGATATGTCGTTTGCAAATATCTTCTCCCATTCAGTCAGTTGTCTTTTGATTTTGTTAACTGTTTCCTTTGCTGTGCAAAAGCTTTTGATCTTGATGAAATCCCAATAGTTCATTTTTGCCCTTGCTTCCCTTGCCTTTGGCGTTGTTCCTAGGAAGATGTTGCTACGGCAGAGGTCGAAGAGGTTGCTGCCTGTGTTCTCCTCAAGGATTTTGATGGATTCCTTTCGCACATTGAGGTCCTTCATCCATTTTGAGTCTATTTTTGTGTGTGGTGTAAGGAAATGGTCCAATTTCATTTTTCTGCATGTGGCTGTCCAATTTTCCCAGCACCATTTATTGAAGAGGCTGTCTTTTTTCCATTGGACATTCTTTCCTGCTTTGTCAAAGATTAGTTGACCATAGAGTTGAGGGTCTATTTCTGGGCTCTCTATTCTGTTCCATTGATCTATGGGTCTGTTTTTGTGCCAGTACCATGCTGTCTTGATGATGACAGCTTTGTAATAGAGCTTGAAGTCCGGAATTGTGATGCCACCAACGTTGGCTTTCTTTTTCAATATCCCTTTGGCTATTCGAGGTCTTTTCTGGTTCCATATAAATTTTAGAATTATTTGTTCCATTTCTTTGAAAAAGATGGATGGTACTTTGATAGGAATTGCATTAAATGTGTAGATTGCTTTAGGTAGCATAGACATTTTCACAATATTTATTCTTCCAATCCAGGAGCATGGAACATTTTTCCATTTCTTTGTGTCTTCCTCAATTTCTTTCATGAGTACTTTATAGTTTTCTGAGTATAGGTTCTGTGTCTCTTTGGTTAGGTTTATTCCTAGGTATCTTATGGTTTTGGGTGCAATTGTAAATGGGATTGACTCCTTAATTTCTCTTTCTACTATCTTGCTGTTGGTGTAGAGAAATGCAACTGATTTCTGTGCATTGATTTTATATCCTGACACTTTACTGAATTCCTGTACAAGTTCTAGCAGTTTTGGAGTGGAGTCTTTTGGGTTTTCCACATATAGTATCATATCATCTGCGAAGAGTGATAATTTGACTTCTTCTTTGTTGATTTGGATGCCTTTAATTTCCTTTTGTTGTCTGATTGCTGAGGCTAGGACCTCTAGTACTATGTTGAATAGCAGTGGTGATAATGGACATCCCTGCCGTGTTCCTGACCTTAGCATTGAGAATGATATTTGTGGTGGGTTTTTCATAGATGGCTTTGATGATATTGAGGTATGTGCCCTCTATCCCTACACTTTGAAGAGGATGCTGTACTTTGTCAAATGCTTTTTCAGCATCCATTGAGAGTATCATATGGTTCTTGTTCTTTCTTTTATTGATGTGTTGTATCACATTGACTGATTTGCGGATGTTGAACCAACCTTGCAGCCCTGGAATAAATCCCACTTGGTCGTGGTGAATAATCCTTTTGATGTACTGTTGAATCCTATTGGCTAGTATTTTGTTGAGTATTTTCGCATCTGTGTTCATCAAGGATATTGGTCTATAGCTCTCTTTTTTGGTGGGATCCTTGTCTGGTTTTGGGATCAAGGTGATGCTGGCCTCATAAAATGAGTTTGGAAGTTTTCCTTCCATTTCCAATTTTTGGAACAGTTTCAGGAGAATAGGAATTAGTTCTTCTTTAAATGTTTGGTAGAATTCCCCCGGGAAGCCGTCTGGCCCTGGGCTTTTGTTTGTTTGGAGATTTTTAATGACTGTTTCAATCTCCTTACTGGTTATGGGTCTGCTCAGGCTTTCTATTTCTTCCTGGTTCAGTTGTGGTAGTTTATATGTTTCTAGGAATGCATCCATTTCTTCCAGATTGTCAAATTTATTGGCGTAGAGTTGCTCATAGTATGTTCTTATAATAGTTTGTATTTCTTTGGTGTTAGTTGTGATTTCTCCTCTTTCATTCATGATTTTATCTATTTGGGTCCTTTCTCTTTTCTTTTTGATAAGTCGGGCCAGGGGTTTATCAATTTTATTAATTCTTTCAAAGAACCAGCTCCTACTTTCGTTGATTTGTTCTATTGTTTTTTTGGTTTCTATTTCATTGTTTTCTGCTCTGATCTTTATGATTTCTCTTCTCCTGCTGGGCTTAGGGTTTCTTTCTTGTTCTTTCTCCAGCTCCTTTAGGTGTAGGGTTAGGTTGTGTACCTGAGACCTTTCTTGTTTCTTGAGAAAGGCTTGTACTGCTATATATTTTCCTCTCAGGACTGCCTTTGTTGTGTCCCACAGATTTTGAACCGTTGTATTTTCATTATCATTTGTTTCCATGATTTTTTTCAATTCTTCTTTAATTTCCCGGTTGACCCATTCATTCTTTAGAGGATGCTGTTTAGTCTCCATGTATTTGGGTTCTTTTCAAACTTCCTTTTGTGGTTGAGTTCTAGCTTTAGAGCATTGTGGTCTGAAAATATGCAGGGAATGATCCCAATCTTTTGATACCGGTTGAGTCCTGATTTAGGACCGAATATGTGATCTATTCTGGAGAATGTTTCATGTGCACTAGAGAAGAATGTGTATTCTGTTGCTTTGGGCTGAAATGTTCTGAATATATCTGTGATGTCCATCTGGTCCAGTGTGTCGTTTAAGGCCTTTATTTCCTTGCTGATCTTTTGCTTGGATGATCTGTCCATTTCAGTGAGGGGAGTGTTAAAGTCCCCTACTATTATTGTATTATTGTTGATGTGTTTCTTTGATTTTGTTATTAATTGGTTTATATAGTTGGCTGCTCCCACGTTGGGGGCATAGATATTTAAAATTGTTAAATCTTCTTGTTGGACAGACCCTTTGAGTATGATACAGTGTCCTTCCTCATCTCTTATTATGGTCTTTGGCTTAAAATCTAATTGATCTGATATAAGGATTGCCACTCCTGCTTTCTTCTGATGTCCATTAGCATGGTAAATTCTTTTCCACCCCCTCACTTTAAATCTGGAGGTGTCTTCGGGCTTAAAATGAGTTTCTTGGAGGCAACATATAGATGGGTTTTGTTTTTTTATCCATTCTGATACCCTGTGTCTTTTGACAGGGGCATTTAGCCCATTCACATTCAGGGTAACTATTGAGAGATATGAATTTAGGGCCATTGTATTGCCTGTAAGGTGACTGTTACTGTATATGGTCTCTGTTCCTTTCTGATCTACCACTTGTAGGCTCTCTCTTTGCTTAGAGGACCCCTTTCAAGATTTCCTGTAGAGCTGGTTTGGTGTTTGCAAATTCTTTCAGTTGTTGTTTGTCCTGGAAGCTTTTAATCTCTCCTTCTATTTTCAATGATAGCCTAGCTGGATATAGTATTCTTGGCTGCATGTTTTTCTCGTTTAGTGCTCTGAAAATATCATGCCAGCTCTTTCTGGCCTGCCAGGTCTCTGTGGATAAGTCAGCTGCCAATCTAATATTTTTATCATTGTATGTTACAGACTTCTTTTCCCGGGCTGCTTTCAGGATTTTCTCTTTGTCACTGAGACTTGTAAATTTTACTATTAGGTGACGGGGTGTGGGCCTATTCTTATTGATTTTGAGGGGCGTTCTCTGAACCTCCTGAATTTTGATGCTCATTCCCTTTGCCATATTGGGGAAATTCTCCCCAATAATTCTCTCCAGTATACCTTCTGCTCCCCTCTCTCTTTCTTCTTCTTCTGGAATCCCAATTATTCTAATGTTGTTTCGTCTTATGGTGTCATTTATCTCTCAAATTCTCCCCTTGTGGTCCAGTAGCTGTTTGTCCCTCTTTTGCTCAGCTTCTTTATTCTCTGTCATTTGGTCTTCTATATCACTAATTCTTTCTTCTGCCTCACTTATCCTAGCAGTGAGAGCCTCCATTTTTGATTGCACCTCATTAACAGCTTTTTTGATTTCAACTTGGTTCGATTTTAGTTCTTTTATTTCTCCAGAAAGGGTTTTTATATCTCTCGAGAGGGTTTCTCTAATATTTTCCATGCCTTTTTCAAGCCCGGCTAGAACCTTGAGAATTGTCATTCTGAACTCTAGATCTGACATATTACCAATGTCTGTATTGATTAGGTCCCTAGCCTTCGGTACTGCCTCTTGTTCTTTTTTTTTGTGTTGAATTTTTCCGTCTTGTCATTTTGTCCAGAAAAGAGTATATGATTGGGCAAGTAAAATACTAAAAGGGTGGCAACAACCCTAGGAAAATATGCTTTAACCAAATTAGAAGAGATCCAAAATCGTGAGGGGGGAGAAAGGGGATAAAAAGAGGTTCAAAAAGGAAGAAAGAAAAAAAAAAAAAAAAAAAAAGAAAAAAAAAAAAAAAAAGAAAAGAAAAGAATTAAAAAAAAGAAAACAAATAAGAAAAATATAAAAAAGAAAAAATATATATATTAGATAAACTAGTTAAAAAACTTTAAAAAAGAAAAAGGTAAAAATTTAAAAAAAAATTTTACCAGAAGGCGAGAAAAAAACAAAAAATAAAAAAGAAAAAAATTAAATTAACTGCAAGACTAAAAAAAATCACAGGGAAAAAGCCATGAGTTCCGGGCTTTGCTTTCTCCTCCTCTGGAATTCTGCTGCTCTCCTTGGTATTGAAACCGCACTCCTTGGTAGGTGAACTTGGTCTCGGCTGGATTTCTTGTTGATCTTCAGGGGGAGGGGCCTGTTGTAGTGATTCTCAAGTGTCTTTGCCCCAGGCGGAATTGCACCGCCCTTACCCGGGGGCCGGGGTGAGTAATCCGCTCAGGTTTGCTTTCAGGAGCTTTTGTTCCCTGAGCGCTTTCCGTAGAGTTCCAGAGGACGGGAATACAAATGGTGGCCTCCTGGTCTCCAGCCCGGAGGAGTCGAGAGCCCGGGCCCCACTCCTCAGTGCACCCTCAGAGAACAGCGCCCAGTCACTCCCGTCTGCCTGACCTCTGGCCGCGCTCCGAGCTCACCGAGCCTGCGACCGGTTCAAGGTAACACCGAGCTGCGAGCTTACTGTCGGCTCTGTCTCTGTAGCCGGCTTTCCCGTTCCAATACCCACAAGCTCTGCGACACTCAGACACCCCTGATCCTTCTGTGACCCTGCGGGACCTGAGGCCACGCTGACCCCACGTGGGTTTCGCCCCGGGTAGCCTCTGGAGCGATGTCCCTCAGCGGAACAGACTTTTAAAAGTCCTGATTTTGTGCGTCGTTGCTCCGCTGCTTGCCGGGAGCCAGCCCCTCCCCCCGTGGTCTATCTTCCCGTCGTTTTGGATTCACTTCTCCGCCAGTCCTACCTTTCAGAAAGTGGTTGTTTTTCTGTTTCCAGAATTGCTGTTCTTCTTCTCTTCAATCTGCCGATGGATTTTCAGGTGTTTGCAATCTTTAGATAAGCTATCTAGCTGATCTCCGGCTAGCTGAAGTAGTCTCAGCCTGCTACTTCTCCGCCATCTTGACTCCTCCTCCCTCCGAATTGCAAGACATTTTTGACCATCTATGCTGTGTAATTTAATTTTTTAGACTAGCTAAAAGAGTAGATAAAGCAGTATTAGTTAAAGCAAAATTTTGACTCTGGTTTTTATGCCTATCGGACCAAGTGGATTAAGATCTATAAAATGGAGATATTAATATCTATTGTCTCATAGAGTTATGACAAGGATTACATGAGCTAATATAAATAAGTGCTTGGCTCAGTGAAAACACTCAACAAATATTACCTCCTTTTATCTGGGGCCATTTATCTATGGAGTCTTCCTGCTTACTTTATAAAATTGAATGAGATTTTATAGTCCTGCAAATATTATTTCTTGTTTGTTTTGTCAAATTTAGTGAGAATTTTTTAGTATTGTGTACTTTTACATATTAAGTTTTATTTTTATTATCAGATTAATGTATTTTTAAAATATTTTATGTATTTAAAATACATAAAGTGGTCTTTTATTCAGTGATGTTTTTCCTTCACGATCAAATTGAAAAGGTCTTGATCATTTCACAAATTACTTGGTTAATATTTTAAATTGTACTGTATGTTTTCATTTACATTTTTAATTTATTTTTAGAGAGAAAGCAAAGACCAGAATGGGGGCTAGGGAGGCGGGTGGGAGGGAGAAGAGAGAGAATCTTCAGTAGGCTCCATACCCAGCACAGAGCCTGACTGGGGCTGGATTCCATGATCCTGAGATCATGACCTGAGCCCAGATCAAGAGTCAGATGCTTAATCCACTGAGCCTCTCAGGCGTCATTGTGAGTATGCTTTTAAAACTAAAATTTAAAATCTAATTCAGCACTTTAAGGTAAAGTTAAAATGTAACTTTAATATATTTAGGCATATATTGTAATATACAAACCTAAAGAATTACCCTCCCCTCCTTCAATTTGCTATCTCATTGTTAATTAATGGTTCTTTCTTATTTTCTTGATTTTAACATGTTAAGCATTTATGCAATGTTTCACATATTGATCCATTCCTGAGGACTTACATTTTCATTTTGGTGCCAGTGCCACACTACTTAATCGACTTTGCTTTATAATGTATTTTGATATTTAATTGCTTAGGGTCCTCCCTGTGCCCTCTTTCCACAGTGATCTTACTTGGAACTGTCTTTTGCACTTCCTGTCTCACCAGTGTAAAGTAAGTTTGGTTGGAGTTTTGATTCGAATTGTTTTAAATGTATGAATTAACATGGTCTGCCTATTAAAGAAAATAAGAATCTTCACTTTTGGAAACGATTAACAAAAATATGTAAAATATACATGTCCTCTTTCCTTAGATTTCCTCGTAAGTCTTTTATGGTTTTGATTTTATGAACTGTAATCTGTTTTGCCATTTTTTTTAAGTGAATTTGATACATATATTCTTTTTTTAAAAAAATATTTTATTTATTTATTTGACAGACAGAGATCAGAAGCAGGCAGAGAGGCAGGCAGAGAGAGAGGAGGAAGCAGGTTCCCTGCCGAGCAGAGAGCCAGGTGCAGGGCTCTATCCGAGGACCCTTAGATCATGACCCGAGCTGAAGGCAGAGGCTTTAACCCGCTGAACCGCCCAGGCACCCCTGATACATATATTCTAATGCAATCAATTTTTGAGCATTTCTTTTCTGTCTAAGCATTTCAATAAATGCTTATTTATAATTCTAGCATGTTGTTTATTTTTCATGGGTGTAATCATGCTGTCCACGAATATTCATCCCTTTGCCTTCTTTCTCAATGGGGAGTTCTTGTTCAATGATTATTATTATGGTTTAATAGGTACAGAATTTCCCTTTTGCAATGTGAAGAAAGTTCTGGAGCTAGATGTTGGTGATGGGTACGCAACAATATGAATGCATTTAATGCCGCTGAACCGCACACTTCAAGATGTTTAAACAGTGAATTTCATTGAAATTCACTGAAACAGTGAATTATGTATATTTTGCCACAATTTAAAATAAATTTAAGAAATTGTACAATAATGGTGATAGTTGCTCTCTTTTTCTTACTCATTTTAAGGAAATACTGCCTTGGATCCATGTTGAGTTTCGTACCACTTTGGGTTGAAAATACTAACCTGATTATGAGAGTCTCTCTATTCTGATAGAAGCTTTTTGTTTGGAATGGGCACTGTATTTTGTCCACTGCCTTTTTTTGCATTCTCTGATTGATAAATCATATCGTGATAATAACTTCCCTTAGGTGAATTTGCAACTACATAACCTTTTTTAAAGACCTCGTACATGCCAGACCCTCTGCTGGAAGCTTTGTTTACCCTGAAAACAGCTGGTGCATTTTGTGGATGGGGACTCGGGGAGCCAGGTAATCCATCAGTGCCCCAGGTCACCGGCAGTAGTGGGTGGAGCCAGGATTCCTTTCTTGTGACTTGCAGAGTAACTGTTTTTTATTTTACTAGTGGCAGGCAGTTGCATGCCCACACATAGAAGTGATTGACTTGATGAATTTGCTTTAAATAATTTTGAGCTAACATTTAAAAACTTGCAGAATTTGCATAGCCATCCAAAATGTGTTCCCTTCTTGGCAGTTGGTGGGTTTTCTGCATAGTCAGCTCTTAAAGGGTAGCAATACCCCTTTGGATGGAGCACCTGCCCCAAGTCTCTACAGGCTCCGCCACCCTCTACTCAAGGAGGACTGGGTCAATGGCCACTTGTCACATGCTCACACTGGTGTTTCCTTTATAGTGGAGAAGCTTTTCTCAGCAAATATGCAGACTTAGGGGGTTGGTGGAACAGGGCATATTTCTTTGTAGAAGCAAAGCTTATAGGGATGCAAGCAGTATGAAAGTTACCTACCCAGTCCTCTGATGGGTTTAGAAATGCTGCAGGATATGAGCAGCTTACTTGATCCTTGTAGGATTCTCCCTCTTTGCATAACCAAATTTTAACTTCCATTATAGTGGTTTATAAAGTGTTTGTGTTGCCAAGACTTGAATGATAAGGCAATTGATTCAATGGGGATAAAGATGCTTTGTACTTTAGTTTCACCTTGGCAATAACCATACTATTTTTCCTTCAAGAACGTCAAGAGCAAAGGTATTGTTATAGCTATAAAAGAATAGGTATAAAAACTCAACATCGCTGAGCGATACAGATTTGATCAAATGGAGCTGATACGTAGAGTTAACGACTTTTCCTTTCCTATTCTTCCTGACACTATTATTGGCACCGAGACTCTCGCTCATTCTTCCCACCCTTATTACCCAATGAACAAAACTCAGAGCCACTCAAACAGAATTGTCTTATAGCTAGTCCAGTGGCTTCCTCCCAGTCTGAGTTGCTGGTTCTAAGTGCTGATTTTAACATTACCAATGCAACTCCCAGTAATTCAAATCACCCCCCCAAACAATCTATCAAGTTATTGATAAGTAGTGTTATGAAAACCCATATATAAAAGTAATATATGCTATTTATTTATTTATTTAAGTAGGCTCTATGCCCAATGTAGGGTTTGAACTCATGACCCTGAGATCGAGAGTCGCATGCTCTACTGACTGAGCCAGGTGCCCAATAATACATGCTTTTTAAAATTTTCTCAATGTCCTCCAAACAATCAGGTTGTTTAATTGACAAAGGGAGATGAAAGAGAAGAAAGAAAGAAAGAAAGAAAGAAAGAAAGAAAGAAAGAAAGAAAGAGAAAGAAAGAAGAGAGGGAGGAAGAGGGAGAAAAGAAATAAAAGAAAGACCTTGAATCTCTTTGCTAGGGTTACCTTCACAAAGTACCACAGACTGAATGGCTAAAACTACGGAAATCCATCTTCTCACATTTCTGGAAGCTAGAAGTCCGAGATCAAGGTATCCGCAGGGTTGGTTCTTTTTGAGATCAGTGAGAAAATTCCAGACCTTTCCTTGGCTCGTACTTGGCTGTCACCTTCCTGTACCTTCACATGATCTTTCCTCTGCATGTCTGAATGAATTACCTCTTCTTGTCAGGACACCATATCGGATTAGGGCCCCACTCTAATGACTCTTTCAATTACCATTTTAAAGACCCTATCTCCAAATACTGTAATATTCTAAGGAAGCTAATAGACCTTAGTATTTCAACATATGAATCTTAGCGGGGGGGGGAACATAAGTCACCCCATAAGAGTCTCCCCACCCCATCCTCACCACCCTCACTAGTTCATAGTGAGAACTAGGAAATCTTTGAAGAGTTAAAGGAAAAGAAATCACTCATTCAAATCAAGTGAACCACTATCCATATTCAGACATTTTTTTCTTCCTGGTTTCATTTTTGGTAATATATAATTTTGTTTTTCTTATATGATGGAAATCATACTGTATACACAATTTTGTTTCATGATTTCATCACTTAATATTCTAAAACAAACAGTTTACAGATGCCACACATTTAAAGTTGTATGCCATTTTCTCTAAGTTTGAAAATCTCAGTGAACTTGGCCTTATAAAAGTTATCTGATCCTATTTTTGCCATCAGGTTTTTTATATAACAAGAGATTATTTTGGGCACCTGGGTGGTTCAGACATTTAAGTGTCTGCCTTAGGCTCAGGTCGTGATCCTGGGGTCCTGGGATTGAGCCCCACATTGGGCTCCTTGCTCAGGGGAAAGTCTATTTCTCCCTCTAGCTGCAGCTCCCGCTCCTTTCAGCCAACAATTCATTTATTCATTAAATGGTTGCTCGCTCTCTCTGTGACCAGTAACTAACTATATAAATAAATAATCTTAAAACAAAACAAAACAAGAGATTATTTCTTCACTGAATGTCTGAAACAATTTAAGAATGACACTCTGATTTTTCCTAAACTGATAAACTGTGCTATCTTGATCATTTTTTTTTCTTCTTTTTGGTCATATATCTGTTTAGGTTTTTAATTTCATTCATGCATACTGGTATTATGGATCTTTTTTAAAAAATAGTTGACACACAATGTTACATTGGTTTTCAGGTTATAACTCAGTGATCTGACAAGTTTATACATTATAGTATTTATGGTTTTTTAGTAGGACATATAATTCGTTGCCCTTTTCAAATTTAATATATATTAATGTGGTATTTGTATGAAGTTAACATCTTTGATTCAGGTTGTTTACCCTTTCTTATTTTTAAATGATCCATTTATTACTTATGAAAGTGAAAGTGTTTTTCACTTTTTCCTTTCCAGCCAACAATTCATTTATTATATTAAGGTTTTCAAAGATGTAGTCATGATATTTACAATTTCTACCGCTTTGTATATTTGCCTAAATTTCTTTCTTCTGAGATCTGTATGTCCTTTCTTCACTTTTTCTTGACATGTTTATTCTTTTTTCTTTAAAAATTCAAACTAAAGTGGTGCCTGGGTGGCTCAGTGGGTTAAAGCCTCTGCCTTTGGCTCAGGTCATGATCCCAGGGTCCTGGGATGGAGCCCCAAATCCGGCTCTTTGCTCAACAGGGAGTCTGCTTCCCCCCCCCCTCTGCCTGCCTCTCTGCCGACTTGTGGTCTCTGTCTGTCAAATAAATAAAAAAAAAAATTTTTTTTTAATCAAGCTAAATTCACAGATTTTTAATTTTCTTTAAAAACTGATCTCAAGTACCATACTGTCCACAAGTCATGAGTCCCAAAGAGGAAGGTGGCAAATGTACTTTTATCGTTGACCCTTTTGTCCTTATATCTTTAATTAAATCCTAAACAAGAAGTTATACGGGATTGCCTTTTCTTTTTCTTTTTTTCTCCTTGAGATTCTTTTGGGTGAATCCTTCAGGAAGCGACTAGCAATAGCTTGGTATTCAAGATGCATCCAAGGTTACCACGGGTGAAGCTCTGCACACCTGCAGAGGGGGCCACTCACCACGTACAACTTTTGGCAGGAGGGAAGCTCTATGGAGAGTGCCCTTGGGCTTGTGCTGTGTGCCATCTGCAAGGTGTTTAAGAACATAATGGACAGGCTCGAGGTTTTTGTGTCAGTAGTTCCCGTCCCAGAATGTCATCTTGAGAAGTAATTGTGCAGAAGAAAAAGGAATGCATTAACTATTACCCATGATGGTGAAAAATTAGAAAGATCTATCATATTTTAGTTTTTAGTACCCACAATTAGAAATGATCATACATTTCATAGACTCAGATATCATGTATCTCAACTACATGAGTTCGTACGCATTTATTACCAATGATAATTATGAAAAAAAAAGCCAACAATATCTGAACTGTGTTATTTTTATTTATTAATTTACTTTACTTTGTTTTGTTTGTTTGTTCATTTTAAAAAGAGAGAGCATGAGTGAGCATGGGGGGAAGGAACAGAGGAGGAGGGAGAGAGAGAATCTTAAGCAGACTCCATGTCCAGTGTGGAGCCTGACTCGTGGTTCCATCTCACGACCCTGAGATTATGACCTGAGCTAAAATCGAGAGTGAGACGCTCCACTGACTGAGCCACCCAGGCAGCCTCTGAACTACATTATTATAGTAAGAATTATAAATTATTATATTCATTCTGACTGTAACTTTTTATATCAATATCCTTACAAGTAGATCAAATTAGGACACATTAAGAAATAAAAATAATGATGGATTTTTAATTTTTTTTGTAAAGTATTCCCAAGTTTAGAGTGACACACTTTTTTTTTTTTTTAAATACAAACAAGCAAAAAGAAAAAAAAAAGCTATGACTCCTAGAAAATTAACATTTGGTGCTTTTAAGAGTCAGAGCATTATTCTTGTGACTACAATGTGCTTTTCTAAAAGGGCCTTTCAAGCCTAATGACTGCTCCAGCCTGGTGTCCCCTCCCTGACTCTTATTGTGGAGTAAGTGGCTGTGTCCTTTGTCACAGGGTGTCCTGGCTCTTTCCTGTCACTTTGCATCTTTGTACCCCTATGAATGTTCCAAGACCCGGGATACGAAGCTTCCCCAACCAATTAACGGCAGTCGGCAAGGGCAGAAGCAGTTTTCTGTCTCCTCCCAGCTGTGATAATCCGCGAGAAGACTGGTGTTCATACTGGGAAGGAGAAATTGGCAGCAGGTGGTTCTCCGTCACTCTGACAGCATTTCACCAAGCTGGCATCTCTTTCTAAAGCGCAGCAGAAAAATTGCTCAGTTGTCGATCTATACGTCAGGACGTGCCATTTTTTAAGAATTTCCCTCAAATGTTTGCCTAATTTATGATAAAACCATTGGCAGCCCTTGACCTTAGTTATAGAGCATTAAAACAATGTAATCAGGTTTTTTGGTTTCACATAGATGTTCTTTGAATTCAGTCATGTTTTATTTCAAAGAATCCAGGTTATATATGATGTAGCATGTGCTGCATATGGCTTCAGGGAATTATAAAGCAGATTTTCGTGATAGGATCTGGGTAGATTCTCATTCCTCATCCCATGACCCGTACCCGTGTTAGTGTTAGTACCCCGAAAAGAGAGAATATTCTACATATAGGCAGACTAGAGTTAAAAAAAAAAAAAGGTTTAATTCTCTGCCTCAGTGTAGACATGGGTGATAGTTAAACAAGGACATATCTGAAAAATAAATATAAATATTTGAGTCCATGCTGGTTGATTCCTCTGAAAAACAAACACACCATAAATAATAAATGACAAACACGATGTCTTAATGCCAGTAAAATCTCAAACCCTGTTATTTGGAACTGATTGGGTGCTCTGTAGATGTTGGTTTCAAGTGAACTCAGAAAATAATCACTTGAAGAAATAATTAGTTTTCCAATTTAAAATTTGGTGTAGTTGGTTGCCTGAGGTAACCTCGCTCTTCTATGGTTTTCATCAATTTTATACTTAATATCTGTCACTAAAATGGAAAGATTTGGCCAGAAATGATCTAGAGATTTGACACTGCTTTAATGACAAGAAGCATATCTTAAATCCATGTTTTCAGAAGTCTCTTGAAGGTTTGAACCTTTTTTCTTCTCTTTCATTTCCACTGCCCTAAATCCAATCATTATGGCTTGATCCCACTAGGGCTCACGATATCCTGGAACGAGGACAAACAAGTGAGGAGAGACTTCTCACAGGAGGTGTTAACACCTAAATCAGAAAGGCAATTCTCAAGAGCAGAAAAGCATGAGCACCTCAGTCAGAACCAGGTCAATAATCACCTTGGACCTGCCAATGCGAAAAATCGGCGTCTGGAATTTTCAGTGTCTATCTCCTACCGAGATACAAAAGATAGGGAATTACTGAGATACAGGGATGGGGTTTGGGTGCTGTATGGGCAAAGAATGTCAAATATGTACTGTAGGTGCCAATTATAAAATGGGCTTTTGTTAGACACCTCACATATATTTTCTTAGGAATTCTTGTAGCAACTCATTATGACAGGAATTATTCATCATTATTATTACCAAAATGTAGAGGAGAAAATGAATGTTTAGGGAGAATGCAAACCTAGGTCTATCAGATGACAGAGTAGATATTAAAAAGGGACTCCTGAAAAATGAGAACTCTCCCTTGCAGTTGATCTAGGGACTAGCAAATTCATTCAGAGCCCAGTTCAGAGCCGAAAGTTTATAGGATATAATTTTATGGATGGAGAGTCAAGAGAATATGTTCTGCAGTAACAGATTTATTTCTCTTCCAATATTTTTAATTGATGAATTATGTAAATGAAAATTATGGGGATCAAAGTGGTTCCAGAGATTGACTTAAGTGATTTATAGCAGATTAATGTTCTGGAAAAATATGCTTGGCAGGGAAATTGGCCCAGGCTTCTCATGCGATGGAGACCCAAAATCACCCCTTCTTTTGGCGAATATATTTATTGCAGAATGTCACATTTCTGTACCAAGCAGCTGGGGCACTATACATGCTGTTAAGTAATGTCAACCCCACTGACTTTATTACGAAATTATGTTGGGAGTGGTCAGCGCAGGAAATTCAGGGCCAATAGTGGGGCACAGGAGAATAGGCCAAGTTCAAGGCAGGTGAGGCCACCTTCCATGAGGACCAACTGATATACCCTTCCACGCTGGAGTCCAGGCTTCATTTCACGTTGGACCAATCACCTTCAGCAGTCACCAGTAAGCCCGTTGGTTCTTCCCTCCAGGGACAGGATGAAGGGAGAATCTTAGAAGCTCTGAGTCTGAGACACTCTCAAGAGCACTTCCCTGGTATGTAATGAATTGTGGCAGTTACTCTGCCTGCCAGACTTGGACTGAGTGTTCCCATGTGGGAGGAAGATGGTTCAACATGATCCTTTCTTACCCAAAGAAGGGCAAGAGGTGGAAAGAAGGAGGTGCATCCTCAGTTTATGGTGCAGGAAATGAGGTCCATCTATGGGACCTCCACCTTTTCTCAAGCACACTTAGTCTTACATGTTATGCCTTTAAGGATACCCTGGCATAAGATTTCCTCTTATGCCCATGGAGCCTGATCCCATATTCCCTAGTTTGCATTCCTCTGGAAGCAGAGCCCGAGGGCTGGATTTGAATATAGGTTATTTAAGAAGTGACCTCAAATGGGTAAGGAAAACCAAAAAAGGTTGTAAAAATGATAAATTATCTCAGCAGTTGCCTGAGGCCCAATTCCCTGGAAGACCCTCTGAGAGACGTAGAATATAGGACATATTAGTTGATTTGGGCTGCTGTAACAAAAGATCATAGATGAGCAGTTTAAACAACAGAGTTTATTTTTCACAATTCTGGAGGCTGTAAATTATGAGATCAAGGTGCTGGCAAAGTACATTTCTGCTGAGGACTCCCTTCCCGGCTTGGAGATGGCTGCCTTCTTGCCACATCCTTATATGACATTTCCTTGGTGCATGACTATGGAGAGAGAGAGAGTACATAAGCTCTCTGGTGCCCCTTCTTACAAGGACACTCATTCCATTGGATCTCCAAATAACCACACTGGGGTTAGGACTTCAATACAGGAACTGGGGTAGGGATTCCCAAGATTCAGTCCAAACAAAGGGACATTATTAGTGCAGTATATTTCTATTTATCCTTGTCCTATGTTAGGTGAGGTCCCCACACGCAGCCAGAGCACACTCAACATGAAAAGCAGAGGAACCTTCACCAGGTGAACTCCAAAATGGGCTGAGAAGACACAGGCTCAGTAACCAGCACCAGGACCTGGATCCCCCAGACACAGCCCTGGATAATCTTACCTGGATCCTCCCAGTATTTCAGGAGTGGCTGCCTCTGGTTGCCTCTGCAGCAATGCATCAAGGACAGAGGGAAACCAGGGAAACCCTAAAGGAAATGAGTCTTTCAATCTCCAAAGATGAAATATGCCACTCCCTTCCATTTTAAGGTCCTTTTAATAATTAATGAATTGGAGGGACAGCCCACAAAACACATTTTCCATCTGCCATTGAGCATCATTTTGTCTCCAGATACCTGTGAAGTGACTGCTACATGCTTTTCAGGTGAACTTCTTTTCCTTCTCCCTTATTTCAGGATAAAAAGATGTTTGCATAGTACTCCATTGTGTATATATACCACATCTTCTTTATCCATTACTATGCAGCCATCAAAAGAAATGAAATCTTGCCATTTGCGATGACGTGGATGGAACTAGAGAGTATCATGCTTAGCGAAATAAGTCAAGCAGAGAAAGACACTATCATATGATCTCCCCTATATGAGGAAGTGGAGATGCAACATGGGGGGTTAAGTGGGTAGGAGAAGAATCAATGAAACAAGATGGGATTGGGAGGGAGACAAACAAACCGTAAGTGACTCTTAATCTCACAAAACAAACTGAGGGTTGCTGTGGGGAGGGGGGTTGGGAGAAGGGGGGTGGGGTTATGGACATTGGGGAGGGTATGTGCTATGGTGAGTGCTGTGAAGTGTGTAAACCTGGTGATTCACAGACCTGTACCCCGGGGGATAAAAATATATTATATAGTTTATAAAAAAAAAAAAGATGTTTGCTAGGTGAGCTTCTTAACCAGTGATCAGGACACATAATTATTCATTCTTTTCTTAAAGACTCATGGGAAAGATGGCATCAGAGCCCCCCTCCCATCACTTGTATTAGTGAGCTTAGCAGTCTGGAAGCTCTTCATTTTACAAGCTGGTTTATATGTATGACAGCAGTTTTTATTTACATCATCCAATAATCTGCCTCCTCGTAACCAAAGAACGGCAGAGCCTCATTTTTATTACAAAAGTTGCAGAAGAAAGAAAGAAAGGCAATGCATATTTGTTTAACACCTTAGGATAATCAATATAGTTGAATTTTTATGCTATTGACCAAGCCTCAGACAAGTTCAGGGAGCTTATATACTTAAGCCTCATGAAATCTTGTGAAAACACAAGGCAATACGTATTATTGTTCTGTATTTTATATATAAAGGGACTGAGGCACAGAGAGGTTAAGTAGCTTTCCCAGAGTCACACAGCTGTATGTGGTAGAGCCAGGTGTAGCTCAAGCAGGCTGGCTCCCTGGGCCACTGTCTTAACCCCTAGGGTGTCTTTCCTCTTCTTGTACAATTGGGTGGTCAGGGAACTCTTCAAGGATATAGTAAATGTTGGGACCACCAATTCTATTCCTCTATAAACTCTTTCCACTCTGCCCCCCAAACCAATAACCAGGTGGCTCCTTAGATTATAAAAATGTTTGCTTCCTTCACTTTTTTTTAAAAGATTTTATTTATTTATTTGACAGACAGAGATCACAAGCAGGCAGAGAGAAAGGAGGAAGCAGGCTTCCCACTGAGCAGAGAGTGCGATGTGGGGCTCAATCCCAGGACCCTGGGATCATGACCTGAGCTGAAGGCAGAGGCTTTAACCCATTGAGCCACCCAGGTGCCCCCTGATTCTTTCATCTTAATGTTGAATTTTTCTGACAGATTTTCATGGGACCCTGTCTGATGGGAAAACTCTATATTCCATTTTTATGCATTTTTATATTTATATCTAGGTTTACTTTACAAAGAATTCAACATGGTTAGTTTTCAGTATATTTTATTTCACAACTTAGATTTTTGGATTTGCAAAGCCTAGTCACACAGAGGGAAGGAGGTGGTAGATTACTAAAACTAGCTTAGAGGAGGTAAATTTAGGCCAAATAAATATAAAGATGATATGGAGGTTGTTATCCCAAGATGGTGAAAATGTGAATAGGTTTGAGGATGGCTGAGATGAATTTGTAAATGACAGCCCTCAAAGATGTTATTAAGGAAAATTGGTATGTAGGAGAAATACATTCCTCTTGTATTTATGGGATTTTCTGTATTTCGTACATTTTCTCAGCTCATCGGGCTGAAATGGTTCTTCTTTGTCTCATACCAATTTCTTAATGAGCAAGGGGACTCTTTGGGCCTCCTGGTTTTACTGTGATCGGTGGGGGCTCTGTGCATTGCCAGAGCAGAACCCCCTCCCTCTTTACTCGGTGTGCTCTGAGACTCTCATAGGGCCAAACATTCTGATTCTACAGCTTTTTACTTCAAAGCTCAAGTAATGTCTTAAAATACGATTTCCAGCTGCAACCTCAGTGCTAGAAGGAATAGCGGGATATCATATTGACACAGCTTTATTTACCGTTCAGCTAAAATAAAGGGATTATCTGAGGATTGTAAGGAATCCTGGAGGTCACGGAGTCCAGTGGAGTTCCATCTTTTTATTTCACAGATGAGGATACTGAGGACTAGCCTTCCAGCTACCTGTTGCTGCATAGCAAACTGCCTCCAAATTTAGTGGCTTAAAAGAACAATTTTGTGATAGCCTATAATGTTGTGAGGCACGCATTCGGGCAGGGATCAGCTGGGTGATTCTTCTGCTCCGTGTGGCAACTCTGGCTGGGACCGCTGGGTGATATTCGTCTGGTGGAGGATTCTTCCCTTTCCCTGGACTTCAAACTAGACCATGCACAGTGAGTCACAGAGCATCCCCCCCCAGAGGAGTGGATCACTTAAAGAATGCCAAACAGCTCCCTAAACATGTTCGCTAATGACCAGGTTGGGTCACGCATGGGGTATATGACAGAGAGGTGACAAGGGACATTTTCTTGCCTTCAGTTCTACATTCTAGCAGGTCTTGCTTCAAGCTTTTCTAAAGCAGGTGAGCCTTGTTAGCTATTTGCTGTTTTCCCACACTTCCTTTTTGGGCTCACCTTCTCCCCTTCCTGGTGGAGGAGGGGCCTAACTTGCTGGGGACCCAAGAGCATCTGTCTTGCTCAGCCTGTGCTCATGTGAGAAGGAAGTAAGGGACTTGGGGGCTGGGTCTGAGTGAGCTGCCGCTCTGCCAATCCAGCTAGCATTTTTGATGTGTGTGGTTCCCAATATTGCAGATTCTGTTTTCTGCTCAGTAGTGGAAAGGGTCCCAGGTGTTGCAGAAATGCAGCTGCCCCGTGTATCCAGCCATTCTGAGCAAGGGTACATGATAGGAATCTGGGACTGGGTGCCTCTTGGTTCTTCTTGACATCTTCTGCTCACTTCTTTTCAAAAATAAAATGTGCTGGGACGCCTGGGTGGCTCAGTTGGTTAAGCAGCTGCCTTCGGCTCAGGTCATGATCCCAGCGTCCTGGGATCGAGTCCCACATCGGGCTCCTTGCTCGGCAGGGAGCCTGCTTCTCCCTCTGCCTCTGCCTGCCATTCCGTCTGCCTGTGCTCGCTCGCTCTCCCTCTCTCTCTCTGATAAATAAATAAAATCTTAGAAAAAAAATGTGCTAAGCCATACCGCTATAAATTAATTTCCAGTGCAGACGCCCCAGAGAGCATCTCAGGAAGCAATTGCTTTTTTCCCTAGTTCCACGTGGCTGTGAACTTGACCTTCAATTTAATTTCCCATATCCACATTTTTATTTTCTCTTCCCCTACCAACCCCAGAAGGACAGAGAGGCAGGAAGAAGCATCTGTAAGGGTTAGCTGTACAGCAGATGTCTATTCAATGGAACTGTTTGTTTACATTTCAGATTTTAAAAAATTGATTGAAATAGAGGGTTACTGAGGATAGTAGAAGGGGAATGTGTAGACTTTGGCATTTGAACTCACCTGAGTTCAAATACTGATTCTGAAACTTACTTACCATGTGAGCTTCAGCAACTTAAAAAAAAAAAAATATATCTGAACCTCAATGTTCTCATCTGCCAAATGGGCATCACAGTACCTGTGTCCTATGGGAATATCAGGGACTGCAGGAGATGATGGATATGCACAGGTTCAATAAATGCTAATACACTTTGCACAGGGAAGAGCTCTGTGAGAGAGCTCTATTAAGATGTGGAAAGTTAAAGGGACATATTTTTATTTTTTTAAGATGTATTTTTAAGATTTATTTATTTGAGAGAGAGAGTGAGCAGGGTAGGGGCAAGAGGGAGAAGCAGAGGATCCCCCAAAGACTCCTAACTAAGCACAGAGTTTGATGCGGGGCTCAATCTCAGGACCCTGAGGTCATGATATAAGCTGAAACCAAGAGTGGACCCTTAACCGAGTGAGCCAATCAGGTGTCCCAAGGGGATATATATTTTCTTTCATGAATGATTCGCATTTTGGATGAGTATATACAAACCTTCCTAGAATGTCCCTCAATTTGGCTTTTTTAGACTGTTTCCTTGTGTTTAGATTCATGGTACACATTTTTGTCAGGAATACTCAGAAGTATTTGTTCTCAGTACAGCGTATCAGTACATCATATCACGGTAATGAGTTCCACATTGTATCATGGTGATGAGTTCTACATTGTATCTTGGTGATGAGTTCTACATCATATCACGGTGATGAGTTCTCTCATTAGTAATGATACTAAGGTTAAGGGGACACCTGGTTAAGGTGACACCTGCCAAGTTTCTCCACTGAAAAGTTACTTTTTCCCTTTGTAATTCAAACGTATCTTACGGGGGTGGGGAGATTACATTGAAAATACGTACATATGTGCCATTTCTCATTACATTTTTCCCCATAGGTTTTGGCAGCCTTGCTGATTCTTATACAACACAATTATAACTATAGTTGCTGCCAAATGGCAATATTCTAATATTCTAATTCTGTTATTACTGCTACATTTTATACGAATTTTTCTGGAAGGGAGAGCTTTCTTTCTGCAACATTAACTTAATTATTCATTTTCGTGTTTGTCTTACTGAAGACTGGGTTCCCATTTTGTTCTATGGGTTACTATACTTACTTATTTTGTTGCTCAAATTATTCCATATTTGATTAGTGGAAGCACCTTCAAGTTAGCGTTGTGTCCCTTTAACAAGATCTGCATTTTGTATTGTATTTTCCCCAGCCCTGGAATCAACGTTTCGCTAAGGAGCTCTGGTTCCTTTTGTTGGAAAACAGTGTTTTGGTTAACTCTAAAGGATGGTTTATTCTTTTCCTTTTTTTGCTTATAATTGATCATCTATTGTATTTAGGGCACTGGATGCGTTCCCTGGAAACTAAAGATGTGGTTCTTTACCCCAAAGATTCTCTATACTAAAGGAGAGATAAGTCAAACACACAAATCCGCACAGAAGATAAAGTGATACATTACAAAGAGGTTCAACTGTGAGATGAGGTAGGATGCAGAAAAGGGGACAATCCCTGCAGGCTATGAGGGTAGTCTTTGAGCTCTCTGGGAAGATGCAGAAGAGATAGAAAAGATGATCAAGAAAGGACAAATTGGGGCACCTGGGTGGCTCAGTGGGTTAGGCCGCTGCCTTCGGCTCAGGTCATGATCTCGGGGTCCTGGGATCGAGTCCCACATTGGGGTCTCTGCTCAGCAGGTAGCCTGCTTCCTCCTCTCTCTCCTACTTGTGATCTCTCTCTCTGTCAAATAAATAATAAATAAAATCTTAAAAAAAAAAAGAAAGGACAAATTGCTCTTTATTGAGATAATAGATACACATTTGTTGCATTTATGTACAATTATGTTAAAGCTATACATCTTTTAAGATTTGGAAGAGTTGTACTTGCCTCCTCTATTTTAGACACATTTCTGATATCCCAAAGTAGGTGCAAAGATTTATCTTGCATGGAGTGTCAACAAAGTGGGGGTCATCCCCAGGCCTGATGTTGACCTGTGCAGAGCCCTGGCCCAAAGCAAAGCTGATCAGTATCCAGCGTCAGACAGGCCAGCATCAGACAGGGCTGGTCCACCTCACTCCAGTCCCTCTTGGCTCCTTCAGGAGGCTCTGGTTGCTGCTGAACACAGACTTGTCCTCTGATGCTGCTAGGATTTGTCTGGATGCACCGTCCCCTGGGGGTCTAGCCTTTTCCACTGAATCTGAGGTTCTGGATCATGGGTCAGTGGCAGAAAATAAAGGAATGCACAAGAAAGCACATGGGAAAGTATGTGAATTTTTAAAGTCTTTGTCTCCTACCTTATTTGTGCGAAAATGTTATTATCCCTTGTTTATCTGAAATTCAAATTTAACTGGGAATCCTGCATTTTATCAGGCACCGACACTCTTGGGGTCAGTACTGATCTCCTGTCCTCCGACACCTCCCTCCTAGCACTCAGGGAAGCCAGCAACCCCTCGGAATGGGCTGCATGCAGATCATATCCTGCTTGCTCAGAAATTGTGCAGTGTGAGATTGGTGGGTAAATTGGACATTGTGAGAATTTATAATCAGATGGCTCATACAAACACCATGAGATAAATCACCCATATTAGTTTTTATTTAAACTATAATTGAATATGTGAATAGATAATTAGTGTAATGTATTGATACCATCTGGTGCTCCAATTTTATAGCAGTTTTTTCATCTGTCTTAATTTAAACAAGATTGAATTTTTTCCCTACACCTTATTTTATTTCATTAATTACTCTGTTTTCACTTAGATATCATTGTGTTGGCCATGATTGTAAATGCGTTTAATAATTTGTAGACAACAGAACAGGTGTGATATCGTCAATAAAACCAGTGTTTTCCCTATTAATACAGATGCTAAGTCTCAATAGTTGCCCTCATTGCCAAGATTGAGTAATTTCCAATATAATATGGCATTAGATGGCAATACATCAGAAATGCATTTAAATAGATTCAAATTCATTCACTCATGTCTGCGTTCTGTACCTCCCTGTAACTGCCTACTATGTGCCGGGGATTAACTGGGCACTAAAGACAGAATGAGATCTAGGACATAGTCCTAGCACTTACAGCATCTCAGCCTGGTGAGAGCTTCAGACCCATACACAGATAATGGTAGTGTGTTTCAATAAGGCACAATTACAGCGCTCTGGGGACTGAGAGAAAAGAGTCCCCGATATGCAGAAAGAACAGGAGTGGGTAAAGAAATACGCAAAGGAGAGGCAGTGGGAGAAATGAGCAAAGAGGCAGCAGGGAAAGGCATTTAACACAATCCCGTTTTCTAGCTCAATCATTTAGCTAAGAGTACTATAGACTGATATGGGACTTTGTGATTTGAGAAGCACATTCACAGAATTACACACACACACACACACACACGCACATGCACATGCTGTGGAAAGAGTAGTGTGAGGTTTTCTTTAAGGGCAAAGAAGCCAAGAGGAGCGGAGAGAAAAGACAGGTGGGGTTTTGATTTAGGGAGCTCACCAAGAATACTAGGGTGGTGGGATGCGGCCAACCTAACTGGTTGGAGGTCTCAGCTTACTAAGGGTGGGTTTTTCCTTTGTGTTCATATTTTCTAAGTGTTATGCCTTAAACTTCTGTTGCTCTGTTCATTTTTTAAAAGGTATTTTTTAAAATCAACATCACTCATTATCAGAGAAATACAAATCAAAACCACAATGAGATATCACCTCACACCTGTCAGAATGGCTAAAATCAAAAAGAAAGAAACAACGGATGTGGTGAGGATGTGAAGAAAAAGGAACCCTCACACACTGCTGGTGGGAATGCAAAGTGGGGCAGTCACTGTGGAGTACAGTATGGAGGTTCCTCCAGAAATTAAAAATAAAATTAGCATATGATCCAGTAATTCCACTACTGGGTGTTTATCCAAAAAAAAAAATGTTAATTCAAAAAGATATATGCACCCCTATGTTTATTGCAGCATTATTTATAATAGCCAAGATATGGATGCAACCCACATGTCCATCCATGAATCAAGGGATAGAGAAGATGTGGTATGTATACAGGGGAATATTACTCAGCCACAAAAAAGAATGGGAGTTTGCCATTGGCAACTACATGGATGGACCCAGAGGGTATGATGCTAAGGGAAGTCAGTCAGTCAGAGGAAGACAACCACCATATGATTTCACTCATCTATGGAACCAAAGAAACAAAACAAATGAACAAAGGAAGAAAGAGACAAACTAAAAACCAGACTCTTAAATAAAGAGAACTTACGGTTGACAGAGGTGATTGGGAATCCTTGCCTAGCATAATCTAAAACCTTTCTTCCTGGAAGAAATGAGCCCTTGGTGGTCTTGTTCATTAGCACTGTGGGGGTGGCTGGAATAGGAAACACCCAGGGGAACACTTGTGTTCTTTTTATAACTCTTACCATTCCGCTGCTTACATCAACACTATTTCCCCTTGGTGGGATTAAGATTCCCAGTCAACAACCTAGTGCCCTTTTTGGCTAATTAATTGAATAGTATGGGGAGCTCATGATCACAAAGCAAAATTTTTGCTTGTGAATCATTAGATTTAATTATGTTGACATGTCCTCCAGTTCTAGACCTGATAATGGACCCTTGTAATATGACTACGAGAGTCATGAAATGATGTATTAGATATTTGTTCTAAGCATATCCTTTGTTCTGCAAGGCTGCATCTCTTCCAAGGAAGGTATTGTTCTTTAGTTGGACTAGGAGACTGGTTACACACACACACACACTATAATACACAATGATATGTACAAGTAACAACATAGAAGAGTGACTCGCAGAAAAAAAATAAATAAAAATTCAGAATGTATCTCTTATGCTGAGAAGGAATTGATGTCTCTCCATGATGGAAGGGGCTTAGGGAATCAACCAGCTACCAGGTACCAAGGTGGTCCTTCAAGATACCATCCTAAAGGGTTGCAGATAGTTGCTGCTGGAAGTTGGCCACTTAGCAATGGGATAGCCAGATAAGCCTTAGCAAAGAAGGATCCATGTTGTTAGGTACATGCGTGGCCCTGATTCCTGCCACAAGCTGCCTGCCCATCAAATGGGCAGTGGGAGAACTTGCGAAGGAGGCTGATGGATATTCCCAAACTGAGTCAGTTTTCCCTGCTGATTAGTAAGAAGTCACTGTGTGGTAGAAGTGCTTTATTGGCCTTACATACAAGATACAGATAGTTTTGCATTCTGAGGCCATTCCAGAAGTTCCACATTTCTCTTCCCTGAAAGTCTTTTTCACTGCTGCTCTAGTATATTGCTCCTTCCAAGTCCCTGACCAACTGGCCAAACCATTAGCCACTGCCCATGAATAAGTATGAACACTGAAGTCAGGCTCACTTTTCTTACAAATAAAATGGCCGAGGAAATTTTGTTTGTTGAGCCAGTTTTCCCTCTCTTTTCTCTTTCCGGACCATTCCTGAGTCAGCTATAACATCGCATCCATTAATGTTGGCAATTTCCAGAATATCACACAGAGCCATCCAAAACACAGGCTTAATTTTTTTTCCTTTTTAGTCAGCTGGCACAGGGAGCAATCTGTGAAGACACAGGTGCTGGTTGAGCGAAAGGCAGGCCGTATTCTGTTATGTTCCTGGGTTTCTCAAATAAAGGCTGCATACGATACCTAATTGGTATGTGTGTCCATGTGCTCATTTCATATGCATGTATGTATGTAATTCTTGCATGGGTGCCTGTATTATCCAGAATCTTTTTTTAAAGATTTTATTTATAAATTTGAGAGAAAGAGATAGAGATAGACCGTACGAGCAGTGGAGGAGGGGCAGAGGGAGAGAGAGAAGCAAACTCCCCGCTGAGCAGGGAGCCCAATGCCGGACTCGATCCCAGGACCCTGGGATCATGACCTGAGCCAAAGGCAGAGGCTTAACTGACTGAGCCACCCAGGCACCCCAACAATAAATTATTTTTAATATGACTACAACCCATGTGTTATTTGGGACATCTTTATACTAAAAAATGTGTTATTTGTCTGAAATTCAAATTTAACTGGACATCTGATATTGTATCTGGCAACCTTAAGAGTAGGTTCTCAATAAATTTTGTCACATTCATGAAAAAATAAATGAAAGAAATAATGAGATTTGCCTAGGACTAACGATGTCCTTATCATCTCTTTGAACTTTTCCATAGCTACATAACAGATTGAAGTACCAGCCTTTTCTCTCTGCAGCTGCTAGAGATGACCACCTGTACTTGAAAGGAAAGTCATTCTGATGGAGCCAGAGAACATAAAATGTAAAGGTTCAGGTGTAAGATGGCGATGCTGGGGAAGAGTCCCTTCTAAACCAGGGTTTTCTCCTTTGTGTAGCCTGGAATGTGGCAGAGGGGTCAGGAGGGAGTCCAAGAGCTGATCCTAAAAAGACAGTGCTGTCTTCTGACCTAGTTGACTCCTGGGTGCAGAGGAACAGTAGAATTCCTACATAGATCAGGGATCCAAGAAGAGAGGGTGTGGGCTTCCTTCATGGATCCCATTCAGGGGCCCTGGCTGGGGGACAGCGACCGCTGGGGGAGGTAGGAAACCCCCAGGGTGATGAACGGAAGCACAAAGTGCCCCTCCAGGCCTGGACTTAGAACTCAGATACTATCACTTCTGTCGACATGCCATTTGGCCAGAACAATCCAAGGCAAAATTCAACATCACTGATGGGCGGTATCCTCCTTGGATTGTATATTTGATGAGACAGTTGGGTCGGGCGTTGGAACGGAAGGGACTAGAGCAGCCTCGCTGAGACCTTGAATCCGCTCCTGAGTAGAAGGAGCCCAGCTGATGTGGAGAGTGTGGAGCACAATGTCTGAAATATTGTAGTATTATTTTAAGTGCTCGCAAATGGTGGGAGCGTCTTGGGACCCTACTGAAGGCTATTGTTTACCCAGTTGCTGAAGGCTTGCTAGGTGCTTTTTTTTTTTTAAAGATTTTATTTATTTATTTGACAGACAGAGATCACAAGCAGGCAGAGAGGCAGGCAGAGAGAGAGGAGGAAGCAGGCTCCCCGCTGAGCAGAGAGCCCGATGCGGGGCTCAATCCCAGGACCCTGGGATCATGACCTGAGCCAAAGGCAGAGGCTTTAACCCACTGAGCCATCCAGGCACCCCTAGGTGCTATTATTTTTGTCTCAATCCTTCCAATCATCCAACAAAATAGATAGTATTCTTTCTGGTTTGTATAGAAGAAGCCTGAGGCTGGTAGGCTGAGCCATTGGCCCAGGAATCCTGGAAAGAGCTGGCATCAGAACCCCTGTGGGTTTGGCTACAAGGCCCGGGCCTTTCCGCTGCGCTGCACGGTGGGCTGTGAGTTCCAATGTCCTCTGTTTTAGAGTTGTCCTCTTCTGTCTTCATTCAGGGGCTGCTGAAAGGACTTAGAGGTCAGCTTCTAGGCACAGCTATGCAAAACCCAGGAGGAGAGATTTATGGGGTAAATTAAGCAGCTTTCCCAGTAGGAGTTTGGTAAAGGACTCACCATCAAGACCAGTGGGGTCCAGGAAAGTGTCCCTTCCAGGGGGTTTTGAGAATGCAAGGGGTCTTGCCTGCCTCTGACAAGCCAGCAGGGTTTCCCACCGAGGGGAAGGATGGGGGTGGTCACCTGCTCTAGGGCCTGGCAGGCAAGAAGGAAGGGCTGATGGGCTCCAGCCATGGCCTTCAAGATTGACTACCTTCAGCAACACTGTTTATCAGGCTTCTGGCTCTGCATTTGGCTTTGTCAGCCATTGCTGAGTCAGTAGGGGGAGTATTTAATTAAAATCACTGTGGTTCTATGAGATGAGGGGTTGGGAGGACAGCCAAGCTCTGCAGCCCTTCCCCTTTGCTTGCCCCTCTCTGTGGAGCCCCGCTGCTGGGCCTGGGGCTCGTGTCTCTTCTTCTGTGAAAGGCAAGCCTGCCCCGAGCCCCCCACCCCCCAGAGTGAGGTCCTGGAGCATCTGTAGCTGCACGTGGAGGGAGGAGACACAGCTTGCTTTCTTTGACAAGAATGTGCAAAGGCTGGTGGCTGTGGTTGGAAGCAGAGTTGTGACGTTATCAGGTTGCATCCGGGACCAAACCTGACTTCCGACGAATGACATGCACGGGACCAGAGGTGGATGGAGAACCAAAGTGCCCTCTTCCTAGGATGTGAGCTGGGATTGTGGCCCAAACACTGCCGACGAGCTCTCTGGGAAGCTGGGCCTGAGCAGGTGGCCCTAGGCTAATGGGAAAAGGAGCTTCTCGCTTCCTGGGCCCAAATCAAGAATTTGGGATTCAGCGATTGCATGGCAAGCTCATTCAGAGGTGAGAATGCTTGAGCATGTGTGTCCTGGAAGAGGGGAGAAAGCTGGGGGATGTGTCCAGGGGCACGCGTCCTGCTCCAGCCAACTAAGGTAACTGAACAAGTGTAAGATGGGGAAGTCTCAGGCCACCGGGAGGTCACTCGACAATGTGCTGGACACGTGGACGCCAGAACTACGGACTTTGTGCCCAATACAGGGGGAGAAGGAAGTGGGGCAGCAGGGGCAGGGGCCTCCAGCTCCTTCCCTCTGCTGGACCCACAGCTGCTGTGCTCTGGACTGGAGGCCCACCCCGAGTGCTCAAACATGAATAATGCCTTCCCTTCAAGCAATTGACTTTCTATTGCTTGAGATCCATGCCTTCTCAAGTCATGATGATGTAATGGGAAAAGTCTCACCGTGTGGGGAAGCTTTCCCTCATCTCCTTTTGGTACTGGCTCCCTCCTCTTGTATCACCTTAGCTGAGAGAGTGGTGGTAGGAGGTACTCAACTCTCAAACCCTAGGCCTTTTGCCCAGGACTGAGGGGCATAATTCTGACCCTCAAGGGGAGGCAAGAAACCAACCAGCAGTTGCCTTGAAATTTTTGTACATTTTTAATTCTGCAGAGCTTATTGTTAAACTGCTTCTTAAGTCTAACCAGTTTCAGGAGTGTGCATACGCTGTTTCCTGGAGGGTCTATCCCCAGATGTTCTTCCTTCTCCTCTAAAATCCACTCATCCTCAGCTTGTGAAAACTCATTGAGCAGCAGAAATAAAGAGAGATGGCTTTTGCAGAAATAAAAAGGGTCCTGTGCAAAGGTCCTGGGGCTTGAATGTTGAGCGCCTCTATCATTTTCTCAGCTAAGGGTGGATTTAGGGGGATCCTCCTCATTGGTGCTTAGACCTCATCCTGAGTCTAACTGTTCTTAACACTCAGTGTACTCTAGCAGTACATTGTTCTCTGTGTCCCTTTTCCCACTTGGCTATGAGCTCCCATCGGGGTTATTTTTTTCCTCTCCATGTCATCATTTTCAAATTCAGTACCTGGTGAAAAGCACTTGCTTCAGAGCTAGGTGTTGAAGGAATGAAAGGCTGATAGAGTTAAAAGTGGGTCCAAGTGACAAGAAGCATAGGGGAGGTGGTAATTTCCTGCTGTGTTAAGAAAAATCCAGGAGGATTTCCATAGAGGAAGTGACTTTTGAGCTGGCCCAGTACCTCCAATATTTACTAGCTGATCTTATAAGCCTTGATCCTTTCTTTTTTTCTTAAAAGATTTTATTTGTTTATAGTAGAGAGAGAGACAGAGAACAAGAAGCAGGGAGAGGAAGAGAGAGAGGGAGAAGCTGGCTTCCTGATGTGGGACTCAATCCCACGACCCTGGGGATCACGACCTGAGCTAAAGGCAGATGCTGAACTGACTGAGGTGAGGCACCCAGGTGCCCCAGCCTTGATACTTTATTTCTAAAATGGGGATCATAGGTTCCGGAGGAGTTAATACAATATGAATGTAAGAATTGAGAACAGAGCCTGGTGCATACAGGAGCTAGGATCCACGGCGGCTGTTTTATTAGAAAAGCACACATTACAAAGTACTCAATATAATACAGGATGTGCTGAGTGGTGGAGGTGGAAGTGGTGAACATGAGGTCTGGAAAAGTACCTTGAGGCCTCCTGAGAGAGGTCACCTGGCCAACCCAAGAAATGTGGCCTTATTTTTGGAGACAGGCTCAGGGTACCCCTGTGAGGTTCTGAGCATAGTCTCTATGGTTAGGTTCCAGCTCTGGTTTGACCTCTTGATAGCTATGTGAACTGAGCAATCTATTTGCCATTCGAAGCCTCAGTTTCTTTTTCTTTTCTTTTTTTTTTTTAAAGATTTTTATTTATTCATTTGACAGAGAGAGAGAGATCACAAGTATGCAGAGAGGCAGGCAAACAGAGAGGGGAAGCAGGCTCCCCGCTGATCAGAGAGCCCAATGTGGGACTCGATCCCAGGATCCTGAGAAGATGACCTGAGTTGAAGGTAGAGGTTTAACCCACTGAGCCAGCCAGGCATCTCTGAAGCCTCAGTTTCTTTATCTATAATATGGAGATAGGAAAAGTGTACTGGGTTCCTAGGGCTGCCCTGACAAATTATCACAAACTTAGTGACTTAAACAACAAATTCATTTTCTCACAGTCAGGGAGGCCAGAAATCTAAAATCAAAGTGTTGGTAGAATCACGTTCCTCTGAGATGCTCTGGAGGAGAATCCTTCCCTGAATCTTCCAGGTGCTTGTGGCTGCCTGACTCCAACCTCTGCCTCTGTCCCTCAAGTGGTTTCTCCTCTGTGTTTGGGTCTTCTCTTCTCTCTGAAGATACTTGCAAGATTTAGGGCTTCCAGGGGGAAATCGGGATGACCTCATCTCCAGATCTTTAATTTCATGACATCTGTGAAGATCCTTTTTCAGGTCACATTCATAGATTCTGGGAGGTAGACATATCTTTTTTGAGGAGCCATCATTCAACCCATCACAAAAAGTGCGTGAAAATACTTGTGAAGTTTCAGTGATGTCCATGTACTTAGGAGACCATCAGCTGTTCCACTTGGTAAAAGAAATTTCCAACTTTTAATGTTTGTGGGCCCAGCTCCTGGGCTCCCAGAGAAGCTATAGCTTAACATTTATCAAGGTCAAAATGACTCGACAAGACCTCAAAGCATGGGTTTTATTTCTGCCCTGATTTCATTGCATGTCTGCTTCATTAAAAGAAAAAAAAAATAACCCAAAAAGAGCATTCCAAACATAAAGATAAGAAAAAACAGAACAAAAACAAAACAAAAACCCTGGTTCCCATAAGAGTAAAGTCACACAACCTTGCACATACTAAAAACACAAGATAAAGCCTGTGGCTTTCTAGAATGTCTTTCCTCACAACGATTTGTAACTCTTTTTATAAAAAACCACATTTAACCATGCACCAAACTTTCCTTCCCCCTCTTCTTTGTGAAGATTGTGTAACATGGGCAGCTGTCTTAACCTGGGCTCAAATAAAACTGTGCTCCTTTCTCTTTAAAATCTTAAAAAAGGTTTGTTCATTTTGCATCGACACACTAACAGATACAGGTCATGGTGTGTGCTCCTCCAGGAGCCCTGCTGTCTCTTTCAAAGATAGGCACTTTTCTAGGCATTGTTGGTAGACTATGTTGGCTGATGGTTTCCACTGTTGCTTGGCCTTCTTCCCCCCTCACAATACCAACCTCACTTTCTAGTTGTTCCTCATGGTGCCTAACTTCCTCATATGTGCCTTCTGTCAGTCTTGACTGCATCCCCAGATCCTTTCCTAATATTTTTGAATGCACGATGCTGTTCACTGACAAACATCACCAGGGAGGCAGGGCAAGAAAGTGTGTTCAAGCGGACCTGCGTGAATTCCAGTTCTGAACCCCCTCTGTGACTTAGTCTCCTCATCTGGAAAATGGGCACATTATCCTAAACTTGAAGGATGATTGTGAGAACCAAATTGAAATTATTTACTGTGTCATTCCAGTAACAGTCAAATTACTCTCAGTCCACTTATCCATTATGTAGATTTTTAAATATACTGTTCCAGAATGATAATCATTAGTTTTCCCAGCATTTTACTTACTTGGAAAAAAAAAATCCTGGGATTTTCCTAGATCAAAACCAATATTTTCTCCATTAAATGTTTGGCTAAGACATAGACAGTGTATTTCTCTCTGCTTCTTTTATTAATCACCGCAGAGAAAACATTCTCATAGTTTTGTGAATTTAACTCATCCTATTTATCCAGAACTGAAATAAGTAAATAAAGTAGGAAATTGGACACGAAACTCCTAGTCAAAATCACAGCAATTTCCTCTGAACATCCTGCGCTTAGACATGTTGACATTTTGTATAAGACTTAAGCGGTTCATCTCTTTTTTTTTTTTTTTTTTTTTTTAAGATTTTATTTATTTATTTGACAGAGAGAAACCATAAGTACACTGAGAGGCAGGCAGAGAGAGAGAGAGAAGGAAGCAGGCTCCCTGCTGAGCAGAGAGCCCGACGCGGGACTCGATCCCAGGACCCTGAGATCACGACCTGAGCCGAAGGCAGCGGCTTAACCCACTGAGCCACCCAGGCGCCCCTTAAGCGGTTCATCTCTTAAGTGAAAGTACAAATAAATACCATACTTTCTGAGCTTAAAAATGCAATTTCTTTCTCTTATTCAATGCTGGATAAAACAGTGTGCAGCTAGAGTTCTCCTCAGGAGAAAATTAACCACTTTTGACAAGAAAAGTAGAAGTATGCCACTTTGTACACAATCTACAATCTTTGCCTCAACAGTATTAAAGCCTTTAATTCCTAGTTGAGCTGCAGTAGAAACACGAGCAATTAGCAAACCATTTCCCCATTCTCAAGGTTGGAGTTTCAGCGACTGAGAAGTGCATTCTGATTTCAGAAACACTGTTGCCTTAAAGGAGAACTCTTTAGTACAAGCTTGAAAGCACTTTACTCTTGTGGCTTTTTATTCCTTGAAGTTTTAAGGGAAGTGAAAGGTGTGGGTCAGCCATCAGCTGCTGAAAAGCAGGCAAGATTTCTCAGTTTCCATCCAGGCACTGAGTCCTGGTCAAAGTTCTGATTAGTGGTGAGATATCAGGGAACCAGGGCCAACATTTTTGCACATCTAGACCTTGAACAGCCCTCCAGCTGGTCTGAAGGCTCAACTAGCTTCAGTCGTACGCACTCTTTGCTTGCCGACCTAAGTCCCATGGTCTTCTGCAGAACTCATTGAACTTCCTGGAGATTTGCAGATCACTGGCCTTGAGGAGTGAAGGAACAGACTTTGCAGAAGATAAGGCCTGACCATATTTGAAAACAGTGGACACCAGTGCCAGCAAGGCTGTTCAGGGTCCAGTCGACATACAACTACCCCCCACCCCCACCTCCCAGGCACGTGCTTCTCCAGCACACACAGCCCACTTCCCTTTTCCCTGTGCCTTCCCCTTTAAAATACTCCACCTTCCATTAGATGGGGAAGATTGTCTTTAAGAGGTTAGTCCCTTGTGTCCCCAGGTCGTGGCTTCCTGAATAAAGCAACCTTTCTTTTCCCACCATCACTTGTCCCTCAAGTATTGATTTCCCAGCAGCAAAACAGCTGAACCTCAGTTTGGAACTGGTTCTCTGTCCCCTGACAGCACTGTGTTTGAAACTTATGCTTCACGGGTATGTTTTCACCTGTGACTTACATTTCACAGAGACAGGACGGAAATGGTCTCCTGGACATCTGTCTACTTTGCCAGTTCCTCCCTGGGCTGCCCATGGCAATTCTCTCCCTCTGCTGGCTCAGTTTCCCCAACTATAGCATGAAAGGCTCAAACTACTCCCTCTGTAGGTGTCCTCAAGATTCATTCTCCCGCAGCTCTGGGAAGCTTCTGCTGGCCAACAAATGTTGGTTCAGTAACTCTGTCATCAATGATGAAAAAAAAATCGTATTTGTCACTTTAGGCTTTTAAATGTGGTTTGGATAAGGTATTAAAAAGTGGCTCTCAAAACCAATTGTGCATCAGAATCACCTGGGGAGATATTTTGCTTTTAATTAAACTTTTATGGAGGTTTTTTTCAAGCTATCACACACAGAATAGCGTAGCTGTTGGTAAGTCTTCACAAAATGAAGACCCCCATAGAACTGGCAGCATTGAGAAATAGCCCACTGGCCACTCTTGGGACTTTTCTAAAGCCCATGTTTCCAGCTCCTAGAGCGGCTCCCTGAGTCAGAAGCTCTAGGGTATGAACCAGGCATCACTGTTTTTAACAGGCTCCCACGCATATGTGACCCAGCCAGGTGGACAGTATCATTTGGATACCTCCGAGGTAGACAGGAACTCGTAGGAATTCCTTGTTGTTCAGATAAACACAAAGGGTCTGATCATTTTTGTGCAAAGGAACTCTGGACACGGCATTAGCTGTGTTAGCCTGAGGCCGTGTGTGTCAGAAGCGTGGTCGGCATGGCATAACGAGACCACAGAGAAGCTGCTCATTCCCAGGCTGGACATTCTGTTCAGAGCTTTATCTGCCTCCTTGCTAATCCCCAAGACGACCCTGGGATCGACGTATTAGACTCTTCACAGATGAGGAAGCACAGAAGAGTAAAATAAGGTGCTGAAATCATACAGTCAGTACTAGCTTGAAAGCTCAAGTCCATCAGATGTAAAAACCCACAGTCTTTCCACCTCCCTTGTCACTTAGGCTTTGTCCTAAGATGAAAGCTGGTTCCAACACAACCAGCAAGCCACTGTGGAATCTGTGCTGGAGGGCGTCATGCCTGGCACTAATTCACATAGAATTTTTCAAGCGCCATCTCAGTTCCAGATCAGGTCAGTTCTAACTGCATTTTGGAGTCTCTCGAAAAAACTTGGATAACCCTATCAACTTTTTGAGATCAGACAACACTGGTTCTCCATATACAGGATTTACAGAATGATACCTTCATTCTAGAAAGTTCGTTTTGGTCACTTGGAAGTGCAGGAGCAGCACATGTGTTTTTTATTGATTTAGAAATTTTCTTATAGGTAGATCTTGTTGGAAAAAACACTAGTGGTCTTCTAGGGCTGACAAGTGTTACATAAATTCCCCCCTGGAATGTGTCTAATTCTGTGGTTAATTGTCGGCACAAGTAGAAAAAATATTCTATAAAGCTGTGTCCTATGGGATCCATGCTAGGCTCTGCATGACTCCCTCTCTCATTTTAGTTAATTTTATTATGCCATTAGCTTTCATGTCTTGGGGCTGGGAGCCGTTAATGCCTTCCATGTGACATGCATACTCTCATAAAAAATATGGGGTGTGGTAGTGGGTAGCTACGGCAGAGATGGGAAATGACAGGTCAGATCACCTCTAACAAGGACATCGATGTGACAGTAATTGCAAAATTGTGTGCAAATAGAATATCGCTCTCTTTAGGGTGCATGCTGGGCATGGGTTCTCGAGCGCTTGGAGCATGGGTTATCTAGTTTTGGAAGCTGAAAAAAGGACTGATGCAGGAAAAATGACCATGAGTTATTCGTGGGATCACATGATACTTTTCCTTTGGACAATAGATCTCAACCAGAGTCATTTTGCCCCCACAGGGGATATTTGGCAATGTCTGGAGACTTTGGGTTGTCCCAGTGGGGGAGGGGATTTACCAGCATCCACTGGGTAGAGACTAGAGATACTGCTAAACACCCCTCAGTACACAAGGCAACCCCTCCTTCAACCACTCCCCCCATCCCAAACAATGATCTAATCCAAATTACCAGTGGTGCCAAGTTTCAGAAACCCTGGAAGGAAATGGTAATAAATCTCACACAGAGACCAGCTTTTCTGTAAAAACAATGGGAAAAACTCAGTTATTTCTCCTTGGATTGAATAACACGGTCCTAAGGAGACCATGTATTTGACGGGCTGGCTTAGATTCTAAATTAGTTCCCCCCAGGGCTATATAGGAAACTGGAGCTAAGAGAAAACCACTTCCTCTTTGGGACTCACGTTTTTAAGCCACTCTAATCTCTACCCCCAGCTCTCTCTCCTCCCAGCCAACTCTTTTCAGAGGGTAGAATTTGCTATTCTAATGAGAAGTAGCACACAAACTAAAAAAAAATGACAGCAATGCAAAATGCATCTCTCTTGAGCAAAGGTAATTTAGGTGTATAAAAATCTCCATTGAAATACTGTCATTTTTTGTTGTTGCTAGAATCCCAACTTTGAATAAACGTGGCTGCCGTGGCTCCCTAGGAGGGAGTTGCTAAGGAAACCAAAAGCTAACCCCAGGGCCAATGCACTTCATCCCTATGGAAGAACCTGATGGCCCATCAGTCATGTTGAGAGTTAGAGACACCACAGAGAACAAAATGACGAGTATCTGTTTATCCCAGGAGAACAGTTTTGAGAAATAGATTTACCCGATGCCATCAGAAGATTATCTAATGACCCCTCCTGGTAATGAGTCAGAAAATGGATGTCACTCAAAGAAATGGTTACCTCATAATACATTTCCAAGTCTTGAATATTGTGATTATAAAAACACAAAGTCTATTTTCTGATACTTTGAAAACCTGTAATATCCATAATAATAACTAGAGGTAAGGGGAGTTTTATCTGCATGGAAGTGATCAGTGTTTGGGGCAGAATGCATTAACTTAAACACAGCCTTTGTATAGCCGCTAGAAAAGCTAACAAAAATTTCCCAAAACTCTCCCATCTAGGCGCAGGAAGCTGGTTTGTTTGTTTTTGGTATGATACCCCTGGCATATTGCAACAGACTTAGCTAAGGAGAATTTTCAGTCAACGTGGCCGGGATCATAATGCTATAGAAGGAAGAGTTGTCAGAAATTGTCAGAAATTGGGGTAGTTCCTCTAATAGAGAAATAGGTGAATAAGAGCTGTGTCCTAATGCCTCCAGAATTGACTTTCTAGGTTGCGCATGGCCTTATCTGGATCTGGACCAGCCTAAGCCATTCACAGAGAGGGCTTTCCAGCTCCCATTCACAGCAGTGCTCCTGTGGATTCCTTTTGCATACACATGCACTAGCCCTGCTGGGGAGGGCGGGGGTTGTTGTTTCCTTCCCTCCTGATGTAGACACCCTGTACTCTGGACCATGCACCCCCACAGGGCCTGTGACCCCCCTCTGCATGCCCCCCACCCCCCAGCCTTGATTTGAGAGTTGTTCCCGCTCACCCAGTGACTGTGGCTCAGCCTGATCTCCTGCAAGCCAGTGAGCTTTTCTGCCACCCGCTGGTCTCCAGCCACAGCTTCTCCAATGAGATCAGAAGCTCTCCCATGTTTATCCTTCTAGGAGTATTCTCCCTCAGCTCCAGGGTTCCCTTTAGAATTTTCCCCCCATCCCTATAGTTCTCACTTATCATAGCTTAGCAATTACTTCTTTTTTTTGTTTGTTTTTTAAATATATTTTTTATTTTTTTACAGTTGTGGGTTTGTTTTTGTTGTTGTTGTTTTTTTAAAGATTTCATTTATTTATTTGACAGAGAGAGATCACAAGCAGGCAGAGAGGCAAGCAGAGAGAGAGAGGAGGAAGCAGGCTCCCCGCTGAGCAGAGAGCCCAATGCCGGACTCCATCCCAGGACCCTGGGATCATGACCTGAGCCAAAGGCAGTGACTCAACCCACTGAGCCACCCAGGCACCCAACTTAACAATTACTTCTATTATACTCCCTCTGTCTAAATGATTACATGACGTCTGTCTTCTGGTTAGACTCAGTTGATACACCCTTCTCCTCCAACCTCTGCCCCTGCCTAGAATTTTTGTCAGATCATAAAAATAAATGCTGATTTCATTCATCTTGTTAACATGGACAAAAACTAAAATTGTGTCCAGGCTGTTGGAAGCTGTTCCACATTTTCCGGTGTGGCTGGTCTCTGGGAGATCAAAGTTGGATTTCTCTGAAGAGATTTGAGTTGAAGCAAGCACAAGTTTCTCCTTCTCCCTTCTAGAAATGCATACCCTGTCCAGACAGGAAATAGCCCCTCATTTCAACAAATTAACGTGATCTGTAACGTTATATTTCATCAGAGCCCCAGTGCTGTGTTCATTAGCAAGATAGAGTCACGTTCTCTTGCTAATACAAGTGTTCATCTCCATCTCTCTCACCCCTTTCCCCATCACTGTGTGTTTGTGTGTGCGTGGTAAAGTTACAATTGCATAGTGCTTACTATGTGTCAGCACTATTTCATCTCTTTATGTATAAACTCATTGAATCCTCGTTACCCTGTTGAACGGGAGCAATGAACCCTCCCATTTACAAAGAAGGAATTCAAGGCCAAGAGAGCTTAGCTTCACTTGTTCAAGGTTGCAAAGCCACTTGATAACTTCTCAATTCACCTGTGCCACGCTTTTTGGGTTGACATTATATATCTAAAATAAGGGAGGATAAGGAGCTACTGAGCCAATGACCCTAGGGGAAGTGTTTCTTCATTATACATGATTAAGCATGGAAAAATGTAAATCATAAACAAGATGAGCTCTGGTTTCTCATTTGCTTTTAGCCTGCTGTACTACAAGAATGAAAATAAAGGCCAGGCTGGTCTCTTCCTCTCCCTCCTCCCTTTCTGAGCTATCTAGTCTCTCTGCTCACAGGAAAGACTGTAAGAGATTAAGAAGGTCCCAGCCAGAGAGAGGGTCATCTGGAGATTCAGATTTATAGGTACTTGGAATCATAGAACCAGGGAACCAGAGGTAGGGTGACTATATAATTAACCAAAAATTGGAATACTTTTGGGAGTGAAAGGGAATGCTATTAATAATTACACTGGCACCAATCATGTAAGCCAGAACTTTCCTGGACACACCACCTGGACATATGGAAGTAGGCACACCTTTTAGTAGCCAAGGTAAGACCACCAGAGTCCAGGCATGAACCAATGCGTCAGTCAGCTGGGGAGTTCCCAAGGGGTTTGTTGGATGAGGTATGGGCAGAGATGTGAGCATCAACAAGGATGGTGCTTACCAAGGGACCAGCACAGGCGGAAGAATCACCAGCTCTTAACTAGCACGAGCTGGGCCATAGAAGAGAGGCTGCCACAGAGCTGGCACTCAGAGGATGGCAGCCATTGCCAGAATTGTTAGGAGGCAAGGAGGAAGCAGAAGAAAAATACGGACCTCTGTCTCCTCCAGCCTTCTTCTGATCTCCTCCCAGAGCTTCCCACGAACCAGAGCCAACCGGGAGTCAAGAGAAAAGGTAGGCTGGATGGTACAACCTGCAAGGAAAGTAGGCTTCAAGACACAGAGAAGGGGCAAGGAAGGGTGGGAATGGGTTTGGGAGCAGGGTCAAACGCAGATACCATAACTTAACTTGTCCAAGGTTGCAAACCACTTGATAGCTTCTCAACACACAAACCCACATTGGTTTTCTGTGACCAATTCCAGAAAACCCTTTCCTCATTCTAAGTCAGTTTTCAGAAGTCCAGCCTCTCAGTTCCCGTTACCTGGACACTAATGCCTATAAGGCTCAACACATGCTCTAATCCAACCCCATTGCCACATCCAAATCCTTTCCCCTTCCTTTGTGCTTCAACTCTGGGCAGCCATTAGCAACATCTTCCTCATCAGCAGTGTGTGTGCTTCTAATGTGTCCTTCATGTTTGCCCAACTGAAACTTAGCTTTCCATAGACTCAAATTTCTCTGCAGATCTCTCAAGAAGCAGCTGCTTTCCCGCCCCTTCCTTCTATCTCTGTGATGGGAGATTGATCTATCTATCTATCTATCTATGAAGCTATGTATCCATGTATCTATCTACCTATCTCCTATATCCATCCTTTGATAAATCTAAGGATATCTATATAAGTTCCTTGATAGATGGCAGATAGATAGGTGAAATAGGTAGATAGATAGATAGATAGATAGATAGATAGATGAGTTGAGAGACAGGTAGATGCAGAGAAATAGATGACAGGTAGATAAATTATAGATAAATGGATGATAGATAGACAGATAGAGATATCTCTAAGGAAGATATAATACATATCCTTAGTCCTCATTGACAATCTACGTTCTTTTCTCTCCCTAACAACCCACAGTTTTGAAGATTACACTTCAGGCTCCACTATTCATACCTGCCTCCTTGAAATCACTTAAACTGCTCTTCTTGGGTATGGATCTTCATTCTCTGAAGATGTAAACACTGTGCTTATGGTCACTCACTTCAACAGTTACAATAATTCCAACAGTTACTGTCATCCTTGATTATTCCAATATTCACAAAGACAATCTAACACTCTGGAGTTTCAGTTTCTCAAACTTTTATCCTCAAATAAACCAGCTTCTCACTTCCTTAATCACACCCTAGACTTTGTCATCATCAGTTACTCTACCCCTTCTGGGATCTTACAGAACACATCCCACTTCCTGACCATTGCCTCCTATCTTTCCACTTCATCCCCATCAAGTACCAGACTCTATGGGCTCTTAGATCCATAATTCATTGATTTTATCATATTCAACAGTTGTACTACCCGTCACCCCACAACATCATCCCTTCCCTTCTCACCTAATCTAGTTTCCATGGGCTGTGATCATAACTATTCTCTTGTACACACCCTCAACAACCTTGGCTCTCTTTCCTTTGTCATACTCACCTGATTTCTTAGATCAGGTTACAATAACAAATACCATAGCCTGGGGGACTTAAGCAACAGAAATCTATTTCTCACAGTTCTAGAGGCTGGGGAGTCCAAGATCAAGGTACCAGTCCATTTGATTTCTGGTGAGAGCTTTGTTTCCAGGCTTGCAGGTAGTGTCATCTCAGTGTGTGCTAATCTGGCCTTCTCTGGTACACGAGCAGGAAGAAAGAAATCTCTCTATCACAATTTTTCTTTTTATAAGACCACCTATCCTATCAGATTTGGACCCCACACTTACGATCTTATTTAACCATAATTACCTCCTAGAAGTTCTTTGTCTGAATACAGTCACTTTGGAGATTGGGTCCCCAACTGTGGGAGGACACAATTCAGTTCATATCACTCAACGAAACTTATACTTGTTTAAATCCAACTTTATACCTATACCATGTATGCAGCTGAACATGGCAAATGTTATACTGACTGACCTAACCTTAAATACTTAACCACTAACCTGAAGTGGACTTTTCGTGTTGTCACTAATTCCACTGCATTTCCTTAATCAATTTACTCATCCACTCTCCTGGTTGACTTGTTTCTTCTTCCTAAATTCGTGTTATCTCTTCTCTCATTTTCACTCCCAAATAGTTACCTTACTTCCTATTTCTTTCTATACCATAGAAGCAACCAGAAAGTAAATTTCATGAGTTCCCATCACTATATCCATCTGCCAATCTATAATGACATCTCACATTCTCTTGCTTCTGTTGCTTGACTTTCTTTCTTCTTTCTCTGGCCAGCTCCTCCCTTGGGGAATGTACCTGTTGTTCCCTCTCTACCTTGTATGATCAACTTTCCTCACTCTTCTTTGGTAGTGTACAGACATGCTAAAGTTTTTTATATTTAAAAAAAACCTATCCCTTGTCCCCACCCACATCCCTCTTAGAGATCTGTACTCATTTTTCCAGGAAAAATACCTCAGAATAAAGCCATTGTCTTCATTTCCTTTGCTCCTATCTTCTCCTAAAGCCAGTGTCATTGAGGTTTTCATCCTCTCTCCACCCCTGAGATAGATCCTGTCAAAGACGCCAACAACTCTCTCATCTCCATACGCAACAAAGTCAATTCTCAACATGCATCTTACTCTGTTATCCACCAGTGTTTCAACCAGTTGATTGCTCCCTCCCTCCCTCTCCAAGCATGGTTTTTTATTTTTTTTTTAAGATATATTTATTTTCTTTATTTATTTGAGAGAGAGCAAGCAGGGGGAGGGGCAGAAGGAGAGGGATAGAGAATCCTCAAGCAGACTCCACACTGTGTGGAGCCCAACGCAGGCTGGATCCCAGGACCCTGAGACTGTGACTTGAGCCGAAATTAAGAGTCAGATGCTTAACCAACTGAGACACCTGGCGCCCTTTCAAGCACAGTCTTAGCTTTCCACGTGGCACTCTGATCTCCCACCTCATTGGCCAATCATCCCTATACATGTTGGAAATCTCCACATCTCACTTCTTGGATTTCTTCCCTTTTTCTATATCAATTTCATAGTGAGATCCTTCTAGACTTGTGATTGTAAATACCATTTATGCTCTGATGACACCAAATTTATATCTCTAAACTAATCTTCTCTGAAAGCCATACTCATGTATCCAGCTGCCTGTACGATATATCTGCCTGGATGTCTAATAGATATGGAGGCATTTCAACCATAGCCTGTATGAAATAGGATCCCTGACACTTCCGATTATCTTCTCCAAACCTACTTCTCTTCCTATCTCAATCACGGCAGTATAAGGCAATTCCATTCTTACAATCACTCAGGCTGAAAACTTGGAGTCACTGTTGACACCATTTTTCTCAACATGAATATTTAACCCATCAGCAAATGTTGGCTCTATGCTTAAAATATATCCAAAATACAACCACTTAAACACTATTCCAGCTTCTAACACCTTCATGCAAGCCTCTGTCACCCCATTCCTGGATATTGAAAGAGGTTCCAAGTGGGTCTCTCTGCTTCTTCTCTGTCCTGATGTCTTTCCTTAGCCAGCAGTCGGATTATATGTCATATCCTATTTGAAACCAAACGATGTTTCCCATTGCCCCCAGAGCATGAGCAAAAGCTCTTAATGTATAATCCATATAAGATATAGCCATGGTGTTTCTAAAACCCTACCTCCTTCCTCACAACAGTTCAGTCAAACTGTCCTTTTTTGATAATCCCTGAACATGACCTTCATACTCACAAACCAGGCACTTTACACCTGCTGTTTCTTCTTCCTGGGACACTCTTCCATGGATAGCTGCATGGCTAACTGACACAGTTCATCCAAGTCCCTTCTCTATTATCACATGCTGACACACTTGATTTTATTCTTTGTTTAGTATGTGTCCCTTCCCTTAGAATATAGCCTCCTTGCTCATAGTGGGCACTCAATAAATATATTTTGGAAGAATAAAGAATTGAAGATGATCGAAGAGGGTCAAGGAATTTCTGTTCTCTCTCGATGACTGTAGGTGAACCAAAAAATAGTCCAAAAGCCTGATAAACACATCTTTGAGACTGGTTCTTTCAACATTAGCATATTGTCTTGGTGAAAAGCACCCTTAGGGATTCTGGGGCGGCGGGGGGATAATTACTGATACAGAGTCACTTTCAAAGTGGTCATGAACAGTGAACTCACCTGACAAGGCTCCAAAGCTGTTTAAATTCTACTCTGCACCTGTTACATGCCTGCCTCTCTGAAGCTGAACACGGCTGGTGAAAAAAATGTCACAATGACCATCTGATGTTATATATATGACCCCTATCTGAAGAGGCCCAGAGGTGAGTCGTCAGTAAACAGTGAAGGAAGGAATATTTGAAATGGAACCTGAATTATGAGCAGAATCTATGTATGCTATTATCCAGGGAATAGCATTCAGGCAGAAAGAACCACAAGAACAGAGGCCTGGAGGTCAGTACAAGCTTTCTGGATTCAACTTGGAGAAAGAAGCATGTGGTTTGCAGTGCAGTGACCACAGGGCTGAAGAAATGAGAGGGGCTGTCAGGGACTAGATCCCTCACAGTTTTATAGACCAAAGTGAGGACATTGGAGTTTCTTTACATGGCACAAGGAAGACTTAGAGTTTTTCAAGCAAAGGAGTGTTGGAGCTCATCTCTGCACCACTTGGAGCTAGGCAGCAGCTCCAAGGCTGGGGTCTGGAGTCATCTGAAGGCTTGCTCTCTCATGCCTGGGTAGGGGATGCTGGATTTCCCCTGGGACCTCAGGTGGACTGCACCTGGCCCTTCTGTGTTCCTGCTTGGTTTCCTCAAAATAGGGTGGCTGGATTACCAGAGCAACATCCCAGAAGGGAGCCCAGGGGTAGCTTGTATGCCTTGTCTAATTTGGTATTGGACATCTGCTGTGTTCTACTCATGGTGGCGGCCATCTTCCAAACTTGTCCAGCATCAAGGGGAGAGAATATAAATTCTGCTATTGACGGAGGAGCCTCAACATCATTTTATAAGAACATGTGGAAGGAGATGTATTGGTGTAGCTCATTCGGAAAGCAGAATTGGCCCCAGACAGAATGTGATTTGTGTGTTAGAAATGACAACACTGGATGCTTTGAGGAGAGTAATTATAGAGGGTGATGGTAGGAATGGAGCCTGGGCTGGTGGGACAAGTGGTCCTGGGGAGAGATGGCTAGGGAGAGATGGTGGGGGAGTGGATATAAAAAGGAGGAATGAATGTCAGGGTTAAGTGCCAGTTTGGACAGTTTAAACACTTAAGTGGCTGTAAGGGAGAAGGGACAAGGAGGGTGTGCACAGAGACACATCTTTTACCTCAAAGGTGCAGCAGGGCCTGGGCTTCACAGAGAGCAACACGTTTCTATTTCCTTTCTCACTATTGGAGGTTACCTAAGGGTACATTTGTTGTTTTGTTTATCATGATCATTATTTTAAGCACTCATATTTGGAATGGCTGTTTTGGCAGAAGTGGTATACTAAATAAAGAACCAAGATAGACCGACAGAGTGCATCTCCCCTTGGTGGTGGAAGAAAAATCTGGAAAACTGTGTGCATTTCTCCAGAGAGCCTGAAGGCAGCCTATTTTGAACAGATATTGGCTGGGGTCAAGGTTGGGGCACTTGACCTCCTTCTTGGCAGGTATGCTAACATCTGCTCCCCTCTAGCCAGGGCAGACGTATTCTTTAATGATTTAGTCATTTGGACTCTGGAGAAACATGGTGCCCACTCTCATAGACCCATGTGTATTAGTAAGGTCAGATTGTGTCCTGGCGCTCACATTCTAGACCTTTCTCATTAGAGTCTCCTCATTCCTGCTTCAAGTCACAGAGGGAAGAACTAGCATTAAAATCAGGCAGCACTAGGCTCCTCTCCTAGCTCTGCCCCTTAGGAATTGTTTGACCTTGAAAAGGTTATTTAACATTTCTGGGTCTGTTTCCTTCTCTATAAAATGATGATGATAATTCTATCTCATGGGAGTTATAGTAAAGCTTAACTGAAAGCGTAGCCACCAGAGTCTGATGCATACTAAGTGCTCAATAAAATGTCATAACAGCTATTATATAATAAAGGATAGGATGCCACAATATTTAGAAATCCATCCCCAAACTCCCCACAACTAGCATCACGCATACTGACTGACACTGCCTTCTGACTATGGTCATGTCACATCTTTTTATGGCTCGGTGACTTAACATTTTGAAGATGGAACTTTCCCAGCAAGAGCAAGTTGAAAAATAAGTAATGCCCCAGAGAGCATTTAGGTACAAAGTAACTTAGATGAACGCAGATTTCTCAGCTTGGTCTGCCAGCTGGAAGACTCTTCCATTCCGCTTGAGCAAAGCTACGCTGTCCCAGAGGTTGCTGCAAATTCACTAGCACTATATGCATGTCAAAAACTCAGGAAGAGATTAGCTTTGAAAAGCTGGCATTTGCATCCATAGCACCAAAGCCAGGAGCAAGGGGGGCAGGGGTCTGAGAAACACTTTGAAAGCCTTTAAGAGGGTTAATGAGAGGAGCTGTCACTAGACTGAACCTTCTAGGTGACAATGACTGTGGAGTGGGCCATCCAGGTCATCTGCATAACATCTAGTACTCAGACTTTGCAAATTCCCAGATGATTGTTTTTATATTTTAATGCATTCTAACTGATGCATCAGAATTAGTCCTGCACTGGGAGCTTCCTTCCCCTGGTATGAGACTGCCTTTTCAAGGCCACCTAGAGCTGTTCTTAGTTGAGTGCCGGAAAAGTGACAAGCACCATACTAGATTTTATACACATGATCTCATTTTCTCCTAACAACCAGACTCATTTGTCCATCCACTTAACAAATATGAATTAAGTGCCCACTAGGCATTGATGTCAGGGTTCCATTTTATAAGGGAGGCATGCAAATTTTAGGAAGGGTAAGTGACTTGCCAACCTCACCAAAATGATGAGAAGGAGAGCCAAGATATGAGTAAATTTAGTTCCCACACTGTTTGCACAAAACCATACTTCTTTGGGGGTGTGAACCTGGAGCCTAGAAATCTAGGTACCACTTACTGGTCAGTCCCTCCTTATGTGACCTTGGGCAAGTCACATAATCTCTTTGTGGTTACTTCCTTTCCTCCATGGCAAACTGCTGATCACTTTTTATCTACCATTTGGTGTCCCTGTGAGAATTAAACGCTATAAAGTAACAATATGGAGAAATTTCCCAAGTGGAGGAAGGAAACCACACCTAAGAGAGTGTATACTGTGTGATTCCATTTAGAAGGATTTAGGAATAGGCCAGAGGAATAAGAAGAGGTAAGGATATTGGTTTCCTTCAGGGGGAAAAGGAGGTTACAATTTAGGGAGAATGAGGGATTTCTGGAATCTTGAGAATGTTCCGTATTAAAAAAAACAACACATTAAGAAAATTATATAGGTACGTAAAATGACTTTGAAAAGAGTCTACTAAAATATAAGGTAGTGTTCTGAGTATGGTTTCGGCTCTGCCCACTCCCTCCCTGCCCAAACACTTCTCTGGTGTGGGGTGTGGCTGCTGCCCAATGACCCGCCCCCACACCTGTGGGTCTCTGGCTTAGAACCCAACCCGCAGAAAAGCTAGCGGCTGAGTTTGGTCCGTGACTGGTCTTCCAAAGAACCCCAGGTCTCAGGGTTGGTTTCTCCTAGGGAGCCTTCTGTTCTCTTTAAGAACACCCCTGAAGGAGTCAACCAGCCTTAACTCCAATGACTCTGGAGGCAGGAACTCACTCCTTTGCAAAAATTTCCTTCTGGCCTAGTGCATGCTTCTTCATCATTAAATCTGCCCACTGCCCTCCTGTGTTTCTCATCCCAAGTGTTTCTCAGCCACACTTCTCCCAAACCACCTACAAATGAGCCACTACTTATCCACCAGTTACATCAGTATAATTTCTCAAATTTCATATTCTCCTGTATTCTCTAAATTTTCTACATGGAGCATGCGTCACTTTGATAATTAGAAAGAATTCTTTTATAAAAGTAGTCCTTGCCTGAAAAATATTTAAGGTAGGGACCTTAATAAAAAGTAACATTCCTATTTGGTTTTACTGGCAGAACAATGTTCCCTGATATGTCCCTTCTCACAGACACTTCAGTGTGTCCCCTCTTGGAAAATAAATTTCATTTATTTATTATATATTATTATTATGTATTATTATATAATATATAAAATTATATTTATTTATTATTATATTTATTTCTTTATTATCACTCTACCCATAATCTTACCAGCCAGATAAAAACTTTATTAAAATTTTATTATCATCCACTCTGGTCATTTTTAATCCATTATTTCATACCTTTGATTTTATTCTACATGTAACATTTTACACTCTAATTTGATATTTTACCTGAAAATCTAGGCATTCTATGAGATTATTTAAAATATTTTACAGATATTTGAATGGCTGCATTTTTTATTCTAATTTGTTTAATATCACCCTCACTTTTGGAAACTTTGTTTATTCTCCAAATTTTAATATTGCAGACAGCAGTGCGATGAATGTCTTTGGCCGACAACCCTTTCTTCATTTCAGAGCATTTCCCTCTTTAGACTTCCAAAAACAGAATTTTGGCAGTGAGGGGTGCGGATGTTTTCAAGGTTCTCACACTGTCCGCCACGTTCCTTCCCCAGGGCTAGAAGCACTTTGCCTTCCTTCCGGCTGTGTGGATTGTGTCTGTGCCACGGAGCTCAATCCCCAGAATCAAATACTCTCATTTTTTTACAGTTGTTCATCTGATAGGTTAAAAATAGCATCTCATTGTTATTCCAAATTCTATTTCTTTGATAGCGAACAGAGCTGAAAAATGATCAAATGTTTATTAGCCATTGATATGTCTGTGTTTTAAATGGTCTTTGTTCTCTTCCCCTTTTATTTATGGGGAACTTAATGCTTTTATTATTAACTTTTGGCATGAGCTCTTTTCTTATTAAGGATATCACCCTTTGTCCTGTTTAGAACAAGTATTTCCCCTGGTTTATTTGCCTGTCAAGCAGTTTTGGAGAAATTGTAATCTGTAGGTGAAGTGCTTACTGATTCCCCCCTTTGTTATTTCTGCCTCTCCTTTTGAGCTTAGAAAATTCTCACTCCTTTTCAGATTTGGTCACTCTTTATTTCCATTTACTCTTACCGCTCTTTATGATTTATAAATGTTTAAATGAGGCTCGATTCTTCTTAGTCAGGCCACACTATATACTGCTGAGGTTTAATAGAAAATTTTAAATCGTATTTTGTTTTGTTCTTGTGCTTGGGAAATCAGTTGCTACTATTGATTGTCCATTTTAATAAGGTGCTTCTGTTTCAAGGCAATTATGCAAAGGACACAATTGGATACATAAATAATGAAAAAATGCTTTTTCTCTCACTTCATTATTCAGATAGGGAAATGCAAATTTTTATTCAAGCATGAGACACACCCCATTTTTCACCAATAAATTTGCTAAATATATATACATTGCTTTTGTCTGGGATGATGGTAGAAATAAATTGGTCTTCAATTATTAAAATCCGTTATTTTCCAGGTAACTGTGCAGTATCTGCCATCTACAAGATTAATTCTAGTCTAAAGGGTTTCTTTGAGTTGTTAACCAAAAATTCAGTGACAAGAGCTACAATAATTTTACAATGCAAAAGAAAATGCCAAGCTAACTCTCCAGACAATAGACTATTTATCACAGTTTGCAGAGGTGGGGCAAGTACATAATTTTTTGATACAGTTGACACATTCAATTATCTTCTAAAAGTTTCTATCACAGGACTTCTTTCAGCCATTTATTGGGTACAAAAAGTAATACATAATTACAGATATTTCAGATATGTGCCTTCTATCAAAAGCCCAAGAATCCCTTCCTGGGGCTTTCTGTCCTCCAGACAAACTGGAAAAAGAAAATAAATGCTTGGCAATCAAGGCTTGCAAAGTGGCTGTGAGGGGCAGTCAAGGAGCTGACAGAAGAAAACAAGGGAAAAACATGTTCAGTGTAGCCTATGGTTTAGGCTCATGGAGGAAATAATTCGCTGTATATCATAGACTCCCAGATGTCTGGGACTGAAAGGGACTTTGTGAGCATTAATTTAGTCTATCTCCCTGCTTTTTGCTAAAAGCAATAACATTTTCGAAATCTCTGTGCATATCTTAAAGATCAAAACGTAATATGATAGAAAAATCAGAGGCTAGGTTTGAGGTCAATCTCCTCACTCTGTAATAACATTTTTGGGAGGTAATAATGCATTTAACCCAAATAATCCTGGATTCTATTTGGAAAGTATAAGGTTATTATACTTACCTGGCTGGGTTCTTGTGGTGTTTAATGGGATAGCAGTTCCTTATTAACAACAAACGCTAGTCATTTTTCTCTCTTTCATTCTCCATACCAAGAGAGTGGGCGAGACAAGCTGTCAACTAAACCTTAAGATATTTCAATATTTATCAGCCTTCTAATGTGGGAAACCTCCCTGCGTGCTCAACTTAAATTTTTCAGGTTCTAGCTTTTGCTCTTTTGTTTTTGTTTTTTTAGCCAATGGAAATGTGGAGCAGAGATGCTCACACCTGGGAAGGTGATCTATCTGATGGTTCTGTAGGGTTGGTAGCTGTCATCCAGGGAGAGCTGATAGGTCTTCTTCTTCTTCTTCTTCTCTTAGGCTTGAGAAATGAATGAGAGACAACAAGATGGTTGTATTGCCAAACAACATCTGACAAAGATCTTCTTTTTTCCTTCATATTTCATCTCCAGCTCCCCTACCTCTACCCCATGTACTCCACTGTGTCTAGTAAAGAATTCCTAAAACAGGACACCTGGTTTTGTGTTGGAATAGTCTCTTCAAGCTGTTTATCCCATCACAACAAGGACCGGGCAATACATTTTGTGAATCATTTGCATTGTCCATGAGTTATTTTGGGGCTGAACTGAAGCTGGCTTTTGATGCCAGTCATCCCTCCAATGAATGCCAGTTGACTATATTCAGTGCTTTTCTGTTTTGCCTAAAATGCGTGAGACGGGCCGGTGCCAACAAAAGTCTTTTCATGGGTGGAAAAGACTCAGTAAATTTGGAGGAACTTAATAAAAGATTTCCTCATTTTTTAGATTAGAAAAAACAGTGCTCAGAGATGTCCAAGGGGTCATGAAAACCATAAATGAGTTAGTCAATATACAGCAAGGAATGAGCTATATTTGGTCCCTCAGCTAATTTCTGTTTGTTTATTTCCAAGTTCATGGAAATAATTGGAAAAACTTAGGCCATTGTCTTTGAAGTCATCTTTAAACCACACCTCCAAGCCACTATATGATTGGGAAAAGCTTAATATTACTTGAGAGACGGGCTAGGCAGTCCCTGGCACAGATTGGCAACCAAACAAAATCAGTGGAAAGAATCAATGATTATTTTTCTTTACTATTACTACTACTACTAACAACAATAATAAATTAATAGAGCATTATTATTAGAGGGTGATAGTTAAGATTATTGCTTATCAATAATATTCACTTCCTTCCCTATCCTACAGTGGGTGACATCTACCTTGCCCCATTATGAAATCTACCTTGCCCTGTGAATTGTTTGGACCAATGGAATGTTAGCAGATGTGATCTAAGCAGAAGGCTTAAATGCACTTATGTCTTTTGGCCTAGCACGGTGCTCCAATGACCCGTCATGAGAGGAGCACAGTTCAGGTAGCTATTGGTTCTTAGCCTTGGCAATGGAATAAACACAAGTGAAACAGAACTGACCTCCACCAGCATCCTGGGGCCAAGGCGGGCTGAACCACAGCTCAAGCACAACTGCCCAGTCAAACCCAACCTGTGTGCAACCTGCAGACTCTTGAAGAAAAGAAATAAATGTGAATCATTGTAAGCTACTGCGTTTTGGGTAGATTTTTATGCAGTATCATCGTAACAATAATCTATACAACTAAGCTTTGCATGTGAACTATATGACAGACACTATGCTCAGCACTTTTTATTAATTTCACTTCAATCTGAGAATAACACTGTGGGGCAGGTGACATATTTATTTAACCCTGTATTTCAAAGAAGGGCATGGACTTCAGAAGGGTTAGGGAACTTACCTAAGGAGATGTCATAACAAGGAACCAGAACATGATTTCAATCAATGATTTTTTTCTGATTCCAACATCTTTGTTATGCTTTAACTGTTTTTTTGTTTTTTGTTTTTTGTGTTTTTTTTTTTTTGTTTTTTCCCCACTTGAAATGGGGAAATGAAAGCTGTGTTTGGTACTTACTAGGGTGGTGATGTTGTGGGTATGGAACCAAAAAAGTGCTCCTCAGCTCTTCTGTTTCATTTCAGTCGTCATCACAAATGAGTTCATAAGGTTTCCATTTCAACTGTTGCCAATACTTGGGCTGATGCAGCTCTTAGGAGTTCACTTTATGGAGCAATTAACAGGGTTCTCTGAGGGAAACAGACTGATAATCTCCCAGATAACTTCCACAGCAAAATGCCATCAAGCCTAAGAGATGCATTTTGGAGCCATTGACAACCCGAATAGACTAATATCTAGTAACGAGATTGAAGCAGTGATCAAAAACCTCCCAAGACAGGGGCCCGGGACCTGACAGATTCCCTGGGGAATTCTACCAAATATTCCAAGAAGAAATAATACCTATTCTCCTGAAGCTGTTTCAAAAAACAGAAGCAGAAGGAAAACTTCCAGACTCGTTTTATGAAGCCAGCATTACCCTGATTCCCAAACCAGGCAAAGACCCCACCAACAAGGAGAATTTCAGACCTATATTCCTGATGAATATGGACACCAAGATTTTCAACAAGATCCTAGCTAATAGCATCCAACAGTACATTAAAAAGATTATCTACCATGACCAGGTCGGATTTTTTTTTTTTAAAGATTTTATTTATTTATTTGACACAGAGAGATCACAAGTAGGCAGAGAGGCAGGCAGAGAGAGGAGGAAGCAGGCTCCCCGCTGAGCAGAGAGCCCGACGCGGGACTCGATCCCAGGACCCTGAGATCATGACCTGAGCCGAAGGCAGCAGCTTAACCCACTGAGCCACCCAGGCGCCCGACCAGGTCGGATTTATCCATGGGATGCATGGGTGGTTCAACACTTGCAAATCAATCAATGTGACAGAACAAATCAATAAGAGAAGAGAGAAGAACCACATGGTCCTCTTGATTGATGCAGAAAAACGTTTGAAAAGATATAGCATCCATTCCTGATTAAAACGATTCAAAATATGGGATAGAGAGAACGTTCCTCAACTTCATCAAATCTATCTATGAAAAACCCACAGCGAATATCATCCTCAATGGGGAAAAGCTGACAGCCTTCCCTTTGAGATCAGGAACATGACAAGAGTGTCCGCTCTCACCACTCTTGTTCAACATAGTACTAGAAGTTCTAGCAACAGCAATCAGACAACAAAGAAAAATAAAAGGTATTCAAGCTGGCAAAGAAGAAGTCAAACTCCCTCTCTTCACAAATGACATGATACTTTATATGGAAGAGCCATGACAAAAATGATTGATAAAGCCCTTTCAATCTTCACACCTTCAGTATCATCTCTTAAGCCCTCTGGAGCCATGGGCTCCATTACTGTATGAATTATTCCAACTGTGAGGGTGGTGAGAAAGCAACTCAACAACAGATTCTTATTTCCAGTAAAGAACAACTTGTTCTGAATTAGCTTCAAAGTTCTTTTGTCTTTATAAGTGTTTGCCTTATTGTGTCCCCATAATTATTTAAAAAAGGAGGGATATTCTCTGCTTAAGCCTTGGTTACATCTTATTTCTCTGATTCCCTCACCTCCTTTCCTCCAGACTCTGTCATCAGTAAGACTTGGTGAAAACACTGGGGAAAGAGCCAATTCACCTCCACAGCCTCATTGAGGGGATTCTCTTCATATTTCCAAAGAGACAAAAGATGGAGTTTCTTTGAATGGTGAGCCAGACATGGTATCTTCTAAGGGGTTTGATCTTTCTCTGAGAATGAGAAGGAGGTAGGCAATGAGTAGGAGAGATTGGAGATCAGCTACAAGGCAATATCCAAAAGAGGTGGCACTTGTCTGTAAATGTTGAGCCTAGGGTTTATGAGTTTTGTGAGGCCCTGGGAGCTGATCAATGGGAGCTGGAATCAATGTTTAACAATAGCGTCATGTAACAAAAGATATGTAAGTATATCAACCTCCAAGGACCTGATTGTTCATTTTCTGGCTCTGCATAAGGCTGGGAATCTTGTAATCCCACGGTGGGATTTGAATCACAAAAGTCACTGAGACAGTTTGCGTGGAGATTCCTAACATACTATTCATTCATTCGCTTGTTCATTCGTTTATCTGACAAATATTTACTAAGAACCTACGATGTGAAAAACATTGTCTTTTCTCCAGGAACACAGCAATGAACAAAAGAAACAAAGTCTCTTACAGATCTTACATTCTGAAGTGACAGATGAGAAAGAGATAAATATAGAATATAAGTTAGCACTGTGAAAAAAAGTAAAGAGAGTTAAGAGGATAGAACGGAATAATTCATATAGAGTGGCAAGATAAAGCCTCTCTTAGAGACATTTGAACAAAGACCTCAGTAAAATGAGGCACAAACCATCAGAATATCTAGGGGGTAAGTGTTCTGGCCACTACAATGGAATTGTGGGTATTTGCTTGATGTGGTCAACGAGGCCAGTGTGTGGGGGGAACCGTGATTAGGAATCACAGTGAGGTCTGAGACGTAGATCGGAGCCAGATTATGCAGGGCCTTATTGGACCTTGTTGGAATTTGGATTTTATTCTGGTAAGATCAGATGCCACTATCTGACTTCATGTTTAAAGAACTCCTCTGACTACTGTGTCAAGAGATGATGACATGTTAAAAGTAGAAGTAGAGAAGCCAGATACGAAATTATATAATAATTAAGGCAAGGCATAGAGGTAGTTGTTTGAAAGAGCCTGACAGCAGTGTAGCAAATGAGGAGTGGTTGGAGTTTGGATATATTCTGAAATTAGGGGTGGGAAGAGGGCTCTGATCTTTTCCTCTTGTCTTAAGGACATTAATCCCATTATGGGTGCTCTTCCCTCATGATCTCATCTAAACGTAATCACATCCCAAAGACACCACCTCCAAATACCACTACACTGCGGTTTAGGGTTTCAACATACCAAATTTTAAGGGGACACGACACAAACTTTCATCACCCACAGCACGGGAAGAGGGTATGGTTAGCGTGGGCAGGAGAGAACTCAGGGACTCTATTTTGAGATGCCAATTAGACATGCAAGCGGAAATGTTACATGGAGAATTGAATACACAAGTCTGGAGTTCAGGGAAGAGGTGTTGGCTAGAGCTAGAAATTTGAGCATCATCAGAGTACTCATCAGGGGAACAAGTGAGTGCAACATTTAGAGGCTGATAGAAGAGGAGTCAACAAAGGAGACTGAAAGGGAAGCCACGGAATATTGAAGGTAAAGCAGGAGATGGATGTTCCAGAGGCCAAGGGGAGAAAGCATTTCAAAAGGAGGGAGTGACTGGCCTCAACTGGTGCTAGTCAAATATGAGGAGGCCATGCACAGGTTGTGGATTAAGCAATGTAATTTTATTGATGACAGCTACAGAAGCTTTTTCTCTGGAGTTATGAGAGGAACAAGCATTAATGGAGTTGGTCCAAGAGAGAGGGGGAGCATGTGAAAGAGACATGGGGAGAATAGGGAACTCATGAATTTTGCAACAAGGGTGCAAAGCAGGCTGGGGGTTAGAGGAGTCCCAAGAAGTGTGTGTTTATTTTTTTCATTTGAAACATGAGAGACAAAATAACATATTTTTGTGCTACTGTAATTGATCTGGAAGAGAGGAAATACTTGATGATATAGGAGAGAGAGGACAGGATTGATGGTGGAGCTAAAGGTGATGAGTGTTCCGGGGCCATCAGATCCACTTACATATGGAGGAGTTGGTCCTGGGTCACAGTGTGGATATAATTCGTGTATCAGGAGAGGAGTCAGGCAATATATTATTAAAGATAAATACAGGTTAAAAAGTTGGGTGGGAGGATGAGGAAACACTCTTCTTATAGGTTCTGTTTTCTCAGCAAAATGAGGGTGAGTCAAGAGCCGACTGCTGCTGAGGATGAAGAATGTTCATCTTCGTATTGGAGACTTAAGGAAAAAGAGGGTTAAGAAGTCACCCAGGAGGATAGAAGACTATGACAAGAACAGCATGTAGGGCCCCTCGGCAGTGGTGGGCGCTCAGTGAGGTCATGAATGAGAGTCTGCCAATGGGGCTGGGTGTGTGTTTCTTAAACCACACTGAGCTTGCACAACCAAGGAAGAGAGTGGGGCCAAACTTAAATGGAGTTTTACCAAGCAAGATGACAAAGGGAGAGGGGCCAAGGATGATGAGTGTACAACTCACTTGACAGGACTATGATGTCTCAGAATTCATCGAAAAATATCTAAGCATTTAAAAAAGTCTTGTCTCAAGGACAATTTTATTTTTATTATTGAAAATAGAGTGGGTTCTACTGTCTTAGAAGTAGAAATAGCTTATGATTAGTTTCATTCTTAATATAAAGCTCATGTACAATCATATTTCAGAATGCCATTAGTAGCAGCCATTGAGGACAAAATGGCAGAAATCTTAATGTTAAACTGATAATAACCCAATTGTACCAAGGTAAGTATCTTGTAATAATGCTCATCCAGACGTATTAATAGAAGAAATCCAGAGTAACAGAATAAACTCTTCTGATAGAAGAGTTCATAAAATGCAAGGGGCAAAATCATAGAGAATCAAACATCCCTCTCCAGTTTCCACTCTGTAGGCAGCTCTTTCTTGCTACTAAGGATATTTGTTTAGAATAAATTATTTTTGAGTTTTCTTTCTTCTATCCTTTCTTCCGTTCTATTTTACTTTTTTTTGTTACCTTTCTCTTCCTTTCTTTCTTCTTTCTTTCCTTCCTTCCTTCCTTCAATATTGGCACTTACCATTAAAAAAAGAAAGAAAAAGCCCAACTTGTAGAATTTAGCTATTTCTGTGTGCTAAATCCACCAACTTCCCTCTGCTCTCCAGAGCATTAGCTGATTACATCACTTCAGAACTTGGAGAGTTACCATGGTAACAGCCTTCCAACCTTTTCCTTTGAAAAGAATCCCTCCTGCCCTAAGAGAAATCACCTGCAAGTAGCCATCGAGCTGCCTTTGTTCTGCCTGCCATCTTCCCCATTATCAGAAGTCGGACTTAGGTCAAGAGCCTTGCCAATGACCTATGAAGTAGGACAGCCTTCAGAGTGCTGTTTCAGGGCTAGGCTAGAGTCTGGAGTCTGCTCTCCTCCACACTTCTGCCTCCCCTCCTCCACTTGCCCTTGCAGTAAGGGGATTGAGGGAAGGGGCACAGCAAGCTGGTGCCCAGCTTCTTAGGAATGGAATCCCTGTCCTAGAATTGGAGATTCTCTCCTCTATGAAAGGGGAGCTTTCCTCTTTATTGATTTGCCAAAAGCAAAAGCAGCAACCCCAACCACCTGCCACTTAAACAAGAGCAGATTGATTACATTTGGTCCCAAGGGTACTTGTTACAATTGGAATATTTGATGTGTCAGCCAGGAGGAAGTTTGGTCATGATGCTTTGCATGGTTAATGGATTGATGTGGTCTCACTTCCCTCCCTACTGCCCTCTTTCTCTCAACATGCCTTCTTCTCACCATGGTGGCATAGTCTTCCTTCCTGGTTCATCATTTGCCCTCTGACTATCATCATGGAAACAGATCAGATTAGTTATTTAATGGTGAGGTGATACATGAACTTGGTCCCTGACATGAAGTGTCCCCCAATGTCTTTCTATGGCTCATTTTTTGCCACATTGAGGGGCTGGCATTTATTCCCTGTCTGATCTGCTCCTTTCTCAACAAAGGTCAGGAAGGGGATATTAGAGTTAGCTAGGGATACTACTTCAGGCACTACCCACATGCCTGTGATTGGTTGTTATCTTTGCAGTCTTGTTTGAAAGTCTCAGATAGACACAGAGATATAACAACTTGATGCCAGGACATTGAAGCAGCTTGGAGAACAACTTTTTCTTTTACTTTGGTTCTGGAAACCAGAATTATTTCTTGGCTTTTGGGAACTTTTTTTTTTTTTAAAGTGGAACTATTGCAATTGGTAAATAAACAAGAGATTACAACTCAGAAGTATAAATTTGTATACCAAGTTTGATTTTGTTTTTTCGATGTATGACAACTTTGAAACCTCATTTTTCCCTCTTCCTCTTCTGCTCCACATCCTTGAAAGCTGATAAGAAAGACTGAGTGCTCCCTTCTTGGCACTGGTGGGAATCTGAAAATCCATATAAGGCTGTTCCTATATGTAAGAGCCCTGATCCTGGCCTCAATTCCTACCTGCAGTAAAAACCCCAAACCAGTTTCCTTTTCTTGCTCTCTCAAGCCATTTTTAGATCAGCGTGAGAGACATTCCCTACACTTTCCAGAAGACTACATTATGTAACTAAAAACTTTTTCATGCTGTCTTAGTGAGTGTGTGGAGTCATTGGGCTGGATAGCTAAGCCAGATTTTGAGTGAGGATTTTTTTTTTTTTTTTGCATTATGTCCACAACAATTTGTACAAAATTTTGTGTGTAGGAGGAATGAGAAAAAGAACTTCCAATGCAATAATAGATTTATTCTTTTGTTAAAAACTTGCCCATCTTTCCATCCAATAAGAGAGGTTAAAAGGCCAGATGGCTTAGGTTCTGTGTTTCCTGAGCCTGGACCGAGCATTAGGTAGGAAACAGTCTTGCCCATATAATGATTAGCCAAGTCTCATTCAGGGTAGAATCCAAACTCCATCCTGGCTAACTGTTCAGTTGTCCATTGCCTAAAGGAGGCTGGCATAAAGAAGACAAGGGGACATAGTAGGGACAGTGGAAGGGAAGCAAAAAAGTGACTTGAGTGAAATGACAAAGTATACATATTGGGATTAGAGGCAGAACTAGAAAAAAATTGAGCTGCAGGAACAAAGCCACTGATGACTTTGATAGGAAATCTGTAGGCTAGGTTTAGCTTTGGGTAAAGAGGGAACCAAAATTTTTTAGAAGCTCTTCTTCTAAGTGCAAAGGTCACATCTGGAACCCCCCTGCACCCCTGTTCCCATTTCACCTGACAGGTACAGCTGGTACTTACCACAGATGTTGTGGAAGGCAGCAAGACCCATGAAAGTGTTGCTCAGATGATGATGGTTGGAGAGAGAGGGATTGAGCAATGGTTAGGAACATGAGCTCCAGCACCAGACTTCCTGGGTGTGAGGGTATGGATTCTGCTCTGCCACATGCAAATTAGGTGACCTTGAGCAAACTGTATAAAATGAGAAAAAGTTGACTTAAATTTTACAGAGCATCTTTAGAGCAATACAATCTTTATGTAATATGCTTAATTCACTGAAGAAATATATACGTATGCACCTAGGAGCATAGGCTCAAAACATGCAAAGAAAAATTGATAGAGAGAAAGTAATCTATCTTCCTTCCAGGTGGGAGGTTTCAACACAGCTCTCCCAATATCAATAGGTAAAATAAGCACTTAAAAAATCAAAGAAAACACAAGAAACCTCAAAAAGACAGTTAATATGCCAACTTTTACATCAAGTAGGATTTGGCCAAAGATTCAGAGGCACATTTTTCTCAAGCACACATAGAAAATTTACAAAAATTTTTTCTTTACCAGGCCATAAAGGAAGGCTTAGCAAATATCAAAGGATAAGTAACATAAATAGAACACATTTTCCAAATATACTGAAATAAAGTAGAAGTTACTTTTTTAAAATGTAATTTTTAAAAACTTCATGTATTTAAAAGCTTAGTAATGCATTTCTAAATAACATGTAAATCAGAGAAGGAATCATAATAAAAGATACACAATACTTAGATCATACTCCCAGAAGATCACATAGGAGAAAATCTAGGTGAGCTGCATTTGGGAGTGACTTTTTAGATAAATCACCAAAAGCATGATCCACAAAAGAAAAAAAAAAAAAACTGACTAAGTGGGACTTCATTAAAACTAAAAAATTGTGCTCTACAAAAGATACTGTTCAAAAAATGAAAAGAGGAGCCAAAGAAGAAAGTTTTTGTGAAACACATGTCTGATAAAGGACTGGTGCCAAATAAATGAATAAGTATTAAAACTCAATAATAAGAAAACAAACAACCTGATTTTAAAAGTGGGCAAAACATCTGAACAGACCAGACACTTCACCAAGGAGACGTAGAGATGGCACATAAGCATATGAAAAGAGGGTCCACACCACATGTCATTAAGGAATTATAAATTAAAACAGTTTTAGAATGGCCAAAATTCAAAACACTGACCATACCAAATATTGACCGGGATGTGGAGCAACATGAACTCTCATAAATTGCTGGTGGGAATGCAAAATGGTGCAACCACTTTGGAAAATAGTTAAGTGTTTTTTGTTTTTTTTTTTTACAGATGGGAAAGTACTCTTGCTATACGACCCAGCAATTGCGTTCCTTGGTACTTACCCAAATGGGCTAAAACACGTCCACACAGAAACCTGTAACTGAATGTCTATAGCAGCTATATTTGTAATTGCTCTAACTTGGACCTAACCAAGATATCCTTCAATAGGTGAGTGGTTAAACAAACTATTGCATATCTATACAATAGAATATTATTTAGAGAAAGAAAGAGAGAGAAAGAGAGAAAGAAAGAAAGGAAGAAAGAAAGAAAGAAAGAAAAAAAGAGTTAAGTCATGAAAAGACATGGAAGAACATTAAAATTCATATTGCTAAGTGAAAGAAGCCAATTTGGAAAGGCTGTGTGATTCCAACTATAAGATAGTCTTGAAAAGGCAAAGTTACAGGTAGAGTGAAAAAAAAAAAAGAATTAGTGGTTTCCAGAGGTTGGGGGGAGGTAGAGATGAATAGTGAATAGGTTGGAGAACAGGAGAATTTTTAGGGCATTGAAACTATTCTATAGATACTATAATGGTTAATATATGTTGTTATACATCTGTCAAAACCCACAGAATGTACAAGGCAAAAAGTGAGCACTAATGTAGGCTATTCCTTAACCTGAAATTCTGTAGCATGTCCAGGCACTTGCAGCTCAGTATACTTCTCCAGATTCATGATTAATTACTCCACTCTAGAGCCTTCATGATTGATCATCCTTTTATACACCAAGTTATCTCCTGCCCCCAAAGTCTGTTCACATTTCTTCTTCTTTACTGCCCTCAACTCCTCCCCCTCCAGGTTCTCAATATTAATCTTCAGGAATCAGCCTGAAATGAATGATGCCCTCCAGAAATCCTTCCTTAAACCCTCAGCTTCTAAGAATACCCATCCTTCATCTTCACCTTTTCTCCCTGTACGATAATTCATCTTTGACTTGATCACATCCCCCTTGGACTTAGCCCATGAAGGCAGAGTCACTGCCTGGCACACAGTAAGAACTAAATACTCATATACTGGATGATTTCCTTTAGGTTTTACCAGTTAAATATTGAAAGGAAGACAGCACAGTCCACAATACATGGGACCATGACTGCAGGTCGTTTAATACAAAGTTGGGTTAATCCAAGGGTCATTAGTAAGTAGGAATGTAAGGAAATGTACTAAAAAATTAAAAGTTTTCAAAGAATCAGAGCCATAATGACTGATAATCATTTAAGATGATATTAATAAGTACTGAACAGCATAGGAAAGAGACTGATTGGCCAGTTTAGAGTTTTTACAGGACATTAAGTCAAGGGAATGTTTCAGCTTCTGTCTGATTTTGACAATGAGATTTGAAATTAGGGCAGCCTTCACCCCAAGAATAAAGAAAATAAAGAGTGGTAATCATTGTTAGCCACATTATCTCCTTTTTCTACCTCAGAAAAGCTTCATGAGACACTAAAAATGAAACAAAACACTTTGGGCTGTCAGATTCAAGTGCTTCCTACAGAGAAGATAAATGCCTGGGACACCGTAGGAAGGTTTGGGGAGAGGGCTTGTTGAAAACCTGTATGGCTGACAGGAAGTGGTTAGTGCATTTCTCCCTGACATCTGCATTGCATTTAGCCTCATTATATTGAGTTTTATGAGGATAAAAGGCTGGCGAGACACTTTAGAAAAGTGGGTGACATTTCTGGATTCAAATGTGTGGGCTTTTTTTTTTTTTTTTTTGAAGAGGCACAGGTGGGGATATATTCCTGCCTATTCATCCCTCTATTAACCCCAGAAAAATGTATTTGGCTTACATATTATAAAATCATGTAATGGAAAAAAGTGACCACTCTGCAATTTGGGGAACAGGCAGCATTTAAAAATTAGCAAGGTTTCTTTGTGCCCAAGAAGAGTTCTGATAAGCATACTCCTTGGGATTTTTCTAAACTCAGCTTTCATAAAAAGCTGCCATTTTCTAGAAATGGGAGGGGAGTTTGGGGCTAGGCTTGTTATCCCTCAAGTCTGGTAAACTGTTGAATTCAACTTAAAATATTCAGGCCAGATTCACAAACATGATCTAATAGTAAGAATATATCAGTAAAAATGGAACAATTGGGAGACTCATTCTTTCATGCTATTCTCCTTAATCAAAGAAAAATACAGTTAGTAGGGAAAGCACGATTGTTCATTTCTGTGATCCTTGTGCTTTTAATGTGAAAGGAATCCTTTAAATTCAAAACTCTTGGTATATATTATGATGGTACTCAACCTCAGATACAAAATGCAACTGAGTCTCTGGCTGCTTCATGCAGAAGGCTTTCAGAGTACAAGGCAACCCATTGGTATCTTATAGGCTCCCTTCTTCTCTACAGAAGTGGCAATTATCCGAGTAGCTATTTAAGAATCCTATTATGTTTTATTGATTTGAATTGAATTATATTCAATGGTATTGTAAACTCAACAGAGACATAAATTGGAGAATCAATTGCTTCCCAAAAATCAGTCAGAAAACGTAAGGTAGAAAGATCCCACGACAATAGCAAATTATAAAATACTTACAAAAAGCCTGAGGAAAATAACCTAGATCTATGTGAAGAAAATGACAAAAGCCCTACCAACTGCAGTCATAAAAGAACATCTAAAATAAAAGATGATCCAAATTATATTTCTGCATGGGAATACTCAATATTCAAAGATACATGGTTACCTCAAATTGATCTGTAAATTCAGTTCAAGTCTAAAAGAATTCCAATGGGATATTACATAAAACTTAAGTTAATTCTATATTTATCTGAAGAAGTCAGTGCATAAAATCAACCAAGATATTTTTAAAAAATAAACTTTGATAATTAATAAAGCCACCCTAATTACTTAAAAAATATAGACAAACAAATTGACCTAGCTACAGATTTCAGAAAGAGACCCATGCCTCCTTGGAAACTTAGTATGAAAGAAATATGACAATTCAGTCTCAGTGCAAAGATGGATAACTTATTGAATAAAGGGCATTAAAACAATTTACTATACTAATTATTAGATTAGCATAAGGCCAATTTCCTTACCTTACCATACCTTTAACTAAACAGTAGGTAGAATGAAAATCTAAATGTAATATTCATAAATGTACTAGAATAATGGGAAATTATTTTCCTAATCTTGGAATAACAAAGACCTCTTGTAAACAATACCTAAACTTGAGAAATAGCCAAGAAAAAGACTGACATATTGTTACATTAATAAAGAAAAAGCTTCAGAAGTAATTCCTTAATTTAGCAAGGTTATAGGATACAAGGTGAATACACTGAATCTAAAATATATCTATAGGGTGTCTGGGTGGCTCTGTTGGTTGAGTGACTGCCTTCAGCTTAGGTCATGATCCCCGAGTCCCGGGATCAAGTCCCACATTGGGATCCCAGCTCCATGGGGAGTCTGTTTCTCCCTATGACCCTCTCCCCTCTCATGCTCTCTTTCACTATCTTTCTCTCAAATAATAATAATAATAAAAATATGCCTACATACTTGTAGCAAACAATTAGAAAATGAAATTGCAGCAAATTCATTTACAATACAAGAAACATAAAATACATCAGGAAATTTAATGAAAGAGCAAGACCTCTATACTGTAAACCAGATAACATTGCTGAAAGAAATGAAAGACCACAAAGTGGAGAGACATACTATGTTCATGGATTGGGAGACTGAATATGGTTATGCTGTCTATTTGCAGAACAAATTTGGAGGATCTAAATTACCTAACTTTAAGACTTAGTCTAAAGCTTTAGAAATTAAGACAGTGACCAAGTTTGACAAATAAATGAATAAAATAGGATATTTAACCCAGAAATAGACCAGCACTTATACAGCCATTTGACTTTGGACAAATGCATCAAAGCAATCTGATATGGAAAGGAAAGTGTTTTGAGTAAATGGTGGTAAAGTAATTAATATCAACGTGTAAAATAAATGAAATTTCAACCCCTCTCTCATGCTATGCACCAAAATCAATGTAAATCTAAAACTTGATTAAAGATTTGATTAAAATTATCAGAATGCATCAACCAAAGGAAAATAAATTGCAAAACATATGTCTTACAAAGAACTATAATTCAAGATAATAAAATGTCAAACAATTCTCTAAAAGTCGGCTTAAGATTTTAACCAACACTTCACAAAGGGAGATATACAAATGGCCAATAAGCATCTGAGACAGTTTTTTCATGATTATTCATCAGGAAAATGCAAACCCAAACCAACCTTGACTACCACTCTACATTCATCGGAATGGCTAAAATTAAAACAAACGCCAGTTATGAGCAAAGATGACAATTCAGTTTCAGTGCAAAGATGGATAACTTATTGAGTAAATGACATTAAAACAATTTATATTATACCAATTATTAGATTGACATAATGCCAATCTCCTTTCCTTACCACACATTTAACTAAATATTAGGTAAAATAAAAATCTAAATGTAAAATTTATAAATGTAACTTTCATACATTGTTGGTGGACATGTAAAGTGATATAATTGTTTTAGGAAAAGATTTGAGTTTCCTCTTAAAATTAAATATATATCTCCATTCAACCCACCATTCCACATATTTACTCAAAAGAATTGGAAACATATATCTACAAAGTATTATCTACAAAAATATAGGTACAAAAAACTGTTCGTGGCAGGGGCACCTGGGTGGCTCAGTTGTAAGGTGTCTGCCTACTGTTCAGGTCATGATCTCAGGGTCCTTAGATCAAATCCCACATTGGGCTCCCTGCTCAGTGGGAAGCCAGCTTCTCCCTCTTCCGCTCCCCCTGCCTGTGTTCCCTCTTGCTTTCTCTTTGTCAAATAAATAGATAAGGTTTTTAAAAAACTGTTTATGGCAGCTTTATTCATAAAGCTAGAATCAAACTAGAATCAGGTGTCCATCCTCAGGGGCACAGATAAGAGAAAAACTTGTATGTTCATGCAATGAACACAGCAATAAAAATGAGAAAACTATTGATACATATATGTCAGGGATGAACCTCCAAAACAGTAAGAAAAATTTTACACACAAAAATATATATGCACTGTGTGTTTTTATGTATATGGAGTTCGAAAACAGGCAAAACTCATCTATGGTGGAAAGAATGAGAATAGATTTACCTCTTGGGAGTAAGGACTAGGGGTGGGTGTTGACGGAGAATGGGCGTGGAGTAATTGTAATATTTTGTATCTTGGTGAGGGCTTAGGGTACACAGATATATGCCTTTGCCAAAATCATGGAATTAAAATCTGCATATTCAGGTGGTTGTTAATTTTTTTGATTACTGTGAAAGAAAGCAAATATTGAATTCTAGTTAATCCAGTATATGTTGAAGAACTCATTGGGAGGTGCGCTGGTGTCTGAAAATGACTTGGAAATGCATCAGTAAAATAAAATCTATTGAAAATGGATGAAAGGACAGATATGTAATAAAGTGTGTTTTGTAAAGTATCAATTATAGAATCCAGGCAGGAGATACAAGATTCTTCACTGTAAAATTCTTCTAGCTTTTCTCCATGCACAAAAATTTTCCTAATAAAAGGCTGGAAGAAAACATCACTGAAAATAATACAGAACAAGAAGGAGAAAATAAGTATTTTTGACATCAATAAAACAAGGAAAAAGTACAACCACAAACCACAAGTCTGAAACATGATTGAATCTGCAGATCAAAAGGGCAAATCTTTCCCAAGAAGAACTGATACAAAAAAATAAGTACCAAGACATAGCCTCTTGAATTGCTGAACGTCAAGGATAAAAAAATAAATCTTACGGTCAACTGGGTAGGAAAAATCCTGCCACATAAAGGAGAAAAAAAATGAAGTTGACCTCCTACTTCTTCACCAAAACAGCCAGTGCTAGATAACAGTGCAGTGACGTTTAACATGGTCCAGCAAAATTAACAATACAGACATTCCTGAGCAACAAAGAACTTACTGCTTTCTGGATCCCTGAGCTCTTAAACTGATTTGATCTAGTTAGCTATGATAAATCAGAACATGGATGGAAAATATAATCTCAATAAAGGAGAGGAAATGGTACAATTGATGGAAACTTTGACTACATTACAATCTGAAACTAAAAGAAATTTTAAAAAATGGTGCTTTAGAACAACTAATCTGACTACCTTATATAGACTTCTAATTTTATTTAAATTTTTATTGTATTAACAGAAAAAAGTCACAAGGGATTAAAAATAAAAATTCTATAAAAGGTATCTATTATGTTTTGCTTCCATCACTTTCTCCATCCATCCTATTCTGATTCATTTAGAAAATCGCTTATTTTTTAAAATCTTTCTAGCATATCTTGTATAATAATTCATAAATTCAACGATATATTTACTTTACCATTTTCAGCCATGAGATAAGGGTATACTTGTGGAACCATCACCATAGTCCATGTCATTGGTTTATCCATCATCTCCAAAAGTTTCTTCCTGACCCCTTGGGTTTTTGTATATTTTTACACCTACATTTGTTTTTCTTTTTGTGGTAAGAGCACTTCTCATAAGATCTATTGTCTCAGCAAATTTTTAGGTATTCCAAACAATATTGTTAATCACAGGCCTTGTGTTGTATTGTAGACTTATTTATCATGCATAACTGAAACTTTCTACCCTTTGACATTAACCTCCCCAACTCTCCTTCCTCCCAGCCCTGGGCAACCACCATTCTACTCTCTGCTTCTCTTAGTTTGACTTTTTTCAATTCTTCATGCAAATGAGATCATGTAGCATTTGTCTTTCATTTCATTTAGCATGATGTCTTCTGGGCCCAGCAATGCTATTGCAAATGGTGGGGTTTCTTTCTTTTTTAAGGCTGAATGATATCTCACTGTAGATGTATACCACATTTTAAAAATCCATTCCTCCAACTATGAACATTTTAGATTATTTCTGTACCTTGACTATTATGAATAATGCTGCAATGAGCCAGAGAGTGCAGATATCTAAGATTCAGATTTCAATTCAATCCAGATTTCAGATTTCAATATGTATCCAGAAGTAGAATTTCTGTATCAAACTGTAGTTCTATTTTTAATTTTTTCAGAAGAATCTTCCTATTGTTTTCCACAATAGCTGTACCAACTTACCTTCCCATCAACATTTCACAAAGGCTTTCTTTTTCTCCACCTCCCAACAGTTGTTGTCTTTTTGTTTTGTTGTTATTTTTTTTTAGTAATTGTCATTCTAAAAAGTATGAGATGATCTCTCATTGTCGCTTTGATTTGCATTTCCCTGTTGATTAGTGATGTTGAGCACCTTTTCATATCCTATTGGGGATTTGTATCTCTTTGGAGAAATGTCTATTCAGATTTTTTGCCCCTTTTTAAATCTGGTTATTTAGCTTTTTTGTTTTTGAGTTGTAGTAGTTCCTTATATATTTTGGATATTAACTCCTTATAAGCCATATAGTCTACAAATGTTTTCTCCATCCCATAGCTTACCTTTTCATTTCATTAATTGTTTTCTTTGCTGTAGAAGCTTTCTAGTTTGATGTAGTCCCTCATTTATTTTTGGCTCTGTTTCCTGTGCTTTCTGTGTCACGTCTAAGAAATCATCATCCATTCCAATGTCTACAAGCTTTTCCCCTATGTTTTCTTCTAGGAGTTTTATTGTTGCAGTTTTTACATTCAAATCTTTTATCCATTTCATATTGATTTCTGTATGTGGTGTGAGGTAAGAGTTCTGCTTCATTCATTTGCATGTGAATATCTGATCTTCTCAACACAGTTTATTGAAGAGACTGTCCTTTGGCCACTGAGTACTTTTTGCAACCTTGTTGAGTATTGGTTAACCATATATGTGTGGGATTATTACTGGACTCTCTATTTTATTCCATTGGTCTGTATGTCTCTTTTTAATGCCAGTACCATACTGTTTTGATTATTTTAGTTTTGTAATATGTTTTCAAATCAGAATGTGGTGTATTCAGCTTTGTTCCTCTTACTCAAAATTTCTTTGACTATTTAGGGATTTATAGTTCAAAATAAATTTTAGGATTGTTTTTCCCACTTCTGTAAAAAATGCCATTGAGATTTTAATAGGGATTGCATTGAATCTGTAGATCACTTTGGGAAGTATGGAATGATTATAATCTTAAATTTGTTGAGATTTGTTTCGCGACCTACCATGCCATCTATCTTAGAGAAAGTTCAAGGTGAACTTCAGACATGTCTTAAGAATCACTCCAGATGCTCTTAGCCTCACTTGTCTCTGGGGCTGTTATCCACTTTTTCCAGGCTCACTATTTTGAAAATCATCTGTGCTCCAGTCAAATTTACAAGTGCATGACCTAGCAGTGCCTTGCCTATCACTTCCTCTGATGTTTCCTATCCCAGACTTACTTGTTAGCTGAGACTGGGACGCTACAGGAGGAGTGGGTACCGAGGAAGCTCTATGGTACAAGACTTTGCCCAGTGGCAGCAGGAGCTGGTGAATAGATTCTTCTTACTTCCTCCCTTGTTATTCCACTGGAACTGACCTGAGCTGCCCGCATTACAGTTGGAAGAATCTTACAGATCCAGCCTCCAGAAAACACTCTTGACACAAAGTGTTGCTAGTTTCATTAAGCTCTTTCATTTGGGTTCTCCCGTCTTCTTTGCCTCACTTCAAATTTTTGTCATAGATTTCACTCTCTGGGAAGTCTAGCCTAAGATTAATAATTTACTTAACTAATAATTTATTTAATCATTTAACTGTGCTGTCCCTGGCCACATGTGGCTATTCAATGCTTGATGCTTGACTAGTCTGCATGGAGATGCCCTTTGTGTATAATAGACATTGGGTTTTGAGAACTTAGTATGAAAAAAAAAAGTAAATTATCTCATTGATAATTTTTATATTGGTTACATGTTGAAGTGAAAATATTTTATCTATATTGCAGCTATATTATTTAAACCATTATACCTGATTATTTTTACAGTTTTAGATGTGGGTACTGGAAAACTAAGAATTACAAATTGACTCATATTTTTTGGGATAACACTTAGCAAACATTTGATAAGACTTGGGCTCTTGCTAATTTTTTGCTGTAACCACAGCAACAAAAAAATGTGTATGGAGGGGCGCCTGGGTGGCTCAGTGGGTTGGGCCGTTGCCTTCGGCTCGGGTCATGATCTCAGGGTCCTGGGATCGAGTCCCGCGTCGGGCTCTCTGCTCAGCAGGGAGCCTGCTTCCCTCTCTCTCTCTGCCTGCCTCTCCGACTACTTGTGATTTCTCTCTGTCAAATAAATAAATAAAATCTTTAAAAAAAGAAAATGTGTATGGAATAAACCACATTGTGTGTGCATGGAACAAATTTCCAGAACTGAAATTTTTGAGCCAAAGATTGCATGAATTTATTCATTTTGGTAGATAATGCTGAACCTTTATTTTCCATCAGAGTAATACCATTTTTTGATTCTATCCTTTATTGTATAGTGGAGCTTGTTTACCCACAGTCAATTAACAGAACGTGTCATCAAATTATTGGATTTTGCTGGTCTAACAAGTTAAAAAATAGTGTCTCTTATTTGCCTTTTCCTTGTGAACAGGTATCTCAAACATCTTTTTATATGTTTAGGGATCATTTGTTTCTCTTTTTCTGTGAATTATCTGGGCACATCCTCTGTCCATCTTTCCTGGGGAAGCATAGGCTTTTATCTTTGACATGAATTGTAGATATTTCCCCTAATTTGCCATCAGTCTTTTGATTTTGCTTATGGTGTTCTTTAATGCAAACATGTATCAGATTTTTTAAAATGACATTTGGATTTTATAAAGGTGAGACTGTACATGACAAAGAGACTTTTCATGTTAGAGCCTCACGCAGACACAGTTTATCTGTATGGTTTATAAAAAGCAATTACGGTGGGTTTGATTTATTTTTTTCTCTTACTATCAGGGTAAGTAATGAGTTGTACCCCATCTTGAGGCACCATAGTTTTCTTGGGTTTCAAGTGCCACAAAACCTACAGCTGCCAGTAGATTCAAGTTCACTTGGGATTAGAGCATCTCTACAATGCAAACCAGTATTCTTTATATATTTGCACTCTCATTCAAACCAGTAAACTTACACCACATACATGCCAGAATAGCTAATCTTACCCTAATTTCTCCTTTTAAATAGTTCAAAAAGTTTTGGAGGTAAAACTTTCCTTGTTTTTCTTGCATAAGGAGTAGAAAGAGGCACTCTCCAGTGCAGGAATCCAGAATTCTACTAGTAATGATGCCCCTTGACACATTGCCATCACTTTGAGATCCTTAAGGAGATACAAGCAACAGCCACCTGAGACCAGTCTTGGAATATTCATCTTATTAAGACTAGGGGAAGCCAACTGCTCTACAAGACAGGGAGATGCAGTTCTCACATACGTCCTTACAGAATACAACATTGATGTTTGGAAGCTTGAAAATGCACGAGGTAAAAAAAAGGAAGTATAAAGTGTACAGGTGCAAATTATCCCATCTTTCATTAGAGGGAGTAAGTAGATAGAATCTAAACTAAAACGTTGTGTCTTTCAATTTTTTTGCTTCTCTTTATAGTTTTACCAGATATGCTTGATTCCCCAAAAAATGCTTTTGTTAATTTTGCAAGTTTTTTTTTAACTTCCTGTAGTTATGTGTGTTATGGTACAATATTATTCTTCAGTTGCTTAACCTTTTCACTAAACAACAAAATCTTCTATAAGCCCATTAATTGAGCATGTTAATTGCGTTGATCAAAACTTAGTCTTCACTGACTTTTATTTGCTTGATCTGTCCATTACTGAGAGGGTAGCCAAGTAGTCCAAGAATCAGACACTTAACTGATGGAGTCACCCAGGCACTTTCTCGATCTTTTTTAACTAGAGATTTGTTATAGTTATATCAATTATAATGACTGACAAATTTGGATTTATTTTTTAACCATCTCATTTTGTACTTTTCACTTGTCCCAACTCTTGAGAGTTATTTTCTTTTTCTTTCTGGATTTCAGTTAGACTGATGGATATTTTCTCTCATGCCATGCTTTTCCTTTACTTCTTGGAGATAATATACTTCATATTTTAAAAATTCTTTTCCTGGAAATGTTTTGTGCACACCATGTTTAAGACTGCTTCTATCTTCCAGTATCCATTATGTCTTTTTTCTCCACAATTGTGGTAGTCATATGGCGACCCCATGATAGACATTTCTTAGATTCTGTCTCTGCTAATTAAATTGGTCATGTGACTTGGCTTTGGTCACCAAGATATAAGCAGAAGGAACATGTGTAACTTTTATTTTGTGCCCTTGAACACAAAGCTGCTTCATCTTCAAGCACTCTTCCTGTGTTGTCACTGACTAAAATGCAGACGTGGGAGAGGTGAATTCAATCCTGTGAGTCAGGAAACCTGGAGCAGTTCTCTTAGACCCAACAATGGAAGACACATGTGAGCTTCTACCATAGGTCATTAGATGACCTTGTAAGCTCTCTCCACAGACCTGGTCTGTCCCATGAGAAAAAGAGAGAAGTTACCCCACTTAGTCATTAAATTTGGGTTTCTTTCATACAGGATCTTGGCCTCTATACCCATTTGCAGAGAAATATCAGAATTGGGGTGCTGTCATACACAAACTAAGGTATCTGGTGTTGAGTCAAGTAATAAGAAGCAGGGAAACATCTGAAGGCAAAAAACCTGATGACTCTTGTTTGCTGTGGAAAAATGTCTGGTAAAAACTCTCGCCAGCATTCCTCTGAAAAACTGACCATATGCCTATGAAGTTTTCAAATTCAAGAAAATGGTTGGAGATAGCACGTTGAGTGTGTGCTCATTGCTTCTTATGGCTTTCAGCAAGTTATTACAAAGACAAGCGATGGGCTATTGTCTTCTTGCATCCATTTTCCCTTCTTGCTTTTAGTAATTTTATACCACAGTACTCTGGCAATATATGACAGCTGCACAGGTGACCTACCACTCAGCTATGGAACCACATTTCCCCAATTTCTCTTAAATGTAGGTATGGGCATTTCGCTAGGTTTTGGCCAATGATATGAAAACCTTAAGTGAACGCTGTGAACTCTGTTTCATGTTCTTAAAACTCATGTTGTCATCCTTCATATTCCTTTATTTTATCTTATTGTGGTGAAATTTATGTAACGTAATTAGCCACTTTATTTTCTTCTTATTTTATTTTTATCAAAGTATAATTGCCATCCAGTGTTATGTCAGTTTCAAGTGTACCATACAATGCTTCAGCGGTTCTATACAAATTCAGTGCTCATGATAATTGTACTCTTCTTTTTTTTTTTTTAAGATTTTATTTATTTATCTGATAAAGACACAGGGAGAGAGGGAACACAAACAAGGGGAGTGGGAGAAGGAGAAGCAGGCTTCCTGCCGAGCAGAGAGCCCAATGCGGGGCTCAATCCCAGGACCCTGGGATCAGGACCCGAGCCGAAGACAGACGCCTAACAACTGAGTCACCCAGGCGCCCCGATAATTGTACTCTTAATCTCTGTTATCTATTTCCCCCATCCCCTCATCTACCTCCCCTCGGGTGACTACCAGTTTGTTCTGTGTTTAAGAATCTGTTTGTCTCTTTTTTTCTTTGTTTGTTCCCTTGTTTTGTTTCTTAAATTCCACCTATGAGTGGAATCTTTCTCTGAATACTTCACTTAGGATTATACCCTCTAAGTCCATCTATGTTGTTGCAAATGGCAAGATCTCATTTTTTATGGCGTGGTAATAGTCTCTCTATATACTGTATATTCTTTATCCATTCTTCTATTGATGGACACTTGGGTTGCTCCTATATCTTGGCTATCATAAACAAAGCTGCAATAAACATGGGGATGCAAATGTCTTTTCAAATTCATTTTTTTTTCTTTTTTAAAAAAATTTTATTATTTATTTGACAGACAGAAATCACAAGTAGGCAAAGAGGCAGGCAGAGAGAGAAGAGGAAGCAGGCTCCCTGCTGAGCAGAGAGCCCAATGCGGGGCTCCATCCCAGGACCCTGAGATCATGACCTGAGCTGAAGGCAGAGGCTTAACCCACTGAGCCACCCAAGCGCCCCTCAAATTCATTTTCTTTGGGTAAATACGCCAGTAGTGGGATTACTGGATCATATAGTAATTCAATTTTTAATTTTTTAAGGAACCTCCACACTGTTTTCTGCGGTGGCTGCACCAGTTTGCATTCCCACCAACAGTGCATGAGGACTCCTTTTTCTTCACATCCTCACCAACATACCTTACTTCTTACCTTTTGATTCTCGCCATTCTGACAGGTGGGAGAAGCTATCCTGTTGTGCATGATTCCTGATTTGCATTTCCCCAATGACGAGTGGTGTTGAGCATTTTTCCATGTTCTTAGAAACACTTGCTAAGTCTCCAAGAATCATGCAGGACTGTTAAGACTAGAATTTGAATTGTGGTAAACCTGTGTGTTGGAGAAAATCGATGTTTAAGAATTGTTGCTTTCCCTCCTAAGCAATTATTTGTATTCTATTTACTTAAGTCTGTTAATCTCACACTAAAACTTAGCAGACTCTTTTCATCTAGGTGTATATTCTTATAAACACAGTTACATTTGTTTTGTGAAGGCAGCATGCTCTGGGCAGTAAAAATCTACCCATTATCTGAAAGGCTGTTGACCTTTGTGATGCAGTGATAAACACATGATCGAACTATTACCTGTTGGACCATGAAAGTCAGAATGTGTAAAACTGTCACATCAGGGAAAATAGAAGCAAAGTGTAGCTGTTGGCGTATGTTAGCTAATCGCTGTATTTAATAGAGTTCTACAAAAGAGACAAACTCAGAATGGAACCAGTGGGGAAGGGGCCTCCTGGAGCACAGAACTTCCAGATAAGCTAACTGCTCTACCAGAGCAGGAGGCCTTGCTAATCCTGCCCAGCAGGATCTCATAATTGCTATGAAATAGTGACAGAGGCATCCTCCTGTGATCCCTCTCTGAAAAAAGAGCTCGGTCATCACAATCCTACTGTTTCTCCACATAATTGGCAGCAAATAATTTTTTTTCTATTTTTATACATTACTGTATCATAAGAAAGCACACTCAGACCTGTTACAGAGGGCCACGTTTCTCTCTTGGTCTTGAGCAGGGTGAATTACCTGGATGAGACCTTGAGACGTCTCCTTAGGAAAGAGGGGATGCATTCTATGTAAGAAAAGAAAATGAGCGTCTGTGCTGAGAAATAAAAAGGGTAGGCTGCAGCTGAAGCTGTTAATTACTTGCCAAGTATCCAGGGTCTCCTTCATTTACTTCTTTCTTATTAATAAAATTTTGGTTTTATTACAGAGAGTAATATGCACAGCTAAAGTACTACTTTTCCAGTCTCCCTTGCAGCTAGGAGTGCAGAATAAATGATGGAAATCGTTGGGTGAGAGCTTGGGAAAAGCTTTTTTAAAGGAGGCTGATCTAGTGAGAGGGGCGATCCTTTTATCCTCCCCTTCCTTCCCCTTCCTTTGGCCTGGAATGTTTCAGCAGAATGGCAGATTGGCTTACTGTCTACTGCAACTCCCTTCAAGTATACCTTCCTATATTTCAAAGCCTGGGAAAGCTAAAAATGACTTTCCCCAGATTTCCTTGCAACTGTGGTTCTGAACACAGTAAACGTTCAACCCATTCGAAGCGTGCATGAAAGATCTGGAGGGCAGAAGTAAGCAGAATGCAGAAGTGATGCTTCTAGTGTTTTTGCTGGCAAGCCTTGTTGTGTGGGATCCAGTGATCCTGGGGAAGCACTAGCTGAGGACCCCATTTTTGGTCATGGAAGTCATGGGTGCAGATTATAGCAGAAACAACTTGCTTTTGAAAACACCAACAGTGATTCAAACTTTCCAATCATTGCAGCTTTGGAGTTATGTGACTTCTAGGGACTGGGTAGCTCTTACTCCGTGGTAGCCGGGTGGTTCTGGATCTGGCAAGTGAAGTGACAGCCTTTCGTCTGGGCAAGCAGCTTCTTGATTGCAGAAGGGACAGAAAGTAGGACCCTTGGTGGCCGGGTTTTTTCATGGGACTTTGGGAGTTACTCTTGAAATCTTAGCCTAGAGGCTTTGTTTTCAGCCTTGCCTCTGATTCTACAAGCCTTTCGTATGCTGAAACATAGTCATTTGCGTGTGCAGTAGCTAAAGTCGATTCAGTTCTTGTCAATTAGAAACCGATTAATGCAAATGTGATGTGATGGGGAAAAGTGGAGCAGTTATCCTGGACCATAATACCACTGTGGCGTTGGAAACTGTAGCTAAGGATGGTGGACTAGAAGGGGAAAAGGTACCTCGGTACCTTGGGACACACCACTTTAGTTAGCCCTTTGCTGCCTATCTTGGAACATAGTTTTTTTTGTTACTATTATTTTTTTAACAGGCAACCTTTATTTCAGGTCTCTGATTTTTGCAGCCAAATGAACTCCTTTTTGTACAACATTCATGCAATTATTTATTTTTCTATTAATATTATTAATCAGATCTTTTTTTTACTACCTTTCTTTTTTAAAAAATAGGTTCCACACCCAGTGTGGAGTCCAATGCAGGGCTCAAACTCATGATCCTGAGATCAAGACCTACCTGAGCTGAGATCAAGGGCCAGACAATCAATGAACTGAGCACCAGGGCACCCCCTCTACTGTTTTCATAACTGCTTATTAACAAGAGAAAGAAAAATTACTAGTCTTTATTGTTGTATCCATCTACATTACAGAGCTCTCCTACTCCTAAGAGTAATTTCATGGTGAATTCTCGTGGGTTGCATTTCTGTTCCAAGCCATCAGGAATGTTGAAAGGGAAAGGTAAGCCCCAAGATGATTGTAGAACACAGTATTTTTAATTTCTCATATAAATTCAGCTGAAACAAGTCTTTGATTTTTAGAGAATTTCATATTTAATTTATTATGTAAACCATATCCAGATGTTTTTGTGCTTATTTCATTAAAAAATTTCACATTGTCAGTAAGACACATGGAATATTACAAACTATTGCTTTTGGTTACAGCTGTCTTTCTACATTAGTAAGACAAAAATATTCAACTTCTCTTGCTAAATTACAGATGGTTCACCTTCCAAAGAATGAAGTGCATATGCCGTGTTTTTTCAGTCAACAAAATAAAAACAAAACTGATTGTAAAGAAAGTTTTCATGATAAAATGACTACTTTTAGTGTACATCACCTTCCTTTCAACAAAATGTAATGAACGGGAAGGTGGAAAATCTACACCTTGCCTATTGCATCATACCAATTCAGTTCTTTGCAACACAACCAACATCTTTGGGATGCAATGTGTTAATAAGGAAATTCACCATTTCTAACTCTAAGAAATTTTTTAAAAATTTTATTTGTTTATTTGACAGAGAGAGCAAGAGATCCCAAAGCAGGGGGAGTTGTAGAGGAAGAGGGTGAAGCTACATCCCAGGACGCTGGGATCATGACCTGAGCTGAAGGCAAATGCTTAGCCAACTGAGCCACCCAGATGCTCCTAGCTCTAAAATTCTATTTCTCATAGATATACATTGAATATGTAATAAGTCTATGGTAAAGCATAAGTTAGGTGTTTTTTTTTTTTTTTTGAATGAAGGAAATTCAAAAGCAAAATTCCAATTCACCGCCCCAAACCTACTAAGTAATATCTCTTTCTTCAGTTTTAAGGTTGATTTTTTTCACATTACTCATTTATCACATTTGGAAGTTTCTGAAAATGAGGTGTGTCTTAGAAGGAAATATATCTATGATATGGTAGTTCTTCCTCCCAGCCCTCCCCTACAACCACCATCAAAACAGCAACTGAATAAAAAGGAAAGAAAGAAAAGAAAACATTTCTTTTTATACCAGTGGTTCTAAACGTTAAGAAAAGACAAACAAATCAACAAAAACCAAGATCAATTTCCCACATGAACCCAAGCTGACATGTATACATATCTGTGTGGGGCCAGGAGCACACAAGAGTCTATGGCAGTTGATTTATTTTGGAATGGGGGTGAGGGAAGAAGACTGCCAAGAGAAATTTGGATAGACACCTGTGAACAGGGTCAAGAGAGAGATGGGTGAGCCATGAGCCCTACTGCTTGGGTCTCCAGTTGAAGAGCTGTCACATGAAGTTTGGGAGAGAAGCTCTTGCCCCACCTTTAGGAAAAACATATCATTGCTGTGCTGGGTTCATCACCACTGTTTTGGTGATGATCTCAGAAATGTAGCGACACACCAGAAAGGACTATTGTGGCCAGAAAACATGCTGACCATTAGTGGGGGCTCAAAGAAGATGGAGCATCTCTGGTAGAATCAGTTCTGCACCCAATAAAGCAGATTTATCTGTGTGGTAAGACCCCAGGGGACCATTATAACTGCAATGATTGAGCCTGAGGTCCTACAAAGAAATAGACAATGTGAGCGAATGAAATTTGAGTGTTAGTATTCATGTGATCTCACCCAAACCCACAGATGAGAGAAATGTTTTAGAGGAAATATATAAATACAGAGGCACATAGACATATATTTATATATGTGTGTGAATATATACACATATATATGTGTGTATCTATCTATCTATATCTATATCTATATCTATCTATATCTATATGGAAGAAAAAAATTATGCCCACTGGCCACCCATAGATTAAGAAAAAAAAAAGCAGTATTTAATTTGGTACTAACTATGAATCCTAATTTCAAACTTTGTCTCCATTCACAGGGACTCTTGGAGCTGAGTTTGAGTACAAATCTAGTGAGTGATAATCACATTACATAACAAACATGGTCTAAATTGGATGGATGGAGGGAAGTCCTGTGAAGGAGGTGACAGCAGGGAAAGGATGGATGAGAGCATGAAAGAGAAACCCAAGAAATTTGAGAAACAAAATATAATATAAAATGTTCCATTTTAAGTCACTTGGGAAATAAGTTGTTGGCTCTCTTTCAACATCCAGATTTGTCATCCAATATCCAATGTCCAATAATGTCTTCCACATAAGTTGTTGTTTTGTAGAAATCAAGAAAGGAGTTGAATAATCTTTTATGTCAAAGTGTAAATTAAAATAGAAAATAGAGGTGTGAACAATAATTCAGAAGAATCAGAAAGTTAGGACCAAAGCTAACCATGAAAAGGCAAGGCCCTTCTTGTGGCTACAGACATCTTAGGCAGGGTACTGGGCATTTACAAGGCAAGAGGATGAGCCTGTCTTACTGGAGTCTTACTTGGTCTTAAGAGGCCAAGGAGACATTTATAGGGAAAATAGATGCCGGTCAAGGTGGAGGTAGGACGACCATACAACCAGGTTTGTCCAGCTCAGTACCAGTGTATCTCTGTTGTCCTCAGGTCTTGTCAACTTTTGCATTTGCCCAGATGTTCCATTTTCTAATCAGATATCATGACCAATGATTATATCAAAATAAGGCAAGTTGAGTTTGATAGAGGTTTCGCTTTGCAGTTCCAGCTTTTCTTACAACCTCTAGCAACACATAAGATGCATGTGCAAATGGCTAAACCTACATACCACCCCCAACTGTTTCCAGATGAAACAAACTTAACCATTCTCTCTCAAATGACAGCAAGCAAGTTACCTGAGGATAAAATGAACTGGGCTTGGACATGAATGTTTGGGAACAGCTAATTCTGTTGATTTTAGGAGGAGATAGGAGGAGGATTTTGTGCTGCTATCCCCAGCCAACCCCATGGTCTGCGTCACAGTCTGAAAGATGCATAAAGTCTTTGGGCTGACGTTGGCCAGACCAATGGCAGATGTGGGAGGAGGTTAAGTATGTGTGTCAAAGTTACCAGTTGTTCAGGAAAAACTTCAATTTTCCTTTACTCACACTCACAACACCTCTCACACGAGTTGTGTGGGTTTTTTCCAAGCTGACCAGTTCTCCAACACCTGCTCAGTGTCCTATAATTCTCTTCAGTTCCAACACCATCTACCTGGAGACAGCATCATATCTCCCAGGTTAAGGGCTTGGTCCCATAAGATGTCCCACATTTCAGACACAATCACAAGCCCCACTTGGTCGCTTGTCCTTCTAAGCAACCAGCTATGAATCAGAGGTCCCAGGACCCCCTCATGAGTTAATGTGCTAAAATTGTTCATGGAACTCAGGGAAACACTCATATTTATCAGTTTATTATAAAGGATGTGATTACATTTTTGTAAACAGATGAACAGCCAGAGGAAGAGATGCCTAGGGCGAGGTCTAGAAGGGTTCCATGTGCAAAAGCTTCTTTCCTCATGGAGGTGGACTGTGCCATTCTCCTGGCATTTAGATGGGTTCAACCCAGGAGCTCTCCAAACCCCATACTCTGGGGATTTTTATAGAGTCTTAATCATGAGATCATGATTGATTATTAATTCATTTTCCAGCCCATCTCTCCTCAAGAATGAGGGGTGGGCCTGGAAATTCCACAATTTTTATCATGGGTGATAAAAATCACCCAGTGCCTATCCAGGAGCCCCACCAAGGGTCCCCTCAGCAGAACAAAGGGTGTCCCTATTACTCAGGGAATTACAAGGATTTTATGAGTGCTCTGTCAGGAACTGGGGTCAAAAAGTGAAAAATCAGCATGAGCAGGAGTCAGAGATGTATATAGTCCATTATTTCAGAGTTATTTAAAGATCACACCTGAAGACAAGTTCACATATGCAGTTCTGCAGGAAATATATTTACATATCCCTCTGAAACATGAGTTGTCATTTAGATCAAATGAAAATTATAAAATTTAGGTCATTTAGGCCCTTCTAAAATAATTTTCTTGCTGTTCTTCTAAGTTTTCTTCTGCTTATAAAAAAGCAAAGCAACAGCTGTTGATGTGCCAGTGCAATTAGAAGAACAAGAACTTTGCAAGCACGAGATGCTTCAAGTAGAAAATGAGGTTGATTCCCTAAATGGTGTAATTTTTTCGTGAAGTTTACAAAATTCTAACAAAGCTTTTTGGAGGTCATCCTATTGCAAAAGTGAAACACCTCTGAAATTATTGTAAATGAACTATAAATTAATTTATAAAAATTCAACATCAAAGGAAAAGGTGTTTGGGGGATGGTATTACACACAAGTTTTGATGGAGGACAGCATCATGAAAAAAAATATTGTTCTAAATTAAGAAACCGATGGAACAGAAGTCCTCTTGAATTGGTTGCAGTGAAAATAGTCCATAATTGCTTCCAGATAAGCAGTGACACTCTCTCAATCAGAAAGAAGCTGGAGTTCACAAAATTTATAAATATTTTTACATATATTCAGGGTTTAGATAAGCCACATAATTTCAAGGATGGGGCTGATGTTGAATTAAAATATATTTTAACAATCTGAGGGGTTTGAAGGGGCAGGAGGTGGGAGGTTGGGGGAACCAGGTGGTGGGTATTAGAGAGGGCACAGAGCTCCCATGGAGCACTGGGTGTGGTGCAAGAACAATGAATACTGTTACGCTGAAAGTAAATTAAAAAAATTAAAAAATATATATTTTAACATGGTGGTCATGTTTTCTTTGATGCGGATCATGTCCTATTTTAGAAATGTTTGACTGTTGGGAGATTTCTCTTTAATCAAATGAGGTGATCTAAAATGTTATGAAGCATTTTTGTAAATGAGTTCCTTAATTTTGTTTGTGTTACTTACCAAGACTTATAACTTGCTCATCAAGTCCCCTTCAGATTGCCAAGTTGTGCCCACCCATCCAAACTGCTTATGCTGTGAAATGTGTCCAGTCCCAACTGGCTCCAGCTCAGACCCTTAAAACTCTCCTCCAGCCTTAAAACTCTCCAGCTCAGACCCTAAAGCCTAGTAAGTATCCTTCTCTAATATCCCTATTTTGAGAAACCACTAAGACTCTGTGGCGGTGGTATTCTCCCTCTCTGCAGAAGGTCTAATAAACTGAACTTTACAATTTCGAATTGATTGGTTAGTTTCAATCAAATGCACCCTGATTTTTTTGTACTGAGTGTGTCTTTCTTCATCTATGCTGGCACCATCAGTTCTACCTCTGTGTTTCAATTTCTCTTGTGAAAAATGTTTTCTCTCCACAACTGATGAATTGTTGAGTGCTACCTCTGAAACTAATGATGTACTATGCATTGGCCAATTTAATTTAAATAATTAAAAATAAATAAATAAATAAATAAATTCACCTTTACTGAGGGAAAAAAAATTTTTTTTCTCTGAAAATTACTCTCACTACTTTTCCTGCCACTTTGCAATATCAATCATAAGATTAACAGTTTTCTTTCATCTTTATCCTTTTCCAGGGCAGGTGAAGGGTTTTATTTCAAAGAAGAGGCTGATGATCTACCAGTGGCTGAGGTAGGGGAAGTGCAGAACTATCTGGCCTTTAGTCACCATTTTTTTTCTCTTCATGACTTTCTCTTTTCCACGAACTGAGACTGAGAGCAATTGTCATGACTCTTCTAGAACAGGACAATCACTGGAAGGGCTTATTAAAGCCTCCATTCCCAGGCCTTTTCCCAAGATTTGGATGGTGGTATTTCTAGGGTAGAGCCTACAAATTTGCATTTCTTTTTTTTTTTTTTTTTAAGATTTTAATTATTCAGTTGAGAGAGAGAGAGTGCATGCGTGCATCTGACTGGAGGGAGGGGCACAGGAAGAGGTGACCAACTGAGCCCACCAGGCGCCCCATGAATTTACATTTCTAACTGAGGTTCCAGGTCATGCTGATGCTGCAGGAATGGGGACCACACCTTGAGTAGCCCTGCCTCTCCAAGTAAGTAAAGCAGCAGATATTATCCAGTCGTTCTTCCTCTGAAATAAAGCAGTATGTAATTGCATTAAGATACTGCAGTAAACAGGGCACCTTGGTTGCTCAGATGGTTAAGGGTCTGCCTTTAAGCTCAGGTCATAATCCCAGGGATTGAGCCCTGCATCGGGTTCTCAGCTCAGGCGGGAACCTGCTTTTCCTTTCCCTGCTCCCCCTGCTTGTGCTCGCTCTCTCTCTCTCTCTGTCAAATAAATAAATAAATAAATGCATAAAATATTTAAAAAAAAATGATACTGCAGCATTACTCACAATAGCCAAAACATGGAAACAACCTAAGTGTCCATGAATACATGAATGGACAAAGAAAATGTGGTATGTGTATACAGTGGACTATTATTCAGCACAGGAAAGGATATCCTGCCATTTGCAACAACAGGGATGGACCTGGAGAGCACGGTGCTGAGTGAGATAAGTCAGATAGAGCAAGACAGATACTCTGTGATATCATTTATACATGGAACCTACAAAGCCAAAGTCATACAGAATAGAATGGTGGTTATCTGGGGCTGGGTTGTGGGATTCAGGATGTGTGGGAGGGAAACAGGGGAGATGTTTAAGAATACAAAGTTGCAACTAGTAGATAAATTCTGGAAAACTAATGCATAGCATAGTAATTATACTCAACAGCACTATATAATAAACTTCACAGTTGCTAAGAGACTAGATCGTAATGATTAATCATCACAAAAGAGAAATTACAATTATGTGAGGTATTAGCTAATGCCACAGTGGTAATCATATTCAATATATAAATGCATTAAATCCACACATTGTATACCTTGCACGGCGTTATATGCTAATTTTACATAATTAAAAAATTATGTACCAGAGCAACATTAAAAAGATTGGGAGGTTTATCACAGCTAAGAATGCTACCATTAACTGAACTGTATATATCCTATCATCAGGATGCCCGGGAGTGCCTGGTTCTGTTTTCAAGATGAACAGGTGCCCTTCCTTGGGGTTGCACGGTGGTGCTCTCCTGTGATGTCTGGCCCGAGTTAAGGCTTGATATTGACATCTGGTAAAATCAAGAAGACCTTGAGTGCTCTAAGAGCAAATTCTCCTTCCCACTCTCTTTCCATGGATATGGTCTTAGAGCCAACATCCCTCCTTTTCTAAGGGACCAGGCACAGCGCCTGCTTATTCTTAAGTATGGGCTTTAGTTCCCTAGGATCCCATAGAACCACTCAAGCCAATCCTATCCCCCTTCAGGAACCAAGAAGCGATCATCCCCATGGCCCCAGAGCACAAATCCTCCTCACCATCGGGGTGAAAAGGAGGCAACTAACACATGCATTTCCTGTAACAGATACAGTTTCCTAAGAGGGGGCACGAGGCTGATTCCAGGGTTTTGAAGTGAAAGCAAACACAAAAGTATTGCACCATGCTGGTATCTAATTATACCCAACAAGTTCCAAACCTAATATTGAAACAGGCAGGAGTCGCGAATGTAAATACCACAACTTCAGTCACTTGAGATCCATGCACTGTGTTAATCACCATTCTAAAAGAGAGCGCAGAGATAACAACAGGCTTTCCAACCAGGGGAAGAAGCAAAATCTGTCCGTTGTAACACAGACTTCACCAAGCAGATGAGACCGTCTTTAAGGAGGGACCAGGTGGGCTCAGCAGGGCCCTCTGCCATCTTACCGCCTCCTCCTGTCCATGGCACCCCCTTCTGCATCCACCTCCATAGCCTCAGTCCTTATGGCCCATTTTAGGAGTAAACAAAACTCCCAGGGTGGGAAATAAGCCACAGGAGATCTTGATTTCAATGATCCTTGTCACAGATCATCTTTGTCACTGTGGTTAAGTAACTGGGCGTGAGCCTCGGACAACTCCAGAGGGTGCACAGCTTTGTGAAACAGGTTTCCAGGTGCTCCCACCATTGGAAGGTCTCCAGGAGGTGTCCAGTCAGGTGTCCGGCTCAACTTTTCAGCATTTGAGATGACCAAGGACAGGGAATGAGAACTAATGCATGTAAATATGCTTCCTCACTGTCAGCGATGGTTGAGAATGAACTGAAAAGCAATGTGACTCCTCAGATGTGCCTTCTGGAGGCTTCAGTGCATTCCCTGAACATGGGCTGCTGCACTTAGTCCAAGTAAGAAGACACAGGCAGATTTTCTCCCTCAGGACACTGCTGTGCTCTCTGTGACTCAGGGAGGCCTAGAAGCTCACTGTTTTCTCAGTGTGCTCTGGCAATTGTCCAACAGCATGAGACCTCTCAGGGCACGACAAGCCTCCCAAGAGCTGGGATATAATCCCTTCACTGAAACTGTTCTTGCCCTGAAATGTGGGAAGATTTCTCCCAGCGCTGACCCCCAGCTGTCTCTACTAAAATTCATCTTGCTCACACATCAATTTTCTTGTCTCTGGCCCTAGAAACAGTATTTCTGTCCATGTTACAGGGAACAGATTTAAACTGCAGATTCCTGGGGCATCTGCGTGGCTCAGTGGGTTAAGCCTCTGCCTTTGGCTCAGGTCATGATCCCAGGGTCCTGGGATCGAGCCCCGCATCGGGCTCTCTGCTTGGCAGGGAGCCTGCTTCCTCCTCTCTCTCTGCCTGCCTCTCTGCCTACTTGTGATGTCTGTCTGTCAAATAAATAAATAAAATCTTTTAAAAAAATTGCAGATTCCTGGGCCTCTGTTATGCCCTAGCCAGGTGTCGAGGAGAGGTACAAGACAACAGCGTCCACCTCGACAAGTGTAGATAAGGAGGATCAGTTATAAGACAACATCACAATGCTGTGACAGCCAAGAAAAGAGCACTCTGGAGCACTTTGGAGGGCACCTTGCTCAGGCCTTCAAACTTTGAAAGGACAGGCATCAGCCATCCCTATGTCCATGATGTTGTACCATCTCCAACTCCTTCCTAAGCAGAAATTATCGCTCCCCAAGTCTGTTCCTTATCTTGTGTTTGTAAAAAAATGAAGGGGGCGCCTGGGTGTCTCAGTGGGTTAAGCCACTGCCTTCGGCTCAGGTCATGATCTCAGGGTCCTGGGATCGAGTCCCACATCGGGCTCTCTGCTCAGCAGGGGCCTGCTTCCCTTCCTCTCTCTCTGCCTCTCTGCCTACTTGTGATCTCTCTCTGTCAAATAAATAAATAAAATTCTAAAAAAAAAAAAAAAAAAAATGAAGGGTGCCCATGAGTAGAATAAAAAGTATTAGGATATAAACCTTAAAAACCGTGAATAAGAAGAGAAAAACTAAAACAAAGGGAACTTGAATATTTAGAATGTTGATACGTAGAAAAAGGATGAGACGTCAGACTTCAGGAAAAAACCCTAAAAGAATGCAAGAATTATACGCAACAAGACAGTGATGATAGCAGAGTTTATAAAACAAATTCTCTTGGCCTGGGTAAAAATAAAAGTCCTACCATAAGCTGTTCATGGAATGGTACATAAAATAATTTAATGCCAAGCTGCATTCAAAGTTGGTTGGCCAAAATACTCTAAACAAATATAAGCAGATCTTAGATGTAGGCAATGCAATATTAGGTAAGGTAAAATTCAAGGAAACCAGGGACTAAAAGAAAAGAGAAACATTTTAAATTCATCAAAGGTATATTTCAGCAAGATCTCAAAACCACAATGAACCCTGAAGCATCAAACAACCTCACATCAAAGCGTGTAAAGCAAAACTCTTAGAGATACAAGCACTCGACAAAGCTGTAATTAAGGTGGGAGAATTTTAAACCTCTTTCTCTAAATCTGACAGATCAAGTAAACAAAATTAAGTAACTTTAAAGATATACTTTATTTCGACCTAATTACTATGAATTGAAAGCTTATTTAAAATTAATTTGTCCTCAGAAACAAAGAGAAAAAAATTTGAAAATGAGCAAGGGACTTGAATAGACATTCTTCCAAAGAAGATACACAAATAGCTAACAAGCACGTGAGAAATGCTCAACACCATTAGCCATCTGAGAAATGCAAATTGAGGAGTGCTTTGGTGGCCCAATCAGTTACACACCCCACTCTGGATTTTGGCTCAGGTCATTAGCTCAAGGTCATGAGATTGAGCCTCATGCTGGCTCTGCCCTGGGTATGGAACCAGCCTCTCTCCCTTTTCCTCTGCCCCTACACCCCCACCCAACCTGGCTCATGCTTTATCTCTTTCTCTCTCTAAAAAAGAAAAAAGAAAAAGAAAAGAAATGCAAATCAAAACCACAAGATACCATTTCACGACAGTATACTAAAATAATTATAATAAAAGTAATCTGTGAATAATGTGTTGCTGCAGATGTGGAGAAACTAGAATGCTCCTGATGGTTAGTGGGAACGTAAAATGGCGCAACCACAATGGAAAGCAATTTGGCAGTTCCTCCAAAAGCTAAACAGAATAATCGTATGATCTAGCCATCCTACTCCTAGGTATATCCCCCAAAGAATTAAAAACAAGGACTCCCACAGATACTTGTTCAGCCTTGTTCATTGTTCACAATATCCTAAAGGTGGAAACAATCCTAGTGACTGTTGGAAGTTGAATAGATGAAGAAAATGATTCTATTTATATAAAATACCTAGCAGAGGGGTGCCTGGGTGGCTTAGTTGGTTGTGTCTGCCTTTGGCTCAGGTCATGATCACTGGGTCCTGCAGATGGGGTTTCCTGCTTGGGTGAGTGGAGCCTGCTTTTCCCTCTCCCTCTGCTGCTTCTCCTCATTGTGCTCTCTCACATGCTCTCTCTCTCTCAAATAAACAAATAAAATCTTTAAATAAATAAATTAATTAAATTAAAAATGGAAATATCTGGCAGAAGCAAAATCATAGCCACAGAAAGTACACTGAAGGGAGGAGGAGTCAACGGGGAGTTATTGCTAACGGATCCAGAGTTTCTGTCTGTGGTCCTGAAAAAGCTTTGAGAACAGTGTTGATGGTTGCACAACATTGTCAATTACTTAATGCTGCTGACTTTTTCAGTTAACACGGCAAATTTCATATTCTATATTTTACCACAATAAGAAATATTTTTAAAAAGTAAATTTGTCCCTTTGTAAGAGATCAATTATTTTTTGAAAAAAGGATTAGAAATAAAGAATAAAGAAAACAGTGGAATCGCTTGATTTTAATATTAACTCAAAATTTGCCATCATGTGCCATAAATGCATTTCCACAGGATCAAGAGGTACATTTTTCTTCATTCACTCCTTACTCACCCTGTATTTGTTCATTCTTGGATGACAATTTCTTACAAGTATTTCATATATTCTGGATCCTGCACCTTTTACACTTAATTATTGGACTTATTAATAAAGGCAAAAGAAGAAGAAGAAGGAGGAGGAGGAGGAGGAGGAGGAGGAGGAAAGAAAACACCACAGAACTGGATCTGTCAATAAAAATACTCACGGGAGGGGCAAATGGCTGGCCCAGATGGACCCTTGGTTTCAGCTCAGGTGGTGATCTCAGGGTTCTGGGATCAAATCTCATTGGGTTCCATGGTCCGCATGGAGTCTGCCTGAGATTCTCTCTCTCCCTCTCCCTTTGTCCCTCCTACTCATGCTGTTTAAATAAAATCTTTTAAAAAAATTATCATTTGAACATATGTCAGTTCTTCAGAGGCCCACGGGTGCTATCATTTGTTAAATTCTTGGTCCCCTGAGAATTCCCATGAAGGACAAGGAAATGAGCTTTTGTTTTATGCCAAGCATATCAATGAATGTTTTATCAAAATCTTTGCAACCTTTTACCGTTAGGAACCATCACCTTATTTTATAGATGAAGAATTACACACGGAGAAGTCAAATGAGTTGCCAAAGGACTCACACTCACAAGCAAGTATTACAGTCAGGGAGGAATCCTGCCTTCCCGGATTCCAAAGTCCAGGCTCCTCCAAATATATCATCCTGCTTTCCTTGGCTGAAGGGAAACCCAAAGAGACAAACATTGCTAGATTTGATCATAGATGATAATAGGAATAGTAATCACATTAAGATAAAGAAAAGGAGGAGGAGGAAGGTAGCACCTTGCAACTAACACATCCATTCATCATCTCATTTCATCCTCAAAACAACCCTCAGAGGTAGAACAAGTCTTATCTTCATTTTATAGAGGGGACCATAGAGACTTATGGAGCTCAAATAACTTGCCAAAGTCTCACAGCTAGAAAGCAGGGGACCAGGAAGAAATATTTTCATAAGACAAAAAAATAAAAAATTTAAAATTTAAAAGGTGGCAATATTTTGAAATCCCTTAGACCTTAATACAAACATGCCAGAATTAAGCTTTTCTTTGCTTTGTTTGTTCTTTTCTTTGCTCTAAGAGACTAGCCACTCTGGGGTGGCCTTAGCACTGTTTTTCTGGGTCATCTGTCCCTAGATGGCCATTGTAACCAAGACTAACCTAGGGCCGCCTCACCTTCAGGTCTGTGAAGACTTCCTGTAGCAAAAACAAACTGGAAGGGAAATTGAGACTGTTCTTCTTGCCAAGTGTGCTATAGGATCCTCAGAAACTTGACCTGGAGATGTGAGCTTAATAGAAACAATAGCTACGTTTTTGGAGGCTGCCACTGGGACTGGATGAGACTGCAAGAGTCTTCCAGAATCTGTGCTTTCTTTGTCTTCCTAGGCATATAGCTAGACAAACTTTTCCATCCCTTTGCATCCAAATGTGACCATGTGATGAGTTTTTCATAATGAAATAGCCACAGGAACAAAGTGTGGTTGAGAGTGGTGTAACTTCTCCACACTCCCTCTTTTCCTGGCTGCCTTTTACCACTGCAGTCTGAATTCAGAGGATAATATGGCTCTAGAAGATAATGGAAACAAATAATGACAGTTGTCTGGAGCCTCGAATGACCACATGGAGCTGAGCCCCTCACCCACAACTCACATTGCACCAGACATGAGAAATAAACTCATGTTGTGCAAAGCCACTGAGACTTACGGGTGCTGTGTTGTGTAGATAACATTATTTACAACAACCAGAACAGTCGGTGTCATGACTCCTATTTTGCACGTATGATAACAACAGTTGGAACTTTCTGAACCTTTCTTCCATACCAAATGTTCTAATTTAATCTCTTGCTATCCTTATTTTACAAATAAGATTAACAAAGAGCCAATAGGTTAAGTGAACTCTTAGTCTCACAGCTAGTGCTTGGTGAAGCCAAAACATGACTCCATGCCTGAATATTCTGGCCCCAGAGGTGGGCTTTACCAATGGGGTAATGCTTAAATGGGGTGGGCAAGATCCCTCTGTGACTTCTTAGCACCCATATTTTTCTCTTACCCACTGCATCACAACAAAAGCCTTTTGATTTCTGAACTTGAACAGTGGAGCTTATGGTAAAATATCAACCACCACAAATAGGACTGGCCATAAGCAGTTGTCAGAGAGAGCTCAGTTTATGAAGGATGCCGATGACCTTGGCTCCAGGATAGAGGTCACTGGTGCATTATTTTGCCCCACCACCTTGGTTCCACCATGTGGTAGATTTAGAAATAATGGAATAAATGGAAAATAGAGTCTTGGACAGAGGACAGCTATACATTGCATGAGGCTGTGGTAAAAGGAAAGTGCACCTAGATCTTTCTGGAAAATATGTTCCACTGGAAGTACTCTACATTGTTTAACAAACCTAGCGGTTTGCATGCTTCTGTACTTGTGGTCACCACTGATAGCCCCTGGTTTATTTTTGCAGGAGTGTGAAGCAGCTGAAAACAGAGATGTATGTTTGTCTTGTCTGCTGAAAACAAGAAGGTAAATCTGTTGCCCCTTCTACTCCACTGCGGTGGTCTCCCCCTAAATTGTTTCTGGGTTCTTGCCTCTCCTCCTGTTAGTGTGAATTCCCCTTTGATGTGGCATGACTGTATTTCTGGCTGACCCATTAGCTGCTATTCTAGCTTCTTACAACATTTTCACTAATGTTGAAAAATTATAATAATTATTAAAACTGTTGACATTGATTACAGAGAAAACATCAACGATGTAATCCTGGCACTTACTAGTTGTATGTTCTGTTCCAAACTCATCCACTCTGGCCTCACTTTTCTCCCAGCGAAATGAGGTCATTGATGTAGATCTCTGAGGCTGCCAAATGTCCAGTGAGCAGATTTAGACTTGAGTGTGACTGGAGGATATGAGAGAAAAACATGATAGGAGGTGCATAGTGGGTGGGAGCCCAGTGTAGGGAAGAGGCCACTCGAGGTGCCATAATACAGTTCTTACAGAATGCCTGCCTAGGGTTGGCTCTTCCTTTGGCTGATAACATGGGATTGTTAAGAGTTCCGACCTGTTCACTGATTGCACAGTCCTTCTATCTGGAGTACATTTGTGTCTTGAGTCTTTTTCAAAAGTCCTATGACAATTTACTCAGACTAGAAGAGAACAATGCAGGTAAAAGTTGAGGGGCTATCCATGAAAGGTTTTCTAGCTGAGACCTTGACATCCACCGCACAGTTTGTCCTTGTAGACTCGACACGTCATGCGATGATGTGTGACTCTGAGATTTATAGATGTATCTTTTCTCCAGGCCCTTCCTGGCTTGCTTTGATAACATGTAATTAGCTATTTCCCTCCTCTATTAAACTCTCCATATTATCACCACCATTCTAGCTAAATCAGTCTCAAGAGGCCAGTATTAATGAAACAAGGATTGGGAGATCTGTCTTCATTAAGTGAAAAACAGAATAACTGAGAGAGTCAAGATGGAAAAATAAACTACAGTGTGGGGAGGCCAATGAGAATCCATTGCCTAGATTTCAAACATTTAGAATTTAATTAAAGGCATGCCATAGTTTGCTGCAAGTTCTGGAAGATGTTTCCGCTTCCATACACATTCCATCTCCAGTTGTGACTGTGATCCAACGGTTCATTGTTTTGGAGTGGAGTGTCTGAATTTCTAAAATTGTATGAGAACATGAATTGTATATTTCATGTTGCAGAAATGAATGCTAGCCTACTTGACTCAATTTCTTCTTCTAATTCCACATCAGTGGAGTATAAAGTCACAGACCAAACATTACTTGCCTCCATTTGAAGTTGCTATAGAAAGTTGGTTTTATCTGAGATGAACAGCTCCAGACTACAGACTTGTGATGAGAAATGGACTGTTCATGTCCCTTCCTTAGTTTTAGAAATGTTTCCATGCTGCATTGGTGATATGTGCAAATGTAAAACACTATCCATCAGATCTGTTCCCCTAGTACAGGTGGTATCACCATGAAAGTGACCACTTGCCAAGATATAAAGGAAGAAAAAATGCCTTAACTCAGGGGAAGCATCCAATTTGTATGCTTCTATGCCCTGTCCCCTTCGCTTCTCTCGGCTTCAGACTTGAAGCATTGTCCCTGAGTCATGTGTTTAATTGGAAGAAAGGGATATTACATGGATGCACACAAATTAGCAAGAGAGGGCAATTTAATTACAAAGGAGGCAGGATTCTTACTGAGAAATATTGATGGCTCTGTCCTGAAAGTTTGCACCTTGTCTGAAATGTATTGGAACTGAAAACTAAAGAGGACGCTCTAGTGCACGCTCTATAGCAGGCTTAATATGGAAGACAAATAGAAAAGTAGTGTAAATGTGTCATGTAAGTGCTATTTTTGCTCATGAACTATAGGCATTTTATAATCATTTTCTCAATAATCTTCCCTCAAAGGCAACTGTACTAATCAGTTTAAAGGAAAAAAAAATATCAAGATTAGGCCCCATGTGCTACTAACCAGCTCCATAACCTTAGAAGAGAAACTGTAATCCACTGGTCACCAGATATAAGCCAGTATTGTGCTAGATGCCATCACTTCAGAAGACATGCTCTGATTCTCCTTTTATTTTACCAGGCACCAGGTAAGCTCTGGAGATGAAAAGATGAAAAAGACACAACCCTTTCTTTCAAGACACTTTCGGTCTAGTGACAAACATTAAATCAGTCAGGGGGGTCAATGCTATACTGTACATAGAGTGTAAGGTATGGTTGGGGGGGCGGTCCAAAAGGACAGAGATGTCATGCATTATATCTTTGAACCCTTCTTAGTTGATTCTTATCCCATTTTAGCAGAGTAGGAAACCAAAATATTGGAGATTATCACACACTGCCAAAGCTTAGGCTTCTTCTACTACACCAAGGAAGGAAAACTTTATACCTCTTTTTCTACAGAAAGAGATGAGAATACCACCCTAGGGCAACAAGTAGTTTGGTCGGATAAAAACAAAAGCTCTAATACTCATTGATCAGATACTAGCTTCCAGATACTTCTAAGCACCTCCCATGTATTAAATTATTTGTTCCTTTCACTGCCTGTTAAATTAGGTGACATAATTATCATCCTCACTTTACTAATGAGGAAAAGGGATATACAGTACCCTACTTAAAATGACACAGGTGATAGGGATTTGTGGCATGAGGTTGTGAACCCAAGCGGTTTGGCAGAGTGCTGAGAAGTGAGAGGTACTGGAGAGTCACAAGGTTGTAGGGTTTTCCAATAGTAATGCTCTTGGTGGGGGAGGGGAGGGGTGGGGAGGAGACAAGAGCCTGGTTCTATCGGAAGGCAGGTCCACTGGGGGCATTCAATTCCGACTGTACATAATGTGGGGAGAGCTCAGGACTTCACTAGTTGGAAGACCGAGGAACACTCTGGAAAGACAGCCTTCTAAGGAAAGAGCAAGTTAGAGGGGCACCATTTGAATGCAAGGCTGTGTGTAAGCTATGAAATGCCCATATTCTGGGCTCTTAACTCCTGCCAGGGTTCTGCCTATCTCCCTGGAGGAGGCTGGGTGTTATGGCCAGGAGTGGATGGCCATGTGCCTGTTAGCCCTGGGAAAGGCAAGAGTTCACTTCCAGAGCACTACCATTCTGTGGAAGAATGGCTGGTTCACTGATCTTTCATGGTTATGGAAAATGTACTCCATGCCTCTCTTCTTCTGAGAGGTTAGAGTGGTGGCATCTTTGGAGCAACAGGGCTGTCATGTCCTCAAAGACTAACCACCATGGTATGATTTCCCACTCTGCTTTTAAATGACCAGTTCACACATCACTTCTTATTAAGAAGACCAGTCATTTTTTACCTTAACCAGGGCAACCACTTCACCTTGGTTTGCTCAGGACCCATCCAGTTTTAGCACAGAAAGTCCCATGCTGCAGGAAACCCCTCAGTCATGGAAAAACCAAGACTTGTAATCACCTTATTTTACTTGGATCCCATAGGGTCTCTTGTGAACCTACAGCTGGAGACTTAGTATATATGTTTCATCACTGTATGCCTCTCCACCAGGTATGCAACCCCTAAAGGTCTTTGTCTTTGAACCTCAGTAGATGTGCCTCCCTCATCCAGTCTCCTAGAGGTTCAATCTATGAAAGAAACAGCACATGTATACCTGTGACTTATAATGCGCAAAGCTCTTTCCATGTGTCATCTCATAGAACTTTCCAAAAGCCCACGGAATAGGCTGGACAGTATTTAGAAATATCCTGACTTTATAGATAATATAATAATTGTTCAGGTAGAAATGGCTTACTGAAGATAAGTCAGGGTATGACAATGGTGGTTTACAACCTCCTCTGGAACTGCCCAGGTAGAACCTAAACCTGGCCCCCATTCTCAGAGGTCAGAAAGAGACCAAAGAAAGAGGCAGTCCACTTTAGCTTGTAGGGTGGTGGGTTTCACAAGCAAGGGAACTTGCATACAAGGCATGTCTTGGGTGGCCTCAAGATGAGTAAGTAGATTTTCTTTACTTGCTTACTAAATCCTAAAAATTTATACTGTTATTAAGTTAATTGTGTTCATCTGTGTACACAGCCCTGATGGTCTCAACACCACATCACTTTTGGGGCAGCTTCTGAGAGTGGGAAAGCCAAGCAAAGAGCACATTCCAAGGACAGGGAGGAAGGAGGAGCCTCCTGTTGCTGGGTCCAGCTCGTGGATCAACTCGCAGTCACATCCTCTCAATGACCTTCCCCAACAGGCAACGTGAGCCCTTCCTTTTTCAAGATCATGGCTTTAGAATCTGGCTCACATTCAAATCCCGGGACAGCCATTTACAAGCAATGTGACGTTGCACAGGTTGTATAATCTTCCCGTCACTCCACTTACTCATCTGAAATGTGGGCCAGTAGCCCAAAACTTATTGAAGTGAATGAAGCCACGTGTGTATATGATAAATGCTTGGAAAATGATACCTTTTGGAATCGTTTGTCGTTGAATAATGTGTTGTTTCTCATGGGTGGGAGAACCATTTGAATTAAAGGATTCCTTGTCAGAGGAAGAGGTTTAAATCTTCCCAAAGGAGCTCAAATGGGTGAATTAGTCAGAACACGATGGTGTGTAACCCAGGATGGAGAATGAGAGTACCAAAGGGGAAAGAGACTGGCCCATTCTCAGGGTAAGCTAGGAGATGGAGAGAAGAGAGAGTGAATTTGGAAGCCCAGTCCTGGAGCTCTTCCCTGCATGGCGCCCCCTGTTGTTACTCCCCATCACTGGTCAACCATTTATGCCATTCACACTTTTCTTTTTTTTCCCCCTTAGCATATTACTTTTTATTAAGCCAGCAGAAGTTTCAAATAATTTTTTAAGAAACATATGGCCAACTCGAAAATCAAAGGACTCATTCCCCGGGCTACCTGGTGGACTTCTTGGAGAGTCACAGAGTACCCACAGTTCTCTACGCGCAACTCTTCTTACCCCCCCACCCCTCAACCAAACCTCTAAATTGCCAAAACATTCGTGTATAGTCACAAACCAGTGTCAGTGAAGCTTAAATACTTTTGTTTTTTAAAAAGATGAGGTGGTAAGGGGCTGGGCAATGGTAGTAAGCAAAAGATGTTTATAAACTCCCATAATGCCATCAGCCAGACCTGGGGCTAACACACCAGGGCTACAGTTGCTTCCGGTATTTTGTCGGTTTGTCTAGACACACCTGTGGATACACCTGAGTGTATGTGTGCGCACCTGCTTTTCTGCTTTTCTGAATAGCCCCGCCCTTTGCTCCCCCTGCTGATAGCCCAGCTCCCTCTGCTTTGGAGAAGCAGCAATTCCCCACTCCCATCACACAGATGTGGAGAGGGCTGCTAGTCAGAAAACCCCAGCCTCCCCAGCCTCCGGTGTGGTTGTTACGTGACCCTCATGGGCAGTCTGTCCCCAGGAACTGAGTAAGCGCCTGTAATAGAGAAAGTTTATTTTCCACCTTCATTGCTGAGATGGAGACATGTTAGCTCACATTCATTTTAGACCCTAATAATAAATTAAGTTGTTTTAAAAGATTAGACAGATTTATTTGTTTGCTTATTTTAGAAGGGAGAAGGAAAGAAAAAGAGGGAGAAAGACACTCTTAAGCAGGCTCCTTGCCTACGGCGGAGCCTGATGTAGGGCTCAATCCAAGGACCCGGAGATCACGACCTGAGCTAGAACCAAGAGCCAGATGCTCAACCCCCTGAGCCACCCAGGAGCCCCTAAACCTTTAAAAAGGTTTAAAAGAGAAATGAAATGAAATGAAATTGTCTAATAAACAGAGTGGTGAAAAAAAAAGTCCACAGCACTTGACAATAAGGTAATAATAATACTAACATATCCTAACGACTTTTGTGTCATATAAATTCTTCCTAAACATAATGTTTATGTTTCATGCTGACCCTGGTAAATAATGCTGCTGGACAGGTCTAACATATTTGCTTTATTAGATTCTAGAGGGAATTGCATGGTGGTGTTCTCAATGATCATTTGTATATACAATTTTCAGGATATGTTGCAACCCTTCCGACTTAATGATTCAGTAGAAAGGATCCACATAGCCCCTCCTAGTAACCGTTGAAGAGAAACACAATGATCTGTTTCCACTCTCGTTTGCCCTTGGAACAGACACCTATTTCACATTGTATTGGAAGCTAAAACAAAAAAGCTTGCCCTGTAGGTGGTTTATGGATGTGAAACAGTTTCCTCAGAAAATTTTTTTTCTAAAGATTTATTTTCTAGGACTATTAGTGGTGATAAACGATTTTAAAAAGTTAAGAGGATCTCTATCGGGGTCTGATTTTCTGATGTATTCTGATGTTCTCAAGTGCATACAAGCTCCCCAATGTTTTGTTTTCCCCATTCTCTTCTTCATGCTGTTTGTAATAGGACGTTGGCTGTTTCATCAAGGACCAGCTCTGAAATTCCACACCCTGATGTATAGGCTGCCTCTTTTTCCTTACTAACGTGGAGATGGCAATTCCACTTTCAACAATGCCCCATGAGGTCAGCTTTGCTTGAGGAAATAAAATCTCCTAGAAGCAATACTCTGATCATACGCATCTATTTCTTCTTTCTCAAAAAAGTTTATTCACCCTGTTTTTAGATAGTTGAGAATGCCCATCACATGTTTTGAAATAAGTTTTATATGGTTGCAGTTAAGAATGTGAAGCCATAAATGCCATCAGATGCGATGTTTTGAAATATTTTGAATCAAACAAGATGTATTTTCTTGAGAGCTGATTCTACATAAGCTAGCAAAAAAATACAGAACAGATCTTTGCTCCTTTGTTCAGGATGAGGCGATTCTGGTTGGGCCTGAACAGCAGCAAGATTTTCAAAGAGAGCTCTGTCGTCTTGGTCTGTGTAACATCCGTATTGGTTTCCTAGGGCTGCCTTGACACATCCCTGCCATGCTTGTAGCTTGAAACAACAGAAATTTATTTTCTCACACTTGTGAAGCCCAGGGACCCAAAGTCCAGGTGTCAGTGGGGCCGCATTTCCTTTGAAGGCGCTAGGGTAGGATCCCTTCTTTGTGTCTTCAAGCTTCTGGTGGCTCCAGGAAATCCTTGGCATGTGGCTGAGTGGCTGTGAACCGCCGATCTCTGCTTCTATCTTCATGTGGCCCCCTCTTGTCTTCTGCCTCCAGTCTCCCTCTGTCTTTCCCTTCTAAGGACACTTATCATTGGGTTTAAGGTCCACCTGGATAATTTGGCGGTGATCTTGTTTCTAGATCCTTAACTTAATGACATTTGCAAAGACCTTTTTTCCCAAACGAGATTGCATTCCCAGGTTCTGGGCAGACCTATCTCTTGGGGTGTCCCTGGCACCTCACTACAGTGCCCGATAATCCATCATTTTTTTTTTAAGTAATACTTGCAAATTGACCTAAACCAGTGTAGTTATCCATCATTACTAGGTTCTTGCTGCAGCTGTTGGGAATGTCCAGTGGCTGAACGCAGGTGAGAGAACAGAGGTTGAACAGAGGTCTCCTCCCCCAGCTGTTCGCTACCTGGTTGAAGGTTACAAGGCAGACAAATTGCAGACCACATTCTGGTGGACACAAGAACATTCATTAGCTCCTCCACACAAAATCATGTGCCCATCTTTCCTGTAACTCCACGACTCCCTCACTCCTGGCCACGTCGGGCTCATGTCAGTACCTTGCAGCGCAGGCGTGTGGCATATGCAACAACATTCTAGTGATGGGATTCTGCTCACTCTCTAGGCTAGGATTTTCAGAATGGTTGTTTGCAGCCCGCTAAGGTGTTCTGAAATAAATTGAGTGCATTGCAGCTGGCAACTAACAAAATGAAATAGAGTAGAAGAAAATGCATCACATAAAGTGAGGGTAAGAAACGCTTTCTCTGGACACTTGTCCTTTCAATGTGCCTGTGTGTGTGTGTGTGTGTGTGTGTGTGTATTAGGTTAAGATATAAAAAGTATTTATCACTGTGATCTAAAAAGAATAAGAAATTATGTCCTAAGGGGACCGGGGCACAGGATTTAATGGAGCCCTTTGATCAAGGTACCACTTAATAATTATTGACTGGGAACCTAGACTCACAACCCATATGTAGGAGGGAGGTTGTTTTTCTAGAATTATTTCTAGTCAGTCTACAAGACTCAATATAGCTCATTTTACCAGTAAAAAAAGTCATTTCTAACATAATTCATGCTAATCAGCAAATTCTCTAAAGATAGTTGATGGCTTGAAACAGCTTCCCTAGAAGGGGAGATTCTGGTTAAATTCATTAAAATGCTAACTACCTCTGGAGTGTGTATCCCGACGGGAGTACCTCGACTGTTCTCTACCTGTCACTAAAGGATGAATAAAACAATATTATATTCTGTACACAGAATATCATATGGTGTGAGTGTGCACAGATGAAACAGTCAGCATTAAATTTATCCTGCCCTGTCACCTAGGGCTGATGGAAAGGCTCGCAGAGGAAATAGTCATATTAAAAAGAAGATTATAATCTAATACATGGCACAATATTGTATTATAACGGTTGATAGTCAATGTAAAACAAGCCATAAGAAAACCTACCTCCAGAAATCTCACGGACACCTGAGTTAATGGAGTTATACACCAAAACTAATCTAGGGGATTACAAGGATGTAATCCCAAATCTCATTGTTTAGTCATAGCTCAAGCAGTGGTTTCAGATGTCTTCTCTTTATTTGGAGCACTATCCAGTCCCTAAAAAAGATGAGTAGTTACCCATTACCTGGAACATAATATATATGTCATAATAAATAGGTCAGAGGCAAACTCTGACCTCCATGCTCTGCTTTTCTCTCTCCGTGAGCCCATCATTGGGAGCTCATGTATCAAAGTATATGAGAAGAATTGCCCCGAACTTTTTTTTTTTTAAAGATTTAATTTATTTGACAGAGAGAGAGATCACAAGTAGGCAGAGAGGCAAGCAGAGAGAGAGAGGGTGGGGGGGAGGAGGAAGCAGGCTCCCCACCCAGCATAGAGCCCGATGCGGGACTCAATCCCAGGACCCTGAGATCATGACCTGAGCTGAAGGCAGAGGCTTAACCCACTGAGCCACCCAGGCAGCCCTGCCCTGAACTTTTTTTACACATGGTACCCAAAGACTGAACTTGGAAGCCAGTTACGTAATTCTCAGGGTCCAATGAAAAATGCAAATGAGGAGCCTCGGGGTCCCTCAGGGTGGCTCAGCCGGTTAAGCAGCTGCCTTCGGCTCAGGTCGTGATCTCAGGGTCCTGGGATTGAGCCCCACATCGGGCTCTCTGCTCAGCAGGAAGCCGGTGTCTCCCTCTCCCTCTGACTTCCTCTCCCCCTGCTTGTGCTCTGTCTCTCTGTCAAATAAATAAATGATAACTTTTTAAAAAAGAAATGAAAAGAAAATGGGTAGACTCCTGTCTTCAAAAAAGCAGAAGAAACCTTTTCTATCCCTTCTGTTCTTTTTTCCTCAACTGCGCCTAGTGGGTTGTTTATTATTATTATTATTATTATTATTATTATTATTGGCTATTAAATTCTGTGCCCCCTTTGTCCCTTGGATACCTGAGGAGTGAGAGCTGACCTTCACAGGTGCTTGGCCCTGCCCTGTGCCTCGGTGCATATCTGCAGAAACCATCCCTCCCTGAGCCTGTCCCCAGGCCAGCAGCTGTTCCTGGGCTGGGGGGTGAAGGAGTGGGGATGCTGGGCAGCAGGCAGCAGAGCCCCACGTGAGGGAGGGGGCAAGGCTTTACGCCTCTGGTACATGTTCCATTGTCCCATTGGACTGCACCTATGTAACACAAATTTAACGATACAAGTATTAAGAATTTCCAGACGGCATCCGTGGACCACCATCCCTAAGTGCAGGAGTTCTGGGAGCAGAGCCTTGTAATAGTACTGGCCGCATGCTCGTGACCTTGGCCCTGATGGGTATGTGCCTTTGTCCAGGGCTCTGGTTTCTAGGGGCTCTTTCAGCAGTGACGCCTTTGAGAAAAAACATCCAAGATTCTTTCTAGTACATTTCGCAGAGTCAGGGAGGAAAACACAGCTATCTTCATAGCAGTACTAACAACAGCTGAAAATTCTAGAGTATTCCCTATTTATAAGACTTCACGTGTTATAATTCGGACAGTCCAGAGGTCAGCACCTAGAAATCTGGGGGTGAGGCTCAAGTTTTTAACCCTTACCCATGGAGAGTTGAACCCTGTGAAATTCTCAACATTCAACTGCTTTTGTTTTCCCCAACTCAAACAGCAGATCTACAGTGAAGGTCAGGGTTCAGCTGAACGTGCCACTTTCATTCCCTGTGGACGTCATTCTTCTCCTGTTGTATAAACTTTTCTCAAACACCTCCCCAACCCTTCACACAAGATGTCATTGATTAAACCACACAGTGCGACCCCTTAGCTGTTGCGGTCATGTGTATGGGGACTTTCCTCATGATGATGCCGTGTCCACTAGGGGAGGGTCATTGCCACAGCAGCCAGGAGAGGTGAGAGTACAGGGCAGCTGTGAGGGAGACCTGGAATTCAGGGGTGACCTTTGGCTTTGGGCAGAGTTCTTCAGGTTCCCTTTGAGTTTGCAACCACCCTCCCCTTTGTGGCTGAGCCCACGCAAACCACTCTGGTGTACCTTCTCCTTGCTTTCTCTTCCCCTCTCCCTCAGGTCTGGCTCACCCACCTACAGTTATAACTCCGCTCTGAACACTAGCTTACCCGAAGCCGAAGCCTTTTCTCTTCTTGTACAAAAGCTTCTTTTGATCTTTGCATTCCACCCGACAGGACTAATGGCTTCGTAATGGAAGACAGCCTACCTGCCTATGGCTTGGTTGCATCGATCCTAATTTTATTGGATGGTTTTCTCAGTAAAAGTTAATCAGCCCTGATAGTGAAGGGTGATACTGCTGGCTCTCCGAGCATATTTACATACTACAGGAGGCCCAGGCTTAGCAAGACGTTCACGGATACATTTATTATATAAAAAGCACCCCACTGGGTCTTATGCTTGGACTTAGACACTCTGGGGAGATGAGGTTTGGGATGTAAATGATGGCTGTAGAAGACAGAAGAGTGATGGTATTGGTGAGATGAGGAAAAGCCTGGTCTTCGGTGTTGCATGCTCTCAGGCACGGGAACAGACCCTCCCGGTGCCCTGGAGTCCTGCTTCCCTGTCTGTACACACACAAGACTGTGAGACCAAAGTGGGGACTGTAGAAATGCAGGGCTGGCGGTTTTTGCTGCCCTATTCTGTTTGAAAGAAGAAACATCGGTTTCCCTGAGCACCCAAATTGGCATCCAGCATTGGAATCATGGAGCTTGAGTCATTCTGTCTCACCATGAGCTATTGCCCCGTTGCATACTTTGGAAAGTTGAGGCTCAGGGACTTAGCGACTGGCTCAGAGTCAGAGAGCAGCTCAAAGGCGGCACCAAGAACCAAGTTCAGCTGCATAAGGTAAGGTTTCTCCTTGTGGACAGAGCTTATGGCCTGAACAGACCTCAGTGCCAGCTACCCTAAAATTCCCCAAGAGCCCTGTACCCCTCCGAGTGCTCCCTGCACAGCCACTAAACGCACAGCAGGAACTCAATGCTCTCACCTCCCAGGACCATCAAAATCCAGCATTTGTTTTGTCTACACTGCAGGGCAAGGGAGAACCACCGAATTCATAGGTGCCTGAGGCTACCTTATGGTTCGAATCCTAGCCTTCTGGGCCCTGGAAGACCACATCGGTGGAATCCAGAGAGACACCTTAGGACTAAGAAGGATTTAGCTCCTTGTTAAGAGCAGAGACCCTTCCCCTGTTTCTGTCCACAGGCCCTTTCTCTCCTCTTTTGAAGTTTACACTGAATCTTGATCCCTGGAGGAGGAAAGGGAGATCTACCTCCCTTCTGTCCCCTCAGGGCACCTGCTGCTAAAAACAACCAGGGAGTGTCTGGCTTGAATAGCTGAATAGTGGGAGGCTCCCCCACCCCTCCCTAACCGCTCTTTCGTGTTTTTCCACCCACAAAAGGTCCTGGGGCCAGCCACCACTTGCAGAAAGCCTGACAGCACTTCGCCACTGCCTCCTTCTGAGCTTGCTTGACTTCCCCCTCCCTGGACACGGTAATTGTGATACCCCCCCGCCCCCCCCCAACTGCTGCCTCCCCCACCTCCTCAAAAGAACAGTTTGAAAGATCCATTTGAATGGAATGGCTTGATTACAACGGGGAGACAATTGGTTGAATAAAGTCAATTATCTTTCCAGTGACAGGTGCCCACTTTGAAGTCTGGGCACCTGCTGGCGTGATCACTGAGGCTGACATTTCCAGGCCCTTATTAGAAAGGGAATAATAGAATGCCAGGCCTGAATTTTTTTTGGTGGTTTGTATTTATTTACTTATTTATTTATTTTTAAAACAGGCCAAAAGGGTGAGAGTGATCTACAGCTGTTGGGTCATTACCTTCCCATTAGCTAACAGAATCATGAGCCGGGGCCCTCCAGTGCTGCTGGAGCTGTCTAGAGACTCTACCCAGGCCGGTGCTGCCTGGGGATGTGGGAAGGGTAATTAACTCCGGGTAGCAGACCAGCGGCACTGGGCTCCCGGCTTTAAGAGAGTTAACCACTCAAACCTGGAAAGTCATTCAGTTCTGAATATTTAGCTACAGGAATGAGGGGGAATCAGGGCATTTCTTATTAAGCTAATTAGGGAGACATCCTATAAGGATGAAGAAAAGATGATTTCCCCCATGCCAGGAGGGCATTCGCGTACCCCCTCCCTGTCACGTGTAGCCCGTATTCTCAGCTGCATCTCCCTCCCGGCCCGGTCTCCTTCTCCATACTCACTCGGACAAATGGACGCCATGTTTGTTAGAACAGCAGGTGGCTAGAGTATCTGTGGGCTGTGGCAGCAGTGGGAATATCTGGGGACCAAGGAGAGAAGGCAGATTTGTTTATTCCGTTAAAATACATCACTGAGTTAGTTATGCATAGAGAAGAATAAGCTTAGGTACTTGCCCTCTAGGAATTCATAATTTAGATCAGGACTCAAAATCCTATACTTATAGGACTGGACAGGGCATATAAATATGTGCCACTGGCCGATATATCGAAGGCACTGGTGGAGACTGTGCAAACTAGAGAGCCCTGTCCTCTCTAAAGGAGGCCACCTCCATTCAGCTCTGGCCGAGTGGTCACTGTGGCTGTGTGAGCCCAGGGTCGCCAGAGCTTCTGATGGTGTGAGAGAAGCTAGGGTCTGGATTGCATGTGACACTCGCCAGTATTTTTAAATGGTATGTTAGCCAGTAAAACACTTGCACACTTTGATTCCAGTCTATGGGCCACCAATTCATAACCCACGTTTCAGAGCAGGTTGGCTTCTCATCCTGGAGAGGCTAACAAAAAGGGAGGGGGTCATCATGAGCATCATTCTGACTTCTTTTCTTTTCTTTCTTTTTTTTTTTTTATAGAAGTCACCATGGTGTTTATTATTTGCCCTTTACCTATGACTTCCATTGTATTTCTATCTCCCACTCAAGATTAATAACTTCTTTTTTAAAAATTTAACTTAATTTAATTTGTGTGTATGTGTGTTCCAAAATTCATTGTTTATGCACCACACCCAGCGCTCTATGCAATACATGCTCTCCTTAGGGTCCACCACCAGACTCATCCAAGCTGCCCCTCCAAAACCCTCAGTTTGTTCAGTCTTGCAATGCACCAGGCCCTTCATCATCTCATTCAGCCTCGTAGTATAGGACAAGGGCATCACTATGTCAATTTTATAAGTGAGAAGACTGAGCCAAGGTGCCTTCTATCAGACTCTAGGCAAGAAAGAGAAGAGACACTCAAACCTGGAAATTTAGGGACTTTTAATAAAGGGGCTAACTACAAATGAGTGGACAAGAAGCAAGATTTGGAGAACTCAACAAAACATGGTATCATACCCTTGGGAAAACAACAGTGGGGAGCTGTTTTTACCTCTGCATCTGAAGATACAAGGAGAGAGTGGTCACACTCCCCTGTGCGTTGTTATACTGAGAGGGTCGTTGGTCAATGGTGACAGCCTTTAGTGACACCCACAGTGACCAGACACGAAGAGGACCAGGGGAGAAAGTGTGCTGGCCTCACTGTCCTCCCCACCTCCAATGTGCTCCCCATTTACCCATTGGCCTAAACTACTGCAGGCCCAGGGGTAAGGAAACTCACGCTATGATCTCAATATCTGCGTCCCCCTAAAGTTGATATGTTGAAATCCCAACCCTCAATGTGATGATAGTACAAGGTGGTACATTTGGGGGATAATTAGGTCATGAGGGTGGAGCCCTCCTGAATATTTGTACCCTTTATACATAGGATTCCAGAGACTTTCTCTTTCTTTCCACCATGTGTGGATCCAGTAAGAAAGCAGCCAACTACAACCCAACAAGCTGGTGAGAGAAAGTTCTCACCAGCAACAGACCAGGCTGGCACCTTGATCTTGGGCTTCCAGTTTCCAGAACTGTAAGAAATACATGTGCTGTGTAAGGCACCCAGCGTATGGTAATTTGTTACAGCAGACAGAACTTCTGACACACTGTAGTATAGCTTAGCCTCCTGGGATGCAGAGCAGGGTAGAAAAGGACACAGAGTGGATGTAGAGGGGTAAGGGCACGTAATCTAGCACACCACTTGGCTGAGACCCCAAATCTAGTAAGTGTGAACCTAGTTTTATCTGGCACTTCTGAGTCTATTTTTTCCATAAGACTAAACTGTCCCATTCTGCCTATAAACAAAGACTATGTCAGATTCTCTATCTAGCCATTCATTTCTAGATTGTACGCTGTAACATTTAAGGTCCCAAAGGTTCTGAAATCAAACAGTATGGGGTGTGAATTCTAAATCTACTTTTCACTACTAGCATGACTTTCCAGGAAATACCTAATTTTTCTTAGCCTTAGTTACCTACCATTTATAATGGGGTAACTGCACCAGACACAGAACATTTTACATATAATGAGACTGTATAAGTAAATCAGTTACTGCAGTGCCTAACTCATACAGAGAATTCAGTAAATGATCATCACAATGATTATGCTGATGATGTATTGGAAAAAGAAAACATTTTCTTTTAATAAGATTCTAAGCTCACATTCTCATCAAAGATCCACATAGCATGTTCCTTTATTCTGCTTCTCACCTAAAAGTAGATTTTTTTCTTTCTTTCCTTGCCATTTACTGGGCTTAAAAAAAAGGAGGAAATCCTCCAAAATGTGACAACAGGGATGAACTTGAGATCATTATGCTAAGTGAAACAAACCAGTCACAGAAGGACAAATACTGCATGATTCCACGTAGATGAGGTTTCAGTGGGACAATATCTTCAATGCAATGAGAGAAGCAACCAACTGAAGTAATTATATAAGAATGGAGATGAAATAAAGACATGTTCAGCAAAAGAAAAAAACAAGATTTACCAACAACTCACTCTTACACTAGAAGAACTTCTAAAGCCTGTATTTCAGGAAGGAGAAATTCCCAGAATAAACATCTGAACTGGAGGAAAAAATAAGGAGCAAAGAAATGTACTTATATATGGAATTTAATCCAAACCAACAATGACTGTATAAAAGAAAAAGAGAATAAAATATAACAGTCAAACTCATAGATGCAAAGAATAGAATGGTGGTTGCCAAGGGCTGGGCGGGGGTGGAATAAAATTCCAGTTATGCAAGATGAGTAAGTTCTAGAGACCAACCCAACATTGTGCCTGCACATAAAAATACTGTCATGTGCACTTAAAAGCCTTTTAAGAGAGTAGATCTCATGTAAGTCTTTTTTACTATAATTAAAAAAAAAAAAAGGAGAAAGAAGTAGATACAGCTAGTTGTCAAAAAGGCTACTAGTTGGGTTTCCCTTCTGCTTTGCATTCAAGCTGAGTTTGCTCCCAGCATTTGATTGGAGAAGGACACTAAATGTCTGGAATATACCCACAAACGTATGACCAGCTTGGTGAGAAGATCTGAAATCATACCATGCATAGGTGATGGTGAAACAAACCATTTTCATGCATATTGGAGAAGCTACTGGGCCAAGCACACAGTGCCTTCACATCCTGGAAGAGGATAGGCACTAGTTCGTCCCCGGTAGATCCTGGACCGACACAGCTACTTTTTTGGAAAGGTAAGAGGGAGTCTAGAAGCAAAAACATTCTGCCCAGAACGACTGCCTCAAAGGATATCAGTTGCTCTGCCCTAATGGTATACAAGAAAACTCATTAAAAAAAAAACTCTTTGTCGGATGAGCATTTCAGTAGTGTTTAGATGAATGGTCTTGTTACAAATAGGAAGCTAATGTATAAGACAGGTGGCACCCAACGACTCAAAATACACACATTGGGAAAACTTTGAGTTCCCAAAGTCCACATTGAATTTTCAAGATACACAGCTAACACGGTCAGTCCAGATTACTTTCTGTTGTTAGCCCACGGTGGGTTTCAGAATCAGACAGTGCCATCTTCGTAGAGGACAGGCTGGGAATCAAAACTCAATTTCTATCACCACACCTTCAATGGCTTCAGTAGACAGATTGCTTCCTTTATGTATATGCTAGTTTTTTCTTCTCATAGCACATTTAAGGGAGAGTCCTATTCCAAAAAGTCAAAAATATTTTCCAAGACACCATATTCGTAGTTGACCATTCTCTACACTAATACCTGTAAAATCATTAGACTTCACACATCATCTGTCAATAACTTGCCCTGTTGATAACTGTGCGTGGAGTGCTGGGCAGGAATGTCAGCTACTTTCTTGTACATTCACCGTTAGCGATTTTGAAGCCATAGTCTCCACCATGGGGGTCGAAAAGACAAGTGACTCCTGTCTGCTGCCCTGAGAGCCTAATAAAAAAAAAAAAAAATCTTCCCAGGAAGTCAGAGGCCTTCAGTTTGGCAGTGTGCACGAAAGGAGCACGTGTGACGTCCCTGCCTCAATCGGAGCAGACCTCTCTTAGCTTTGTAATTTTTCTAAGACACCTAGAAACTGGCATATTGAATCTTTCGGTGCTGGAGGCCTGCAGCCAGAAGCCCCATACCTTACCTGCGAGAGAGGGAGAGTCGAGAGTCTGATAGTTTACAGACCAGAATGGTTCGCCAGTTGGGTCAGGGTGGGGAGGTGGGGGTGGGAATTCTGTTGTCTGACGTTTGAAACATTAATAACACACCACAAAATAAGTGTGTGGCACACATAGTCCATGCTTTATCCCTGTGGCCCTTGAGTCTGTGATCTTTGAAAGGACCGGTGTTGGGAGGCTGCTGCTAGGTTTCCCCAAACAATTGTTTTTGAAAGATAAGGAGGATTTATAAGAAAAAATGTAGATGTGACTATATTAATGCCCTGGGTCATTGGATTTCAAAATTCAGAGGGACCTGAAGTGCTCATCTAACAACAAGATAAGTATTGTGTTCTTGAAGTTCGATGTGCACTGAATGCATGATGACTGCCTAATGTGTGATGCCAACCACAGCAGTGAACAAGACAGATCTGGTTCTTATTTTTCTTCGAGTTCATGTATTCTACAGGAGGTAGACAGACAATAAATAAGCAAAGAAGTGAAGAGGATAGCTTCTGGTAGTGACAGAGAATGTGAGAAATACGGAGGCAGCATAAGAGGTTGAGAGAGAGAGAAACTCTAGCTAGTCTTCACATGGTGAAGACCAGAAGACCTCTGGGAACCAAGCGCAGGGACTTGTTTAATAAGAAGACCTTGTCGGGGACAAAAGGACAGAGGATGAGGAATTTGGTTTTTGCTCACTTCCCTGACTCCTCCCCCATCTCAACTGAGCACCTGCTTTGGCCCCTGTCCCTGCCAAAGTCTTAGTGATGGAAGCTTTGGGCAGTGGTCTTCATGGGTTTGTTTCTTGAATCTTGGTGGCTTATCATTGGTGGCTCAGGGACTGGCAGGTCAGAAAAGCGACCATGGTACAAATATGTTGAATGTTGACAAATACCCCTTCCTGTCCGGATGCTCTGAAGGGAAAGCACTAAGCTGGGTTAAGGTCCTGGCTCTGAAAAGGACTGGACTAATGACTCTGGTCATGTTGCTTGTACTCACCTAGTCCAAAATTCTAGGTGCCTGTGATATGACCAGGAAGGAAGTGTGATCTTCTGGGGAGGGCAGTGAGGTCCCTAGGCTCTGTTTCTTACCTCCTCCCAAATACCCACCTCTTACCGATCTCTTAAAAGTTTTCTGAGCTTACAGCACCCAAACTAGTTCTCTCCCAAGGGAAGGAAAAATGCATTCTTGGCCTAGAACTCTCTTTGCGGAGAGATGGCTAATGACTCTATAACGTTACATGGAGCATCCCGTTCTCTCCTAGATACAGAATCCTGAATTCTGCTTTTCATGAGTATAAGAAATCACCTCTCAGTAACAAAGTCAACCCAGAAATGTACTGAAAGGCAATATTAATTGAGTTTCTACCATATGCTAAATGAGACACTGTAACGAGATCTGACTTTGAGTGATTTACAATCTGATATGTCAGAAGTTATTCTCAGAGTAATAGAGTAAAGGGGAGGGGGCTCTTTGAAAAGCAAATCTCCCCTCCACCACCACCACACACACACACACACACACACACACACACTAGGATGTGCGATAACTCTAACCTCCTCACTCCAAATCATATGCAAGCACAAACATCAGACACATAGAGGGGCTTCCATAATTCTTTATTTTGTAAACTGGATTTCCCAAATCCCATCTCCCTAGTTGGGCCCCATCCCAGCACAGCCTTACCATCTATGCGACAAAGGAAGGATGTGGTTTGGAGAGTTGGGGACATCTACTGTTTCTCCAGAGAGTCTGCCTCATCCATTGATATTCTAAATAGGCCAACCATGGTGCCTTACGTCAAATACCTCAATATTTTATTTATTTTATTTTTTATAAAATAATAAAATATAATACATAAATATAATATATAAATAATATATATGATATGCATATTTATATGTAATATAGAAATATAATATATAAAATATAATAATATAAAATACATATTTTTAAAAAGATGTACGTATTTATTTGAGAGAGAAAGAGACAGAGTGTGCCAGAAGTGGGAAGGGGCAGAGGGTGAGGGAAAGCAGACTCTTTGCTGAGCTCGGAGCCCAACATGAAGCTGGACTTCACAACCCTGAGATCAGGACCTGAGATGAAATCTGGAGTCAGATGCTTACCTGACTGAGCCACCCAGGTGCCCTCAAGCACCTCAACATTGTAAATTCCAGATTTTATATACCAAGAAGATAAGTATGCATGCTTCATCCTTCCCCAAGACACACTTGCAGAGACCTTACAGAAGACGTGCTGTAAGTTAGGGCAATACCTGTAGGAGGGTGAGCTAAATGGGAGAATTTTTATATAATTAAGCAGCATGAAAGGAACAAAGGAGTGGCTGAGAAAAATCTCCTGTCTTCCGGCACCATCCTGCCCTGAGGAGGAATGAAGTGTGTTTGTCATCCCAGACCTCCTAATAGTTAATGTGGGGTCTCTCCTTGGTGCTGGTAATTGGATCGGGTGTGGAGGTGGGGAGGGGAGGCTGCTTTTTTCTGCTCCCCTAACCACCTCCCCAAAATAACCAGAAGTAATAAAAGAGGTTATTGATGATAAAGTGGTAAATGGACAGGCAGATAAAAAAAAGAGTTGTGAACCATCCCTTAAAAGTCATCAGTTGCTAATTAAGTATTAATAAGTACCATTTTGGAACAAAGCCGCTAGACCCTCTGTGTACAAATGAGCACTGTTTCCTTCAAAGGAGCCCCTTCGGGAACACAAACCGTTATTCCAGCAATGCTGCCATTGATCAAACTATTTCTGGAATTGGAACATTATCTTCAAGCCAGTTTACTAGTCACACCAGAAAAGAGCCCCATTTGATGATTTCATGTCATTTTTCATAATCAGAACCAACTCTGCACAGCTTGAGCATCTATCAGAAGTTTCCAGAGCTCCCTTGGGAAGCAGGAAGGCACTGGCCTGGGGTTGGGCTCAGATGGGAGGCGGTGGCAGAGAAGTGTGTCACCCGCAGCGTCTTCCCTTTTACTTGCAGAGTCCATGTTTCTCCCACACCTGGGGTCCCCCACCTCTCACCTCATCAGTGAACCAGTCATCATCCTGGCTTCTAAACTCAGTTCTGACTCAGTAGGCTCCTCAGGCATCACAGTTTTGGGCTGCGGTTCTTATGTCGCAGAGTTAATCTTGGTTATTTTGGACACCATGGAAATGCACCTCGAAGGCTTCCATCAGCAGGGTCACTGCTCCAGAGGCTGTGCTCTGCATGAAGGTAAAGCCTCCTCCACTGGCTACTCCCAGCCAATCACAGAGCAAGGAGGGGACACCAGGGAGCTATGGGACTCCTCTGATGGCCAGTGATGCGTGGGCTTTGGCTTGAGGACTCCCTAATAAACTCTCAAACCTGCCTTCGACTACCTGTCATCCAGGAAACTTCTCCCCAACCAACCTTCCGTCCATTTCTCCACCCCTAGGGACCAGGCTGGGGTATTGCGGTCTGATGACCTTCTCAGCCTCCCCGCACCTCCCATTTTCTCTCCCATAGGCATTTCTTCTCACTTCATCTCAACACCTGCTTCTCCCAGGACTCGGGCTAACAGTCTTCGCTACATCCTCAGTTTTACCTCCTTCTGATCCCTAGCTCTCAAGTGTCGTTAGCTCTCCCTCTGTAACTGGCACAGTCAGCATCCAGAGACTGTACCTTCCAATGGCAAATGTCCTTCTTGGTCAAGCCCTGGCCGGTCTCTCAGAGGGGGTTTCACCTCATCCCTTCAATTCACAGTAACAGAGTTTATTTGACTTCTGGCTTCTTAGCAGACAATGCACAGATCCTGAGAATATCCTAAAAGGACACAAAAACTCTGGAGACAATCCCCAAGAGGTCATCCCAGGTGCCATGACCACCTTGAGCCCTGAAATCAACACTAGCATAAATATCTAGTATCTGATAAGAACTATGTCATAGGCAGGCAACACCATTCATTTTGAAGTATATGTTCTGATTTGTTTGTTAAAAATAGTCACAAATAGGCTATGATTACATAGCCTCCCTTTGTGCACTAGAAATAAATATAGCTAGCTTTGGAGTGGGGGAGGGGGTTAGGTTGATAGGAGCAGAACTGATCTGAGTTAGGAAGAAGAATCCCAAATGTCCTAGCTAGGAACACAAAGAAACCACTGCTCCAGTTTTCAGAGTCAGCTCCAAACACTTTCCTAGGACGTCAAAACCTCGGGTTCTATCATAGACACTACCACAGGGACAGGGTACTTACTGTAGGAGTGTGTAAAACATCTAGCCCCATTCTCAGCACACAGAAGGTGTTCAGTTAACACACACAGTTAATTGGGTCCTTTCTACCCTTTCTTGAACTCATCCTTTGCTTTCAGGTACATTTTAGTAGAATCCCATAAAGCCATTCTCATTACAAAAATGTGCTAAATTGGGATTTTAGTCTCTCTTCATTATCTGATTGCCAAGATGGAAAACTTTAAATAGAGAGGTGGGGTGAGCAATTAGATGCTTTGATCCAGAAAGTATGCAAAAGATGTTTGCATTGCTAGGCACTCATTCCAGGATTTTTTAACATGCTGACCCAGAGCCAGATTTTCTGGGTGATCCTCCCCTGCACCACCTGTGTTCAGAGACTACAGCCAAGGGCTGCCTCTCGAAGCTTCGCATCTTGAAGCTTTCCCAACTGGGCTCTTAAATTTAATCCAGAGAGTTTTTATTTTGTGAATTCCTGGCACCAGGAGGATGGGAGGAAAGCAATGTGTGTCTTCAGAGCCAAGGGCGACAAATAGGGTCACAAAACCTAGGTACATTGGGGAGTGTGGGAGCGGTCATTTACGAGACCTCCTTGGACTCTACCAAATAACAGGACCGTGTTGGTGTTCCGTGGTCCAAATGCTTGGAACAAGCAAGAAAACAAAAGAAACAAAACCAGGTGAAAGCGAGACATGCTTGGATTATCAAAATCTATTAGACACTTTAAAGTAAAATGTTCTGGACTTCCTGCTAGGGAGTAAACTATTCCGTAAAGGATTAAGAAGTATATACTATCAAATGGCTATTGCAAAAAAGGACAAAATATCTTTCTTTCAGTTAGAGTTCCAGCCGTTTGAAAGGATACCTTTTGAAAGGCATATGGTATCACAAAAAAAAAAAAAAAAAAATGTATGGACATCCATGCCCCAAACCATTACAATGATTAGTTGGCCCTATTAAAATGAATTAAAGACCTTCTAAGGTTCAGTGAGTATTTTAGGAGGTTTGCAGGAAAGTATGCCATTTCTCCAAAACCCTTTAATTGACATAACCTTGAACCTTCAGTTTCTACTGGGAATACCAGCAAGAAAGGGGGAGGTCCAGGACCAGAAGAAAGCCCAGTCTCCCAACCTGCAGCCCTTTGGTGGTCTGCAGGCACCACTCATGAGCAAGTGCTCAGGTTCCCCAGCAGTCTGATGCACCATTTGCTGATTCCACCAACCCTTTCTCTGCATTGGAACAACTGGTCTGAGAACATACAGCTTCATCTGTAGTAGGTTCAGGAAGCCCCTAATTTCCACCAGCAGAAGTCTGCCAGATAGGAAGACTTGTTCTCTCGTTCACAAACTGCATTCCCTTGCTCTAGCATGTGGAAACAGCTGCACAACCTGTATTTTGCTTAGATGTAGGAAGAGGTTTTTTTCTTTTTCTATTTTAAAATAAAACTCCAGACGAAGTAATTCATTTGTGTTTGGGTTATCTTGTATGAAAAAATTTATATCTTTAAAGGATAGCATCCCTCAATATGAAGATTTTTTGCTATGTGCGGAGCAGGGGACCCAGACCCCCAGGAGGAGAAGCAGGTTTATATCACATGTTAGAACATGTGTTCTTTGAAAGATATCGGGATGAATCAACCACACTTTCCATCCTTGTTATTTTCCTTGCTGAGCTGCTACAGTCAAGTTCATATAAATTAAATGAGTGCGTAGCAGGTTTGAAATTTACAAAGTTATACATGCAAGTATACAACTATATTTTTCTACGGCTGAACTCCTTTATTCATCAGGATATGCCAACAGTAGTAAAAACGACCCCCAAATCTCAATGCCTTAAATTAATAAAGGCTTGTTTCTCACTCATGATACATTCCAATGTGAGTCTATCATAGTCACTCACAACACCAGGGTGATAAAATCTGCTTAATGGAAGTCTTCGAGGTTTGCCAGCATAGAAGGAGATGTGGAGAACGGCACACAGCACAGCCCATAAATGCTTCCACACAGCCGTGATATACACTGTTTCCATTCATATTTTAAAGCAAGTCAGATGGCCACAATGCACACAGACCACAAACTTTATGGGAATATGTGTCCCAAAGGAGAGAATACCCAGACACTGTTGTAAGCACTAGCAGTGTTTACTGCTCCACTTCCCCTGAGCATTTCTTAATCTTGGCACTTAAAAGGGGTCACTAGAAGTTCTATGCATGTCAGACTTCATACTTCCCTACTCCCCCTTCCAATAAAGTAGCTGTCTCTAGACTTTCTCTGTAGTAATTCTATGATCTCCACTGAAGGTGACTCAATCCCTCCCAGTTTCAAACTGTCTCCTTCAGATCGTTATTTAATTGGTTCAGGCTTTAAATTCACTCACTTGACTTAAAACTCTCTACCAGGGCTGGAGTCCTCTCTCACTCTAGACCCCACTACCACCCGCTCCCTCGCCCACCCTCTACCCAAGCTGGGGGGGATGGATGACACAGGAAAATCATCTCAAGCCCCAAGGACAATTCCCTGATGGTGTTGGTCATCTGAGGAGAGAAAGAACCGGTAATGAAGGCAACATTTCTGGGATTGGGGTGGAAGGTGGGGTACCATGAGATCTGAGGACATCATTTCAACTGTGAGAATAAGTCTCAAATCATATAGCAGAATAATGTTCTAACATCGGAAGTTCATGCGGAGATAACACAAACAGATAGCTCTAGTTAAGTGCGGAAACCTTTTTTTTTTTTTTTAACCTGTGAGCTGAAACCTTGGGAACACATTTGTGGTGATTTATCACCTCAATTGCTATGCAGGAATGAGAAGTAAAAAATAAAAATCCAAGTCCTACTGAGATAAATGTTCCTCTGTAAATCAGTTTCCTTTGGCACCCACTCTGATTCTGGAAAGACTTTGAGAGTCTACTGCTGTGTGAAGTATTCCAGTTGGCTAGGATAAAGATGTCCTGGACCATATATACCCTGTTCCCCTCCAAGGGACCGTCAAGTGAAGTATTTAACCAAACAGTATTTAGCGAAGGGCATTAGCTACCATAGAAAACTATTTTAAAAATAAGGGTAACGATGAACGGGTAGCGTTCACTCCATGACTCAAAATAGTTATCCGCTCCACATAAAAGCAGAAATGGAATTATCCATGGATCTCTGCTTTGAGGTACAAGAGGGAACTGGAGGCCTGGGAAAGCTGTCTTAGTGTAAAGCCAAGCGAACAGGCAAATCCAAGAAAGTTTTCAGTTACCTACCTCTTAGCTCTCGTTAAGAGTCACACACAGGGGTTACGTCTGTATCTGCAGACAAGAGCTTCCCAAAACAAAATTAAACTAACTGCCACCATCCAATCCAGGAATCACACTCCTTGGCATTTCCCTAACAGAGGTAGAAAGTGGTATGGATATAAGAGCCCACACACAAATGTTTTCAGCCGTTTAACTCATAATTGCCCAAATCTGGACACAACCAAGATGCCCTTTGGTAGGTGAATGGATAAAAAAACTCTGGTACATCTAGACAATGGAATGTTATTCAGCACCGAAAAGAAATGAACTATTGAAGCCATGGAAAGACATGGAGGAAACTTAAATGTACATTACTGAGTGACAGAAGCCAATCTGGAAAAGCCTACATAATGCAGGATTCTAACTCTATGACACTCTGGGAAAGGCAAAACTATGGAGACAGTAAAAGGATCAACAGTTGTCAGAGGTTCGGGAGGAGATAGGGATGAACAGGTAGAGCACAGAGGATTTTAGGAAAATGAAAATACTCTGTGTGATTCCATAATAATGAATACATGTCATTATGCATTTACCTAAGCTCATAGAATGTACTCTATCAAGACTGAACCCTAATGTACACTATGGACTTTGTGTGGTAACGATGTTTGAACATAGTTTGCCAGCTGGAACAAATATTCCACTCTGCTGGGGGATGTTGATAGTGGTGAGGGCAGACCACGCAAGGGTGGGCATAGGGTATATGGAAATCTCTGTACCTTCAGCTCAATTCGCTATGAACCTAAAACTGCTCTAAAATTATGTATGTGTGTGTGTGTGTGTGTGTGTGTGTATTTTTTTTAAATTTTTTTTTTTTAAGGTATCAAGTAATGAGTTTAATCTGAACATCCCTGGTGAGCAAAAAGTCCCTGACTGGCTGAAAACTATATCCATTCAATGGTAGAACAACAGAGGATGCTAGCATGGGTTGGCTGAGAATCCCTTGAGTTTGGCCAAATCAAAAATTTCAAAGAAATGACTTACTGTTGTCAGGAGACTGGACAGAGAGGCTAGCTTTCTGCCACTAAGCCCAGAAAATGGAAATCAGGGCACTTAAGGCTTTTGGGGAAGAAACAGAATTACATAATGTTAAGCCTCACTGGGAGCAGCGTACAACAGGGTAGTTGGTGCCTCTGAGTTTTGAAGCCTGAACTTATGACACCCCAGACTGAGAAGCCCGGGAGCCCAATGACTTGGGGCTTAAACTGTGACAAGTGGCCTTGGAGCCAGCTGATGCAGCACTGGGTGTCTTTGGAAAGTGTCAAGGGTCAAAGAAAGAAGAGATGCTGTGCTAGGGGAATTACAATGAACGCAAAAGAAAGCTCTCTCTGAAAGATCTCTAAGGTCACTGAATAATAATTAGTACAAAAGAAGGCACCAGATTTTGTAGGGGAAAGGACCCCCTTCACATTGGTCATCCAGACCACACAACGGCATGACATGGTCAGATTCCAACTGTCACAATGGTATGAGACACTGACCAACGGCCCCAATTTTCTTTCTGCAAAGTGTAATTGTATCTAGGATTGATGCACTGCATTCTGGAAGCCCTGGGAGTCTTGGGATTTTCAAGGAGAGGGAATTGTAAAGGTTGAAAAATGATATTCTTGCCAAAGCGATATGAGGCTTGAGCCATTTCATCACAGAAATAAAAAATGTTTCCTTATTTTGAAGCCCAAACTTTGTTGAGGTAGAATATATCCGTTCCAGAGTCATCTAGGCATTTGCTGTTTTCTTCAGTGAGAATTTGAGTTACTGGAAAGTAGAAGCCATGTTTATTTATCACTGTATATTCTGGAACATATTAGAGTTCCTTGCAGCAGAGGTTAACAAATTTTTTCTGTAAAGGGACAGACAATATATAATTCAGTCTCTGTGGGGCATATGGGCTCTCTCACAACTAACCAGCTCTCACTGTATTGCAAAAGCCAGAGATACTACATAAACAAATTATTATAGTTGTATTTTAATAAAACTTTATTTATAAAAACAAGTGGGGGGCCACAAGACTGTGTTTGTTGACCCTGCTTTACAGCAGAGTATTGGAAAGACCATGAGTTGTAAAGCAAGGTATATCCTTATTTCAGACTCTAGCTCACACTCTTCTTTTCTGAAAAAATGGAGTATGATAAGAGATCCCATGTTTAAATGAAAATGGTACATACAAGAGATCCTTAGAATATTTGGAACATAAGAAAATACCCAGTATATGTGTTTTCCTAGTACAGACAGCTATAAACACTACAGTTCCAGGATTTAAATTTGCAGATGTTTTACTTTTTTAAAAGTCACTTGACCAAAATTTCCTAAAGAGTTCTTTACATCTCTTCTGGAGGTCATGTTTGTCATTGATCCCAGCAGAAAACCTGTGCAATCCGAAAACTCAAATGGAATTTGGGTTATAATTCCTATTGATATAGGTTGATTTAAACTTCGAAGGCCAATGTTATAACTCATAAAATGGAAAGGAATCACGGAAAGGGAGACTTCAGAATTACTATGTGATTAACCTTCGACACAGGGAGAGAAAGGGCATAATAAATGTGAGCGTTTGCTACACTCTTTGATGGTGAAATTAAAAAAAAAAAATAAGGAGAATCTCTCCATGTCAAGGGATCGTGCCCCACTGCTGAATCGGATTAACGTCTCAACAAATCATCTTCTGACGAATTCCATAGTGATAGCATTTTATCGACCTGCACGCTGGAGAAAAATGTGACACCTGAAGAATTTGCTATAACACATGTGTTTAATGGGAAAGACAAAGCTGATCTGGGAATACATTTTTGTTTGCCAGGGATGTAAGCAAAGTATGCGGAGTGTTTATGTCTCCATGCCCTCGGTGGAGCTCTGTTTTCAGTGTTAGGCTATCGCTGGAGTAACTGCCTACACAGAGCATTGTGTGTTTCCAGTGAAAATGGCTGGAATCAGGAGCTCTGTCATTGCATTACTCAGACAAGCATTGCAGACCTCTAAGGCTTCTGTGCCCTCCAAGCCTTTACAGCCTGTGAGGGGCACCTGTGATATCCCAGTGGGTGCTTCTCTTCTCTCCCGTTTAGCATAAGCTGGTTGCAGCCTCTTACAAATAGCCCCTTTCCTAGGGACTGTCTGTATTTCCATTTACTTCTCCCTCTAAGAATAATGATTTTGCAAATTTATTTCTGAAAATCACAGTGGGGGAGATGGGTCCCAGAGTCTTGATAAAGTTGTCCCTGAGGGGAGGAGACACCAAGGCAGCGTGTTAAGCATGGTGGAGGTGAATTCTGACTATGAATGAATCCCCACTTGAAGGGGCCTGGTGTAAGTTACCCAGCTGCTTAACTTCTCAGAATCTCTCCTCCTTAGAAAATGGAAAAATAATAACTAGTTTTCAGGCACTGGGAATTAAATGAGAAAGAATATAAAACACATGGCATAACATCAGGCACATAGGATCAATGAACAGTATCTAATGACTATTACATACATTTTTAAATTTTTATTTACCCAAATCAATGAGTTACCCTTTCCTGGAGAAAAATGAATTAGCCAAGGAAGTGGAACTGCTAAGAAAAGAATGCAAAGAAGAATTTCGATTAAAAAAGTTTTTCATCAGAGTGCCTAACCGAGTGTAGTTATTCAGTAACCTCTGGTTAATTTCATTTGACACCCACCATCATTCTTATGCTCTGCAGATTCCAAATTAGGCCATGGATAGTCTCTCAACTATTTTAATCAGAACCAGATGGAAGAAGAAACAGAGGCAATGCATATCATAATCGAGTTTACATCAGTCTCCAGAGGACAGACAGAGGAAATAACAGGTCTTTTCAGTCTTGCGTTTCAGTGACTCAACAGGGGCAAGGCTACTGGGACAAATGGGGCTGCTCTGTCTCCCTGGGTGCAGGATAATTTGATACAAGCAACCTTTCCAGCGACAGAAGTTAGGGCCGTGACTCAGCATACCAGACGGGCAACAGACTAAAAAAAGTCTGTGTGCTCTTCTGGACTTTGGATTGAAGGCTGCCTGTTCTATCTGGTTTCCTCCTTTTCATATTACTCCACAATTGCACTAGGTGTCCTATTACAGCCTTGGCTTCCTGCCCCCAACCAAAGCCATAACCATACTTTGACATTACGCATAAGAATATTGATGTCAAGACTGTGGCAGGTGGCTGAAGCTCTCTGTTGAATGCAGCTCCCTTTTCATTGCCTAATAGTACATGAAGGGTGCACCTGCCAGACATGACCATGTATGTATGTGTTGGAGGGGTGCCCTTTGTATGCCTCTTCAGTGCTCGAACAGAGGGATTCAACTTCTTTTTCTGTGCATCTTCTATGCACAGGCTGAAGAGATCAATGTTTCCTTACAGATCTTCCTAAGTTAAGCACTTTCCCCCTCATTGGAGTTAGGTTTACAGAATGTAGAAAGAAAGAAAGAATGAAAGAGAGAGAGAGAGAGAGAGAGAGGAAGGAAGGAAGAAGGAAAGAAAGAAAGAGGAAAGAAAAGAAAGGAAGAAATTCTAAGCCCCACAAGGTCCTAGAAGACCATGTGTGACAAAAGGATGCATCAATTTCCAACAAGACTATTGTGCTGTGTGATCCACAGCCCAGCACACACAGCTGGTTTTCCTTATTTGAGCTGTGCACACACACCCTCTCCAGTGAGCAAGGTAGACGCTATGAATGGCCCTGCACCCAGAGAAAATATTTAGAACTTAACCTTTCCTTTGAACCCACAGGAAATTCGGAGTTCAAAGACCTTAGAAGGGCTGAGGGAAAACCATGTCTGGATCATCTATAGGTTTTCTGGACACTACTGGTTGGATTTAGTTCATTCCATTCTTTAGTTAACCCTGCCATAGTATTTCTTCTTCTTCACTAGCTAATTTATGCCACTATAAAAAGGATTTAATGTAGGGGCACCTGAGTGGCTCAGTAGGTTAAGTGCCCAAATCTTGATTTCAGGTCAGGTCATTATCTCAGGGTCGTGAGATTGAGCCACACATTGGGCTCTGTGCTGGGCATGGAGCCTGCTTAAGATTCTCTTTCTCCCTCTCTCTCCCCACCACTGCCCCACTTGTGCTATCTCTTTCTCTCAAAAAAAAAAAAAAGAAAGAAAGAAAAAGAAAAGAAAAGAAAGAAGTGGTTTAATGCAAACACAATGCATAAAGCATGGAAGGCATGACCAGTGAGTACTATATTTGTAAACTGGCTTTCTGGAGAAAGAAAAAATAAAGCCATGATTTATAGTCTTTGCCAATACCCATGGTGTAAATACACCCATTATGGCAATGTCAAGCTAACAACAGTTTAACAACTTGCTCTCAGAATTTCTGAGAATGGTTCACCTCCACTCTTTTTGCTGCATTTTCACATAATTATGTCTATACTATAAATAAAATATTATATTCTGCCTTTTTCCTTGTGCTTGCTTTTTGAATTTATTCTATGACCATGTTTTATTTATTCTTATGGAGTGCTTAGGTAGCATTTTTTTTTAAGGGAAGAAATGGGCCAGGCCTTGGAGGCAAACAGCTAGGTTCAAATAGTGGTGTCTCATCTCACCAGTGATGTGACCCTGGGAACATTCCTTTGTTGAACCCCATTTCTTTACCTTCAAGGAAGAGATAACAAGCAATACTCATTTCACAGGGTAATAATAGTTAAGATTTACTAAGTGATCCTAAAATCCTAGTTCTTTCTTCTCACTTCCAACCATCAATTAAGTAATTGGTTGGTTCTTACTGCAAAAACCAGTCTTACCAATGTAGAAAACCTTCCTGGTTCTCGCTTCATGAGAAAGAAGAAGCAGAACAGTATTACTGTATAAAGTAGCCTCTATCCTTAGTTGACCTTGGTAGTTCCTTATACATTCAGACTACATGACTTAAGCTGCTGTACTTTTTTCAAGTGATGCAATAAGTGGAATGACCACACTCATGGACTAGCAGTCAAGAGGACTGAAGACTGTCAGTGCATTCTTGAGTTTATGTAGCTACATGCCTTCAGAGACTGTCATTGCTGGAAAAGACTTTATGGAAAAATTAGCCTCAATCTTTCTCTGTTCTTATGGAGAAGGAAAACTTCAAATAAGAAAGGAAAATATTGAATATATGATTTTATAAATCAATATCCTATAAATAAAATCTTATATTTAAAATTTTTTTATTATTTTTATTTTTTAAAAGATTTTATTTATTTATTTGACAGACAGAGATCACAGGTAGGCAGAGAGGCAGGCAGAGAGAGAAGGGGAAGCAGGTTCCCTGCTGAGCAGAGAACCTGATGCGGGACTCAATCCCAGGACCCTTAGATCATGACCTGAGCTGAAGGCAGAGGCTTAACACACTGAGCCACCCAGGTGCCCCTAAATAAAATCTTATATTAATGTAAGATTTTATGTATATCTTATATATATATATATAGGTATAGATATAAGGATATATATATATATAATATTAATGTAAGATTTTTATGCATATCCTATATATATATATATATATATATATATAAGGTATATATATAAGGTATATATAGGTGTATATATATATAAGGATATATATATCTTATATTAATGTAAGATTTTATGTATATCCTATATCTATAGATCTATAGAGATATAGGATATACATAAAATCTTACATTAATATAAGATATATATATATATATCCTTATATATATACCTAATACATTATATAAATATGCCTTATACAATCCTGTATACATACATATGTGTGTGTGTGTACAGAGAGAGACAGTACGTGCAAGATTTAATTTAAAAAAACAAACAAAAATAGGATGAGTGCTTTCAACATTTTTCAGGCTATAAGAGGTTTGCCATAATTATCTGAAGTGTGGTTTTAGCTGTGTTAATGGCATAAATACAAAATTCTGTACTTCCCCCAAACCAAAAGGCAGCAAGTCAAGGTTATAAACCATGCCCCCTTGACCTGCTGCCCTAGCCCCTCCAGTAGGGTGATCCCCGCGAAACCACGACCTGTCAGCTTTTCTCTCCAAGTGACCCCGGACCAAATCACAGCAGCCTAGCTAGAGCCATCTGGGCCTGAGGCCACGCAGCGCACTTGGTGAGATAGCTAGCTTATCACCCCTGTGCCTTAATACTGTCATAAGTGTGGAACTACAGTGGGAAAGGATTCTGGTCCCGAGGCCAGGCCAGGAACAGGTGGCCCTCCTGCCCCCCACTGCTTGACTAATTTTAGAATACTGTGCCATGGAAAACAATATTCTATATAAAATGATATCTAATAATATGTCAATGCTATCAGTATTGGCAACATTTAATGTACTCGGTGCAATCCTGATGAATTCTTTCTGTTGGAATGCACACTCAAATTAGAATAGGAAAAGTGTTCTATTTCGAGTGCTCAGTCTGGATGTTTCTCCCTTTTCCTTCCATTGGGAGAGATGATACGGCCGGAGATCCCGTCATGAGGGCTAAGGAGGAAGAAGGACAGAGAATCTACACATACCACAGACTGTTCGCTCCCCATAGCTCCTGTGTTCCCACCTGTCTTACAAACAGAACGTCTGATGCCAGGAAGCTTGGGTCCTTGAGGCCAGCACCAGCTCTGCACAGCGGATGCTAGGTCTTACTCTACATAAGAGAAAAAATAAATTTCTGGCTTGTTTCAAACTACTATTATTTTGGGTATCTGTCACATGCCATCAAACCTAATCTTACCTGAAATATCAGGTAATCCACATCCGGGAGATCTGATCCCTAAATACGTAGCTGGAATTGATTTGAAGAAGTGAGAAGCCCAGTCAACTGGACCGAATTATTGCAGCCATAAAAACTGCCAGTCAGTGATCTCCCATTATGTGCCAGGCATCACTTCAAGTTTTTCTTTTTATTTCTTTTAAGGATTTTATTTATTTATTTGACAGAGATAGACAAAGCGAGAGAGGGAACACAAGCAGGGGTACTGGGAGAGGAAGAAGCGGGCTTCCCGCTGAGCAGGGAGCCCGATGCGGAGCTCGATCCCAGGACACCGGGATCATGACCCGAGCCAAAGGCAGACGCCCAACTGACTGAGCCACCCAGGGGCCTCATGCTTCATGTTTTTGAATACAGTGTTACTTAAGTGTGGAGCAGGTACTGCTGTCTGCATTTTGCTCAGAGTTGAAAGAAGGAAGGGGCCTGAGGTCACTTTAGAAGATTTGTCATGGAGCCAGCATTCAGCTCTAGACTTGTCCAGCTCTAGATCTCAGAATCGAATATTTGTTACCCACTCTTCCAAAGAAATAAGTACTCCTGCGTCTTTATTCCTGGTCTCTCAAAAGCTACAGACCTCCCCTGAAGCTTTCAAGTGTCTGTCTGGGCCCCCATCATTTTGCAACACAAGGGATACTGATGAAAAGTCATTTTAATATTGATTTTAGGGGCACCTGGGTGGCTCAGTGGGTTAAGCCTCTGCCTTCGGCTCAGGTCATGATCCCGGTGTCCTGGGATCGAGCCCTATATCGGGCTCTCTGCTCAGCGGGGAGCCTGCTTCCTCCTCTCTCTCTGCCTGCCTCTCTGTCTACTTGTGATCTCTCTCTATCAAATAAATAAAAATCTTAAAAAATATATTGATTTTAAATTATACCAAAGTTAGTCTCTAAACTACATCAACCACAGATTCCCAGTGGTTACCAAAAACACAAGTGATAAAAATGCAGAAATTCAGAATTCTGCACTCCACGCGTCGTTCCGCTCTTATGTCTCCTGTCTGGCTGTAGATTTTTACAGGACAATGGATGAGTGTTCCTTTAGAACAGTTCACCTTCTCCTGATTCCAATTTCTCACTTGAATTCATCCTCCTCTGATCGGAAGAGAATTCTTATTCCTATGGCAACAAAGGTTTTGTTCCCTCCTCCCTCCCTTTTAAAAATCCAAGCAGATATCCTTTGCCTCGGAATTGTAATAAACAGTGGGAACAGGTGACTCTATTTTTAAAACATGTTTTTCTCCACAAATGGTCCCTTACCATCAGGTTAGGGGGAAATCGTCTTCACAACCTCCCCTCCCTTACCTTCAATTTTCTTCTGAAATATTTGTTGTTGGGGAAATCACAAGCTGAGCTAAGACTTTCCCAGGGGAGCCTAGGCCCACAGCTGTCCAGTTACTGCGTCCACACTTTACTTTGGGATGAGGTGGAGCCGTCCTTTGGGGCTGGCTGACCCCTTTGAAAGAGTCTACGGAAAAGAGCAGAGATGCCCAGGGATGACAGAGAGATTTTAATAAGAGTTAGGAGCGTAGAGTATATCTAAAAGTAGAATCAAACATTGCACTTCAGCATCTCCCACTTTTTCCAACCGCAAAGGGGGTCTTAAGCCCTGGCATTTTCAAGCATCAGAGGGCTAAGAAGTGCTCTCTGCACTGCACCAGCTGCCAAATATCTGGCAGAATGGGGCCTCGCTGGTGGGAACATCACCCCCCTATCATACCCATAAGCTCCCTGTAGCAGCCCATGGCCTTCTGAGGTACCCTGGTGCAGCCACTCCTCTGCCCCTAGTTAGAATCCACCTGATATCCAGCCACTGATGGGTGAGTTTATCCATCCACTGTGCTCCCCACCTTCTCCACTCACTGTCAGGCAAGGGAATGCGTTGCATCAAGAATGCACCTACATTTTCCTAGGCTCCTTCTTTCAGGTTGCGCAATGAGGTGGGCTCTACAGTCAGTCCCTCACCGTTGGCGTTCAGATAGTTATTTGGCCTGTGTGAGTCTCCGTGTCCTCACCTGGTGTGGGGCTTTCCTCCATCACAGGTGGCTGGTGCAGCCATAGGCATGAAGCACCGGACATGGTAGAACCTGGCTCATTGTTTTACAGAGTGTTCACACTTTGTTATAAAGAATTTTTTTAAGGTTTATTGATTTATTTGAGAGAGAGACAGAGAGAGAACGCGTGCATAGATGGGGGAGGGGCAAGGGGGGAAGGGGACAGAGAAAGGGAGAGAAGCAGACTCCCCGCTGAACACAGAGCCCAACACGATCCTAGGAACCCTGAGATCATGACATGAGCTGAAACCAAAGAGTCAGACACTAAATGGACGGAGCCACCCAGGCGCCCCAAGTATTCACACTTTTGATATGGACTCAGTCAGTGCCAGCTTCTCCTCACCATGTTGTCATCATCCCTGGTATTGGGAACCACAGGCTTTGGTCTGCTGGATGCAGCAGTCCACTGTACTATCCTAGACTTGAGGGAAGCTTGAGTTTTTCATTAACCTCTTCAATACAGGGCTTTTTATTTTTTTTAAGTCACCACTGTTAGCTATCTTTTAGTGGACCCAGATTCATGTCAATGTAGAAATAAGATATTAGTGAAAAGACACATGCTTGGGTTAAGGAAGACTTTCAGTTAAGTCCCAATCCCCCACATGTCTCCTGGTGACGTGAGCGTCAAATGGGCAAGGAACTGGCCTCTCCAGCTTCCAGCTCCCTCCCCAGCAAATCAGAAATAACAGTTCATTCTTCATGGGATTAATTTAGGAAACAGCAGATAAGGTAGATGGCAGTGCCTGGGGGGTGCCTGACATATAAATATTAACTCCTTTGCCCACTCCCGACTAACGTCTCCAACACCACTACAAGGCACCCAGTCTAATGCTCAGACGACAATGCTTTTAAAGCTGCTACATAACTTACTACTACAAAATAACACCCCAAGATTAAGGGATGAAAAAAACAGTAATCATTTATTTTGCTCACAACTCTTCATTTTGAGGAGGGCAGGGCGGGAATAACCCATCTCTATTCCATGCCGTGTCTGCTGTGCTAGGGGACTGCTTCACTGGAGGCTAGAAGGGTCACTGTCAAGGTGGCGCTCATACATTCATGCCTGAAAACTGGTGCTGCCCATAGACTGGGAGCTCAGCCAGGACCTTGAACCAGGGGAGTTTGGTTCCTTCTCCACGGACTTCTCTGGGGCCTGTTTGTGCTTTCTTACGGCATGCCGGGAGGCTAGAAGAGCAAGCATTCTAGGTGAAGAAACCGAAGTCATAGGAATCTGACAACTCAGCCTTGAAAGTCACATGGTCTCACTTGTCTCAGGCCATTCGTGGGGGCAGCTGCAAAGGTCTGCCTGGATCCAAGGTGGGAGAAGAGAGACCCCACCACTCAAGGAAGAGTGCCAAGGTCCTATTTTAAGCAGAACACAGATGACGGGTAGTACTCTTGCCACTAGTTTTGGAAAATATGCTCTGACACGAAAGTATTGCCTGGACTAGTTTCTGTGTGGACTCAGTGATGGGGCCACCAGGAATGCTGTTGACTTGCCAGTAGGCTCAGCCCTCAGTCCTTGGGAAGCTGATTGCATACTGGTTAAGGCCCTAGAGTCAGAGTTAACTCTGCCATCTATTTACCTATGTGATTTTGAGCCAATAATTTAACTCCTTGGCTTCAGTGCTTATCTACAAAAAATAGAGACAGTAATAGTACATAACTTCATAAGACTGTGCCTGGAGAAGTATATGAGTGCCTAACACACAGTAAGCAAGATAGCCACTATTTTTTTATTACTTGTTATATGTATTGTTTCTTTTGATGGAAAGAACATTTTCCTGGTTCTTGGTAGAAGAGTGACAGCTTTTCCAAAGGAAATCTGGAAAATGACTGGAGGAAGGACACAGGGGCCATGACACATCTCCCCAGCTCTTCTTATGGCAAAGGAAAAAAGAAAAGAATGTGGACAGAGTCAGACAGACTTTGTGTATATCCTGGCTTTCCTTCTTAGCAGCATTGTGACTCTGAGGTTACCTCATCATTCTGAACCTCAAATATTAAGGGGACTGAGGGTTAGTTGGAGCACCAAATTAAATAATGCGCACGATAGAGTATTTTGTACTGCGCAGATGAGAAATAGTCATAAAGTTAGCTAATAACAATGATGTGAATCCTAAGTGCATTCATGAAACAGGCTTCCAGGTCAAGGAAAAGTTGAGCTAGCTTGCACAATGTTTGGAAATCTTGGTTGGAGTGGACCGTGCACCCAGGGCACCCTGGTAATGCATACTTCCCTTGTGGTATGATGTAATGCGAAAATCTACAGGACAAAGAAGTCAATAGACCTGGAGGCCGGAGAAACACCTGGTAAAGCGATCTCCCCTTTGTGGGGAGATCTGAAATGCACTTTGCATGGTAGATCAAAGACGAACTCATAACAGACCTGGTTGCGTGAAAAATAACCTAATCAAACCTTCATGCTTGGGTGCTACAGTAGTTTGGAATAAACAACTTCATTTTGTGGGAGCCTCCCCCTTCTACTTTCCTCTCGAACTGAAACTCTCACCTCGATCAGGGAAAAAACACAACAAAAAAGGAACACTTTGTGTTGGGAAGCCTGTTCTCTGAGCGCTGAGTGCGATACCATCTGGAACACCAGCAGCCACAGAGACCCCTTGATCATTAAGAAGCAAGCATTCTTCCCAGACACATACCTCCAACAAACTCTCACCCAGTGGTTAAGCTGTAAAGTGGCCCTTCCGCGGACTATAAACTAAAAGCAAAGAAGTTCTAAGAACAGCTGCTTTCCCTAGAACATCAAAGACAAGGCAAACCAACCTATTTCTCAGAAGTGCCCTGTGATTTAATTACTTGTGTTACCTCTGTGCTATTTTCTCCTATTTTATTGTGAGCACATGGTATTCCTCCCTTTTATGAGCTGAAGTGTTTTGGGAGGTTATCTTAGAAACACACCAACATATGACATTGTTTCTCAAGGTTGGTCATTTCCAAGTTCTCAACAGTTGAATTAGAAATAAACTTTCTGATCAAATGAATCTTTTGTTTAGATTAGAATTACTTATATCACACAGTGTATCTGCCAGGTGAGATCGTCATGATTGCTTCCTTTTCCAGTTTTTTTATGGAAGTTTCTTAGCATACACCCCTAGTTGCAATACTTTGTAATACTGTGTGCATTTTGTTCTTCCTCTATCACACACATTCTTTCCTCTCGCTACTGGGGCATGCTTAGTGGGCACAGTTTATTCTCCACCAAGATGCTCTCAGATCCCTTTACCAATTTCCCTGTTCCCCTCTCTAAGTTTCAGTTTTTTCCTCCAAAGACCTGCATCTAGGATTCCTTTTCCAAGGCCCCTCTGTGGGTTCTGGAGGTGCTTTGCCCAGGCAGTACATGGGGGTTACACCTTCTGGAGTGATCTTTAGCAAGTTGATGAATCAGTGGGAAGTGAGAGCCCAACTCCCTGGTTTAGGGCAAAGCAGCTCTGAGGCATAACTTACATGACAAATTTCCCCGAGGGTTGAAGCTGAAGCTACTCTTCATGAGACTTTGCCTGAAATCATGCTGTTCGTGACTTCTTCTCCCTCCTGCCTTGATTTCCTGGCCCTCTCACTATCAGTCTCTCCTGGGAACACTCCATACTGTGTCGCTTGCATACAAATCCTAGCATCGAGTCTGTTTCTGGGGACCTGGACCAAGACGGGGAATGTTATCAGGAAAATCCCAGGCATCCAGCTTCACTCATATTTTCCAGTGTATAACTAACAAAGACTTTGTTTCTTTCTTTTATAAGTATGATGACTATATTATTATATATAAAAATGTATTATAAATGCTGAATACTATCTACTAGAGTCTCAATAAGCTTAGTCTTACTAATCAGACCCCATATTGCATACATTACATGAGCTTGGTACATTCCGTTTAAAGCTCTTCCTCTCTTTCTAATGCCACATATTTGTTGAAGAAATCAGATCATTGATTTTTAAGAGATTCTCCATTATGATTTTGACCAATTGCATCTTTGTGGTTTTAAGTAATGCTAATCCTTAATCATTCCTGTAAACCAGTGGTTAGATTTAGAAGCTTGAATAAATTCAGGTTTGCCTTCTTTGTTGCAAAACCTCCTCAAAGCTGGGGATATGTTCTTCTCACCACCTGACATCATGGGGCCCATGATGTCTGGGTCTGGTTTTACCAGCCCAATCCATCCACTATAGAACTAACTACCAACCTTTCCAATGAGTGTTTACAAACACTGTATTATTATGAGTTGCAAAATAGTGAATACTTCTTTATTTGTTCTCTGCATTTCTTAGCTGGAATTTACCTGTAAAGAATATTTGTTTACCAAACAGAGAGAAAGAATATTCTCTTACCAACTATTTGGTTACCCTGAGATATAATCTGTGTAAGAAGGCAAGATAAATACTTGATTTCTTACTTCTATTTGCCGGTTTTTACAACAGTAACTTGGTATCCTAGCAACATCCAGAGGTGACCAATTAAGGTAGTATTTTTATGAATTCTTACATATTTGATATATTTTAATCCACTGAGGTCATTATTCTCTTTGATGCTTAATTTGTGCCCCAAATTTAAGCGATCCAAAATTCATTTTCCTTAAACTCACCAGTCATGATCAAATGACGACAAAAAAAAAAAAAAAAAAGAAGCTTGCAGACAAAGTAACCAGCTAATCCTCTTAAATTGATAAATTTACCAAAATCACAGTAGATTTAAATTCTGTTGACTCTGTATCTTGTGTGCCATTTATGTAATAATTAGGTATCTATATAGCATTTCTGCTCAAACATCCATCTGGCATATCATTTTTAAGCCTAAAGATGATGGCATATTTTTCTGGCCTATAGAGAAAAGCAATTGGAATGTGGATCATGCTTCTGGGGAAAATTCAAAGGTCTGACAGAGACCATCTGCTTCTCAGGTCAACAGAGAGGGCCCAACACAGAAACATTAAAAGGGAAAAAGAGATGGTGGGCAGATCAAATAAACCCACACATTAGGAAACCCTCTAATACACACTGATAAAACAGAAGTACCTTTACTTACTTGCTCTTTGAAGACATTACCACATTCTCCAGGAAAGTTCAGATGATTGAAAATTAAAAAAAACATGGATTATCCTCTCTTTCTATTTGCCCCAAATCCTCCAAGTTTTCCCTCCAAGCAGTTTTGAACAATCCATACGACAGTTTCAGCTCAGTTTCTACTTCTCTGTGACAGTAAGAAAGTTTATGAACTTCTCCAATCCTCAGTCTCCCTGACTTTAAGGTTTAGATGGAACCTTTTTAGAAAGTCACATAAAACTTGAAAGAAAAAGAGCAGGTAAGGGCAGGAATAGGGTGTCTTGTTCGACTGGTATCTGCTAACGCCTTCCTGAGACCCGGGACTATAAAGAAAGAGTGGCTGGAATTGTGATCAGCTGAATTGGTACCGTTTCAGATCAGGAAAGACAAAGTTAGCAAGTGCACCCTCATCTGGGCACTCTATTAGTGGAGAGGGAGAAGGAGTGTGGTATCGAGAATACACAGATGAGAACAGTTTCTAGCTCCAGGCACCAGATGGTACCATTGGCCCAGAGCACTTAAACTTGGAGAGAACCTGGTCCGAGGGGAAGAGGGTCACTCTGAGTTTTTACCCGAATGAGGACGCATTTGGTCTTTGGAAATTTGCACAACAGGCTACTTGTGAATTGAAGTTTTGTTATTTCTTTTCTCAGTTCAGGAAAGAACTCTTGGGAACATTGCACTGGTAGTTGAGAGAGAGAGAGAGAGAGAGAGAACTGTCCTTTCCAGGGGAGACAAATATTTCAGAATTACAGTATTTTAAACAGGGAGTAGCTCAGAGAACTTTACTTTTATGGAGAGTGGTTATCATTTTACCTCTTGGCACAAGACTGTATGCTTCTCCAAAAAAGAAAGAAAGGGTTGGGGCGCCTGGGTGGCTCAGTTTGTTCAGCCTCTGCCTTCGGCTCAGGTCATGATCCCAGGGTCTTGGGATCGAGCCCCACATCAGGTTCCCTGCTCAATAGGGAGCCTGTTTCTCCCTCTCCCACTCCCCCTGCTTGTGCAGCCTCTCTCTCTTTGTCAAATAAATCTTTAAAAAAGAAAAAAAAAAAACCCATCAGGTTATTTTGTCTGCCCAATTTGGGTCACATGATTGCAAGTGTCAGACCACGTCTCAAAATTCAAGTGACTTTATTTTATTTCATTTTATTTTTACTAACACTTAAAGTGGTTCCATGAGCTTAGAGCTTTATAAAGAAAACTCAAACAAATGAATCATACTCTGTAGTATTTACTAGGAATTAATAAAGTCAGCCATATAGTCAGAAAATTATAAATAATACACTGATACAACCTCATTATGCAGTGGTCTGAGAAACAGTCTTTATGTGTGTTCCTGGGCAGATCTTGGAGTGAGACTGGGTGGGTTCAGATGTTGATTTTACCACTTACTGTGTGAGTAACAACAACAAAAAGAAGCAAAGGGGGAGTCTCGCTTACTATTTTTCTGTTAGCCACATAGAATTAACAGGAGCAGAACGGCTGGGCAAGTGAATTGCAGTACTGAGACATGTTTGCCTGTGTTGGTGTCTGTGGGTCCTACTAAGTTTCCTATTACCACATCTCCCACCCAGCCTCTGTGTCTACATTCAAAAATCATTTTCAAAATTGAGTTATAACTTCAGAAAAGTTTGCAATTAAATTTATAGTACAGTTAACAAATCTTTTTACAATTTTTTTTTTAAAGATTTTTATTTGACAGAGATCGCAAGTAGGCAGAGAGGCAGGCAGATAGAGAGAGAGGAGGAAGCAAGCTCCCCCGCCTAGCAGAGAGCCCGATGTGGGGCTCGATCCGAGGACCCTGAGATCATGACCTGAGCTGAAGGCAGAGGCTTAACCCACTGAGCCACCCAGGCGCCCCACAGTTAACAAATCTTATGTGCAGAGTGTGATGAACTTTTAAATGGAACGTATGCCCATGTAACCACCAGACATCCAAAGATACAAAATATTTCTATTCTGTATCATTTTATAGGTACAGATGAGGCTCTGTCACAACCCTCTCCTCCTCAGGATCCTGCCCCACTTTCCTGACTTCTCTCACATAGATTGGGCCACGTGAACCTTCGTGTCTAACTTAGTTCATTCAACATTATGGATTCATCTGTGTTATTGTATGTGTAAGTAGTTTGTATTCTTTTTTTCCCATTGCTGTGTGTAATTGCATTGTATGAATGTAATACAAATTGTTCTCCCTTATAATTTTGAGGGATAGTGTGTTTGCAATTTTACATAATTATGAATTCAGCTTCTCTAGCTGATCGTTTTTGAATATGTCCTTCGGTGAACAGAAGCACTCATTTCTGTTAATATATACTCAAAAATAGGGCTGCTGGGTCATAGGGTATAGAAGTGTTTAGTTTGTGAAGTGCTGAGAAACAGTTCTATAAAGTGACTGTAGCAATTGAACATTCCAACTTATAGTATGAGAGTTTCCAGTGTTCTGTATCCTTGCCAAACTAGGTATCATCAGCTTTTTAAAACTTAAGTGTAGTTGACAAACAATATTATATTAGTTTCAGGAGTGCAACATAGTGATTCAACATTTATATACATTACAAAGTTTCACCCCAGTAAATGTAGCTCCCGTCTGTCACCATGTAAAGTTGTTACAATATTATTAATTATTTTCCCTGGGCTATGCATTATGTCCTATGACTTACAAATTGGAACTTGGTACCTTAAATCCCCTTTTCTGCTTTAATCTGTCACCCCATCTCCCTTCCCTTTGGCAACCACTGGAATGCTCTCTGTATCTGAATCTGTTTCTGTTTTACTCTATCTGTTCATTTTGTTTTTTAGATCCCACATATAAGTGACATCATGCAGTTAATATTAGCCTTTCTGGAAGGTGTGTGGCAGTATCACATTGTGGCATGTATGTGTATGTACACATGTATATATGTATTTTCCCCTATGTTGTGCCTTTCATCTGTGTGACTTATTTATTTTATAACTGAAAGTCTGTACCTCTTAATCTCCCTCCTTATTTCACCTGTCCCCTCCCCATTCCCTTCCCCCTGGAAACCACCAGTTTGTTCTCTGTATTCACAGGTCTATTTCTTTTCTTTTTTTTTTTTTAAGATTTTATTTGTTTATTTGACAGACAGAGATCACAAGTAGGCAGAGGCAAGCAGAGAGAGAGAGGAGGAAGCAGGCTCCCTGCTAAACAGAAAGCCCGATGTGGGGCTCGATCCCAGGACCCTGGGATCATGACCTGAGCCAAAGGCAGATTCTTTGGCTTTAACCCACTGAGCCACCCAGGGTCTATTTCTGCTTTTTTTTTTTTTTTTTTTTTTGTCTGTTTGCTTTTTCAGATTCCACATGTAAGTAAAAATTATATGGAATTTGTCTTTCTCTGACTTATTTCATTTAACTTATTACCCTTTGGGTTTATCTGTGTTGTCACAAATGGCAAGATCTCTTTCTTTTTTTAATGACTGAGTAACATTCCATTCTGTGTGTGTGTGTGTGTGTGTGTAATACACATATGTCACATCTTCTTTTTCATCTATCTATGGACACTTAGGTTGTTTCCATATCTTGGTTATTGTAAATATTAACACAATAAACATGGGGTATACATATATGTATCTTTTCAAATTAGTGTTTTCACTTTCTTTGGGTAAACACCTAGCAGTGGAATTATCAGATCATATGTTATTTCTATTTTTAATTTTTGAGAAATCTCCATAGTTTTCTGTAGTGGCTGTACCAATTTATATTCCTGCCCACTGTGTACCTTCTCCAGAGCTTCACCAATTTATTTCTTGTGTTTTTGATATTAGCCATTCTGACAGGTGTGAGGTGGTATCTCTTTGTGGTTATGATCCACATTGCCTTGATGATGAGCATCTTTTCATGTGTCTGTTGGCCATCTGGGTATCTTCTTTGGCAAAATGCCTATTTAGGTCCTGACCTAACCACATTGTGGTTTCAATTTCCATTTTATTTAATCACTAATGATATAGAGAGTCTCTCTCTCTCTCTCTCTCTCTCTATATATATATATATATATGTATATGTATGTATTGGGGGAATATTTGGATATCCTATTTTGTAAATTGTTGTGCAAGCCTTTTACCCATTTTTTTAGTCTATTTGTTTATAATTGATTTTTAGGAGTTTTTAGAAACATATTCTGGATATTTTAGATTTCTGCCTTATAACTTTCCTGTCTTGAGAATTGTTATTTGACTCTATTCATAGTGTCCCTTTTAAATAAAATCTAGTTTATCAACCTCTTCTTTTATGATGAGTGCACTTGGTACCTTGTTTAAAAAATCATTGCTTATCCCTATATAATGAAAGTATTTTCCTCTGTTCACTTTTACAAGTTTAATTGCATTAGGATACAACCTATGCTTCAGCTCAAAAGAATTTTTCTGCATGGTGAAAGGTAGCAGTCAAAGTTCATTTTTTAAATACAGATATCCAGCTGACCCAACACAAACCATTGAAAGGATCACACATTCCTTACTAAGTTCAGTATGATAAGCCATTTAGCTCAAATTTTTTTATTTTTATTTTTGCATTTCTATTCTTCCTTTATCATGAATGGATTCAGAATTTTATAAAAATTACTTTTTCTGTATCTTATGAAATAATCATGTGGTTTTCTTTTATATTCAGCTACAGTAAGTTACATTTTTTTCAAATTTAAAATAAACTTATATTTTTAGGATAAATTCAACTGAGTCCTAAAATATCATTAACCCATTTATACTTTGCTGGATTTGGTCACCAATACTTTGTGTAGGAACTTTGCAAATATATCTATGATAACATTGGCTTATAATTTTCCTTTATCATACTGATCTTTTTGGTCTTTAGTATTAAGGTTAGTCTAGCTTTATAAAATAAGTTGAAAACTCTATACTCTTAATCCTCTGGGAGGTCTTATGTATGATTGGCACCATATATTCCTTAAACATGTCATATAACTCACCAGTGACACTATCTTGGACTCAGAGTATTTTGATTCTCAGGGATATTCTATGATAGTGTATTGATTATGGAATCTCAAGAAATGAAAGAGATAATAATGCTTGACATTTATATAGTTGGAAAATTTTCAGGTCTGGTGGGAAGAAACCTAACATGAGTCCTCTTGATATGGATTCATGGCTTTTTACCAGTTCCCAGAGGAACCCATGTACACTGGGAAGGGAAAATATAAAGACCTTCCAGAGGTTATTAGAAATTGGTTCAAGGGGTGGTTGGGTGGCTCAGTCAGTTAAGCATCTGCCTTTGGCTCAGGTCATGATCCTTGGGTCCTAGGATCCCCTGCTCAGAAGAGAGCCTGCTTCTCCCTCTCTCTCTCTACCCACTCCCACCCCTGCTCACTCTCTCTCTCTCTCTCTCTCTTTCTCAAATAAATAAATAAAATCTTTTAAAAAAAAAAAGAAATTTGTTCTGAACTTTTGACCATCCTCAGACACATGATTGGCATGATGGTCAGTTATTCAGAGCAAGGGTTTTAATGGGACTGAGGTCTCAGAATGAATAGTGGGACCAGATCACTTAGTAATTGGTACATTGTCCATGGTTTTCTTACCTGTAGAATGTGGACCATTATAGAACGAAGGACCAAATGGAGACCACTGGATCTGCCTCTTCTGCCATGATAGCAAATTGAAAGCAGGAATTAATCCCTGGGAGAGATGCAGAGATTAGCACAGCCACTGAAGACTTGAGACTTATAGAAGTGGTGAATCTTAGCATAAATCTCTTGATTTGCCTGTATTACTGGTGCAAAAGCAAGATGGACTTTAGAAAATGGCAGCAGATTATTACAAGCTTATTCAGGTAATAAAGGTAACCAAGTAATAAAGCCAATCACAGAAATGATTTCAGATGCGGCCCTTTACTGGAGCAGATTCACAGACCTCCTCCTGCGAGGTAGGTAGTTAATGACCCAACAAATGCTTTATCCCTCCATTCTAGACAAAAGGAGTTTGTATTTATATGGCAGGGACAACAATTTGCTTTTACGGTATTGTTTCACGGTGGTGTAAAACTTTACTACATTGTCTCATAGCTGTGTAAATTCTCTCATTCTCTCATCTACTATGAGCCAAAGGAATCTTGCTCCTTCTGAAGCTCTTAGAACATCATGGTGATTCATTATACAGATCAGATGATGCTAACTGGATCTAGTAAGCAGAAGGTTTCGAGCATTCTGGATACCTCACTGAGACATACAAATGAAAAAATATGAGAGAGAAACTTTAAGAAAGTTTAGGGGCCTGCCATGATGCTAAAGTTTTGAGAAATCTATTGATCAATATAATGTTGGAATTTCCATCTTAGAAAAAAGGTATTGCAACTTACTCTGCCCATGTCTAAGAGAGAGGATGTTGGAGGTCACATATGCTATATTTTGGAAAGTTTCTATTCACCAGGTACTCCTCAAACACCTTTTTACAAGTGCCATTTGTGGGTTAACATAATCAGTGACCCGTTGCCATGGGTTACCATACATCATCATGTCCATCCAGAGCACATATTTTAGAAGCAAAGAAATGCAGTGATGGGATACAGAATATAATGTCTTCTTATGTGCACTAGCTTTCACTAGCTGTGTGCTTGATAGAACAGAGGAAGGCCCTGGTACAGGCTCTGTTTTATTGCTAACTAGAAGAACTAGAAGAACTTCTAGAAGAACTAGAAGACTACTACAAGGCTGGACATGGTATATGTGGTATATGTCTTATATGAATGGCCAACATATGGCATCATCGCCCCAGAATGCATGGGTCTGAGAGTCAAGAAGTGGGAGCAACCCTCTCATTTTTACATATAATAAGTAACTTGAAGAACTTTTGCTTCTTGTTTCTGCGACCTTGGGATTGGTGGGGTGAAGATCCTACTGCCGCTTGAGCTTCTCATGATGCCGAACCAGCAATCAGAGAAGAGCAGGACTGTATCTTCAGGTATTCGTGGTGTACCTATTGTCAAGGGAAACTGAGCTGCTCCTTCTCATCAAGGAACTCCCTTGCCCAAAAGAACTCCATACTGGAATACTGTGGAAACAAAAACAAGAAGAAGAAAAAAAAAAACATAAAGAGCTCAGATACTAGAGAGATTAAGGTTTGAGTCACCTCAACAAGAGGAGAGTTCCATCCCACTGAATTGCTGGCAAGAGTAGAGGAAAGGAGAGTAGAAAGCAGCAAATACAGGGTTCCCAAATTCAACGAAAAATGGACTACCAAACTGGGGACTATCGGAGCTATATTTGTTACTTATTCTGTTGCCCCGTTTTCCTCTAGTATTTTATAGTAGAATACTGATAGTGGCTTATGTTTTAGGTTTTAGCTGGAAGTACAGTTGATTTTATAGCATCCTTCAATAATACGGTAGATGATAGGGCTTCCCTTGTCCTTTGTGATCAACAGAAACTCTTCCCACCCAGCTGAAGCAAGAGTGAACGTTGAAAGGAAATGGTTTGAGGAATGGCAGACGCATTCTAATTTGCTTTCCTGATTTGCACCCCACCCTCTTCTACCGTGCTCCCTGTGAACTTACAAGAGCAACAGTTGTCTCCCTTGCCCTTTGGTTTCTGATGGGTTTTGGCCACAAGAAGATGGGCCAAGAGAGAGAGGAGAGGAAGGGAGGTGAGGGAGGGGTATTTTCCTTCCTGTCTCCCTCCCTGTATGGCTTCCTAAGGCTGGTTTGTCTTTCATCAAATGGTCACTGACACAATCTAGATCAGCCTCTCAATGCCACCCTCTCCTTCCTGCTCGGACAACCATCACCTCCCCTCATCCCTTTGGGCCAAGTGGGGAGAACAGCTCTGGGGTATGTCCTTCTTCCTTGGGACTTCCCTTACCCAAATTTGAGGGCATCATCTCCCTCCTGCTGGGACCCTGGTTGATACAGCTTGTTTATCTATATTCTCCTTCCATACACATTCCTCCAGGAATATCACCAGAATGAGCCTAAGTGGCTTCCTCCCCCCTCTCTTTGGAACCTAGAGCAAAGAATATTTTCATTTAGTTTAAGCTTTTACAAAGGACAGGAGGCATTGTTCTTCCTTATACATTTTGCCCCACCATAATGCCATAGGCAAGGAATTACAGGGACTTGTCTATCTACATAGAAAACATGGATGGAAAGAGAGATAAACAAAAATTAATACCTTAAATGTATTCTGATAAAGACCTCCCTGTTTGGTGATTTGCCTGCTGTCAGCCTGGATTTGGATGTTCTACCTCACTCAGTGGCTTCCTCTACAACACACTTGGCAATAAAAACCTAATCAAAGAAGGGCAGATGCATTTCATTTCCAGTGTCAACCCTCATTGATTGGCTCCTGGGGCATGGTATTGGGAGGGATTCTGAGGCCTCATCCCAGCTCAGCAGGAAAAAATGCTGTAATCAATTAGGGATGCCTCTCAGGAGCAGGGGGCCGGAGGTCTATCAGCCAAGAGCTGCCTATTTATCATCTCCCTTCTGATCTCTTCCTCTACCTAAGCAGTAACCCCTTTCTTGGCTAATTAACCATCAGGAGTTCAAGAGGGAAAGGGCCATTTTTCTCCTGGAGAAGACCAAGTTGAAGGCTAGGGCAAGAACTGTGGGCTTAAACCCTAATACCTCCTTAGATATAAAAAGTGGTTGCTCAGTGTGAGTTCAGCCAACAGATATCAGTGGATAAGGCTGAACAGATATCAGTGGATAAGGGTGTTATCCTTTATAGTCTCTTATTCTTGCCATAACATGTGTTCAGAGATTTTCACCTTAAGTCTTTTTTAGAATAATATGCTTTCTAACTTTCTGCTAATTAAGCAGAAGAGTTGAAGTAGGAAATAATGAATTACTTTGATCTAATTGAAGCATGAGATCAAGATGTTTTTGCCCACCTTTCAGCCATCCCAGAGTCCCAGCACCTGCCATAATTGCCGTGCATCTATGTCTCCAGGTCCTCGAAGTCAGACTCAAAATCTTGAATTAGGGAGACTGCAGCCTCAGAGTACCATCGCTGAAACTTAGCATTGGCCAATTGGCATATCTTGTTCCAGCGTTTACCAAGGAGCTGCCACACTGCTTTCCCAACAGACCCCAGGTCCTAAGTCTTGGTCATCATGAGCCTCAACTTGTAGCATTGGGTTTCTGCTTCATTCCTCCTAACCTTCCTGGGGATGGGACCATAAGCCTCTTGCTTGCAGGAAGGTTCCTCACTACTCCTTAAAAATCTTCTCAAATGAGGACTCATTTGAATTCCCCTCATCATCTGTGTCCTCCTGAGCCGTGGAGCCCCACAACATCACTTCTGCTGCCCTTACATTGGCTGGGTGAGTATTAGATGTCCCATACTTGGTGCACACTCTAATTTTCTATCCCTCACCCCCGGGTTGCTGTGTGGAATCAGAAAGATTTTCACAACCTAAAACTTCAGAATAGATGTTCTAGGCACCAGGCAGCCCATATAAATGAATACCACTGATCAGGTGGGAACTATGCAAACAGCAAAAAGGGGCGGACGCAACTCAACCTTTGGCACTGAAGCCAGAAATCCAGATTACATGACACTTATCCAGTTGCTGATGTTGTCAGCTAACTCGGGTTTCTAAACACGGATCCAATCCACGCATCACTGGTTTGTGATTTCCACTTTAAAGTGAGGTGAAAAGGGCTCCTGGGTGGCTCAGTGGGTTGAGCCTCTGCCCTTGGCTCAGGTCATGATCCCAGGGCATCGGGCTCTCTGCTCAGCCGGGAGTCTGCTTCCCTCTCTCTCTCTACCTGCCTCTCTGCCCACTTGTGATTTCTCTCTATCAAATAAATAAATAAAATCTAAAAAATATATTTCTTTAAAAAAAAAAGTGAGGTGAAAAGAAATCTGGTAATGTGACTGATCACCTTTGTACACCCCAGTTAATGGTGGAAAGCTGATCCTGAATTTCTCTGTATACAAAGGAACAAATTTGAAAAACAAAACAAAACAAAACAAAGCAGTCTTTCTTGGCTGGGTTGCCCTGAACACCAATTTAAAATAAAACTTTATTTCAAGCTACATTGAGTCCCTAAGAAATTAGATGAAAAGAGACCAAATGAATCAGCCAGACAAGTGAAGCTCTTTATTCACCCCTCTCTGTTGCCAGCTGGATCTTCAGTGCACATTGGCTTTGCTCCCCGAGGTACCCTAAAACAAACACAGAACGCATGTCTCCTGAAGATGAAAGGTTTTATATGTTTGAAATTAAAAGTACCATAAATTGCAGTGAAAGCAGACTCTGTCATCTAAGTAGGAAAGTGAAACCTTTCAGGGAAGATAATAACATTATTCATTGAGTCAGAGGTTCAGAGCCTGGCGGGTCCCGGTCATACAGGTTTTCCAATGAAACTTAGAAAATCTGTTTGTCAATGTTTTTAAGCCAAACAATGAAAGTAAACCTGAGACAGCCAGATGATGAGTTATTTTGAGTTAATCTTTTGTTGTTGTTGTTCTTGGATGAGATTGGTGATTCTCGTAGAGTTGCATCAGAGCAAACTGGTTTGGTCAATGTGGCCATCAAAATAACCAGCTGTTAACCCATTCAGTGCTTGGCAGTCGATATCTGAATTTTAGGGGATGTAGCTGGCTCATCTGTGCATTTTTATTTGGTTTCCAAGGTAGAGGTGTGGACAGTGAATTACTCAGTGTTGGTGGGAAAGGTCCAAAGACCCTTTCCAGGTATATAGGACTGAGTTGCATCTTTTCTCTTGTTTTACTTTTTTCCCCTCTTTTTAAAATTTTTTTTATTAATTTTTAAGTTTTTTATTTAAATTCCGATTAGTTAACATACAGTGTAATATTAGTTTCAGGTGTAGAGTATAGTGATTCAACACGTCCATACGTCCGGTGCTCATCACGACAAGTGTGCTCCTTAATTCCTATTACCTGTTTAACCCCCTCCTCTCCAAATACCTCCCCTCTGGTGATGATCGGTTGAATCTCTGTAGTTAAGAGTCTGTTGCTTGGGAATATCTGGGTGGTTCAATTGGTTAAGTGTCTGCCTTTGGCTCAGGTTACCATCTCAGGGTCCTGGGATTGAGCCTCACACATGGGGCTCTGTGTTCAGTGGGCATTTGGCTTCTCCCTCTCACTATCCCTCTGTGCACGCTCTCTCTCTCTCTCTCAAATAAATAAATAAAATCTTTTTTTTTTTTTTTAAAAAAGGAGAGTCTGAGGCACCTGAGTGGCTCAGTCAGTTAAGCGGCTGCCTTCGGCTCAGGTCATGATCCCAGGGTCCTGGGATCGAGCCCCCCATCAGGCTTTCTGCTCAGCAGGGAGCCTCCTTCTCCCTCTCCCTCTGCCTGCTGCTCTGCCTACTTGTGATCTCTCTCCATCTCTCTAATACATAAATAAATTCTTAAAAAAAAAAAAAAAGGAGAGTCTGTTGCTTGGTCTTTTCCTCTCTATCCCCCCTCCTTTGCTTTTTATTTTGTTTCTTAACTTTAGAGGAAAAGAATGTGGAAATGCTAAGTTGAACACAAATAAGCCGAATTGTAGTAAAGTAATAGCTTTGTGTGGCATACCTGTAAAAACATTAACAGGGTAAGCAAGTGACTAAAGAAAAGAAAGTACCCATCTTTAAAGTCTAACTCAACTCTTTAAAAAAAAAAAAAACACTTGTTCAAAACATAATAAAGAACATTCTGAGGGAATGCCCTGTAAACACTGATTAACTTCTGAAGGTACAATTAAGCCCAAGGTACTGTGATTCTATGCAATACTGGCTGTGATTAAAATAGCGCTGATAGTATCTACAAAAATGTTTTCTCAAAAATGAATTATATTTCAAGATTTAAATTTTGTCCCATTGTCATAACAGATTTATGTATTGGCCTTGGTTGAAACAAGTCCTAAATTTAATTTTAAGAGGGGGAAATTTTAAAGAGAAAATAATTTAATAATATGTGAGGAAGTGTTAAGCTCTAAAATATACTGACACATAGAATGAATGAAAATGCTAATCATTTATTTATTTATTTATTTATTTAAAAGATTTATTTATTTGACAGACAGATCACAAGCAGGGAGAGACGCAGGCAGAGAGAGAGAGGAGGAAGCAGGCTCCCCACTGAGCAGAGAGCCCAACTCGGGCTCGATCCCAGGACCCTGGGATCATGACCCGAGCCGAAGGCAGGGGCTTTAACCCACTGGGCCACCATTTATTTTTTAAAAGTTAAAAATAAAGCAGAACACAATTGGACAATATGTTTTATTTTTGACCTTTTTTTTTCCCTTTGGGTTCCTTCATTAAAAAAACAACTTCCCAAACTACAACTTCCCAAAATACACCTCCCTTCTATTTATTCTAGTAAATATTGGCATTCTTCAGGGAGTTAGTTAGAAATGCTGGCTTGGCCCCATGAAAGACCTGCTGAGTCAGAATCTGTATTTTACAAGATCTCAGGTGATTTGTGTGCACGTTGACGTTTGAGAAGCACTAGTTTACAAGCCTATAAGACAAAAGTAAAAAATAAGATTGGCCCTGACCTCAAGTAAGTCATATTCTAAGGAGGCAAACGTATCAAGTGAACAGGTAATTAAGGTCCAAGTACACAAAGCATTATGGGAACATAGTAGAGAAAATGCCTAACTATACAAAAGAAATTCCTTGAAGATATAGAGAAATTAGTTGGATCTTGAAAACCAATTAAAGAAGAGTAAATGACATTCTCTAATATCTAGAGAATGGGAGCCCTTTTCATGTGTGGACTAGTAACTAGCAGAAGCAAGATGTGGAGTCAGGGGCCTCCGAGGCAGGATGGCAACAGGTTATAACTTTTATCATTGGGACAATGAGTAGACATCAGAGATTTGAGGAAGAGGCATCACATGGGATGATTCTGTTTCAGAAACATTCTGTGCAGTACGCACAAAAAAAGAGTACCAATGAGTAGGCAACTGCCAGGCCTACATTCAGGAGGTAACAACTCCAAGAAAGGAAGGATTTAAAAGGCACCTCAATGGCGGTTGTGAACCTGACTCCTGAGGTCCATTAAACCATAGTTAGTACTTACAGAACTCTGAAATGGTGGTTGTTCAACTTAATCGTTTTATAGTTTTCTTCCAAATATTTACAAAGAGAGATGCCATTTTACATAATGTCTTGAGTGAGGTTTCTCAGTCCTTCTCAGATAAATTGAGAACCAATTTTTGCCATTTTTCTATGAGCATTGCATTTTCCACAAAGATCATCTACACCATTTCTTGATCAAGTGCCATGACACTCAGTGCACATGAGCTCGATCAGTTGACTCATCTCTAGATGTTTTCTTTATCATGAGGCAGGATCTAGCCTTTTAAGCAAGAAGCAAGGGAGAGCAAAATGCTATTGTAGTCTAACAATAAAAAGGACCTCGGAGCTCATCTAGATATAAACAAAATAAGCAACAAAAATGTTTAAACGATGCTAATTCCCTTTGGTTGAGTTGTTGCATCTCAGAAAGATTAGTTAATTAACCAACTGCTCAGCACAGCTTTATTGAGGTTGTCTGTATGGCCTTTGCATGGAGCCACAAATATTGATGCAAAAAGAAATATAGTAAGATGTTATGCTATAATAAAGTATGGGTTAAGGACACATGTGTATATGACCATTCTAGAGGTAGATTGGATTCAAGCCAGATTGGATTCAAGCCTAGTTCTGCCATTTATGGGTGTTTGGCCTTTAGCAAATTAATTAAACTTTCTGAATTTTAGTTTCTTTACCTTTTAGTTTTCTTTACTAAATGTAGATAATAAAGGCATACATCTTATCGGGTTGTTGTAAGCACCGAATGAGTTAAATATATGAAGCACTTTTAATGGTGGTTGACCTACAGTGCAAGTTCAGTCAATGTTAACTGTTACTATCATTATTAGGAGACCTATTTGGGGTTTTCCAAGAAGGAGCACAAGGGGAAGTTCTGCCAATTCTAACAGAAATGTTAGAAGGTGACATTTGACCCAAGCCTTGAAAGATGACAAGGTAGGAAGAAGAAGAAGAGTAGGGAGAAGAAGGAATTTTCTAAGCAAAAGGATGGCACTGTGCTTTTAGGATTTTATGAGTAGAATGCTCTAGGAGTATAGGAGACAAATGCAGAAATCCAAGCAGGCAAGGATTAGGACCTTAACCAGTTCTGTTGAACAGGAAATGGAGAAGAGGAGAGAGATTGGTATTAAGGAGGGCACACATCGCATGGAACACTGGGTGTGGTGCATAAACAATGAACCTTGGAACACTGAAGAAATAAAATTTAAAAAAATGAAAGCTGAAAAAAAAGAATAGTGAAGCTATAGGATTTGTACATGACTAAATGTGGTGGGTGAGGTATGGGGAGGCCTCATGATGACTTCCAGATTTCCCACTTAGGTTGGTGGGGATCCTGTATAACTGATACAGGGAACATTAGGAGGAGAACGATATGAGGGTACATTTAGTTTTAGACATACCGACTTCAGGAGTAGGTGAGACATCCAGGTAGAAATCATCAATAAGCAGTTGGATAAAGTGGTGGCGCATCATAGGGACTCAATAAACATGTGTTGAGTAAAATAAACTAGAACACATGAGAGAAAAGTCCGAGTTCTAGATAGACTTCCATTCAACAATTTTTAATACATGGAAGGATTATTTTCCCACAAGTATCCATGGATATTTTTTAAAGCAATAACTTACTTATTTTTCAAAATAAAAATAATATGGCTTTTCTTAATTATTAAAGCAATATGGCTTTAATATATTATTAAATATGGCTTAAATATGGCCTTTCTTAATTATTAAAGCAATACATACCTACCATATATCTATGGTATATATGGTGTATATATATATATATATACACACATATATATATATATATTCAAATAGCAAGTTAAAAATAACAATGAGAAAAATACAATAAATTATAGAGAAAATCACTAGTAACCCCATCAGATTCACCCAGAGATAACCATTAACATTCTGTTTTCAGAATTTTTATGATGAAATGTACATAAACATACTTTTTATAAAATTGGGTCATAACATTTATAATATTTTATAGCCTTCCTTTTCCTATTAACAACTTAGAAGAGATAACTGTTTATGTCTCTATAAATGAACACATGCGACCATTTCATGGTTATGTTTATCCCATAATTGAAAAGGTTCCCACTTTTTTGATATTATAAACAATATAGCAATACTTTATATATATATTGACTCACATATCCAATTATTTCCTTAGGATGATTTCCTTAGGATAATTCTGAAGTAGCATTTCTGTTTTAAAGGAAATGCCCATTTAAAATTGGATAGACATGCCAGATTTTCCTCCAAAGGATTTGGAAGAATCTCAATTTACCTTACCAAATTGACGTAAATGAATGCCGTTGCTCATGCCCACTGTACCACCTTCATCAACATTAACTTTGAAACATTGGTTTATGGTAAGAAAGGAAAGGAAATGTGAATTGTGGGAAACCGGAGGGGGAGTCGAACAATGAGAGACTGTGGACTCTGAAAAACAAACTGCGGGTGTGGAAAGGGGTGGTGGGGGGATGGGTGAGCCTGGTGATGAGTATTATGGAGGGCGTATTGTAAAATAAAATAAAACTTAAAAATATACTAAAAAGAAAGAGAGAGAGAGAGAAATGTAAGCAAAGGACAGATCTCTCAGAGACCTGTGAGTCAGGAGAGAGATTTAGACATGGGTGGAGATTTGAGAGACCTTATCTTTGCAGGTGGTTGAAGTCATGGACATAGTCAAGATTGTCCCAGGGAGGATGTGTAGAGTAAGAAGGAAAGTGAGCCTAGGATTGACCTCCTGGAAAGCCTAAAATGATAGGGGCTAATGAAGGGAGAAGGGTTAATGAAAAAGATGAGGAGAAATTAGTCAGAGCAGAGTCAACAAGAGACACGGAAGCAAGCTCTCTATTTAATCCAAGGGGACTTGTGATTAAAACCTTCTGTTTAATTCAAGGGGAGCTTCCATAGGTCGTCATCACTGGCTCCTGAGTCAAATTCAAGTCCATGATTCCTTTAAGATCTCTACTGATGTCATTAACCAGGGTCAGGTAGGGTTATAGAAGGTAATTAACTCTACAAACTAGACATTTTCAGAGAGGCTAAAATATTCATTTATCTTTCAATTTCTAACTCCCAAAGCAATCTGAGCTTTGTAAGAATTCCTATTAATGGTTCTAGATAAGACAACAAGAGATTTTTAAGCCCCTGAGTTAAAAAGCCTGATCGTAGACATTGTAAAATTGAAAAAGAATGCAGGCATTCTATTGAAGTAGGACTAGAGATGCAGATATATCCACATTACAGAGACAACAGATAAAAATAGGATCAAGAAGTACAACAGAAAAGTAACTTCAAAATAAATAAAAAATTGCTCCTTATCTATATGCTTTCAGTTTCTGGCATGGGTTGAGACATCTGTTCAGCTGGAGGGGGAGAGGGCAGAATCAGCTGAGCCTAGCTTTCCTTATTCTTTTTCAATAAATCTAAAACTTGAGAGCTACCACTGGTTAACCTCTCCTGTCCCAAAAATAAAATAAAGCTTCTTTAAAAAATGTACATACCATAGGATATAGCAGGAGTAATGTTAATACAACATAAAGAGATTTAAACATCTTAAAAAAATTTTTTTTTCTCCAGTGGGTGCAAAACTTACTTTGGGTGAATATTTTTAGTGACTAACAAGTCCTTAGATAAGAAGTTCCTACAAGGTATATTAGTGACTAATAAATTCTGAGAATAGTGAATAGGAATTTAATAATACACAATGTCATGCTTTTAACAATTCTATAAAGTGCAGGATTTTCTGGAATTTTCAACATAAGGAGATCAGTCTCACCTTCAGTAAATATTCCTTCTCTGGTTTTTTTTTTTTTTTTCTTCCTCAGTTATTCTTCTGAAAGGAGAAACTGCTGACGGACACTTAAAGGAGGAAGCATGGAAATGTCTTTACTCTTGTCAATTCATGACAAGTGAAATTATTGTACACTTTAGATTGCCCACATAAGAGAATCAGCCATCATCCCCAACATCTAACACTTGACACAATCAAGTTGTCAAGACAACAGAAAAAAAAAAAAAGTCTTAGGCATGTAAGGTCTTCGAAAACGCATAAAATCTGCCTCAGGGGTGGGGGGGATTTACTTTAGGGTATAGTTCCATCTGATTGGAAGATTAATTTAAATTATGAGCACAGAAATAGGGTAGTGTGGTGGAAAAAGGACTGGCCGTATAGGAATGAGCTGACATATTTTTATATAATAGGATGACAAATATGACCACAAGATGAAACCAACAGAAATATTCATGAAAAGGGCATCTGGCTGGCTCAGTCAGTGGCGCATGTGACTCTTGATCTCGGGGTTACTAATTGGAGCCCCATGTTGCGTGTAGAGATTACTTAAACAAATAAATAAATCTTTAAAAAAGGAAATAAAAACAACAAAAAGATATAGTGTGAACAGTATAACCTAATATCAGTGACCTGGGTCCTAAACTCCAAAATGGTCTCAGATGAAAATTCTAATCCTTCCAAAGAAACCAGAGGCTAGCTAATCCTTTACTCTTCAACCCACAGCTACCCAATATTTTCCACCTCTCCAAGCCATGCAACAGGCTTTGACCAATAAAATGGGTACAGAGATGTGCACCCCACCTCCAGGCCTGGTGCACAAAGCCTGCCCCGCAACTCTATTCTCTCCCTCTTCCGGCCTCTTTCCTCCCTCTAGGTGGCGCTCCCTCTCTGCCACTCTCTCTCTCCCATACCCCTACTGGAAGTAAACACCCAAGGCAGCTTTGAAAGTCACCGGGTGAGAACAGTAGGGCCATCATCAGTCTGGATTCTGAAGTGACTTCATGAAGCAGAATCCACTCCATCCAACCCCAGCAAACTCTACATGAGTGAACTATAAGCTTCTTTGCATGTTAAGCTGCCAAGACATTGGATTTCATTTGTTACAACAACTAGCGTTACCTTAACTAATATAATATTCTACTCAAAACCTGTAAAATAGGGGCGCCTGGGTGGCTCGGTGGGTTAAGCCTCTGCCTTCAGCTCAGGTCATGATCCCAGGGTTCTGGGATCAAGCCCAGCATCGGGCTCTCGGCTCAGCGGGGAGCCTGCTTCCTCCTCTCCCTCTCTCTCTGCCTGCTTCTCTGCCTGCTTGTGATCTCTCTCTGTCAAATAAATAAATAAAATCTTTAAAAAAAAAACAAAACCCTGTAAAATAAGTCTCTTTGTTAGGAACCCCAGTACCCTTGGGGAGTTTCTGGGAAAAATCCTGAACCTGTGGACCATCAGGATTTATGACCAGCTCTCCTGCAACCTCTCAAAGGTCACACTACTACTACGATCTATGACCGCCCCCCCCCATCCTCTGTATTACATCATCGGCGTGGGAGGGAGGGAGGAAAGGCAAAAATCATATCAGTTTGATAAAAAAATAAAAAGAAATTTATTAACTCCTTCCTAAAAAAAATGTCAGACATGTCTACATGGAGATTGAATCCACAAAGGAGTGGTAAAAAGGAGAAAAGAACATGATTTAATTTATTCTCAGCTAACAGGAAACTGAAATCCATATGGCTTTCCTCTCTCCTGCAATCGAGATGGGTTGCAGGGCTGCATCTGTGAGAAATACGCTTCCGTCAGACTGGTTAGGAGAGTCAATATTAGACATGACCTCTTTCTCTTTAAGGGTAGGCAAACTCCATCATCCATTTATTTCTCTGGTGGGGCTTAAAGAAAGGCCTTAATCAACTTGCCTTATAACCTGAAGGCATTTGGAAGAAAAATCTATATTTGTTTCCTTAGTCAGATTGTTGAAGCATGAAATGGATGTCTTGTCCTGCTGCCTTTGGTGGAAATGCCATATATTCTGTTTATTTATTTGGATGGGGGTAGAGGGGGACTTGCTGAAAAGTTTTATATATTGCCCACTGACTTTGAGCGATGTGGTTCAACTGCTAGGGAAAGATGGGCAGATGCTTTCAATGGGGGAGACTTAGAGAACAATGTTCTTCTAAAACACAGGAACACATAATGACTACATTACCATCCACCTGAGAATAACAAGAAGAATTCTGAAATTATTTCCGGTTCAACCAACTTCTTTGAGTTCCTTGATTGGCAGTATTACAGACATAAATTCCAAACATCCTCTGAAACGGATCTGGTGGTAAGCCATCAGAGGGAAACGCAGGCTGGAGGAAGGGCTGCACTGGACCCCAGTCCTCAGGTTGCAGGCAATGTGATGGAGATGAAGGGGAAAGAACAGGGTGTTTCCTTTGGCTTGGGTCTTAGACAGCCTGGACATGGAGGCGAAATTGATCATCATGACGGGGTTCTCCCAACCAAGCTCCCTCTCAAAGGAGGTACTTTTTTTCAGTGCCCTATAGACAGCTCACAGACTGCCAGGATGACAGGAGAAGCAGGTTTGGAAAACGGATCATGACAAGGGAGACCCGGCAGTAGACAGGATCCACTGATGAGCTGCCATTGAACTCAGGATGGCAAAGCTTGCCCTGATGCCTCTGTCGCCCATGCTGGACACTGGCCCTGGTGGCAATGCTGCCATTAATACTGTGGGCTCTTCACTGTGCACCACTACATAGGTTCCTATTAAAAATTGTGGGTGAAGGGGTGCCTGGGTGGCTCAGTGGGTTAAGCCTCTGCCTTTGGCTTGGGTCATGATCTCAGGGTCCTGGGATCAAGCCCTGTGTTGGGCTCTCTGCTCAGCAGGGAGCCTGCTTCCCTCCCTCCCCCACCTTCTCTCTCTGCCTGCCTCTCTGCCTGCTTGTGATCTCTGTCTGTAAAATAAATAAATAAAATCTTTAAAAAAAACTGTGGGTGAAGGCATTTGATTAATCCAACCTGAGTCACGTGAGATGCCCTAACTGCCTGCCAGGGGTTGGGAAAGTGTCTGGCCTTTCGGAAGGAAATTTACGGCAGAAGGAAACTGCATCTCAACAAGATTCCCACTGAGGAATTTCCAAAACATAAGAAGGAGGTCCTTAGCAATGTCCAAAGAATGACAAAATCTCCCACAAGGGGAATGTTCACTTTGTCCAACTAAACCGAGAGAAACGTGGGGCAGGAAGAGGCAAGCGAAGTGGAGGTGACAGAGAAAGTTCACAGACTGGGGTGACTCCGGGATCACTCTTTTTGGAGAGATTGGAGAAAAGATGAACTTATGCATCATTTAATTTAAGTATCTAGCTATAGGAATAAGTCATCTTGGAACATAAATATTGATAATTAACAGAAGTTATTATAGACATATAAACGTTTTTATTTTTAAAGACATCTTAGCTATTAGTGGAACATGAATTGTTGAATCCAAATCACACAGTAAACATGAGGACCTATGTTGGGAATTTATTATAAGAATCCTTGAGAATCTGAACAAGTCACAGAGCTCTCCTGACCTTCAAGTCTGCATGTTTATACACAGGAATAGCAGATTAGCTCTCTCAGTACAATAAGAAATTCTGGATTCTCTCTCAGGATCGGCAGTCACTGGAAGACAGCTGAAATCTGTCCATTATATGCCCGTCTGGCTTCACACAGAATCAGCATAAATCTAAGCCAAGATTTGGATGTTCCCTCCAATCTACCCAAGTAGAGTTGAAATTTCCAATTCAAGATCAGTAAATTGGGGAAGAAACACCAAAGTCAAATGAGATTTCCAAATCCCCAGGAATAATGGTGAGCTACATTTCTTTTGTAGGTGGGGAGAAAAAAAAACTCAGATTGTTATCCACAAATTTTTCAAGGTGAAATTGCTTTTTTGGTTTATCTTTTAATTATAAAAATGAATTTTAATTTTATAATTATAAAAATGAATTTTAATTTTAAAATTATTCCAACTTGTTGGAATAATTTTAAAAATACCAAAAAGAATGAGAAAGAAGCAAAGTGATCTGAATTATTCCCCCAAAGAAGGACGATCTACAAATAATAGTTGTTTCTTTCTAACTCTTCCATTTGCCTACATAGAAAACCACTCGCCATGCCAATCTGTTCTACCAGTGGAAGGTCAGTGCCAGGTACAAACTCATTCGGATCATTCTGGCAAATTGCAGCTCCATAGCCTTCTATAGAGCACCACATTCAGTTACTTCTGAAAGAATCTGGGCAGGAGAATCATGCAGCCCTGCCAAGGATGGAAGATACATTCCTGCCGATCTTTACCAGACCATCCTAGCTGCCCAGTATACACCCACGCAGCAGGTCACCAACCCTGGACTGGCATGTACTTCACAAAGCACAGGCTTCAACGTGGTCAGAGCTTTCTCATACTTGGAAAGACCTTGCAGATTAATCAGGAGCTGCCCAAGACAGCAGCCCTCTCTGCCAGCTCATATATACTATGTAGGGCTGGTCCGAGTGCCCCAATTTGTAGTTATCTATTGTCTGCTGTACATCAGTATTCACGGACTCTGCATGTTTCTTCATAACTAGAGCATTTTTACCTTCTCCTGGATTAGCAGAATATTAATGCATATTTACAACTTAAGATTTTTTCAACTGGCCCCAAGTTACGATATACTGTATTTACATGGAAAAAATTGCTTTCTCCTACAGGATCACTTTAAAATCAATATCAGGGGTGCCTGGGTGGCTCAGTGGGTTAAAATCTCTGCCTTCGGCTCGGGTCATGATCCTAGGGTCCTGGGATCGAGCCCCACATCGGATTCTCTGCTCAGCAGGGAGCCTGCTTCCCCCATGCCCCTGCCTGCCTCTCTGCCTACTTGTGATCTCTGTCAAATAAATAAATAAAATCTTTATAAAAAATAAAATCAATATCAATGTTGTATTATGAAAATGATGCCTTCCTCCAAAAATATTTTCTTACTTAATGGTGAGAAAATTCACCATTTCACATTAAGATTAGGAAAATGCCAAAGACATCATCTGTTATCACTCCCATTCAGCATCGTACTCAAAGGCCAAGCCAGTGTGATAAGACAAGGATATGAAATGAAATACAGATTAGAAAAGAAGAAATAAATAAATAAAATCTCTTTTTAAAAAAAAAATCTCTATTTGCAGAAAACATTATTATCTTCTTAAAGAATCTTCCAAAATACTCCCAGAAAAACTAAATTACTTTAACAAGGTTTAAGAATTATAAAAATCAATCATTTTTCTGGATGGCAGAAATTAACAAGTGGATTTTTAAATTTAAAAGACTCTATCATTCCTAATAGCACACTCCCGCCCCCCTGTGAAATACTTATATTTAAATCTAACAAAATAGATTCAGGAGCTATATTCTTCAAACTATAAAATACTGATGAAATAAAGGAAGATCTAAAATAACATATTCCTGGACTGGCGTACTCAACATGGTGAAGATGTCAGTTTTTCTAATGCAATCCCAATCAAAATCTTAGCAACCTTTTTTATGTCGATATTGAAAAGCTAACTCTAAAATCTACATGGCAACACACACACACACACAAAATACTAGAATAACAAAACAATGCTGAAAGAGAAAAATAAGACTTGAGGATCTATGCTACCCAATTTCAAGATTTACTATAAAGATATAAAGACATTGGCAAAAGGATAGACACAAAGATCAACAGAACAGAATAGCCCAGTGGTGGGTATGGAGGAGGGCACATATCGCATGGGGGACTGAGCGTGGTGCATAAACAATGCATCTTGGAACACTGAAAGTAAAAGAAAGAACAGTATAGCCCCAAATTGACACAAATAGAGTCAATGGATATTTTGAGGAGGGAGGGGGAAAGGAGAGGGAGAGCCAGAATGTTAAGCAGGCTCCAAGAGTTTGGTGATCGACTCTATTCTGCCCCTACCCAAGCTGCAATGAGTTTCTACCAGAGCCTTAACAACAAGTCTCAATAACCTTCCTCTGCAGATGAAGCTTTTATTCTGGGGCAATGAGCCTGGGTGCCTTTTGCAGGGGTTATTCCTCTCACAGGCACCACAGGTGAGGAGGTCATGGAGAGCTTCCGTTGACTTTATTTTCCCTGTGAGTTCCTGGAGGAAAGGCCAGGAGAAGGGTGAAAAATCCCCGCTCATCTTTTGCCTGTAAGGGCTGCACACTTTTACTCTAGTCCATTCTTAGTGTTTAATAGTTTGTTTAGATTCTAGTTTAATCTCCCCATCAGTTTATGTAGCAGCTGGTGTTCTGTGCCCCAGGTAAGCTTTGCTCAGGTGCTATGTCTCTCTGCAGGCACCTATATCTGGATAAAATTCAATTTTAGCTGTCTACTTTGTGATCTCAATTCTCTGACAGTTTCATGAAAAGGTTGCTGAATTTTTCGTTTGTCCAGCCTTTTCTTGTTGTGGGATTGGAGCAATGTTCCTTCCAGCCGTTGATTGAGTTCTGATCATCTCTGAACTAAACCCGGACATCTGGTCAACTGATTTTTGACAAAGGTATAAAGGCAATTCAATGAAGAAAAGATAGATTTTTCAACAAACAGGGCTTGGAGAATTGGGTATCTATATGCAAAACATAAACCTTGACACAGAACTCACACTTTTACAGAAATTAATTCAAAATAGATCAAAGACATAAAGGATGAGACACGGGGTGTTTACAAATGGCCCACACAAGTGAATTTTTAGGGAGATGGAATGATCAATATTGACTATTAATATTGGGGGAAGCTGGGTGATGAGTACATGGGGAATTCTCTGAGCTATTTTCATAATTCTTTGGTAAATCTAAAAATGTTTTAAAATTTGAAAAGAAGTCTTTTAAGTCAATAGTAAGTCTTAATTAACTAACTGATGAAAAATGAAGTAGAAAATAATTTTTCACCTGACATACTGAGTTATAAGATGGAAAATCCAGAGGATGGATAGCTTAACTAACTTATATTTTAAAAATTAGAGAATATGTATAGTATTAACTGCCAGCTTTAAGATCTCATGATAATTGATGACCTATTTAAGTAATAAGACAAAACAGAGAATAAAGTATCCCTCTTTTGAAAAATGCAATAAGAATGAACATGAGAATGTGGATATTTAGTCTAGAGCCCGAAAACTATTGCTTTGCATTAAAAGGGGGGAAAACTCTTCACTAAGTCCTATATAAGTTCCCTTCAAAAGGTATAAAAGCCTACAGAATTTAAAACAACTTTATTTATTTTTATAAGTTAAAAAAAATCATTGAGTGCTCTGAAAAAATACTAGGATGTATTGTACACCTGTACCTGTTAACAAATATGTTATCTTATTTTTGTAATCAGTGTGTTTCATTCAACGAATCTAGGGAAAAAAATGAGGTCAATTTATTTTCTTTTGAATTATTAATGATTTTTTTTTACTCAAGTGATATAAGAATACAATGATCTCTTTTTCTAGTTTTACTGATATAACTTGACAATAAAAATTGCATTTAAAGTGTATAATGTGACATTTTGATATGCATAGACATTGTGAAATAATTACTAAAATCAAGCTAATTAACATGTTTACCACCTCATAGTTACAGTTTCTAAAAACACACAATAGGGAGAGGGTAGTCTCTTCAATAAATGGTGTTGGGAAAACCGGATAACCACAAGAAGAATAATGAAATCAGACTTTTATCATATATGAAAAATTCTTCGAACACTTAAATGACATGTTCCCTGCAGCTTAATGGATCCCATTCAACTTGTTGAGAGCAAGTCTGTCTTGCCACTCTAGAGTCTTATCTAACATGATAAATCCAAGTCCTTTGTACTTGCCCTCTCCCAAGTCTTGGTGCCCACAACTTCAAGAAGACAGAACCAAAGTCCCTAACCCCACCAGACCAGGAGCTGCCTGAAATTCTGCCCTAATTGCTGTCCTTGTCAATTAGTGTCCTTCTTGAAGCAGGTAATCCAACCACTCCCATGCCCCTCTTGTCCTCTTATTAACAGTTGAAGTCCGCAGTTCTCAGCATGTGGTCCCCTGGCTAGTAGCATCAGCACCTCCTGGAATTCAGCACAGAATGCAAATTCCTGGGCCCCCTCTAGACCTACTGAATCAGAAACTCCTTCATGGAACCCATCAATCTGTATTTCGACCAGTCCTCCAGGTGATGCTGATGGATCTAAGAACCACTCATGTCTGGTGACCAAGTCACAGGCACACACAAAACACACAAGACTCCAAAGGTAAGTGTGGTGTGATCCCAGCTCACTGAAGGAAAGGCCTTCATTGACAAGGGCTTCGCCTGAATTGCTGGTTTGCCACTGCATTCTCTCTAGTTATGAAGATAAAAAAAAAAAAATTCCTTTCTCCTTCCAAGTCAAGTTCAACCATGGTAGCTCCATGTCATGGTAGCCATAAACTTGCCATTGGATGGTTCTTTTGTTATATACCTACACAAGTAATTTTTTGAAAGAATATTCATGGAGACAGGGTCAAGTGATCTAGGGGGTTTTTTCTTTTAAAACACTTTGTACCTAGAGCTCTCTTCCTCAACTTCATCATCCAGGTCTCCAAGATTAGATGCACTAACTCAGTCTACGTTCCATGGCTCTAATTTTCTATCCCAGATGAATGAGTTCTAGGTGGAAAATTCTCATTTGCAAATATGTATTTATTTTAACATATACTTTTTCTTACAATTTAGAAAAATGACAATAAGAAATCTGGCACTGTTCTTTGGCCACTAAGATGTTGCTATCTCGTGATGTTTGAGAAGGTGCAGCATGGCGATGGCCTTGTGATTTCATCCTGAAATTCTGAAATTCGAGTTCAGTCCATCTCATGGAACCAGATGGGCCACCTGTGAACTATGGCATCACTGCTCATCACTCATCACCACTCGGCAGCAAAGGAAAGGCATTTAACAGAGCAGGTATCCTTGGTTTTTTGGGCAAAAAGCTATGGGGAGCCTCCCTTATGCCTCTTGTTCTGGGTAGACTGAGCACCCTGGAGGGATGGGTGGGGAATGAATGGGAATTGGAGGGATACCATGCTTTCAGGGAAGCTTCCTTGGCAAAGCTCTCAAGAGCCCACAGCCATTCTGACCTCAGCAGCTGCACACCAAATTCCTCTATTCTGGCATTTCAGAGAGGAGGGCAGTCCTGTGTCAGCTGCCTTCCAGCTCCCTGTATTCTTTTGAATTGGGAACGTCTCACTGATCTACCAGGGCACGATCACATCTGTGTGGTTCATAGTTGCATGTCCAGCCTCTAGCCTGGTGACCAGAACATACCAGATTATACTTTGAATGGATGATTTAATGAACCTCAGCTCCCTGTCTGCTCCTATTTCAAGTCTGCCAAATCTAATAGCCTCTTGCACAGCCCAGCACACTCAGGCTTAGCACGTCCCTCTGCTAAGTCCAGTCCAAGGCCAGAACGTCTGAGCTCAACACCTAGCTCCCTGCTTGTATTTGCTGACTCAAATCATTCAACTTGCTTCCTTGTTAAACAGGAGTGGAAACACCTACGTAGCCAGGCTATAGTGAGGATAAATGAATGCTGCATTAGGATGCCCTTTGGGAACTATGAGGGGCTACTTAGATGTAAGAATTGATTGCCACTCCTCAGAGAGCAAGAAGGGGGCTGGCTAAGCCCCTTCTTGCCCAGATTCCCATTGATTGGGGTGTTCAGAGGCCCCAAACCCCACATTGTTCACCTTCCCTGGGAGACTCTCTTACCATTTGGCCTCCTGGGTGGCTATGGCTCTTATCAGAAAGATCTGTGCTTAAACAGGTTCACTGATACTTATTCCAAAATTGGTTGCAATTTCCTCTCCTCTTTCAGTCTTTGAGGTGAAAGTATATTTATTTTCACTTCAGCCCCAGCTCAGGTCTCCTGGCTGTGCCGCCCTCCAGCAGTTATTTCCCTGTCCTTCCCCCAGATGCTTACAGCCTCCATGAGCCAGCACACGCCTCCACTCCACTCCCATCGGAATTAAACAAGATGCAGGAGCAGAGAGCTGTTGCTTCCTTACTTGCCGGACATTTGCTGTGAGCTGGAGCAGAGGATGAAAAGGCAGAGTGGCTGAAGCTGCCTCTCCCTGCTTTTCCAACCCTGTCACCTTCTCCAAACTGTTCTTAGCTCTCTGAAGCCTGTGGAAAGCCAGGGAACAGAGAGGATTAAACACTTGGAATTATACCTTCTAGTCTCCATGCTTCGGTTAAAGCTCTCTGTCCTCTCGAACCACTCATGCACCCTCTCTGTACTTCGGTCCCCAAAGCTGTGATTAGAGATAATGTCACCAATGGATGCTCTGGGGACTTCGGGAGATTGAACTTATAAAATGTATTCTTTAAGGTCATCTTAGGAGAGATTGAGAAATTAGGCCCTTGGAATTTGCAGCATGCCACCTTAAAATGTGCTTTCTGAGCATTTTACTTGTACAACAAAAACGTTAAGTTTTTGTTCTTAATCAAAACAAAATCTTAAAATTTCTTCATTTTTCATGTTTGGTCAATATTCGATTAATAGAGTGAGATGATATTTACTCAAACATTTCTGAAGATGAGGTCATATTTACCTGAATATTTGTAAGGAGGCATGATGTCATATGTACATCAATATTCAATTATTATCTAGACAGTATCTCAGTGTGGCTACTGGAGTTCAGAGGTGAGTAGGAAACACCCACAGCATGTGAAGAATGGACCATAGAGTGGTAGAAACGGGTCATTATAGACTGAATGTTTGTGTCCCCCCCCAATTCATATGAGGGAGCCCTAATCCTCTCTGTGATTGTATTTGGAGATGGGGCTTTGGGAGGTGTTCAGTTTAGAGGAGATCCTGAAGGTGAGGTCCTCGTGAGGGGGAGAGAGTCCAACACACACTCCCGCTCTGCCATGGAGAAGAGATGGCAGCCTACAAGCCAGACAGAGCCCTCACCAGAACTCCATCATGCCGCCCTCTTGATCTTGAACTTCTGGCTTCTCCAGAACTCTCCAGAACTGTGAGGAATCACTCAATGTTGATCGAGCCACCTTGTCTATGGCATTTCATTCCAGCCGCCCAAGCAGATAAAAACTCAAGTATATAAAATTCCATGTACTCTGTCCGGTGTCCGCGCTCTACCACTGATATAGCCCAGGAATAGCAGGAACACAGGAGACGGAGTGACTTTCTTGCCTGAAGGAGGTAACAGGTAGCTTCGTCAAGGAGACAGTATATAAACCGAGCCTTGAATTCATTCGTTTATTAAATATTTATTCCTCCCATGTTTATGGAAAGTGAAGACATGGTGCATTCAAATATGCCAGCGATAAGACAACTCTGGTCTCCTGGAGTGTCAGACATCTAAAGGGGAGGCCAAGGGACAAGACATTAAGGCAAGGAATGGCCAGACCGGTAATGGCCTTGTTTCAGGCCCCTGTGATGTATTTTCTTGACTATCAGTATGCAAAGGTTGCACTTGCTAGATGCCATTTAGGTTTAAAACTCTGTGCTTATGGCTGCGACAACCTCTTTCACGTAGAAATTCCTTTGGGGGAGTCATTGTATCTGCAAGTCTGAAACTCTCTGCCAGCTCGTTTTTATTCACCAAACTGTTGTTAGCAATGGTGCACCTGTGGAGTTGACTCACGGAGGAACCATCAACACGGAGCAGGGTCCACTGCGGCGTGCAGAGTCTGTCCAAGGACTAGTGAGCTGAGCTGCCTGCCTGTCCTCTTGAGCCTGTTTCCTTCCCAGACTGTGAGCCTGAGAGCAGAGATTATTTTCTAAGTTTATCACTGAATTCCAGACATGCCTCTGGATGCCTGGCACATAGTAGTCGCTCAACGATGAGCATGCTGTATTAGAAAGTTTGACATTTCCATTGTAAATGCTAATTATTCACTTCAATAGAGCTGCTTGATTGTATTAATTTTAAATACACTAAAGGGGTTCTATAAATCATTTAAAGAAGCATTCTATTTTCAAGGGAATTACATAAAAACAAAACTTTCTGATCCTTGGAGAATTTATTCATTTCACACACGCCTTCTCTTCCCAGCATAGAGGGAAATCTGTCCATGAAAAGTACCGAGGTCCTCGGGGGAGATTTCAAGCTGACAACCAAGATTTCAGAATCCAATTAAGAAAATAAAAATATAAAACCGAATCTCAAAATTTACAAACTAAACAACTGTATAAACAAAGCACTCATTTAGGGGCGCCTGGATAGCTCAGCCAGTTAAGCATCTGCCTTCAGCTCAGGTCATGAACCTGGGCTCCAGCTTCCTTTCTCGAGCTTCCTGCTCCCTGGAGAGCCTGCTTTTTTTCTCTCTCCTTCTGCTGTTCCCCCCTGCTCATGCTCTCTCTCTTGCTCTCGCTCTATCTCAAATAAAGTCTGAAAAATTTAAAAAATACACAAATAAAAAATTTAAAATTTAATTAAAATTAAATTTTAAATTTAATATTTAAAAAGAGGTTTGTGTTTTACATTTGCAATCGGGGCCCACACCCGGGGGGCAGGGCTCAGCCCTGAATGGGGATCACTTTTGCAGAAACACAGACCAGCCATGAAAATACTGAAAATGCTGCCAGACATTTCTTTCATCTTTGGAAGGATCTGTAAGGAGACCCCGTGAATGAGCACAGCAATGTCTCACATTCTTCTCCTGCCTCTTGCCTCTTGCTTCTCATATTTGTTTCTCCCATGAGTCATCTCGAAGTTTCCTGCCTCTATTTCCCCAAGCTCTCCAAAGACCCCCTCTCCTGGCCCATCATGTATTATAATTTTCTTGCCCTCTCCTTGCAGTTTTTCTTCCACCTTTCTTTCTTTCTCCACCCCCCCCCCCCAAATAATTGTCAGCTCTTTCCAAAGAAACTTCCGCCCTTGCATCTCTGGTTTTATGTTTTTTCACCATCGTTCTGATTAGGCCCAACCAAAGAAGAGGGGGCCAGTTCACCAGCTTCCTCATCCACTGGGCAGGAGCAGAGAGTCAGGAGCTCTGAGGCCAAAGTGGGATTTGCCCCACTGTGCAGGGAAGGGGGAAAGAGTTGTAAACAGTATCATGTCAAATGTCTTTATTTTTTAATCACCTATGCAGAGTTGCTTTACTTGTTGAAACTGTATCAATATCTATAGCAAAAGGAGAGAAAAATCCAAAAAGACCTGAAAATTTATGTTTATATTTATATATTCACTCCATGAAAGATGTCTTCCCAAGTGAGGCATATAATGAAATGGAATCCAGAAACCAAAGTTGGTGTGAGATCGAATGAACATGAGGGTTGGGGGAATTCTGGGTCTGGAACAGGGAAATCAGGGAAAAGAAAACAGGTGGTAAAAATGGGACCCTAGGGTGAGGAAGACCCAGGTTCAAATCCTGAACTTAGAACTTAACAGCTGTGGGACTGTGGGTGGGTTATTTAATGCTTCTAAAGTTCTGTATCCTTGCTGGAAAAATAACAAGACTGACTTTAAACTGTTAGAAGGCTAACAGTGAGTTCGACACAAAGTAAATGCTCCTTAAATGTCCGTTATTCTGTTTATTTTTATTACTATCCAACCTCAACTCCTGGCCTCTTCATTCTCAAGGCATTAGGTTTCGTATGGATTAACTTCATAGAATGTTTCTTATTTTTTGTGAGATCCACATTTTTTGCAAAGTTCTTTGTTTCCACCATTCTTTTATACCTAAATATCATATTTATTCTACAACACGGCCATGGGGTTTTTAATAAGTCTTAAAACAGTCTTAAATAACTCTTAAATAAGGCTTAAATTAAAGATTTTCAAGTTTCAGGCCTGATGGAATATCGCAGAGGAAGCTACTGTGATATAAACACACACACACACACACACACATACACACAAGCCTGCATTGTTGCATGAGGATGTCTGAATGTGTGCTTTTGTAACCTTACCTGGCTGTATTATTTAAATGACCAGCTACAGCCAGTCCTCTACTAGGATCAGCAGAATAGTCAGGCTCAGCCGAGGGCTTTCTAAATGTGTGCTGCAGGTTTTCATATACATTTTCCCATTTATCAAGCCATACCGAAATAATAAGCTATACGCCAGGCAGCCTACGGCAGCCTTCTGAAATTGTTATGATTTGTTTCTGAGATACAGTACAAATTCCATGGCAGTCTTCCCCGAATTTTAATAAGGGTGAAAGGAAGACTTAATTAAAGAGTTCTATGTGGCAAAAAAAAAAAAAAAAAAAAAAAAAAAAAAACCCACAGCCATCTGCAGGGCAGGCACTTCTTCCTGGCATCTTATCGAGGCGGTACAGACACAGGCACGTCTCTATCATGTGGGGCAGGAGCTGAGCTGAAGAGGCACATACAAATGATGGCTATGTGCATGCTTTAAGGACACCACACTGCTGGCTTCTCTTCCAGGCCTCTAACCCCAGTGGAGTTCCTTCTGTGCTTAGTTGCAAGGTGCTATTTTTACGGTATGGCTCTTCCTTCCCCCTCTCTCTAAGCATCCTGGTCATTGCATTTAGAGTGTGGTCCTCTTTCTAGAGCATAAATCCTGCTAGGGCGGAGGCCAGGTTGTAAAAGAGCATAGTTTTGATTCCAAAGTCCAAATAGGGACTGAAGAGTGTTTCAGAGAGTTTAGCTTCTGTTCTGATTTCTCCAGCGACTTACCCATTGGGCACGACCAATATAAAAGCTGTGTAACCTGAACCCTAAATGATAAGCAACTGGTTCTCTAAAATGAGGATACATCTAAATGAAGGAATGCTTACCAGGCCAGTGTGGGAAATGATTCTGAAGAAGAATGTATGTTACCATGCAACTACGACTACAGTGCGTTAAGTGAAAAGAAACAAAGTCACCTGTGCAGCACCATCTAAGTTTGCTTAAAACACAACTAAAAAAATGTTAATAGGATGGTTATAGTCACTTCTTTTCCTTATCTGCATGTCCGTCATTATCTACAAGTAGGTATTATTTTGTAATTATGCAAAAAATCTTTAAGATGTGAGTTGTGTCCTGGTTGTAGAGAAGATGGAAAAGAAGACTCACGATCCGTCCTGCTGAATGAGCCCACAGATCATGAACAGCCCACAAGGAGAAGGCTCTGAGAATGCTAACCATGGATATTAGCAGATGGGAAGGGGAAGAACACTTAACGTTGAAGTCCCACTGAACCAGCAGTGAATTTATCATTTTTTCCCTCTAATCTGCAGCCAGGAATCAAAGGCAGCCGGAAGCCCAGAATACACACCAGGGATGGACAGAGAGAACATCAAGAGAACACCTCCCTTTCTTGTTTGTGGAGTGGAAAAAGGTCAAAGCAATTGAGAAAAATCCCCTAGGTTCTTTTTGCTTGTTTGTTTGTCTCTCCTCTTCCATGGCCACTTCCAAGTAATCCTTTGGTGGTACCAGTTGGTGGCATAGTGACAACAATGGCAGTGGGCAGGCACCTGAAACTCTGAGGAAGGGCAACCATCTCTCTGATCAAAGGGACTGTGGTCCCAAGAGTGTGCAGTGAACACATGTAGCTCTCTATTTCTGGGCCCTTACCCCTCCCACCCCCTGGACATAGACATGGGCACAGTTGCAGGAACAGCAGGGAAACGAACGCCACAGATTTCTGGTCAGAGAACTGGGAAGAAAAATCCCAGAGAATGAGACATTGTTGGTGAAGTGGCAGAGAGGAGAGAGATTTCATTAATTTGGGTATGAACTCCTGAGTACACCTACCACCTGCCTGTGTGCTGGGCCAGCATACCACGGGCTTTGAGAACCAAGCACAGGGTCACAAACCAGCCATCCTGACTGATCTGAGTAGCCCCGAAAATACTTTCAAAACAGAACTGGGCGAAAACCAGAATGCAGAGAAAGCAGGTCAGCATTTATGTCCCAAACCTCATCTGGTGGATGCCTACCAGAATACCACCAACAATTGGAACTACCAAACCAAACTTCTCTACAGAATTAAAACAAGACCCAAGGTCTCTGGACATCATATTTGGAATTCCCAGGCTATATGCCAAAACGAATCAACATACAAAGAACCAGGAAAGCCTCAATTCACAATGGAAAAGATAATTAACAGCTGTCAGCCCTGAGGTCACACAGATGTTGGAATTAAGAATTTAAAGCAGGTCTTATAACCATGTTCCCCAAAGTATATGGCCTAAACATGCCATATAATAGATGGAGATGGAAAATGTCAGGATCCCTAAAAAAAAAACCAAAACCAGGGAACAACTAAGCCCCAACACTCAAATATATACTGCCTTCGAGAGACTTTCTTCATACATGTATGTCAAAAGTGAGTGGGTGGGGAAAGATACAGCTTGCACACACGAATCAAAAGCTGGAGTGTCTACATTAATGTCAGACAAAGTAGATTTCAGAACAAGAAAAATTACCTGGGCTGAAGAGGACACAACATATTGGTGAAGTAAGTCAAGCAGAGAGAGTCAATTATCATATGGTTTCACTTACTTGTGGAGCATAAGGAATAATACAGAGGACATGGGGAGATGGAGAGAAGGAAGTTGGAGAAATCGGAGGGGTGGACGAACCATGAAAGACTGTGGACTCTGATAAACAAACTGAGGGTTTCGGAGGGGAGGGGGATGGGGGTTGGGTGAGCCTGGTGGTAGGTATTAAGGAGGGCATGTGTTGCATAGAGCACTGGGTGTGGTGCTTAAACAATGAGTCTTGGAACACTGAAAAGAAATAAAATAAAATGAAATGAAAAAAAAAGTTCAATTCATTAAGACTCATAATAATTGAAATATGCATGTACCCAACACCACAGCCTCAAGATTTATGAAGCAAAAACTGATAAGCCTGGAAAGAGGAATGGACAAATTCATAATTATAATTGGAAACTTTAACACTCCTTCACTCATCAATCAAATAAGCAGATGGAACATGAGCACGGATATAGGAAAACTGAACATCTCCATAAACTCAGTGCACCCAATTAAAATTTCTAGAACATTCCACCCAATGATAGCATAATAAACATTTTTTTCAAGTGCACATAGAACATTCATCAGGAGAGACTATTACTGGGTCATAAAATGAATGTTGACAAATTTAAAAGAATTTAACAAAGTATATTCTCTGACCATAATAGAAGTAAGCTAGAAATTACCAAGAGAAGTGTATTAGTGGGTCAAGGGTAGTGTTTTCAACAAATGGTGCTGGAATCAATAAATGTTAATATGCAAAACCTAAAGCTCTGCCTTAACCTTATGCCATAAACAAAAATGAATTAATTCAAAATGCATTATAAATCTAAACATGAAACATAATATAAATATAATGTAAATCTAAACATGAAATACAAAACATTTAGAAGAAAACAAAGGACAAAATCTTCATGACCTGGAGTTAGGCAGAGACATCTTAAAATGCCATTAAAAGGGACACCTGAGTGGCTCAGTGGGTTAAAGCCTCTGCCTTCAGCTTCGGTCATGATCCCAGATCGAGCCCCACATCGGGCTTTCACTTCAGCGGGGAGCCTGCTTCCTCCACTCTCTCTGCCTGCCTCTCTGCCTACTTGTGATCTCTGTCAAATAAATAAATAAAATCTTTTAAAAGAACTTTTTAAATGCCATAAAAGCACACTCTATAGAAGATAAATTATCAATAAATTAGATTTTAGTAAAAAATAAACATTTGGGAGGTGCCTGGGTAGCTCAGTTGGTTAAGCAGTTGCCTTCCAATCGGGTCATGATCCCAGGGTCCTGAAATCCAGCCCCACATCGGGCTCCCTGCTCAGCAGACAGCCCACTTCTGCTCCTCCCCCGACTCATCTTTTCTCTCTCAAATAAATAAATAAAATCTTAATAAAAATAAATATTTTGTGGGATGCCTGGGTGGTGCAATTGGTTAATGTGCCTGACTCTTGGTCTAGTCTCAGGTCGTGATCTCAGGGTCATTAATTGAGCCCCACCCCCAACATTGGGCTCCATGCATAGTGGCTCAGTGGCTTAAGCATCTGCCTTTGGCTCAGGTCATGATCCCAGGGTTCTGAAATCGAGCCCTTCATCGGGCTCTCTGCTCAGCCGAGAGTCTGCTGCTCCCTCTGCACACTGTCCCTGCTCTTGCTCTCTCTCTCTCAAATATATAAATCTCTAAATAAATAAATAATAAATCTTCAAAAAGAAAAATAAAAAATAATAAACATTTTGTGCTAGGCAAAATACCATGAAGGGAATGAAAAGACACCCACCCAAGAGCAAAACAAACAAACAAGCATAAACGTTTCCAAATCGCACATCCAAGAAAAGGTTTATAATCAGAATGTATTTTTTCAAAACTCTCAAAACTTAACAGTAATAACAGAAACAACCCGGTGTAAACAGAGGGAAAAGATGAACAGAACTTTGACTGAAGAGAATTTAAGGATGACAAATAACAGACAAGTGCTCAGCCTCATTGGCCGTTAGGATAATGTAAATTAAAACCATGATGAGAAATCACAACACATCTTCCAGAAAGTATAAGACATTTTTTGTTTTGTTTTGTTTTTAAACCGACAGAATCCAGCGCTGGTGAGGATATGGGGTCAACTGAACACTCCCATTTCTGGTGTGGATGCAAAACGGTACAGCCACTCTGCAGAAATACTTTGGCATTTTCTTATAAAGGGAGGAGAATTTCACATCCAAACAAAGGTCAATTTTCTGTAGGATAATTAAGAAATTTATTTGGATGTCAGCTTTACAGATGTTCAAAAGAGAAATTTGGTAACACTGTTTTTATTTCACTCACCACCCACAACATGAGATGCTGGTTAATTCACATTTTTTTGATTTCTCCAAAAATACCAGTCAGGTATTGTCACTTTTTGGTTTTTTTTTTGGCTAAAATTCTTAATGTCATCTTTCAGTATCAGATATGTAGATATAAACAAGATCTGTTCCTTGGGATTATATTTACCAGAGCAGCAGAAACCTAAAAATAAAGGGCTAGAAGGCTAAAGCCAGAAAGTTGCTCTCCCACTGGAGACGCAACATGATCCTTACCGTGACCCACCAGGTTTTTCACAGACTTTTCTGGTAGAACTGATTCATGATTTTAGTTCTGTATAGCAACAGGCCATTACTGTGTTATCAAGATATCACTATGTCTAAGGGAAGGGCATCCTAAGCAGAAGGGAAACTTTAAGCAGGAGGGAGCAAACCTGGTGGAAGATGGAAGACCAGGCAGAGAGTTCAGATACACAAGCTCTAGTCAACCCAGCGAAGTATTCTTGTTTTCTTTTAAGAGTAGGAATACTTTGATGGTCTTTCCAGTAACACGATCAAATTCAATCCTCCCCTTACATTTTTTTTAATTGCAACAAAATATACATTACCTAAAATTTACCATTTTCATCCTTCGTAAGTGTATAGTTCAGTGACAGTAGGTATATAGCTACATGGTTGTGTAACTATCACCACCACGCATCTTCAGAACTTTGTCCATCTTCCCAAACTAAAATTCTATATCCACTGGACACGAATCCCCCACTCTCCTCTTCCTCAAGCCCCCAGCGACTATTGCTCTGTTTTTTGTCTCTATGTATTTGACTACATAGATAACTCATATAAATGGAATTATAAATATTTTTTTCTTCTAAAATTGGCTTATTTTATTTAACATAATGTCTTCAGAGTTTATCTATTGAAGCATATGTCAGAATTTCCTTATGTAAGGCTGAATAATACTGCAATGTATATACTACAACACATATTGTTTATCCCTCCATAAAAACGCCACTGTGAACATGGATGTGCAAATATCTGTCGGAATTCCTGCCTTCAATTCTTTTGGGCATGTGGAATTGCTGGATCCTATGGTAACTCTATGTTTAATTTTGGGGGGTATTTCAATACTGTTTTCCATAGTGGCCAGATTTGTTTTCCAAGACTGTTCCACCTGTGGTCTGACAAAAAGATGAATAGTTCTAGAATGTTTATGAGGGGACCAGTTAGGAGGTGACCGCAGGAACCCAGGTCAGAGATGGCAGTGGCTTGAATGATGGTATTGGTGATCTTTGAGACAGAAGAAGATGGATACGAGAGATATTCAAATGTAATTGATAAGACTTTGGGAGGAATGCACATTTACTACCTAGGGATAAGGAAGCCATATGTAAGGCAACATGTTAGACACCATGATCCATGTGTCATCATCAAATAGTGACGGCTGGTGACCATGTGGGATTGGGAGAGGCACTGTGAGCTGGATGACCTTCTAGTCTGTGGTTGCCCTGGGGTTTGCAACACATAGAGTTTCCTTCTTTGGGAGATGACAATCCATTTCAAAAGGTGCAAAAATATTCTTTGCAAAAGAGCTATGATATGAGTAAGAGGCAAACTAAGAAGGAACTGACTTTTTTTTTTTTTAAGAAAACCTACAAATAGTTTCCACTTCATCTTCCACAGCTGCAGCCACCCTGTGTCCTAAGATGTGGTCGGACCCTGTCCGCAGCTCTTCTCTATTTCAGGGACCTCAGACCCATATACCACAGACCATTTCTCAGAAAGAGATCCCAACCACAAAGAAAAATAATTCTCAGAAAAGTATAAGGATACACAAATTACTGATGAAATGGGCTGGGTTGCCAAATTTGGTCAGTTCCACATTTTTCTTCCCCATTTTGATGTGTAAGAACATCACCATCTTGCTGAAGAAAGAATGGAGAAAGAGGAACACCTGCCAGAGTGTAGCTCTCCCTTACCTCCCCGTATGCAGCCTTTCAGTAACACATAGATTCAAGAACACAGTCGTAGAGCCACACAAGGCCAGAAATGTGCTGCAAGTTTTATGTGTATTAGCTCATTTAATCTTCACAAAAGCCATGTGACATTCATTAAAAAAAATTTTTTTTTAATTTACTTGAGAGAGAGAGAGAACAAGAGAAAGAGCGAGCACAAGCCCAGGGGGAGAAATAGAGGGAGAAGCAGACTTCCTGCTGAACAGGAAGCCCAATGCAGGGCTCCATCCCAGGACCCTGGGATCATGACCTGAGCCAAAGGCAGATGCTTAACTGATTGAACCTCCCAGGCACCTCCCCCCATGTGACATGCTGATAGCTGATTTCCATCATGATTACATATCAGGGGAGTGGAAGCTCAGAGGCATGGAGTTCTGGTTCCAAGTCACACACTCAGTAGGCACAGAACCAGGTCCCCATCCCCCTTTTCACTATGCTACTCCGCCAGATGAGTGATAATGGGAATAGACATTCCAGAGGTGAGTATAGGAAAAGACTGCCTGCATTAGCAGTGTTCTGGGATGTAACAGGAGTGGAATTTGGATGGTATCTTGAATGGCAGGATTTTTCACTGGTAGGGCAGAGGACTTGTCGAAGTAGAAGACATGTTTGGAGAGTCCCCAGTGGTTGAAGGAACTAAGGGAGGGAGGATGCCTGAGCAGGACATTCCAGATTAGGTGAGGGAACTCGGAATGAACTCTCAGCAGTGGGGAGCCACAGAAGGTTTAGAGCAGAGGGGTGAAACGAGCCAAATACTTATAACCCTTAAGAAAACATATAACAAGGGTTCTAGCCTCTGTTTCAGCTAAGGCCTGATGATATTCAATTCCATAACCCAAAGTGAAGTGTAAGAACACCTACCTATTTTTTTTTTCAGCTTTATTGAGATATAACTGACACAGCAGAGTGTAAGTTTAGGGTGTACTACATGAGGATTTATACACATATATGTAGCAAAATGATTAAAACAATCAGTATACTTAACACCTTCATCAACTTACATAATTACCACTTGTGTGTATGTGTTGAGAACACTGAAGATCTACTCTCTTATCACTTCCAAGTATACAGTTCAGTATTATTAAATATAGTCCCTATGTTGTACATTAGAGCTTCAGAACTTATTCATCTTGTAGCTGGAAGTTTGTGTCCTTGGCTAACATCTCATTTTCCCCACCTCCCAGCCCCTGACAGCAGCCATTCTACTGATAACACCACTTTTTATGACTTACAAAGATAGTGGCCGAAACTAGGTTTCTGACTCATAGTGCCTAACCCCCCAACCTGGGTCCTAATGGGGTCAGGAGGGAGACAATATTATCTTAGGAAAGAGCAGTCAGCTCTTAAAATGAGGTTATGGTATGAGGTTGTCAGGGCCTTTGAGCTAGATATGGCCACAGGGAGAGACATCTGGCTGGGTCCTCTTCACCCTGCCCAATAGAGCTGCCTTCAGTGGAGGAAGGACTCCAGAAAGCCTGGATGCTCAGAGGCTGAGGAAGGGGTCATGACCCAATGCCTAGGAGCTGGAGGCTCCATTAAGGAATTGCATAGGAGACATTACCATCTGATGGGGATTCTCTGGAGATCAGCAGCCAGTTTTAACCACCTGCCAAGCCCAGAAAGTATTAGTCAAGTAAGAATGTCTGCTCCTTGTCTTCCCCTTTCTCCCTCACACTGAGTCAGAAGCAGCCTAGCGAACTGGGGAAAAACTGTAAGAGCTCAACCTCTTCCTAATGCAGGTGAACAGTTTTCAGTGGCTTCAGGTCAAGAGAGGAGAAAAACTTAATTTTGCATGATTAAAGTTTTTGTTACTGTGACAGTTAATTTCATGTGTCAACTTGGCTGGGTCACAGTACCCAGATATTTGGTCAGACACCAGTACAGATGCCTCTGTGAAGGTATTTTTTAGAAGAAATTAATATTTAAATCAGTAGACTTTGAGTAAAGCAGATTGTCCTCTATGGTGTAGGTGGGTCTCATCCAATCAGTTGAAGGTCATAGAAGAACAAGACTGAAGGCCTACAAGAGAGAGGGAATTTGCCTCAAGACTGTCTTTAGAATCCAGCTGCAGCATTAACTCTTCTGTGAGTCTCTAATCTGCTGGCCTGCCATGCTGACTTTGGATTTGCCAGCCTCCATAATCACAATCACACGAGCCCATTCACAGTAGGTAGGTAAATAGATAGAGAGATAGATAAAAGATAAAAAGAAAGATGTATATAACTATCATTATTAGTAGTCTTTGCAATAATTAAGTAACAGAGACTATTTGTGGCAAGAAGTGACCAGAGGTTCTTTAATTATCTAAGAATGTGATGACAGGTTATGAGGTCTGCCTGAAATTCCATCCAAGAAGTGGGGAAGAATGAACACCATGGGCTGGATTTGAATGGATAGAGGGAAATGGGTTTTTCTGAATCCCAACAATTTATTACCAATGACACAAACAAAATAGAATCCAGTAAAATGAACAATAGAACCTAGGAGGGAGAGATTCCATTTAGAGGCTGCTGTCATAGTCTATAAAGGCGCAATAGAGATCTTAGCTTACAGATGGCAACACGAACGTAAAATGATGTTAAATGGGGAAAGCGCCCGGAAAAATATTTGAGAGGATGTGATGGATTAGGTGAGAGCCAGGCAGTAAAAGAAGTTGTGTAGAGAGAGAGGAGTGGTGATATCAAAAAAGTAAACTGAAGCCAAAAGGCTCTAGTGAGCCAGGGAAGCAAGGATGTGACCAGACAAGGGATGAACAGGAAGCAATATTCAACTGGCTCACATGAGTTCAAACCAGAAGGTTTGCAAAGGAAAATTGCCTCAGAATCATGAGGAAGGCATTACTGTGGGAGAAATGTGGCACATTTTGTTGAGAAATGCAGAAGGGAAGGGACGAGAGATGGATCCAGAGCTCAGGGGGCCGACAATGTTTGTAACGGAGGGGGACATCTTTAAGAAAAAGAACACATGCAAACACAACATTGACTATAAATATGAACATTTACTTACAATCAAAACATGTTACAAATTTTTAAGGAGTTTATGAGTACTACCTATGCCACAATATACTAAAAAAAAAAGAAAAAAAAAGACATGATATTTTTAGGTTGAACTTTTTGACACACCTTTTCCCTACAGCCTTGGCTACCCAACTGCAAATCACCTCTTCATGAAACCACAGTTTCACAATAAAACCATTTTCCCTTGATAGAATAGAAAGATAATTCACTCTTATAAGATGGTTGATGGAAATTTGTTTAAATCTTGGTAGTTTAGCTTCATCGTTTGTCATCGTAACGGTAATGTCAAGTTTAGACATCGACACACACAAAGCCTCGACTTCTCCTACAGAGGTTGTCCCTGGTGGCAAATACAGGAATTTTGAGAAATTCTCTTTGGCTCAGTTCCTATCAAGTGGGCTGGAGTGGTTTCCCAATTCACCCTCCCCACACAAAGTTGGCTAACCACAACTTAAATGTCCTCAGAAAGGACTGAAGACCGTATAAATAGACCTTATTCCACTCAACTACTCAACTTTCCCTTTGCCGAATCCCAAAAGTGCTCAAGATCACTCTACCAGCAGCCAACAAGAGAGGAAATGGAAGGGAAGAGGTCTGTATTTTGCAAATATTGCAATATCATCGGATGGCATGAACATGTTTCCAGGCTCCTTCTAGGGTCTGGAAAGGAGCACATACAATGAGGGCCCCTTAAGCTTAAGCTCCATTAGTTTCATATAAATCTGCATCTTGTTAGAACAGAACCTGGAGGGACAACCATCTTTGGGAAATGAGAGACAGAGAAATTACCACAATTAAATTCCAATTTAGGATAATTGGTTTTTTTTTTCATGTGGATTTACAGGGCAGATTTTCCATTTATTTATTTATTTCCTTTTATTTATTTTTACTTATATAATCAGCCATTCATTGACCCTTTGCAGGGCACTAAGGGTATACAAATAAATATGACTCTCGGATCTCTTTAAGATTAGCTGCATGAACAAGTGCACTGCAGTAAGGTCAACAGTGGGAGCCCCAAGTGGAGAACAGCCAGCTTGTGGGGCTGGGGTGCTGTGGGGGCCCAAGGCAAGCTTCCTAAGCTGGTACACCCCTTGAGTATCAAAGGGCCACACGAGTTTGCCAGGTGAACAAAGAGGGCAGATGTTTTCCACACAGAGGTTGGGTGCACATGAACCAAGGTGAGATACAGCAGAGAGTTCAGGGGAAAGCAACTGGTGTGCTAAGGCCAGATTCTAGGGCGTATGATGGGGAGAGGCTGGAAAGGAGGCCAGCACAGAAGGGAGAACATGGCAGAAAGGCCTGGATGCGGGACAGCTGCAGGAGTGAGCACACAGGCTAAAGGTCCAGAAAAGACAGGAGAGCTGTCTGAAACTGTGATAAAGTTTTTTTTTTTTTTTAAAGATTTTATTTATTTATGTGACAGAGAGAAATCACAAGTAGATGGAGAGGCAGGCAGAGAGAGAGAGAGAGGGAAGCAGGCTCCCTGCTGAGCAGAGAGCCCGATGCAGGGCTCGATCCCAGAACCCTGAGATCATGACCCGAGCCGAAGGCAGCGGCTTAACCCACTGAGCCACCCAGGTGCCCCCTGTGATAAAGTTTTAATGGCTATGTTAGGACTTGATAGTAATTTACCGTAATTTGAGTTTGATAAAAAGAAAGAATTTCTATTATGAAGGCTTAGACTTCATGTAACTATAATTGTAATAAACTCTTATTAGAGAAGCTTTTTTTTTTTTTTTACATGTTGTGGAAGGTGGACTAGGAACTGGGAATAATTTTTTTTAAGATTTTATTTATTTATTTGACAGGGAGAGATCACAACTAGGAAGAGACGAAGGCAGAGAAAGAGCTGGGGAGAAGCAGGCTCCCTGCTGGGCAGACCCGATGCGGGGCTCGATCCCAGGACCCTGAGACCATGCCCTGAGCCGAAGGCAGAGTCTTAACCCACTGAACCACCCAGGTGCCCTTAGAGAAACTTTCAAGTACAAAGTAGAAGTAGGAGAAACTTCTTGATGAACCCCATGTACGCATTACCTGGCTTCAACAATGATCAACATTTTGCCCATCTTGTATATATACCATTCAAGTGATTAATTCGTAAAACTTACTGTAGAACTCCAATAATCATAAAAGTATAACAGTAATATATGAATTGATACATTTTGGTTGGTATCTCAGATAACTGAGGAGAAAAGAATATCCAGTTAATAATGTGCGGCGGCTAATTACTCATTTGGGAAAATAAGTAAGTTCAACTTATAGCTCACGGTATATTTAAAAGGTGTAATGGGTGAAAGGTTTTTAAATGTCATAAAAATTAGAATAAAACATAGCTGCATATTTATCTAATTGTAAGGTTAGAAAGAACTTCATAGGCATAAATTTAACAGAAAAATAATTACGAAAGAAAAGATGTATAGTTTTCACCAAAAATGTTTCTGGAAAGCCTCCTGCAAATCAACGAAAGTGAAAAGGAGATTGAGAGAAAAATGACAAGATCAAAAATAAAGACACATTACAAAGAGTCTATTCCTTTATGCAGTGCCCTTAAAAATTAACAGGAGAATGACAAATGCCAATAAAACAAATTAGCAAAGAACATGAACACACAAGCCTCAGTAGAAAAAAGTTAAATCACATAACCATATAGAGGGGAAAAATAACGCTTGCTAATCAAATAAATTATAATGAAACTGAAAGTACACTTTGGCTAATCAAAAGTGGCAAAATTAATTTGTAAAGAACATGTTTTGCATTGATGGAAGTACTGGAAATTGAATGTCTTCTCTACCCATAATAGAAGGTAATTCACTATAATCTTTCTAGAGGGCCATTTGACAATTTCTTTTCTATTTTTTTTTAAAGATTTGTCTATTTATAAGAGAGAGAGAGAGAGAGCGTGCACACAGGAAGGAGCAGAGGGAGAGGGAGACAAGCAGACATCCCTCTGAGTGGGGATCCCCACACAGGGCTCGACCCCAGGACCCCAAGATCATGACCTGAGCTGAAATCAGGAGTCAGATTCCTAACCAACTGAGACACCCAGGGGCCCCTGATGGACAGTTTCTATCAAGAAGTTTACAAATTGGAAACACTGATCCACTAATTCCACCCTTTGTAATTATCTTAAAATAATCAAAGATGTATACAGAGATAGTTGCACAAGGTTGTTGATTACCGTGTTGACTATAACAGGGAAACAATGGCAATGTTATAAATATTCAATGGGCAAATATTGAAATTTATTGTGATTGTGGTAAATTCATGCATGGAATATGATGCAGCTATTAGAAAATCGCATTTTCAAATTCTTTAATGACCCAGGGCATTGCTCCTAATGTATTATGTATTGTGAAAATTATATGACCTAATTTTAATTTAGAAAGAGATGTGTGTATGCATAGTTGTGTGAGATATTTATTATATCTATCTATAGAGATATAGATATCTATCTATATCTATCTATATCTATATATATACATTATCTATATATATCTATCTCTATCTATATCTCTATAGATATATCTATATCTCTATAGATAGAGATAGATATAGATAGATATAGATACATAGCAAAAAGCCTGGCATTAAATACATTAAAATGTTAAAATACATTAAAATGTTAACCATGATTTTCTCTCAGGAATAGGCATCTGAGTGACTATTTTTATTTTACATACTTTTCTGTATTTTCTACCATGAGCATGCATTACATTTTATAATCATAAAAAGAATGTCCTTTTGTTTATGGAAGTTCATTTGTTTGCATTCTGTTCCTAAAATGATTTCCATATTGAAAAAGGAATAGACTCATTACTTCACAAATATGAAGAGCAACATCAAAATCCACAATGTGAATATTTGTTTGCCCAGGGGGCACACTTTCCAAATCAACAACTGCACAAATGAATAAAGACTGCAGCATATTTGGAGCCTGGCTGTGTGCTTTGATTTCATGCATAATATCAAGACTTGTATAGTTCTCTCCAAAATATGACCTTAGTGCCCAGCTTCATGAATCAGTTTGCTGTTCTAGTTTATGCTTCGCCATGCATATATATCAAAGTATGTCTGAACCCTCAAGGAAAAGGAACCCTACTGTGCTGCCCCCACCCCCTTACAGACATTTTTCTAGCCTGAGATTGTCACTTCCAGAGATAGGAAACATTTCTTTCTGGGGTGATGTTTACGGTTTTAAATAATGTGCAAGACAGGATAGTCAGGTAAAATCAGATAGTCTGAGAATTCCTCCCCTTGGTGCTCCCCTCCAATCCTGAAGGGGAGCATTTCCATTTATCTCTAAGTTTCTTCTCTCCAAACGTTCTTAGTTCCTTGAGCTTTTCCACATACAGTGCAATTTCCCAAACTCTTCCCTCTGCAGATATGGTTACAGTGCTCTTCCCCATTGCCTGGAAATGTGGTATCAGATGTATGCATGGTCTTCAGATGTGGTTTGACCTGTGCCGCGTGCAGGGGCTCTGTCCTCTTCCTGGGTTTATTTCCATAAACACCAGCAGTGCAGGCCAAAGTTGCTTTCCCCGTGTTCTGCAGTTCCGGCCAGCACCCCTCATGCATGGAAGTCATGATGTATTGTCAGGACTCATGACATGACACCAGTATGGTCAACAAAACAAAACAAATAAAAAATCTTCCCAAGGGCTTTTCTTTTCTTTTTTTAAAATTTATTATTATTATTTTAATAAACATATAATGTACTTTTATCCGCAGGGGTACAGACCTGTGAATCGCCAGATTTACACACTTCACAGCACTCACCACAGCACATACCCTCCCTAATGTCCATAACCCCAAACCCTTCTCCCAAACCCCCTCCCCCCAGCAACCCTCAGTTTGTTTTGTGAGATTAAGAGTCACTTATGGTTTGTCTCCCTCCCAATCCCATCTTGTTTCATTTATTCTTCTCCTACCCTCTTAACCCCCCCATGTTGCATCTCACTTCCTCATATCAGGGAGATCATATGATAGTTGTCTTTCTCTGCTTGGCTTATTATGCTAAGCATGATACCCTCTAGTTCCATCCACGTTGTTGCAAATGGCAAGATTTCATTTCTTTTGATGGCTGCGTAGTATTCCACTGTGTATATATACCACATCTTCTTTATCCATTCATCTGTTGATGGACATCTAGGTTCTTTCCATAGTTTTGCTATTGTGGACATTGCTGCTATAAACATTCGGGTGCATGTGTCCCTTCGGATCACTACATTTGTATCTTTAGGGTAAATACCCAGTAGTACAATTGCTGGGTCATAGGGTATTTCTATTTTCAACATTTTGAGGAACCTCCATGCTGTTTTCCAGAGTGGTTGCACCAGCTTGCATTCCCACCAACAGTGTAGGAGGGTTCCCCTTTCTCTGCATCCTCGCCAGCATCTGTCATTTCCTGACTTGTTAATTTTAGCCATTCTGACTGTGTGAGGTGATATCTCATTGAGGTTTTGATTTGTATTTCCCTGATGCCAAGGGCTTTTCATATAAAACCTTTGTATTATATACTCAGGCTGCCATAGCAAAATATCACTGAACAGGTGGCTTACACAACAGAGATCTATTTCCTCCCAGTTCTGAAGGCTGAAAGTCCAAGATCAAGGTGGAAGCCCATTCACTTCCCCAGGAAAGCCATCTTCCTGGCTTGCAGACAGCCACATTCCTGCCGTGTCCTCACAGAGCCTTCTCTCTCTGTGCATGAGGACAGAGAGTGTGCACACTTTCTCTTCTAATAAGGACACTAATCCTATCAGATCAGGGCCCTGACCTTAGTTATTTTGCGACAGGCTCCGTCTCTAGTCACACTGGAGGTCAGAACTTGAACATATGAATTTGACGGGGGTGCAATTCAGTCCATAACACTTTTGTACAAAAGTCAAGAGAGATTCATCTAAGTGTTTCCACTCTTGCCCACCCACAATTAAGGTCCTATAGAACAACCAGAATGATCTTTAAAAAAAAAAAGAAAAAAAACACAGGTCAGATCAAGTCAACTGCCATGTTCCAAACTCCTCCAAGATATTCTCTTTGCACCCAAAATAAAATCCAAACTCCTAATGGTCCCTTAGCAGGCCGTATCATTGGGCACTGCTCATCTTCCCAAGTACCGCTCCTCCCTCCAGCCCTATCTCTCTGCACTCCCTAGACTGACTTTCCATCCATCCTGCCCCAGGCCCTGATGCTTCCCATGGTCTTCTCTGGAGAGTCTTGACTGCCTCACTCCCTACATCACTTTAGACTTCCACTCAATCGTCCCCTCCCTGTCCCTCCATCTGGCCAAGCTCCTTCTCATAGTTTACTTGTTTTCACACAGAGATGCCTATCACTACCTGAAATTACATTTATTCATTTCACATTTATTTGTTTACTCTGTATCTCTTCCACCTTCCTTCGTCCTGTCCCTTCCTCCCTCTTTCTTTCTTTCTTTCTTTCTTTCTTTCTTCCTTTCTTCCTTTCTTCCTTTCTTCCTTTCTCTTGTTTAGCACTGTACTTCCAAAGCCAACAACAGTACCTGGCACATAGAAGATGCTTGAATAAATGGATCCTTGTGAGGAAATTTGAATTTTTTCCTCTTTATGTATAGAATTTTACTTTGATCTAGTTAAGTTTTGCCTCTAATTGTTTATTTTTCTGCTCACCTTTTTACCTGCCAATATTGTTTTAAATGTGATTCTGTTATTCATCATATTAGATATTTCTCTCAGATATTTCAGCTCATGTAAAATGTCAAGTATTCCCTCTAGGCCTCTCTACAGTTATAACAAAAATGTAAAAAAATACATGCAAAGTTTTTACAGGCTGTAAGATATCAAGCAAACATTATTTACAACATTTATGTTATTTATATGATATATGTGGTTATTATGCATGTACTATGTACAACTATGTGATTATTATGTATTATGGACTACATATGATTTCAGCAGTCCCCTGCCTGCCTTATGCGTGGGGGATATATTCTAGGACTCCCCATGGATGCCTGAAACCTCAAATCCATCTCTAATTTGATCCCAGAAGAGTGGATGATGTTATTTAGATCCAGTCCAGGGCTATGGCAAATGATACTCATAAAGAACTAAATACCTTAATCCTACCCAACCAAAAGGAAGGGTGAGATAAGGAAAACATATTATTTAACACAAAGAACTTTACATATGTTCCCTTCTTTCATCCTCAAAACAATTCTCAGTTTTCCTGAATTTTACAAAAAAAAAAAAAAAAAAAAAAAGTGAAGTTCAGAGAGGTTTGGTAATATGCCAAGCTAGCATGTGACAAAGTCACAAATCCATCTGACTCTTATAGTCTTGCTCTTCCCAATATACCCATTGTCTCCCCTAGTTCTTTAGATGGGTACTTTTATTCTAGCAGCCATGAGAGATCCACATCCACCTGGAGGACTTTTAAAGGGGTGAGAGTCAATTCTCATTGAGCATATTTGTGAAGGCATTCTGCTCAGCACTGTGAAGGACACAGAGCTAAACATCTCAAGGAGCTTAGAATTTAATACAAGAAAACCCTTCTTAAACTTGGATTGCACTTATGTTTTTGAAGGGCCGATTTGTCATACTGTTATTTATCTCTGAAATATTTCTCTTCAACTTCTCTCTCTTGACACACACACACACACACACACACACACACACACCATATACCTCTCTCTCTTCCCACACACAATGGAACTCACTGGCCAGGGTCTCATCTACTTAGGTAGATTTAATAGCAATTCAAACATGAGTAGTGTTAGTATATGTTTCTCTCATGTTTGAATTGCTATTAAGTCTACCCAAGCAGATGAGACCCTGGGCAGTGTGTACCATTTCCCCCACTTGAGAGATTGCTAAGATCATTTGGTTTATTTTGCAGTGGCCGCTCTTTTTGATATTTATTTTGGGTTCTGATAAAGAGTGTTGACCCCTAATGGCTAAAAGAATGTGACTAAATGATAGTGTAGAGCCTGGAGAGGAATGAGTGGAAACAACATACATATAAAGCATATCATACAGCATGTCTAAGTATTCACTTCATAGTGACTCAAGATACCTCCCAGAAACTGGTTTACAAAAGACTATCAAGCAATTTAAGAGTTGGTGAAGGTTCTTTGCCATTATAAAGTGCAGTATTATATAACACTGGTGCCCATTAGGATTAACCAAAACTTAGATGAATGGCAACCAGAAGAAATCTTGGTAGTAGTCATCTTAAGGGTTCAGGACAAAGTGTGTAGAGAATGGGAGAACACTTTCTGGCATTAGCCTCCAGAGAACACAACTCCATGGGGCCTGTTGTTTAAGGACTTCATAGAGCACTCAACGTTGGGCACTCCCAATGCAGGTAAGAATGCCTTATGAACATTAAACACAGGGAGCATATGTGTATCCATATAGGCAGTATTTGGAAAAACACTCGTTATAACATCAAGAAAAACACAAACCTGAAGATATTTGACTCCATGGGATGGTCCTATCAAAAACAAAAGTGCAAAACTATACAAATAAAAGAGACAAGGCAGAAATACCCAAATCTGTTAACAGTGATTGTCTTGGCTGCTAAAAATTGGAGTAGAGTTTTCTTCTTTCTCTCTCTTTTCAAAATTCTCTGAAGTAATCAAGTTGGTTTTTTTTTTAATCTTAAAAATTCTATCTTTTAAAAGATGAGATTTACTTTGTTCTCTTTCTTTTTCTCTGGATAGGACACAATTTTCTCTTATGAGCTGCCCAGCTGCTGTTCCTGGCACACTATTAACCATCACCCAAGACAGCACCCAAGGTTGAGCAGATGAAGAAAATACGATATTGTGAGGTGATGCTTAGATTTGGAGGAAGCTGACTAAAAAGCTTGATTGCTTACTCTTCCCTGAAAAACTCTAGGAGACTCAACAAATGCCACCTAGTACCTATCTCCTTTCATTATTATTTCTAATTTTTACAACTAAGAAAGTGTCATGGAAACCATTCTTTTCAACATGAAACTCAGGACACAATAACCAACAAAGGATTTTCAAGCTGCCTCTGGGAACAAGCACTGTCTGGAAAATATACATACTTAGTAAGTGACATTTGATAAACGTTTTGATGGTTCATGGGGAAACAGGACAAATATTGAAATCAAAATGGTTATAGAACACTATTGTACTTGATAATTGTACTTAAAATGCTGGACTGAATCTGAATGTGGTTGTTTGTTGTTTTAAAAATTTTTAATCTCCATTAGTTGTAAGATCAACAGGTATCAATAGGAGTAGCATCAAAATGCATTGAGCTTGAAGGTATGATGCAGGAATCAGAGTGCTCAATCTCAAATTCAAATTCCCTGAAGTCTAAGACCATGTGCAAGTTATTAAACTCTCTAAGTCACATTCTTCTGATTTGTCAAGTAGAGTAATTAGGATATTTAGAATGATTAAATGACATAATTAATATACAATATTTATGTATTGTCTGGTCCATATGAATCTTAATAAATGGTAGGCATCATTGTTACCATCCATAATCTCAAATAAGTACCAATAGAACCTGGTCCTAAGCTTTTAAATCAGTCCCTGGCTATGAGAGTGACTGGATATCTGCATCTGATCCCACCTGAGATGTACTGTCAGGAAGCCATGTGTATCTGCAAAAAGCCAACATGTGTTGTAGCAGGCGGATAAAACTTAGATCCTAAGATGCTAACCATATTTAAGAACGTCTTGTGCCCTCAGTTTTCAATGAAGGGAAGAGCAGCTTGAACATGTTGGGAGTGTTAAGTACAGAACATGAATTTTCCGGCTCTGTGTCCCTTGGAATACAGGCTGCTAATTGTTGTCAGTGTTGTCAGAAGGGAGATTCATTTTGGCCAGAATGATATTATCTCCTTTTTGGATTTTTCAGAATTTAACATGCCAGATACTAAGAAGCTCAGTTGTCCATGCAAAAGCACTAGAAATGGCATCTGGTGAATCTCCATATCTTTGCCAAATGACTCATCTGCCCTCCCTCACTGGTTATAATCCTTTACTGGAATAGAGTCTAAATGAAATTTTTCAGCACTTCAAATATTTTAGTCTCTATGGTGTACAAATACCAATGCTGAGAGCTCAACATAAAAGGTGGTTATATAATGGGAAAACTCCCAAGAATCTGGACAAGTAAGTGCAGAACCATGTCTTAGCAACACTTCCTCAAATAAGATTGTATTTGATTTCCACAGAATTAATAATTCTTCTCACTGAAAGTGAACTCATAAAGAAAAATTAGAGGGGGGAGGAGTCAAGATGGCGGAGAAGTAGCAGGCCGAGACTACTTCAGCTAGCCGGAGATCAGCTAGATAGCTTATCTAAAGATTGCAAACACCTGAAAATCCATCAGCAGATCGAAGAGAAGAACAGCAATTCTGGAAACAGAAAAACAACCACTTTCTGAAAGGTAGGACCGGTGGAGAAGTGAATCCAAAGCGACAGGAAGATAGACTCCGGGGGGAGGGGCCGGCTCCCGGCAAGCGGCGGAGCAACCGCGCACAAAATCAGGACTTTTAAAAGTCTGTTCCGCTGAGGGACATCGCTCCAGAGGCTACCCGGGGCAAAGCCCACGCGGGGTCAGCGTGGCCTCAGGTCCCGCAGGGTCACAGAAGGATCGGGGGTGTCTGAGTGTCGCAGAACTTGCGGGTATTGGAACGGGAAAGCCGGCTACAGAGACAGAGCTGACAGTAAGCTCGCAGCTCGGGGTGACCTTGAACCGGTCGCAGGCTCGGTGAGCTCGGAGCGCGGCCGGAGGTCAGGCAGACGGGAGTAACTGGGCACGGTTCTCTGAGCGCGCACTGAGGAGTGCGGCCCTGGGCTCTCGGCTCCTCCGGGCCGGAGACCAGGAGGCCGCCATTTGTATTCCCGTCCTCCGGAACTCTACGGAAAGCGCTCAGGGAACAAAAGCTCCTGAAAGCAAACCCAAGCGGATTACTCACCCCGGCCCCAGGTAAGGGCGGTGCAATTCTGCCTGGGGCAAAGACACTTGAGAATCACTACAACAGGCCCCTCCCCCAGAAGATCAACAAGAAATCCAGCCGAGACCAAGTTCACCTACCAAAGAGTGCGGTTTCAATACCAAGGAGAGCAGCAGAATTCTAGAGGAGGAGAAAGCAAAGCATGGAACTCATGGCTTTTGCCCTGTGATTTTTTTTAGTCTTGCGGTTAATTTAATTTTTTTCTTTTTCATTTTTTGTTTTTTTTTCTCGCCTTCGGGTAAAATTTTTTTTTAACTGTTACCTTTTTCTTTTTTAACGATTCTTTACTAGTTTATCTAATACATATATTTTTTCATTTTTATATTTTTCTTAGGTGTTTTCTTTTTTTTAAATTCTTTTCTTTTTTTTCTTTCTTTCTTTTTTCTTTTTTTTTTTTCTTTTTCTTTTTTTTCTTTCTTCCTTTTTGAACCTCTTTTTATCCCCTTTCTCCCCCCTCACGATTTGGGATCTCTTCTAATTTGGTTAAAGCATATTTTCCTGGGGTTGTTGCCACCCTTTTAGTATTTTACTTGCCCCCTCATATACTCTTCTCTGGACAAAATGACAAGACAGAAAAATTCAACACAAAAAAAAGAACAAGAGGCAGTACCGAAGGCTAGGGACCTAATCAATACAGACATTGGTAATATGTCAGATCTAGACTTCAGAATGACAATTCTCAAGGTTCTAGCCGGGCTCAAAAAAGGCATGGAAGATATTAGAGAAACCCTCTCGAGAGATATAAAAGCCCTTTCTGGAGAAATAAAAGAACTAAAATCTAACCAAGTTGAAATCAAAAAAGCTATTAATGAGGTGCAATCAAAAATGGAGGCTCTCACTGCTAGGATAAATGAGGCAGAAGAAAGAATTAGTGATATAGAAGACCAAATGACAGAGAATAAAGAAGCTGAGCAAAAGAGGGACAAACAGATACTGGACCACGAGGGGAGAATTCGAGAGATAAGTGACACCATAAGACGAAACAACATTAGAATAATTGGGATTCCAGAAGAAGAAGAAAGAGAGAGGGGAGCAGAAGGTATACTAGAGAGAATTATTGGGGAGAATTTCCCCAATATGGCAAAGGGAACGAGCATCAAAATTCAGGAGGTTCAGAGAACGCCCCTCAAAATCAATAAGAATAGGCCCATACCCCGTCACCTAATAGTAAAATTTACAAGTCTCAGTGACAAAGAGAAAATCCCGAAAGCAGCCCGGGAAAAGAAGTCTGTAACATACAATGGTAAAAATATTAGATTGGCAGCTGACTTATCCACAGAGACCTGGCAGGCCAGAAAGAGCTGGCATGATATTTTCAGAGCACTAAATGAGAAAAACATGCAGCCCAGAATACTATATCCAGCTAGGCTATCATTGAAAATAGAAGGAGAGATTAAAAGCTTTCAGGACAAACAACAACTGAAAGAATTTCAAACACCAAACCAGCTCTACAGGAAATCTTGAAAGGGGTCCTCTAAGCAAAGAGAGAGCCTACAAGTGGTAGATCAGAAAGGAACAGAGACCATATACAGTAACAGTCACCTTACAGGCAAAACAATGGCACTAAATTCATATCTCTCAATAGTTACCCTGAATGTGAATGGGCTAAATGCCCCTGTCAAAAGACACAGGGTATCAGAATGGATAAAAAAACAAAACCCATCTATATGTTGCCTCCAAGAAACTCATTTTACGCCCGAAGACACCTCCAGATTTAAAGTGAGGGGGTGGAAAAGAATTTACCATGCTAATGGACATCAGAAGAAAGCAGGAGTGGCAATCCTTATATCAGATCAATTAGATTTTAAGCCAAAGACTATAATAAGAGATGAGGAAGGACACTATATCATACTCAAAGGGTCTGTCCAACAAGAAGATTTAACAATTTTAAATATCTATGCCCCCAACTTGGGAGCAGCCAACTATATAAACCAATTAATAACAAAATCAAAGAAACACATCAACAATAATACAATAATAGTAGGGGACTTTAACACTCCCCTCACTGAAATGGACAGATCATCCAAGCAAAAGATCAGCAAGGAAATAAAGGCCTTAAACGACACACTGGACCAGATGGACATTACAGATATATTCAGAACATTTCATCCCAAAGCAACAGAATACACATTCTTCTCTAGTGCACATGGAATATTCTCCAGAATAGATCACATCCTGGGTCCTAAATCAGGACTCAACCGGTATCAAAAGATTGGGATCATTCCCTGCATATTTTCAGACCACAATGCTCTAAAGCTAGAACTAAACCACAAAAGGAAGTTTGAAAAGAACCAAAATACATGGAGACTAAACTGTATCCTTCTAAAGAATGAATGGGTCAACCGGGAAATTAAAGAAGAATTGAAAAAAATCATGGAAACAAATGATAATGAAAATACAACAGTTCAAAATCTGTAGGACACAACAAAGGCAGTCCTGAGAGGAAAATATATAGCAGTACAAGCCTTTCTCAAGAAACAAGAAAGGTCTCAGGTACACAACCTAACCCTACATCTAAAGGAGCTGGAGAAAGAACAAGAAAGAAACCCTAAGCCTAGCAGGAGAAGAGAAATCATAAAGATCAGAGCAGAAATCAATGAAATAGAAACCAAAAAAACAATAGAACAAATCAACGAAAGTAGGAGCTGGTTCTTTGAAAGAATTAATAAAATTGATAAACCCCTGGCCAGACTTATCAAAAAGAAAAGAGAAAGGACCCAAATAAATAAAATCATGAATGAAAGAGGAGAGATCACAACTAACACCAAAGAAATACAAACTATTATAAGAACATACTATGAGCAACTCTACGGCAATAAATTTGACAATCTGGAAGAAATGGATGCATTCCTAGAAACATATAAACTACCACAACTGAACCAGGAAGAAATAGAAAGCCTGAACAGACCCATAACCAGTAAGGAGATTGAAACAGTCATTAAAAATCTCCAAACAAACAAAAGCCCAGGGCCAGACGGCTTCCCGGGGGAATTCTACCAAACATTTAAAGAAGAACTAATTCCTATTCTCCTGAAACTGTTCCAAAAAATAGAAATGGAAGGAAAACTTCCAAACTCATTTTATGAGGCCAGCATTACCTTGATCCCCAAACCAGACAAGGATCCCACCAAAAAAGAGAGCTATAGACCAATATCCTTGATGAACACAGATGCGAAAATACTCAACAAAATACTAGCCAATAGGATTCAACAGTACATTAAAAAGATTATTCACCACGACCAAGTGGGATTTATTCCAGGGCTGCAAGGTTGGTTCAACATCCGCAAATCAGTCAATGTGATACAACACATCAATAAAAGTAAGAACAAGAACCATATGATACTCTCAATAGATGCTGAAAAAGCATTTGACAAAGTACAGCATCCCTTCCTGATCAAAACTCTTCAAAGTGTAGGGATAGAGGGCACATACCTCAATATCATCAAAGCCATCTATGAAAAACCCACCGCAAATATCATTCTCAATGGAGAAAAACTGAAAGCTTTTCCGCTAAGGTTAGGAACACGGCAGGGATGTCCATTATCACCACTGCTATTCAACATAGTACTAGAGGTCCTAGCCTCAGCAATCAGACAACAAAAGGAAATTAAAGACATCCAAATCGGCAAAGAAGAAGTCAAATTATCACTCTTCGCAGATGATATGATACTATATGTGGAAAACCCAAAAGACTCCACTCCAAAACTGCTAGAACTTATACAGGAATTCAGTAAAGTGTCAGGATATAAAATCAATGCACAGAAATCAGTTGCATTTCTCTACACCAACAGCAAGACAGAAGAAAGGGAAATTAAGGAGTCAATCCCATTTACAATTGCACCCAAAACCATAAGATACCTAGGAATAAACCTAACCAAAGAGACACAGAATCTATACTCAGAAAACTATAAAGTACTCATGAAAGAAATTGAGGAAGACACAAAGAAATGGAAAAATGTTCCATGCTCCTGGATTGGAAGAATAAATATTGTGAAAATGTCTATGCTACCTAAAACAATCTACACATTTAATGCAATTCCTATCAAAGTACCATCCATCTTTTTCAAAGAAATGGAACAAATAATTCTAAAATTTATATGGAACCAGAAAAGACCTCGAATAGCCAAAGGGATATTGAAAAAGAAAGCCAACGTTGGTGGCATCACAATTCCGGACTTCAAGCTCTATTACAAAGCTGTCATCATCAAGACAGCATGGTACTGGCACAAAAACAGACCCATAGATCAATGGAACAGAATAGAGAGCCCAGAAATAGACTCTCAACTCTATGGTCAACTAATCTTCGACAAAGCAGGAAAGAATGTCCAATGGAAAAAAGACAGCCTCTTCAATAAATGGTGCTGGGAAAATTGGACAGCCACATGCAGAAAAATGAAATTGGACCATTTCCTTACACCCCAAACCAAAATAGACTCAAAATGGATGAAGGACCTCAATGTGCGAAAGGAATCCATCAAAATCCTTGAGGAGAACACAGGCAGCAACCTCTTTGACCTCAGCCGCAGCAACATCTTCCTAGGAACAACGCCAAAGGCAAGGGAAGCAAGGGAAAAAATGAACTATTGGGATTTCATCAAGATCAAAAGCTTTTGCACAGCAAAGGAAACAGTTCACAAAATCAAAAGACAACTGACAGAATGGGAGAAGATATTTGCAAACGACATATCAGATAAAGGACTAGTGTCCAGAATCTATAAAGAACTTAGCAAACTCAACACCCAAAGAACAAATAATCCAATCAAGAAATGGGCAGAGGACATGAGCAAATATTTCTGCAAAGAAGACATCCAGATGGCCAACAGACACATGAAAAAGTGCTCCATATCACTCGGCATCAGGGAAATACAAATCAAAACCACAATGCGATATCACCTCACACCAGTCAGAATGGCTAAAATCAACAAGTCAGGAAATGACAGATGCTGGCGAGGATGCGGAGAAAGGGGAACCCTCCTACACTGTTGGTGGGAATGCAAGCTGGTGCAGCCACTCTGGAAAACAGCAGGGAGGTTCCTCAAAATGTTGAAAATAGAACTGCCCTATGACCCAGCAATTGCACTATTGGGCATTTACCCTAAAGATACAAACGTAGTGATCCAAAGGGGCACGTGTACTCGAATGTTTATTGCAGCAGTGTCCACAATAGCCAGACTATGGAAAGAACCTAGATGTCCATCAACAGATGAATGGATCAAGAAGATGTGGTATATATACACAATGGAATACTATGCAGCCATCAAAAGAAATGAAATCTTGCCATTTGCGACAACATGGATGGAACTAGAGCGTATCATGCTTAGCGAAATAAGTCAAGCGGAGAAAGACAACTGTCATATGATCTCCCTGATATGAGGAAGTGGTGATGCAACATGGGGGCTTAAGTGGGTACGAGAAGAATAAATGAAAGAAGATGGGATTGGGAGGGAGACAAACCATAAGTGACTCTTAATCTCACAAAACAAACTGAGGGTTGTTGGGGGGAGGGGGTTTGGGATAAGGGGGTGGTATTATGGAAATTGGGGAGGGTATGTGTTTTGGTGAGTGCTGTGAAGTGTGTAAACCTGGTGATTCACAGACCTGTACCCCTGGGGATAAAAATATATGTTTATAAAAAATAAAAAATTATATTGAAAGAAAAAAAAAAAAGAAAAATTAGAAAACACATAAGAAAACAAACCACCAGAAGATTGTAGGTACAATATTAGAAAAATTGGCACACAAGAATTCAAATTCTAGAATAAGAGATTACTTAAATATTTGTGTTTAAAATTATTAAAGAGATAAAAGAAGGAAAAATCACAATGAGGGACACCTGGATGGTTTAGTCAATTTAAGCATCTGCCTTCAGCTCAGGTCATGGTCCCAGCATCCTGGGATTGAGTCCTTCTTCAGTCCCCTTGCTCAGTGGAGAGCCTGCTCCTCCCACTGCCCACCACTTCTCTGGCTTGTGCTCTCTTTCTCTCTCTCTGACAAATAAATAAACAACATATTTTTTAAAAACCACAATAAAAAAAAAACAATAAAAATGATCAGGCAAATTTGAAAATGAAACGAGTGGAGTTTCTAGAAATGAAATCATAGTTACTAAGATTAAGCTCAGTAGAAAAACATAATCACATATTAGACACAGCCAAAGAGAGGATTACAGCATTGGAAGCTAGAATTGGGAAGAAAATAAAGAAACAGATGTGTGAAAGTTTTAGAAACATAAAGGGTAAAATGAAATTTTTTATTTCCATAGAATGGAAAATATTTAAAATAGTAATAGAAAGCAAGAGTATATTATAAAAGATAAAAGTAATGTTGGATTGTCATATCTTAAAATTTTCTGCAATTGATGAAAGATATGAATACTCAGTTTGATGCAGCATAGTGACTCCCAAGCAGGATGAAGAAAACTAAAAATCATTATCTAGACACATAATTGCGAAACTGCAGAGCCCCAAGATAAAGATATAATATTAAAAATAACCAAAGGGAAAAGACAGTTCTGTACCAAAGAGCCACAATGAGAACAATAGCAACTCCTCAACAAGTTAATAAAGGCCAGAAGCCAATGAAAGAATGGTTTTAAAATGCTGAAAGTCAAAGATCAATCTTTTATACTCACCTAAAAATTGTATGTTCAAAATTCCCCACTCAGGGGAATTTTTAAGATATTTAAAAATAGATCACCAAAAGATCCTTACTGACAGAACTCTAACTTAAGAATATATTCAGGACAGAAAAGACTAAACTAAGTTGAGAGTGGTATGCAGGAAACAGTAATAAACAACAACAAAAGTAAATATGTAAGTATATAAATATATAAGTAAGCATGGGAAGTTAATAATACTAATAATAGTATTATGATGAATTTGTATGAGATAGTAAAAAAAGTTCAACTAAACTGTGAGAAAGATCATGAGTCAACAGACTTTGGTTCTTGGCCTAGTGTTATCAGCTACATGAGCTTTGGGCAAATCATTGTTCTCATTTATAAAATGATATTCAGAGAGGGTGAATATTAAGTTTCCTTAAAATTTAACATTCTTTGATTTTACTATATTACTTCCTGATCACCTTTCCCCTCAAGAAAAGAATGCAAGCTATTGAGCTACACACATATTTTCTGCTTTACAAAGTACATGTATAGTTTAGTACTTGAAATCCCCAAACTGATCCACAAGATTTATATCAACATTATGAAAGAGAAAATGCCCACTGGTTGTTGTTTGTGCTGAATATGTAATAAACACTTGCAGCATGCTGGTGTTGCACAGTGCACAAGCTGCCCTCCCATCTCTTACCATGTTACATCAATCAGTCCTAGTGTGAAGCATCCAGAGATGCTTCCTACCCTCTCTAGAAAAACTTAAAAATGAAAAAGAAGTTGGAAACAAAGTATAGTAATCCTACTTATTCTGTATTGGCAGGGGAGTGGGGGAGGGAAGAATATGCAATGTATTCCTCCCTAGAAGACAGTGAGAATGATTTCTTTTTGTCTGAGTGGAGTGTGCAGTCTGAAGACTGAGAACCACTTTATAGATGAAACCTTTTCCCCAAATGCTCCTTTTAGTTCTGTTAAGTTTCTACAAGTTGGGGAACTATTTCTCTGTGCTTAGTTTGTTTCAAAAAAATTTTGAGTCATTGTTCACAAACAGGGCAAGAATATGCTGTCAGAAATCTTTATATTCTGGAGGATTATTGCAAACCCAGCTTTTACTGCATGTTTTAAAGCAGCATTTCATGGCCTATGTCCTCACTACATCCATAGACCTTCCTTAACCTTCTACTTAACCTTTCTACAGATGGTTAGACAACTGACAATCACCTGAACATTTTCATATACATGGTTCTTTCTGCCTAGACTTTACATTTCCCTTTCTTTAGAAGACAGCTCCTTCACATTCTTAAGGATGCTTCTTCCTTCCAGAAGCTGCCACCTAACTCCTCTGAATTACACACAGTGTTAGGTCCCTCTTCCCGTGTGCTTCACAAACAGAAAACTGTGTCACTTCCAGGCAAAAGCATTTAAGCATTTAAGAATTCTCCATCTTCTCTTTCCTTCCCATATCAACTGGGATCATAGATTAAGGAGGGTGAAGCTCTGGGGCAGCTGAAATTCCAATGTCCTGGTCAGCCAAGGTGCCATGTGAAGAATAGTTTTCATGGAAAAATGGCTATACCCACAAAGAAAGTGGTGTAAGAAAGCAATTAGCCTTCTCTTTGCTCAGTCATTGAAACCCTGCGGCTGTTTACTACTGCAACATATCCTAACTTCCATGACTAATACAGTATCTCTATAGTGGTAGTTTTGACACTTTACCACATTTGTCTTGTTTTCTTGACTGTTCTCTTGAGATGGAAGCTGGGGCATTTACTTCTGTATTTCCTGGCTCCAAGATAGTGACTGACATATAGTAAGAGCTAAATCAATTTATTGAGAGTCATATAGTAGGAAGAATGACAGTGTATATTGGACTGATCATTGTTGGAGGTCTCATTACTTTATAGAGCTATTGTTTCAGACCTGTTAAGCAGATAGACAACTATGTGACAAAGGATAGATTGTTTCCCTTAAATTGGGCCAAAAAATGTCAAGAATTGTCACTTAAGCCACACAATTTTGCACGTGATCCAATTATACTTTTGGCCTTACTGTTACCTATAATCTTCTGCAGAAACAAAAATTGCCAAAGTCTTTGAAATCATGCCCAATGTTCTCATCCTTCATGTGTGCCTTGGCTATGAAGAAACTCTTAAAACCAGGGAGTATAATTCTTCCAACATGTGTTCTTCCAAAATTGTATTGACTCTTCTAAGTTGTTTGCAATTTCATGTGAATTTGAGATTCAACTTGTCAGTTGCACAAATAAATCCTATTGGTATCTTGAATAGGACTGTGCTGAATCTATAAATCAATTTAGAAAAAAATCTTAATACTGTTTCTTCCAATTCATAAATATGGTTTATCTACTTTTATTAGGTTCTTCTCTAATTTTCCTCAGTAATGTTTTGTAATTTTCTAGTAAAGTCTTACAAATTTTCTATGTCTAATAATTTTATGTTTTATTCTATTTAAGTAGAAATGCATCTTCCATTTCATTTTCCAATATTTTGTTATTACCTGAAGTTAACTTCGTATATTACAGACTTTGTATCCCATGACTCTGCTAAAATCACTTATTATTTACAGTAACTTTAGACTGTGTAGGATTTCCTAAACTTAAATATGTGTTTACTTCTTTTTTATTCTTTATGTCTTTTGTTTCTTTTCTTATTGCACTGGCTAGGACCTTCCAGAAAATGATGAATAGAAGTGATAAGGTTGGAATCCTTGTCTTGTTCTTATTTTTCAAGAGGAGGCATCCAATAATTCACCACTAACATGATGGTAACTACAGGTTTTTAATAAATACTTTTTATGTAACAAAGAAGTTACCTTTATTTCTAATTTTCTGACATTTACTATCATTAAAAAGGTATTAAATTTCCTCAAAAAACTTTTTCTGAATCTATTGAAATTATTTTTTTTCTTTATAAGTTTAATATGATGAATTATACAGATTTATTTTTTAATTAAAAAGCTTACATTCCTTAGACATATTCTCCTCTTTACTCATGAAGTTTTATCTGTTCTATAATCCAGAAGATTTGATTTGCTCATATTTCCATCAGAATTTTTGTGCATATGTCCATGAAAGATATTGGTCTGCAAATTTTCTTATTTTGTAACATCCTTGTCTGCTTTTGGTATCAAGGTTATGCAAGCTTTATTGAATGAATTGGAAATGTTTTCTCCTCTTCTATATGTGTGTGTGTGTGTGTATTTAAGTTTGTGAAAGTTTGATGTTATTTCTTCCTTTAATGTTTGCTGCAAAGCATCAGATAAAACATCTGGCATGGATTTTTCTTTTGGGGAAGGTTTTTTTTTTAACTAAAAATTCTATTTTTATAATAATAGTAGTTACGGAGCTGTTCAGATTTTCCTTTAACACTTGTATCTGTTCTGGTAATTTTAGTTTTTAAAATGTTTGTCAATTTCACCTGAGTTTAAATCAATTCATAATATTTTCTTGTTACATGCTTAGTATCTGTGGAATCTGTGGTGGTATCCTCACCTTCACTGGTTTGTTTGTTTGTTTGTTTGTTTCCATTTTTCTCTAGGGTTTATGGATTTTATTAATCTTTACAAAGAAATAACTTGTGTCTTTGTTAGTTTTTTCTATTGTTTATTTCTTTTTGTCTCTTTTTTTATTTCCTCCTAGTTTCTTTGGGTTTGATCTGCTCATTTTTTTTTTCAAAGTTTTTTAAGTTAAAAGTTAGGTAATTTATTTTAAACCTTCTTACTTTCTTTCTTTTTTTTTTTTTAAGATTTTATTTATTTGACAGAGAGAAAGATCACAAGTAGGTGGAGAGGCAGGCAGAGAGAGAGAGAGGAGGAAGCAGGCTCCCTGCTGAGCAGAGAGCTGATGAGGGGCTCAATCCCAGGACCCTGGGATCATGACCTGAGCCAAAGGCAGAGGCTTAAGCCACTGAGCCATGCAGGTGCCCTAAAACATTCTTACTTTCTAATAAAAACATTTAAAACTATAAACTTATTTCTTAGTGCTGCTTTGTCTGCATCCTACAATTACATATATTTATCTTTATTTTCATTCCATATAAAATAGTTTTTAATGTTCTTTCCACTTTAATCTACAGGTCATTTTAAAATACATTATTTAATTTCCAAAAGTCAATTTAATTCCTTGTTTTTATAGTTTTACTTTTTTTGCTGAATTTCCCTATCCATGCACTCCTTATGACAGTCTTACCCTTTAGATCCTTGAATAAATTTATATGACCTGTAGTAATGTATTTCACCTTGATTTCCATTCCTTTTGAATGCTTTGACTCTTGACTATGAGTCACAATTTTCAGTTTCTTTATATATATATATAGCTTTTTATTTTTATTACTGAATACTGGATATTATAGAAGATATGTCCATCTAGCCAGAAATTTACTGGATAATAACTTAAACTTGTGGACCCTTGGTATTATATTTTCTATGGTGAATCTGCTTAGGATTTTTTCTCATTCTTAGAATCCTTAGATCTGGGTAATAGCATTCACTCAGCAAATTTTCCTTCTGGGTTTCAATGGAAAACCTAAGGTGTTTACTAAACCCTTTCTTAGATGGATCCAGGTTGCAAAACATCTCCCCTGCAATAGACAGCCGCTGAAATTTCTGCTATGATTTTTAACTCCAGCTTTTTCTTTCTTTTCTGCTGCTTGGAGCTTCTCCTATACACATACAGTTAAAGATCTGATAGAAATTTATATACAGATTTAGAGATTTTACCCTCTAAAGATCCCTCCTTCCCCCCCATATTGTATAGCTGTCCTCTCAGTCTTAAATATGATTCTTTGAAACATCAAACCAATAAAATGATAACATTCTGCTTGAGATCTAGCTACCCCCATGCCATGGGGATTGGTATATGTCTTCATGGAAAAACTATGTAGTGGATATTTCATCTAGTTTTGTTTTCTTCATCCAAGTATTTGATTCCCTCAAGTTTCTCCCTCCTTTTGGATGCCCTAGTGCTTTCAATTTTTTTTTATTCTATCCAGAGCTTCATTGTGATAGGGATTGTAAGGGAATTGCCTCATCCAAGCTACCCTGCCATTACTGCTACTCAAATGCCTTCAATAGTCTTTTAATGACATGTTTTCTGCATAAATGACCTGCATCGATTCAGTCAAGAATTTTGTAACTAGCACTAGTTACTTTGTTTGTAGCTAGCACTAGTACTGATCGGTAATTAAAATTGACATAAATTATCTAGTTATATCCAGGTGTTTAAATCTTTAAAATCCAATTCCCTGCATGGAGCACTGGGTTTTATACACAAATAATGAATCATGGAACACTACATCAAAAACTAATGATGTAACATAACATAATAAAAAAAAATCCAATTCTCATAAGTATTACCTTTTTTTTCAGTTTATAAATTTATTTATTTATTTATTTAGTCTTAATTTTTTAAAATTTTTTATTTTTTAAATTTATTTTTTATTTTCAGCATAACAGTATTCATTATTTTTGCACCACACCCAGTGCTCCATGCAATCCGTGCCCTCTATAATACCCACCACCTGGTACCCCGACCTCCCACCCCCCGCCCCTTCAAAACCCTTAGATTGTTTTTCAGAGTCCATAGTCTCTATGGTTCACCTCTCCTTCCAATTTTCCCCAACTCCCTTCTCTTCTTTATCTCCCCATGTCCTCCATGCTATTTGTTATGCTCCACAAATAAGTGAAACCATATGATAATTGACTCTCTCGGCTTGACTTATTTCACTCAGCATAATCTCTTCCTTACCTTTTGAAAACACAGTCTAGGTAGACCTTTTAAATACCACTTATTTTTAAACTTTTTTTGAAAATGCATGAGCAACTGTTATTTCATGGAAGCTTACTCTTTTTGTATGTGGCAGAATTGTCAAACTGACTTTAAAATGGTAACAGAAACACTACTTTCCCAATGGGGTTGCATCAGTTAGGACTTCTGGTGACAAGTTATAGAAAATCATCTTGGGTTCACATTGACAAAAAAGATCACTTGGCTCTCTAGATACCAGATACACTAGAAGAATTAAATTGTGGTAAGATGGGTGGGGTGGTGGAGTGGGGGAGAGCCTAGATGGTTCAGCCTGTTGGGCAGCTCCCTTCAGCTCAGGTCATGATCCCAGGGTCCTGAGATTTAGCTCCACATTGTACCTCCTGCTCAGTGGGGAGCCTGCTTCTCCCTCTCCCTCTACCACTCCCCTAACTTGTTCTCTCTCTCTCTCTCTTTCAAACAAATAAAATCTTTTTAAAAATAAAAATAAAAAAATCCATAAATTATGGTTAGGGATGGATGAATTTGGCCTTCAATACAATTAAAGTCCAGGCAATCAAGAGTTCAAGGACTCTGCTATTTCCTTGTTCTGTTTCTATCTGACCATTGCTTTCATTCTCTTACCACCTGAGCAAAGTTTGCTACCAATACCTACTGAGTTTTACATACAAAAAAGTTCAAGAAAAAAAAAGAGAAATTCTCTTTCTTTGATACAGTTAGAAAAATACCGTGGATAGATGCTAATAAGCTCAATTAGGCCATCATTTACTATGAGACAAAAAGGCAAGTTCAAGCAAAACCATCTCAAACAGACATGGAAAAGTGGTGGTTAGGGGGACTCATGCCAGAAAATGGAAGAGACGAGATAAATCCCTTAAATTCCCCCCCACCCCAGATATCATTTATAATGGTGGAATGAATGTAGAAAAAAAGAACTTGGAGTGTAGAAGACAAACTTTGAAAATTAGGTCAATTTTCTGTTTAAAATACATTGAGTGGTTAATATGAGGGCTGTATTACCTATGCCTAAAAATCTCTAATGCACAAAACCTGCCTGAGTAAATATGAAGTAAAGTGAATAGCCTGGGCTTTGAATACAGCAGACTGGGTTTAAATTAGAGCTGGTGTATCATAATTATTAACTATTTAACTATGAGCAATCTAAGTAATCTCTTTCCCAACATTTTCTTCATCTCTAAATAACTCTGGTAAAAATTACTTAGTAGGCTTGTGGGGACGAAATAAAAAGACACAATAGTAGAGGTACTAAAAAAATCCTAATTGAGCACATTGAGAGTCAGAGCTTGTTTCCTTTTACAATACCAACAATTTTATTTTCTTTCTGAGGCTTTAAAAATTTAAATCCATGTATCTGATTTATTTGTACTTTGGAGAAAATAACGTAGAACAAGAATAAAAAAAAGTAATTCTCCTTCTGGCTATTTTGCTATTACAAATCCAGGGCAAATTCATTAAAATAGAGATTCCAAAAAAAAAAAAAACATTCAAGAAAGAGCATCGATTGCCACTTTATTACATTATTTATTAAGCATTTAATGGTAAGGTTTCACATAATTCTCAATGTGCTCCCTTCTCCTCTTCTGCTTTTCTTCCTGCTACTTCCTCTCCTTTTTCTGCTACTCATTCAACCTAACAGTCATCTGAAGGAAAAATTAATTTGGGATACTCACCATAATGCCACAAAAGTCTGTTCCCTAGACTTTAAACAAATCGATTTCAGGATGTCTGGGTGGCTCAGTCCATTAAGCCTTGTGGGACTCGGTTTCCACTCAGGCCATGATCTCACAGTTGTGAGACTGAGTTCCACGTTGGGTTCCACACTCAGCACAAAGTCTGCTTAGTATTCTCCCCCCGCCCTCCCCTTCTGTGCCCCCCCCCGCTCATACACTCTCTCTAAAATAAATAAAAATCTTTAAAAAAAAAATGATTTCATCACAATACTTTACTTAGCCCAAGCTTAGGAGAAAATTTTAACTTATCCTATAAAAGAGAAAAATGTGTTTTACTACATTCAAAGAAAGTAAGTTGAAATACATAATTCAAAGACAGAAGTAAACTGTTAGTTCAACCTGGTGTGAACACTACAGTTGTTAGAAACAGAACATGCACACTCATGTTAGTGCATATTTTTCTCGGTCATGCAGTCAATAATATGAGAGAGAAGGACAAATGAATGATGTTATTCATTCAATCAAGGCCCATTGATCTTTATTTCTTTTAAATTTTCTATTGAGGTATAATTGACAAATAACATTATATTGGTTTCAGGTATACAACATAATGATTCAATATTTGTATACATTGTGAATTTATCACCACAATAAAACTAGTTACCGTCTGATCCCATACGATGTAATTTTTAGGATTTACTTTCCTGACAACTTTCAAGTATGCACTACTATATTTTTTTTATTTTTTTTTATAAACATATAATGTATTTTTATCCCCAGGGGTACAGGTCTGTGAATCGCCAGGTTTACACACTTCACAGCACTCACCAAAGCACATACCCTCCCCAATGTCCATAATCCCACCCCCTTCTCCCTACCCTCCTCCCCCCAGCAACCCTCAGTTTGTTTTGTGAGATTAAGAGTCACTTAATGGTTTGTCTCCCTCCCAATCCCACCTTGTTTCATTGACTATATTATTGACTATAGTCACCATGCTGCACAATACATCTCCATGACTGACTTCTATTATGACTGGAAGTTTGTACTTCTTGAACCCCTTTGCCCATTTCACCCATTCCCCAATCTCCTTTCCCCCTGGCAACCAACAGTCTGTTTTCTGTATTTTTTACCAGTTTTATTTTGTTTCATTGTTCATTTGTTTGGTTTTCTAGATTCCACATGTAAGTAATATCATATGGTATTTGTCTTTCTCTGACTTATTTCATTAGCATAATTCCCTTAAGTTCTATCCATGTTTCACAAATAGCAAGATTTCATTTTTTATGAGTGTTTTGAAAAATTGAGGATTTTATGAAAGATTAAGATTTCATATCTATCTATCTATCTATTATAATTCAATATGGTTCCATACAATTTCTAAGAATGTTCTATTTCTGTGAAAAATGCCATTGAGTTTTGACAAGGGCTGCACTGAATCTGTATAATGCTCTGGGTAATGTTGATATTTAACAATAACACATTTAACAATCCATGAGCTTTCCATTTATTTCTGTCTTCTTCAGTTTTTTTCATCAGTATCTTAGAGCATTCAGTACCCAGGCCTTTTATCCCCTTGGTTAAAGTTATTCCTTGATATTTTATTCTTTTTGATGCAGTTATAACTGGGGCTGTTTTTAAAATTTCTCCTTCAATAGTTTCTTGTTAGTGCTTAGAAATGCAACTCATTTTTGTATTTATTTTGTATCCTGCACTTTACCAAATTTATTATATTTTTTCATCCCCTCCCTTTCAGCTTGTGTGTGTGGTTATATCTGAAGTGAGTCTCTTGTAAGCAGCATATAGATGAGTCTTATTTTTTAATCCATTTAGTCACTATACGTTTTTTTGATGAGAAATTTAGTCCTTTTACATATAGAGTGATTATTGATAGGTGTGACCTTATTGCCATTCTGTTCATTTTTTTCTGTTTTTGTAGCTGCTTTCTGTTCCTTTATTCTCTTGCTCTTTTTCCATATGTTTTGATGACTTTTTTTGGTATTATGTTTAGATTCCTTTCTTGTAATCTTTTGTGGCTCTACTATAGATTTTTGCTTTATGGTTACCATAATGTTCACATACATCAACATCATTCATATATATATATATATGTATATATATATATAATATATGGTATAATATGCTTTATGTTACATGTTATTGTGTTATGTTATTACATTATGTGTAATATGTTATATAATATATAACATCATTATATATGACATATATAATGATGATATATATAATATCATACACATCATGGTGTATGATGTTTTATATATATAGATATACATCTTTTTTTAAAAAAAAAAGATTTTATTTATTTATTTGACAGACAGAGATCACAAGTAGGCAGAGAGGCAGCCAGAGAGAGAAAGGAGGAAGCAGGTGCCCTGCTGAGCAGAGAGCCCAATGCAGGGCTCGATCCCAGGACCCTGAGATCATGACTTGAGCTGAAGGCAAAGGCTTTAACCCACTGAGCCACCCAGGCATCCCTGATATATACCTTTTTATAGACATTATATATATAATATATATATATATATATAGCCATATATAATATAACACAGACATATATATGGATGTTGTATACATTGTATACGCATATATAAAACATATATGTAACCATATATAATATAACAGATGTCATAACCCCATATATATATATATATATATATATATATATATATATATATATATTTGAATATAGCTGTTCCTTCCTTGGTCTGCAAAGTTTCTGCTGAAAAAATTTGCTGACAGTCTTCCTGGAGTTCCCGTGTATGTAAAAAGTTGTTTTTTTCTTGCTGCTTTAATATTTTCTCTTTGTCTTTAACTTTCGCCATTTTAATTATAATGTGTCTTGTTGTGAAATTCTTTGGGTTCATTTGATATGGAACTTTGGGCCTCCTGGACCTGGATGTCTGTTCCTTTTCCAGGGTAGGGAAGTTTTCTGCTATTGTTTCTTCAAATAAATTTTCCAAACTTTTCTCTCTCTCTTCTCCCTCTAGGACCCCAATAATGTGAATATTATTACTCTTGATGTTGCACTATTGTCCTTTAACCTATTTTCACTTTTTGAAATTATTTTGGATTTTGCTTCTTTGTTTTGGAGAGCTCCACTATTCTGTATTCTAGATCCCTGATTTGCTCTTCTACTTCATCTAGTCTGCTGTATTTATCAGTTCAGCTATTGTATTCTTCAGCTCTGTGACTTCTGTTTGGTACTTATATTTTCTTTCTTTGTTGATGCTCCTATTGTGTTCTTCCATTCTTATCCTGAGTTTGGTGGCCATCTTTATGATCATTATTTTGAATTTTTTTTTAATCAGGTAGCTTACTTATCTCCATTTCACTGAGGTATTTTCCTGAGATTTTATCTTATTTTTTCATTTGGAATATATTCCTCTGATTCTTCATTTTCTTTGACTCTCTGTGTTTCTATGTAGTAGACAAAACAGCTACATTTCCAGTCTTGAGGGATACACATTGTGTAGGTGATGAATTTTATTGTTTAACCTTACCCTGGCTGTTAGGTAAAGGTCCCAACCCTTTATGTTACAATCTCAGTTAGCACCTAGTTGCAGGCTGATTGGAAGCCAGATCTTTAGGCCACAGCTTTTAAAGTATGCAAATATTTATAATCCCATGGGTTCACAATCATAAACACTGTAGGCTTCCAGACAAGGATATCTGGACTTGTCCCCTGGGTGACTCTTGCAAAACTCAGGGCTCCAGAGGGTGTATCAGCTCTTTTCTGTGAAGTATTGGTGAGCTATAACAAGGCCAGGGAAGAGTGCAGTGATGGTGTCTCCCTGCCCATGTTCCCTGAGAGCTCCTTCTTATTCTTTAGGTGTATGGTAGATCTGAAGCCTGTCCCTAAGGCTGAAACTCCACACAAGTAAGTAGGCCTTTTCCACAGAAAGACTGTGGATGTGCTTCAGTCTACTGTTTGCAATGTCCTGAAGATGATAATCTGCCAAGAATGGTCTTTCCAATTGTTACACTCCTATGGAGCCCATGAATGCAAGCCCCCATGTCTACCAGGGCCAGACAGTCAAGGGACATCCTTTCTGCAGAGTGCACATGGATGCAAGCTTTAGCAATACCTCTGGAGAGTGCAAGAGTCAGGCATGCCCACCAGTCTTAGGAAGGCAGTAGGAGAATGCTTTGGCTATGTGTGTTCATCAGCTTCTGCAAGGCAGTGAGAAAATGCCATACCTGCATGCACATATCATCTCCAGAAAGGCAACAAGAGAATGCTGTGATTACTTGTACCCTTCAGCCCCAGCAAAGCAGTAGAAGAGTGCTGTGTTGGCACATGCCCTTCTTCACTAGAGGGAGAATTACACAAATGTCACTAGCCAAAGCCTCCATCTCTGGAGAATATTCTAAGTGTCCTCTGAACCTTAAGCAGATGCTTTAAGATTAGCAAATGAATCTCCTCCACATATAGTCTAGATGCTTTTCAAATGTCTTGAGCTGTTTTTGCCCTAGGTTCTATGGCAAGTAAGACCACAAGTCCTTTAAAAAGTGTATTTAAGAGATACCTTTGTGGCTTAGTCAGTTAAATGTCTGCCTTTGAGTCAGGTCATTATAAAAGAGTCCTGGGATTGGGTCCCGTATTGGGGTTCTTGCTCAGTGGGAAGCCTGTTTCTTCCTCTTCCTCTGCCTTTCTCTCTGCATGCTTGTGCCCTCTTTCACACGCATGTGCGCTCTCTCTCTCTCAAATAAATAAAATCTTTAAAAAATAAAAAGTGTATTTAAATTCCCTTTTAGATCCCTTGGATGTAAATTCTATTGCTTTCCTAAGCCAAACATTTAATAGCTCATGGCTCCTCTGAAGGTCCCAAATGTTGGGGTACCTGATGTGGGACACAAACCCCTTGCTCCTTCAGGAGAAAGTCCAGACTTATGGAGTCCCATACCAGGGGTGAGGTTTTTTGGTGAGAACACGTCTCTGCCTCTCCTACTCACCTCAGTGTAGTTGTTTTATCCTTTGTTGCAGAGGAGCAGTTCAGTATTTCCAGTTCTTTTTCAGAGGATATTGTTCTACATGTAGCTATAGATTTGGTGTGCCCGTGGGAGGAGGTAACTTCAGGATCTTCCTATGCCAACATCTTCCTATCCCCCCTCCCACACTGATGACTAGATTTGTGAATCATAAATCTTACTGAGATAATTGGGACTCTTCCAAAAACTGGGATTAATATTGTTAATACATTCATTGGTCCTACTGCTCTCCTTGTCTTATATCTTCCTAATGTGGCACACAGGCCCTTCACCATCTGGCATCTAAATGCATCTCTAGCCCTGTCTGAAACTGCATTACTTTAGAACCCTACCCTTCACCAGTCATCCCCCTCTAGATCCTTCCCCGATTCCTCCAAACAGAAGGCATTCCTGGATGGGTCTGCATCTGCACATAGCTGAAGTTCTCTATAATTGAGCTGAATATGGGCATGATAATAATGTGTTTATCTGTCTATCTATTGCTATGCAATGAGCAACTTGAAAGCAAAGCCTTTTATGTAATTTTTAAGTTGTTTTCATTGTGGTATACCTAGTATACCTTCACATAAAGTATACAATTTGATAAGCAAGAAAGACCACATTACATCTTCAAGGGTTCATCCCACCACAAGCAGCATTGGATTAGACAACATTCCTAAGTCATACGTGGTTATATTCAGGTCTTATCTGTGTAACTGGAAACATCAAAGAACAACTAAGCCAGTGATAAAAATAAAGACAGGAGTAGCCACCCTCTAGGGAAGGGTCTTCACTACTTAGATCCACCAACCATTCCCACTAGAATCAGTTTCCCTTACCAGAAAACAGAAACTCAGAGCCCATGGCAAACACAATATACATAACCTCCCAGAAAGAGCAGCAGATTAAATTCACCAGCTGTTTCTGACTAGAAAATTAATTTGTGTCTGAAGCTAAGGCCTGGAAGGATTAGTGAAGGTTGAAGCTGAGATGGACCTGCCTTCCTAACATAAAACTGTGCACTTGGAAAAGAAGGAGGATACAATACACATTAATTCCTTCTTTCCTCTGGCACCTAATGGTAGCTGTTCTTTTCAGATGTCCATCCCAGCTCCACAATCTGCTCTGGATGTACCTGTTCATCAGTTTGGGTAGTTACCTGGAGCTTTGGGGTTATTATAGCAAGATAGTATAATGTCCACTAACTGAATAATGCTTAGGATTGTCTTAGCTGTTGTTGTTTTGCAACAACTTCATTATAAATTGAGTGTTCAGAAGCTCCATTTCTGTCGGTTGACCCTTGATTAAACACAGTCAGCCCATGGCCTACCAGGTCATGACTAGTACACAAAAACAGCCCAATAGTCCCCAGTAAGTCCCTGCTTACACTAGACCCACTGCCCTTTTTCCAAAATCATTAATTTCATTCTGGATTTTGTTACTAGTTCACTCAGTTTTGGAGACCAGTCAGGCTTTGTTTTACTTTTTAGGAAAGACTGGATACTGGTTCCAACTCCACCACTGTTCAGTTGCATGCATTTCTGAAAGTCACTTTATCACCTTCTATGCCAGCATTTCTCAACACAAATGGCTCATTAGAGTACCAGTACCTGGGACTTGCTCTCAGAAATCGCAATTCAATTGCCCCACAGTTAGGACATTAGTTCCTACATGATTAGGAACCACAAAACCACTGGTTCTTAATCACCTGGGAGGTGATTAAAATGCATACTTCCAGCATTCACTCACCCACTCATACCTGCTGCCTTTAGAGAGTCTGATTTAGAACATTTGATTAGAGATTAAGGATTTTCTATTTTAATGAAACTAAAACTCTCCCTGGTGGTCCAGGGAGAAATCTTTGAGAAATACTGATTAAAAAGAAGAAGGGTCTATACCCTATGACCTTTGGGTCTATCTCAGAGCTAATGTTCTACAATTTGGAATTGCTCCCCATCAGAAGGAGTGAATGATTCCAACACTTTGATCCTGTGGCGGTTTAAGAACAATTATCTTAAGATAAAGAGCCTATCTGTCCCTTCACAGACTGTCTTTCTCTCCCCAGACTTGGTGATTACTCAGTGTGTACTCCTGTTCCTACACTCTTCTGCTCTCAAGGTTTAGAAACCAATGCTATTGACAATAAAATTTAAGAAGCATGAAACATTCTGGACTAATTTCCAGACCTGATTACTGGATTTATATCCAGACCACATGAAATAAAACCTTCCCACCTTAGACCTTAATCCTGTACAGACTCCTATGTTGCAACTTGTGCCTGAATCATTGTCTTGAAAACTGAGATGAAAGCCAGGCCACCTTGCTGCCTTCCCCATCCCTTTGCTATGTAAAGTAACATTCACAGATTCTAGGGATTAGTACATGAATATCTTTGGGGGCCATTATTGTGCCTACTACAAACTTAATGACTAAAATGTAGGCCAATAAAGGACAGAGAAGAAGGATGAAAAGTATTAGGACAGGTTCATTTGGTGGTGACAGAAAGTCAACTTAAATTAATTTAAGCCACAGAAGGGCATTTGAAATTAACTTAGGCCATACATAAGCAAACTTCCAAAAAAGAAGGAGTGGGGACAACTCATCTTCAAGATAACTGACCCAGGACTGCAGTACTAGTAATTCTTTGACTCTCATCTTTTGTTTCATTTTTTTTTTTTTTGCATATTAATGCAAGTCAGCTGATAATATCCAAAACATATAAGAAACTCAACCTTAAAAATGAAGGAAACCCTGTCATTTGTAATATATAGATGCACTTAGCATTGTGATAAGTAAAATAAGGCAGACACAGAAAGACAAATACTATATGGTTCCACTTCCATGTGGAATCTAAAATAACAAATTCCAAGAAGCAGAGAGTAGAATGGTGGTTGCCAAGGGCTGTGGGGAGGGGAAATGGGGAAGTTTTAGTTATGCAAGGTAAATAAAATCTGGAGATCTGCAGCATAGTGTAGTATGGCATTTCTCTGGATTTCCCATTAAGGAGAAGAAGGCATTGGAATGGTGATCTTCACAGCTTCTCTGCTCATAAAGCCTTTGACACTGGGATTTCCTCATCATATGGATTGGCTCTATATTTCAGATCCATGTTCTTAGATCTTAGGTGATAGTTTGTTGATGTTGTTTGATTCTTTAAAATTAAAGCCAACTGAATCGCTTGACTTTTCTCTTTATATGTCATAAATGAAGATGCCAGGAACTGCTCATAGATTTCTCACCTTCTAGCTGAGCAAGAGTGCTATGGCCAGAGAGATTAAGCCAAAAAGAATCTTAAAAGTGCAAATTCTCAGTTTTTCAATTCCAGTTAAAATGAAAAGAGGCCAGTGTCACTGTTTTGTCAATATTAGGCAAGTAGCACCCAAATCCACTTCTTTGGAACATTCTCTCTGTCGACAGAGATAAGAAAGGAGTCTTTACTTCCATATTACTGAGAGCTGCTGTTTGACCATGCATTTTTAACAAATGCTGGAATAATTCCTCATTCACATGAACTTTACAAGGTAGGTAAAATTAAAATACCTCATTTTTAAACCTAACCTTCCAAACTAGTCGCTTTTCAGCCACCAACTATGGCAATATATCGAGGAAAAGTTAAGCCTTGCAAGAAGGAATTATTTCTCCCCATCTTTAGCCCTCTCTTGAGACAAAATAACAGCTAAAATCTCTAGCAGTACTAAATCCCAAAACTTATATACCAGGAAGTTCAATCTAAAAAGAGAGGGCACTTTTGACCTGGATTTCCTGAAGTACTCCTACATGGTTTTCTTTTTACTCATACCCATTATATACTCCTTTCTCCAATTTATGTTTTTCAAGACTACATCAAAAGGAAGGAAAGGGAAGGGGATTTAAAAAGCAGGATTGTCACTATAAAAAAAACCACTATTTCTCACTCTTAACTATAGAGAACAAACTGAGGGTTGCTGGAGGGGAGAAGGGTGGTGGGATGTGCTACGTGGGTGATGGTAGGAGTGCACTTGTCAGCATGAGCACTGGACGTTGAACATAAGTGATGATTCACTAAATTCTACTCCTGAAACCAGTACTACACTATATGTTAATTAACTTGAATTTAATTTTTTTTAAAGAGTATTTCTCTGCTTCTCCCTTGCTTCCATGTTGAAGAAACAAAACCTTCTCCTAAATAATTCAGGGAATCTTGGAATCTTGGAGGGTATCTGGCTTGAGCTCAATCACCATGTATTCATCATTTTTCTCCACTCCTCACCTATGTGGCCCTGCTTCTCTCTTCTTCTCTCCCTCTCTCTCTCTCTCTCCCTCTCCCATACCCCCAGGCTTATCTGGCTTCCTGGCTAGGCCAGTACCTCTACTTTTCATCAACAGGTGTTTCAACAGTACCACTCTAAGTGGGACAATTATATTTCTATCCCTACTGGGGCCCCTTTTTGCTAGAAACTGCCACTGAATGACCCACATGGATCCCACTAAAGTCTCTTTTATTACTTACCCTATATTATTATGGTCCTTTCTCCCAGGATTTGAGGTGTGACACGTGAGGACTAGGTTAGAAAGTTCTTAGAATAATAAGCACTGAGCTGTGCTCAAAATCACCCTTCCTCTCTGACTTAGCCAGTTTTCCTTAGAGTAAATGTGTAATTCTTCCTTTGGCATGCTTTCTTTTTCCAGAAATATCTGATATCTACTTATCTGGTGTTCTATACAGACCCAGGTTGGTCTGAATCAGGGTGAACACAGAAAACATACTCTGATACATAAGTATCTCCCAAAGTTCCTAGAACTTGTTATTTCACAAAGAAAATTAAAATCGCCTAATTATTGGCTCACAATTGTCATATTTTCATCACTAATATATATGTACAACACCTTCTAGGTGCCAACTACTGGGCAAGAAATGGGGACATATTGTTAAACAGGACAATAAAACATGCTTTCACTCAATGATCTATAGTCCATTAGAAGAGAGAGATCAGATTTACAAACTAGTAATTGCAAGAGTGTAATAAATGATACACACATTTGTGTTCTAGGTACATCAGTAGCCCAAAGCCTAGAGATAACTCTGCTTAGAGATGGAGAATCAGATGAAAAATTGTGAAGAAGCTTCAACTGTAACCTACAGAATCACTAGGTCATCAAAAGATGTGGGTGGAATAAATGACATTGACCAGGTAAAACACAAAAAAAGCATATTCAGGGGCAGTTAGGAGTTATAGCTCAAATGTAGGGCATGAAAAATGGAGTGGAAGAAGTTCAATGTAGGGAGGTGGGAAGAGGGTACAACAAGAAGGCTGGTATCCTACACTAAGGAGCTGAACCTCATCTTTTCAGCAATGGAGAGCCATTGAAATATTTCAAGAAAGGGAGAGGTGGATGTGGCAGATAGATGGAGGCAAACTTGGAGAAAATGCTCCATGGAGGTAAGAATATGATAAGAATGTTGGGGTGTAACCAGATCATTAAAGTTGGTGTGGAAGTGTAGAAGTGTCTAAAAACAAGTACTTAGGCTCATGTGCTAATTTCTACAGCCTGCTTCCTAGCACTATGCCCCACCACCTTTGGGGTCTGCCCTGGATCTAAATTTAAAGAGCCTTTCTTTGGTTATGTGGTGACAAGTCCTAAACTGAGCTTAAGGGAGGAAGCTTTTGCCAGGACCCTTTATAAAATGGCCAATTAATATGGTCCTCTACCCCTTGCTTACACAGCACCAATACGTGAAAGTTGATGTTGAGAAATGCTTATGTTACACCACTTGTTTTGTACACCTTTGCCTTCATCATTATATTTTTCCCTCACTGTTGAGCTCAGCCTACACAAAAAAGAAAAAAATGGTACCAGATGGTGTTGCTATGTAGAAAGCTTTCAATGTCCCAAGAAGGGTTCCAGAAACCTCTTTCGGCTTATTTGTAGGTCTCTAGGAACCCACACGACAGGTCACTCACAGCTCTGCTTGCCAACCCCAGCAGGTAGCAACTGAAATGCAACCACTCGTAGTGTGACAACTAAATCTCACCCAATTTCTACAGATACTGAAGAACCAGAGCTTAAACATTGATCCAACATGTAGGGGGCTGCCAAAGCTTGTAAGACTTCAGAGATTCCAGTTAGTTTTCACATGAAACATAAAATCTCAGAGTTGGATATTTGTATTTTTAACGGCTCAATAACTGATTCTGATGTGCTGTCAAGTCTGGGAGCTTCTGGTGATACTGACAATGTTTGAGTTCTATCTCAAATATCTCTTCTGATCAGCTGACCAACAAAATACTTTCAGCAACAAGACCTCACTTCCTCCCTCCATAGTCCACTTCCTATTTAAACAAGTGAAACTAGGGGCACTGGGGTGGCTCAGTCCATTAAGTGTCTACCTTAGGCTCACGTCATGATATCTGGGTCCTGGGATTGAGCCCCGCATACAGCTCCTTGCAACCACTCCTCCCTCTACCTCTTCCCCTTCCCCTGCTCTTGCTCTCTCTGTCTCTCTCTCACTCTCTCAAACAAATAAAACCTTTATTTAAAAAAAAAAAAAGAAACCAAGTTTGGGGCATCTGGGTGGCTCAGTGGTTTAAAGCCTCTGCCTTTGGCTTAGGTCATGATCTCAACATCCTGGGATCGAGCCCCGCTTCCTCCTCTCTCTCTGCCTGCCTCTCTGCCTACTTGTGATCTCTGTCTGTCAAATAAATAAATAAAAATCTTTTAAAAAAAACCAAGTTAAACCAGTTAAACCATTATGAAGTGCTTTTCTATATAATCCATAACAGGGCTCCCTTCCTGTCCCTATGTGGAGAAGTTATGAGGGGAATACAGGAAATCCACTCTGCCATCTGCATTGACCACCAGGACACCTGATGATGGGTGGTCTTCTCAACACATGTTAACTTCAAGGGAAGGTCAACACTCTTCCTTCCATCTGCCATGCTTCCCAAGAAATATCACCAGGTGCTATCTGGAACAGTTTCATTTGTGAATAATCCTGTACCCTTAAAGAAACAGACACAGAACTCAAATGGAAGTATAAGGAGCTCTTTTACTATGATTCAAGCAAGCACCAAAACAATAAAGACAGAAGGTTATGACTTGCTCAAAATCACTTATGACTTTTGGAGGAGGTGTCAGAGGACTTATGGTTGGGACCCTTATTGGCTGTACATGTAGATATTCTGCATCTCCTTATCCTTATCCTTCTCAGTGACCCTCTTGTTGTTCCCAGTTCATGTCTTCCTCCTATAGTCACAACTCAACACTACCCCTATAAGAAAACTCCAGCCTCTTTACTTAAGAAAGGAAGACAAATCACCAAGAGACTTTCCCCATATGCTAGTGGAGGCTTCTTTCTGCCCAGTCTTCCCAAGCTTTCAGGGAACTGTTGAAGGCTTGGACCCTGAGAATGAGAAAAAGAAGACGGTGACTCCTATTCCATTTCATTCTGTCCTCCAGTAAGGGTTGCAACCTGTGTTTAATGGTATTTCTTAAAGACAAACACATCTCTCCTTAGCAAATATTCATTTTCTTCCAAAAACAACCATCTCATAAATCTCTTATTAGCACAACTTTGACTAAATCCCTTGTGAAATGTAACATTGTGGGCATTATTGAACCAAGGAGCATTTTAGCACCCTTCATCCATCTGTTTACCTTATAAAAGCTACAACATTGGCTGAGGTCTGGGGAGGTTACTAGGGATAGGCAGCACTGTTCCCAGAGATACTTTTTTTGAACTCCAACTTGTTCTTCTGATGGAAAGCAGTGCTTTCAGTTTACTCATACCCGGGTTAACTTCAAATCTCTCTGCCAGTGTTGTCCTCCTTTTGTTATTCAGGAGATCAATAAAGCATCATCCATCATAGAAATACAAATAATTTATCAAAGGCACGTTCCTTTGAGAGAATAGTGTGACAAAGGTCAGTTTTTATACCCTCCTCTGGCACAATCACCATTCTCAGAGACAGAATACATAACTGTACAGACAATTATTTTTGATGTGATAATTTTTCATACTCTACTACTCACTAAAAAAGTACTAGGCTTTATTTTTCAGATCCATATGTTTTTGAGACTTTTTCCATTACACAAGAGTTTCTTGAGGCAGAAATACACTGTTTTGCATAATAGTGGGTCATAGTGAGCCTAATACAAATGAGGAGTTCAAGCTATGTTTCCTAGAATGGAATGGATGGAAGTAAGCATAAATATGGATGGATGGATTGGGTGGATGGACAGATGGATGGATGGCTATGTGGATAGATATCATGGGCCTAATGGGGCTCCAGCAGTGCAAACATCCCACACCTTTATGCTGTAGGTTTAAAATTGTGATTTCCCAGCCAAGATTTGAGGGGAAGAGGAGTCCTGGTTCTTACCTTAGGAGATGTGATTGCCGTGTTCTGTTGATTTTAGCTATTGCCCAAGCCAAGCAAAAGCAGATCCTGCTTATAAACATGATTACGCCAGATGGGAAACTGATTAGACTAGCCAGCTGACAATATCTGTTCATCTTAATTAGGGCAGTGTTTGAAGATGACTGCCTGAAATTCAATCTGATCACAACCAGGAGCAATGGAAATTGCCAAATTTACTGTTTCTTCCCTAAGAACATGAGTCTGGGATGACTGTAATTTCTTTAAAAAAAAAAAAAAAACTATTTCAGAGGAAAATTGATCTCATTTCTTAGGGCATCATTTGAGGGAGGTCCAAGTCGTGAGAGATAAATACGGAAAATGACAAAATCAATCAAAAGTTGATGATAAACAAGAAACTAGAGACTACCATTTATTTCTACAGGATTAGAATATTTTTTTTAAAAGAGAAATGAAAGCCCACATAACTGTTATATTTTATTGCCTCCCTCAGGGTGTCAAAATCCATGATTTTCTAAAATAAACAGTAGATTTTGCAAGTTGGTCCTGAACAAACACAGCTACTTATTAACTGGGTGTAACCTAGGGCAGAGCAATTAATCACTTTGAAACTCAATTTCCCTGTGCAAAAAAAAAAAAAAACATCAAAAAGAGAAAGCTCAACCTCTCCATCCCAGGTGCACATTAAGAGGTACACAAGCCATCAGTCCCACACCCTGTTCTAAGTCATCTGCATATGGTAATTTCTTGATCCTGGTTGGAGGAGGTACTATTCCACAGAAGGGTCCTGCAGCACTAAGAAGTTAAATAACTTCCTCAAGGTCAAATGCTTAGCAAGCAGAAGATCTGTAATCAAAACCTAGGAAGTCTCACCCTAGAGCTCTCTGCTATACTGTCTCACACAGTTAGCTTTCAAGAAGTATTTCCTGAATGGGTAGATAAGAAGAAGAGAGAGGGAGGGTAGAATGAATGGATGGCCTGGCTGATAGACATCTCTTTAAATCAGTACAGTAATTCCATACTTTTTTCAATTCAGGCTATGGACAAACCTTCTCGTTATAATGTGACATTCTTGGTAGGTCAGCTTATGAGAGAAATCCTTATGTAATTGGGCCAATGCATAGGGTATCCCCCACCTGAAGCAAGAACAGAATGCTTATGACAAATTAACAAATTCACATTAATGTTTATTTGTCATTCTCTAAACTTGGTTAATATGAGTCAGTCTGTGAGAGAAGAGTCCACCTCCTTTGGCTGACAAGGCACCTTTAAGAGTCTACAAAATCAGACTGTGGGCCATACGGAATCTACCCTAGGAAACGCCAGCCTGCAGGCTCTTTACAGAGCCTGCTTGCCAGCCTTAGGCAGGAAGGGTGCCCTGGGAGCCAACAGGCTTTCCTCCCAATGTCTTTACGGCCAGTGGCTTATTTCTGTATTTCCCTGCCTCTCCTGCAGTGAACACTAGTCCTATGAGACTCTGTGAAGAGATACACAGTTGACCCTTGAATAACATGATGGTTAGGGGTGTTGATGCCACCCCTAACCCCCCAGAGTTGAAAATCTGTGTATAACTTTGATTCCCCAAAAACTTAATTACTGTTGACTAGAAGCCTATTCATTAACATCAATAGTCAACTAACATATATTTTGTATGTTATATGTAATATATACTGTATTCTTACAATAAAGCAAGCTGGAGACAAGAAAATGTTATTAAGAAAATCATAGAAAAAAAGAAAATCATAGGAAAGACAAAATACTTTCACAGTACTGCACTGTATTTTTTGAAAAATTATCCACATATAAGCAGACCAGTGCAGTTCAAACTGTGTTGTCCGAAGGTTAACTGTATAGCTAAATAATGCATATTACAATCTCAAAAGGTTTTAAAAATTCTTTTTAAAAATATATTCAGATACAACCTGATGTTTTCCAATCTTCTTGGCAATGAAGCCATTTTTTTCCCCAAAGTTATGTGGGGAAAAAAATGGCTTCATTGCCAAGAAGATTGGAAAACATCAGGTTGTATCATAACTTCCTTTAACATATCCTGGAAAATTCAATTCAACAAGCAAACAAAAAAATGAGTGTATACTTCATACAAAATAGTGGTCCTAGGTTCTGGGGAAGTTTCAAGGATGAATCTAGGAGAAGGGACTTACAGTTCTGAATGTTCAGTGTTTGTGTAACTTACTTTGATCTTATTGAATGCAATCTTCACACACACACAAAAGTGTCCGAAGGAGACATCTCTACTCTCATTTTATAGTGAGGAAACTGAGTTCAAAGACATGAAGTCTTTTTGCTCATGGCCCTCCAGATATTAACTAGTATGGCTGCCTTTGAAGCCATGTTTGTTGCACAGCAGATTTTATATTCTTACAGTTCTATAACATGGGTCTTTTTAACTTACAGTTGAACAGAATAGACATGTCTGTGATTGTAAAATAGATGATAGAAAGCCCAGTGTCCTCAGGGAGGGATAGAATCTGTGCCTGCTATTGGGCATTCAAAGGAACACAACATTACTTTCATCTAGAAGATTCAAGAAAGGTTTGATTTATGAGGTGGCGTTTGAGCACAGACTAGACGGGAAGAAGTCATTCCATATGGTGAAAACAGGGAAACAAACTTGGAAAATCTTAACTGTCTATAAAGAGAATCATCAATAACCTACATAAGAGTAAATATTCTCTTCTCTATAAAGCAGTTAAATCATGGAGTACCTAATATGGGCAGGACATGATGAAGATATTAAAGTAGACAGAAAGTCCCTGATTTCATGGCAGTTTTACAGCATAGTAGGGCAACCTTCCCTGTAAGCAACCAACAAACTTGTGGAAACACAAGTTCTATGGGAAAGCAGAGGAGGTCCAGATTGGTTTCAAACAGAGCAAATCATTAAGAGCTTCCTGGAAGAGTGGAATTTAGGTTGGAGATGTATTTTTTTTAAAAGATTTTATTTATTTATTTGACAGACAGAGATCACAAGTAGGCAGAGAGGCAGGCAGAGAGAGAGGAGGAGGAAGCAGGCTCCCCGCGGAGCAGAGAACCCAATGCGGGTCTTGATCCCAGGACCTTGGGATCATGACATGAGCCGAAGGCAGAGGCTTTAACCCACTGAGCCACCCAGGCGCCCCTAGGTTGGAGATGTATTTAAACAAGAAAATGCTATAGAAGATGGGCCTGTGAAGCAAAAACATCCAATTGAGCCACAGGACAGAGTAAAAGGCATAGAGAAAGATGAAATATTTAGAATGAATGGGCAGAGCAGCCCAGAATCTGGGAGAGATCCCTCCATGGCCAGAGCACAGAGAAGACAAGGCATACAGGCTCTGAATCTGCCTTTATCTATGCTATATTCCCCCCCCTTTTTTTTTAATTAAAAAAGGATTGCTTCGCTTAACAACAGCTCAAAGCTGGAGCAGATAGAAGTTGGGTATAATGGTAGAAAAGATTGGAAAAGAAAAACATGATCAGTGATTCAACAGATTAACTCCAGGCCAAGGACTCTAGGTTAATTTATTAGTCAATGAGTAGTATCAATTTTTAAAATAGAGATGTAAAATGGAGACACATGCCTCACAATTGGCCCCATAGTTTGTTGCTGGAGAGAATTGTGATGGTCCTGACTTAAAGACTCAGTTTCCTTTACTATCTGTCCTCTGCTAATCACAGCCATGATCCTTGTGTGGCAGCAATGTCAGAGTGAAACCAGGCCAGAATATTCTTGACTGTCCTTCCATCATCAGACAACGGGTCCTCTCAAGTCAAAGTCGCTTCTCCACCATTATTGCTCCAGCAAAGACAATGAGAACCAATGTAACAAACTAGGATACCATCCCAGGAATGCTATTTGATAGAAAATTTACCCTTCTTAATGCCCTTCTTTTGTCTCTGACTCCTCAGATTGAAGTGGAGAATTGGTATCATCAAGAAGAAAATAAAACATACAGCTTCCATTGAAATGTTTCTCTCAGAGAAAAGTGTTTGCAGGGAACTAATAAAAACTATCCCAGTTTAGGTCAAATGTTAGGGTACAAACCCCTCACCCACCATTAACAGAAATTTTATCTCATCTATTCTAGTTTCCCTAGTACATAATTCAGGGGTGTTTGCTAAATGGTCATTATTGAAAGAACACCTAGAAATGAAAAAAATCCAATGCCATTTGGCCCCATTTTAAGAATTTCAAGAATTGCTACCAAATCACTGAGATATTGCAAATAAGAACATAAATTACCATTTCAGTTTTAAAATGTTTTCTGGGGAATGAGAGAATATCATAGTCAGTAGCTGTAGAAGATCTCAGCAGGGTTCCAGAATGCTCTGATTTCAACCCATGGGTGCCAATGCCAATATTCATAAGCTCACCAATATGGAAGAATTTTCCTCTCTTTTAAAAGATTGGTTTTAATGTTGAATAAAGATCAGGGATCAGAGGACAAATGAACCAGTTTTCAGTCCTCAGAAATATGCATTTTCAGGCAAACTGAATTAGATTAGCTCAAACATGAATTTTCAAGCAAAGTAAGATTAACTCAGTAATATCACTTTGCCATGATACATAACCATTCTACAGACAGGCAGCATATGATAGCCTTGTCACGCACCTTTCCAGCTGTACGTGTGTCCTGGGTATTTGCCTGTCATCTCTCCAACCCATCCCCACCCTTCTCTATTCTGCTCTACAGGACTGGGAGTTCACAGGCTCTGCTGCTGGGTCTCCCTCACCTGCTGGTTTCCTGTTTGATTCTAGTAATAGGAGGAGCTGGCAAAAGGTCAGAAGGCAGGAAGACAGGAGAGGCCTCTGTTTGTGGCCCTAAGAGGGTGGCGGTTGCTGGATACTGGTGGGTGTGTTCATCTGGATTATTTCAGAATCTGACAACTCAAGCCAATTCCAGACCTAGATGCCCAGGTCTCTTTTCAGGGTATTCCTAACTGGTTTCTATGGGGTGAGGAGCTCAGCTTCAATTACATATACACGGTTCTCACTGAAGTATCATCTCTTCTTTCTCATTGAAGTATCATCTCTTCTTTCTTTCTGTTCCTCTAGTGACCCCTAAGTGATTCAGGAGGTATCTAACTCTTGAGTTTTAATTTCCTCATTCCTAAAATTGGGCTAATCATGTCTGTGGGGGATTAGGATTAGGATTAGGATTTTTAGGAATCCTATGCACTAAAAAATGTGTAGTGACCCTCCCCATGTAAAATTAAAAATAATAATAATAATAAACAGAAATATAAAGAAATCCACAAAATTCTGATTTCTAGCATAATGAATTTAAGAATGTTTTTATGTTTTTATTTTTTTAAGCGGGCTCCATACCCAGCATGGAACCCAACATGAGGCTTGAACTCACAACCCTGAGATCAAGACCTAAGTTGGGATCAGGAGTCGACATTTAACCAAAAGAACCACTGAGATGCCCTAATAATATTTTTAATATTAAAAAAATAGTGCATTTCTGGTATCCTAATTATATACTTTGACCACCTATTGTGAACTAGCACTTATAATTCCCAAAATATAGGGTCATTCTGAGCGTCAGCAATAAGATATATAAAACACCTAGCTTAGTGTCTGGCCCATAATAGGATTCATATCTATGGCAGTGATGATTATTTGCATTGTAGACCATTTTCACAGAGCCCATATTTTCTTAATACTTGTCACACTTTTTAATGTCATTGCTATTATAATATCTTAGATTATATTCCCATTATGCCTCCTCACAGCTAAAGGTGATGATCTTGGGAAGCCCCAAGCCGAGACTGCACAAGTAATAAAAATGAAAATCTTTCTTGATTCATTTGAATTTATTACAAGCCATAAACCAGAAAGTTGACACTCTTCCTAATAAAATATATTACAAAGCCTACTTAATTCTAAAGGGAAATAAATGAACATTTACTGTTGCCTGTTTTATGTATCAGATGATTTGCTAGGTATCTTTATGTGGATTATTAGAAGATGATTTACTTTATTAATTGGACAAACATAAACAAAGACAATGGATATTGCCTGTCCTAATTAACAAGCAAGTATGTATTATATTAGGAAGAGACTCATTCATGTAACCAAGATTTATTGCATGCTTGCTAAGTGCCAGGAATTGTATTAACAACTAAGGAAACAGATTAAAATAAAAAAACATACAGGAACTGACTCCTACTGCCAGCTGCCTGAGTAGTGGCTGCCACGGGCTTACAGGTGAGCTCCCAGGAAGAGCAGCTTCACCCAGAAAAGCCTGCGAGTCTCAGCCTCCCGCCAGGGCAGCCCAGACCAATGACTGGTATAAGGCAGGTGAGAATTCTACCACTGTACCACCAATGCAATGACTGGTATAAGGGTACAAAAAGCTCAACACTTGCCTTCAGGTGTGACAATTCCGGGATGCCGTTCACACTCCAGAGCTCTCCACAGGATCAGGCTGAGGTTCAATCTGGTGCAGTCATTTCATCTTTTCTTATCATCTTCATCACCTTGGTCTGCCTCCTTCCCTTTATTACAGGTTTTTCCTGAGAGCAATCCTTCGATAACCCCCTTGAACAGAGCATCCCAGAGTCTGCTTCTAGGGAAGCAGGTCTCATCTTGTCCTCAGGGAGCTTTTTGACTAGTAGAGAAACATACTTGTAGACATACAAACAAACAAAAATAAATCATAACATACAGGCATGAGTACAAACATACCAAAGTCTGTAGGTGCACAGACTTTGCACCTTTGGGGGATTCTGTGCCCAACCTCCTTCAGGTGGTGTTCAGGTGAAAGTCAGATAAAAATCCACCCAGAATTCAAGTACAGCAGGGCATAGTCTCTAGAGTGGGGTCATCAAACTTTTCCTTAGAGAACCAGATAGTAGATATTGTAGGCCTTTCAGGCCAAGACGAGAAATTTAGTATATCATATGGGTACTTACATAACCAAGTGAAACATGACCATGGGCAGCTGACTAGATTTGGCCAGTAGACATATCTAGGACAGTGCTCTTCAAACACTGCTGTGCCTGGCAACCAGCAGAGGTTCTTGGGAAAACACAGATTCTGATTTCAGTATGTCTGGGTGGTGCCTGAAAATCTGCATTTATAACCAGCCTCTAGGGGATGCTGATGCTGCTGGTCACAGACCACACTTTGAGTACCAAGGCTCTAGACAGACAGGGATGGTAAGAGGAGAAATTCTAAGAGGAAAAAAAAAAAAAAATGGTTAACTCAGTAGCAGTTAGGAGCAGAGGAAGCAGTGGAGAGTCTCCAGGCTGAGGTCAGAGGAAGTCCAGATCATTTAATTAACAGTCAACTCATTGCAAATCATGGCTGTAAGCCCCATGAGGAAAGAATCCAAGCTTCCACAATCATAAGCATATATTTTCAAAGAATCATCTAAAAGGTAGCGCAGCAGGGAAAGAAGAACCTGTGCAGTCAGTCAGGGTAGGAAGAGCCAGCCGCTGGCAGAAATGTAATAGATCAAGGGATGGTACACGGGCTATGGCTCAGATATCAGTGTTTCTGGGGCTGGCAAATCATCACTCAGAGATTCGGGTTCCTGCTCAACTCTTGACTAGTTCATCAGTAGCCTAACATGTGTCATCTAATGACTTTGAGCTTCAGAGGTCTAACCTGAACATGCAAATATATCTACCTCAGAGAGTCATCATGAGGGTTAAATAAGATCTCGTCTCTGAAGGCAGCTGGCATGGACTCACCAAGTAAAGTTTGTTTGCCCTCCCTCTTCCCTTGGCAAAGACTTTGGCATGGTCACTTGTTTGTTGAAGTGTGCAAGGATGCAGCGAGCAGTTGGAAGAGAAGACTGCATTTCATAAATAGTTTTGCTTATGAACACGTGAACTCTCTCTGAAAAGATCTCCAAAGAGTTGACAACATTAATGGCAGCCAGTTGGGGGAACTGAATGCATGAGGGGCACAGATGAAAGATAAACTTGTGTGTCTCTTGACTCTGTTGCATGTAAGTACATTGCTCATTTTAAACAGAATTACACACACACACATATATATATATATATTAGATTGCTGAGTGGATCCATGATACAGATTTGTGAATGAGGTCTACTGGCAACAGCGGTGAGTGAGGGCAGTTTCAGTGTGTGACTGAATTTCTGTCCAGGAAACCAGAAAACTAGACTGGGGAGCTGACTTTGGGTTTTATTTCTAAACACTATTATACCCAAGAAGTTTCACTAAGATTGTTCTGGAAGGCTGTAGAAGTTCGTTGCTTCACTCAGCACCCATTCCAAACCTATTCTTTCCTACTTTTTTTTTTTTTTTTGCTTAAGAAATTAATTTTCCAGCCTTTCTTATAGCTAGAGGGGCCATACAACAGAGTTCTAGCAACTGAGAAATCAGCAGAAGTCTGTTGGTGCCACCTCTTGCCTTTTGTCCTTTTTCTGTCAGTCATGCTGGCCCAATGGCTAGAGCGCCAGCAGTCATTTTGTAACCACAGGGATGAGAGCCACAGGCAGAGGTCAGTACAGCAGGAAGACAGGTGCCTGAGCTCCTACAGTACCAGTGAGCTGCCACCTGAGCTCTTCCTTTGTACTTCTGTAAGCAAAACTAATCCCCTACTTGCTTACACTACTTTATTTTCTTTCATCTCATCTTATTTTGTTTTACTTTTCGTCGCAGTCAAAATCCATTCTCAGTGATGTAAAGTTTAAAGAACTGGTGTTCAGAAACAAGGCAGATAATAAAGACAGACTCTATATCCGGATCATATTGGACTAGCTGCATCCAAAATATATACCTCCCTAGCATATCTCCCTCTCTTCTTTCTGTAATACAGGAATACAGTCCTCTAAACAAATGCATATATTTCATTCCATTCTCTTGGTTCTTTTTAAAATCAGACATCTTGACCTATTTTTTCTTTCTTTCTCCCCTTTCTTTCCTTCTTTCTTTCTCTCTCTCTCTCTCTCTCTCTCTCTCTCTTTCTTTCTTCCTTTCTTTGGTTATTTTGGGTCAAGGATGTATTACCAAGATGGTGGAGATGGCCACAGAAGAAAGGAAGATCCTAACAATTCAGCTTTGGGAATACTGAAACAGAGAAGTTCCAGGATCTCCAGCAGCTGGGGACTGGAGACATGCTTTGTAAGGCATTGCCCAGGATTATGCAGCTCCGACCACCTTCTATTCCCCCGTGTCTCGATGCAGGTTTCAAATTGCTAGGAGAGAGGATCTAATTGACTTAGCTTGGGTTAGGTATCTCTATTCTTGGAACAAATAGCCATGCCCAGGGGACGGAGTATATCATGCAGGCATGGCATTGGGGAAATCATTAGGAGCTGGGCAAACATCCCGGTTTTTGTCTCTTACCTTCCACCTTCTTGGCTGCTTGGGTGTGTGTGTGTCTCTGTGTGTGTGTGTGTACCCGTACCCTTTCTCCCACAGATCCATAGACGCTTCCATGCAGCTAGAAGTAATTATTCCGCATATAATAACTAAGACACTCTCTGCTCCAGTGGGAAACAGGCCAATTTATAACCAGCTACTAAGCAAGAGACAATGTCATAGGATAGAATATTTTTTCTTTTTTTTTTTTCCTACATGTGATAGAGTTCTCCTGGTGATAGCCATTTGTACTATAGATTTATAGCAATTCTATCTCTGTATTCTCTAACTACATGTCCTATGAAGGGAAAGGAAGTTCGAGAAATCTAACAAAGATTAATAAATGTGATGAGCATTGGGTGTGATATGCAAACTAATGAATCACTGAACACATCTAAAACTAATGATGTACTATATGTTGGCTAATTGAATTTAAATTAAAAATAATAAAGGTTAATAAAGATACTTTATAAACCTATTGTAAACAGAAATGCCAGCAGATTTTTGCCTTTGTTGCTGAAAATGATTGTGAGAGTCTAGCTGACATTGCTGACTTCGTTGCAGACTCTTGCCTCCTGCTGACTCTTACCTATAGCCAGAAACTCAGCTAATGAGGATTCCTGGCCCTGGGGAAGTTTCCCGATATTTTCCTCCTGAATGGTCTAGGCCCTTACACTGTCAGCTTACCCAGCATTGCAGGAGTTTCTGACAACCGTCACTATCAAGCATGGTTGCCCAAGGTGGTTCTTTTTGCTATAAAAAGTTGTCTTTCATACGACTCAGCTCTGCTAGACCTGATCTCTCCACCTTACGTGTTCTGAATGCCAACAATAAAAGAGCATCTATTTGAGGTCAGATATCTTTATCTCTGGTAGCAACTGACTATGGCCAGAGGCCCAGGATAAAATGGACATTCATCTCCAGGAACGGCTGACTGGCTCACCACTCCACGCTTTTCCTAGGCAAACAGATCCTTCCTTTACCAGTAGCTGTTTCCAAGGTTGTATATGAAGAATTGAACATCTTTTAAACAACAATTTTTATGTCAGTATTAATTTTTTTCTTACATATAGCAGGACAAGATATTCTAATCAAATATCAAGTATTTTAATGTAATGTTTTTCTCAAATTCTAAACCATGTATTCCTCTTCATTTAATTAGATTGTCTCACAGACCAATCGGGCAGGTAAGTGAAACAGTCTCAACAAATGGAGTAATTTGTGTGTGTGTGACCAGCGTGGTCACGTAGTTGAGAGAGCAAGGGCTTGAGAAATAGGTTTATATGGGGTTTTATCTAATCTTGGGCAATTTATTATTTATTTATTTTATTCAGTCCCATTGTCTTCATCGATAAAATGATCCTCATAATATCTAATTGATAGGCAAGTTGGGAAAACGTGATTAAACGGCTCATACAAGGTCCTGGTATAGTTACTGGGAAATAATTGACATCCGCGAGTGATAACCAGGATCACCAGAGTCTGTTCTTCAGTCCGACCGAAACAGAATTTAGCAGAAAACACAACAAGAACAAGTGCCCCCAGTTACCTTTATATAGAGCTGAGAATTTTCCACCTTTATCTCATCCATCGTGTGCAACATGATCCTTCCCAGACTACTCCCCCACCCCACCCCCGGCCCAGACTCACACCAAGGTGGAGCAAATTGACTCATGGAGGACTGTGCCTCTTCTGGTTATTTTTGCAAGATTTTTCTCATATGAGTACTGTCAGCAGAAGTGGGCCATTATGGAAGTGAACAGGGATGCTGTAGCCTCCGCTCAGCCTCAGGGGTAAGTCCTGCTTGATCCAAGCTCCAGCTCTCACTGTGCTCCTGGCTTCCCTCACACTTGTCATCCCCAAAATGCCAACATGAGGCCCTTCCTCCCCCTTATTTTGTCTTTCTCCATGAGCTCTCACTGAACCATACATTTTTGCCTTAAATTTTCTCAACTCATTTTATTTTTTCCAAATAACCTTGATACAAGGTTATTGTATCAATAGCACGATAGACCTTCTCATCAGTATGCCCACTAAACAGTTGTGTGTATTTGTGTGTGTGCATGTCTGTTGTGATTGAGTAGTGTTGTTAATCATGATCCCTGTCCTTTCATTCTACACCCCAAATATCATTTCCACAAAATTTTTACAGCTACAATCCATCTTTAAAGGAAGAATTTCCACAGCTAAGCCAAGAGCCCACAAATTTTCAATAATATTTTATTCAAGAAAATGGGGCAAAAATATTTTTAAGTCCATAGGAACACAAAATATTTGCTGAGTTGGGCTTCCAACTATATTTTTATACTGACCAAATATAAACCATGCAACATTGAGTCCTGACATTATTTCTATGCTTTATACGAAGTAGAGCAGGTCAGACTTGGCCACAGGGGCCCATGGGAAGATGATTGGAAGGTAGTAGAAGGAGGAAGCAAGGGTCTTTCTCTGTCCTTTCTGCCTGTTGTGAGAGAACCCTACGGTAGTAGAGCAGGATCTTGATACACTGGTGAAAGGCAGGGCCTCCAGCTTTTTCACATTTCTCTGAATCAGAATGCTTCCCCTCCTATACCCCAGGCAACCCACTTCCCCAAATCTCCCAAATCTTGGGTGGTTTGTTAGTCCTTTGGAGATGAGTTTACATGTTACCAATTTCAGGAAACCTCCTTTCTTGGATTTTTTGGTCTGTTTGCTTGCTTCAATCCCAAAGAAGAGATTAAGCACCCCTCCCTTAGGCCTCCAGGGGACACCATGCTTATCCCTTTCTTACCAATGATCCCACTGCTCTATAATTGTCTGTTTTTCAGTATTTCACCCATTGGGCTGTGGGAAACTTGAAGACCATGCCAGATAGTTCATTGAAGGGAATTTGAAACAGGAACCACCTCGAAGTTGTTAGAATTATTGAAAGAACAAACAGGAAGAGGTGAGGCAAACAAGAAATTAACACCCGCACCTGAAGCCACCCTTACCCCAGGGCTGGGAAGAAGAATGGAAACAAAGCTGCTGGAGCCCAGGTGCCAGGCTATCTGGAGGGAAGGGTAGCTACTGTAGGGCTGTCTCACAACAGGCAGAAAGGACAGAGAAAGACCCTTGCTTCCTCCTTCTACTACCTTCCAATCATCCTCCCATGGGCCCCTGTGGCCAAGTTTAACCCATGGCCCCCCCTTGGCTAAGTGTAAGTAGAAGACACTTGGAAAGAAGCCTGAGAAGGGCAGAGGCTGAATCTGAAAGCAAACCAGCAAAAATGACTGGGGTCCTTACCAGTTCAGCTACTCAGTATTTATTCTCACTGGGCTACCCGGGATAAACTCTCACACAACAGCAGGTCGAGGCCTTCATACAGACCAAAGCACTCTCATCTTTTTCTGCAAAGGAAACTACAGTCCCCATCTCTGGGAATTCCAAGCATAGTCCTCCCTGCCCCCACTGTGTAGTCCCAACCCAATGTCTCCTAGGTCTGAATTCTCTTCTTCACCGGCTGGTTCATCGCAAGGAGCCCCAAAACATCTGGGTGCAATTTTCAACTCCCAGATCAATAGGACCATTATAGTGTCTGCTGAAAGTAGCATCCCTCCTTTGGGAATTAAGGCCTCTAAACCATAGTTGCTGATACAGGGGGGGAAATGTTGTAAATGGGGCTATTTAAGGTAATAGTGGGAAAAAATGCTTCCACTTCCACCCTTAATTCCCAGACCCATGTATTCTGGCTGAGGCAGAAAGAACATCATACCTCTAGTACTGTGCAAAAGATACACAGGCAGCAGGATTACATAGTAAGACACTGAAGTCATGCTGAGACTGATGTCAACCCCTCTCATTATAAAATGAATTCCTTGGTCAGCAGCATGTTTAAATAGGATATCATGATGGTGAATATGGCATTTGAGGGGCACCTGGGTGACTCAGTGGGTTAAAGCCTCTGCCCTTGGCTCAGGTCATGATCCCAGGGTCCTGGGATCGAGCCCCGCATCGGGCTCTCTGCTCAGCAGGGAGACTGCTTCCCTTCCTCTCTCTGCCTGCCTCTCTGCCTACTTGTGATACCTGTCTATCAAATAAAAGAAAAAAAATATATATATATACATATATACGTGTGTGTGTGTGTGTGTATATATATATATATATATGGCATTTGACAGTAACTCTGGGGGGAAGGGAAGATAAATCAATCTCCAGGATGGACCCCTTTTATATGGAAAGAGTTCGGTGTCATCAACTTGGTATGATGCTGCACAGCCCTGACCCTATAGCTCCAGCTTAGGTACTCCCCAGTGGCAGCAGCCAGCTCAGCCTTGGTGAGGGAAGTCCACTTTAGTTGAGCCTATGAATGGCCTTTATCACTGCTGCTCTAGCCACTTGGAAGTGGCTTTGAAGAAGAGGTCAACTGATATGCATAGAATAGGCCACTCTGTTCTCCTGATTATTAGGGACTTCCATCTATGTGGGTGCCCTATGGATACCATATTCATGAGGTGAATATACTCACATTCTGTGCCCTTTCCATGGAGTCCATCCACATTCCTCTTCTCCAGACTTCCTTGTCACCAATATTCCAGTTTCATTCATTCCCCATCCCTGACTGACCAGCCAAACACTAAGCTACTGCCATAAATTAATATAGACACAAATTCATGGCCATATATCCTTCCTTATGAGATAGATGACCACATATATTGCCAGAAGTTCCACTCACGTGGAGGAGTCCCTTCATTACTCCTCAAAAGAGCTATAAAGCAGAAACAGTCCACTTCCAGCTATTGTCAGGGAATCATGCAGGCCCATCAATTCACCAGGCCCAAGTTCTACTTCCTCCGTCAACCAGTATAGGAAACTCCCCATGAGGCATAGAAGTGGCTAGAAGGAGGAATGAATACCCTGGGAATCTGAGTTACTTCCTTATACACCTTATGATGCCTTCTTGAACTTCTAGAGCCTGGCCTCATGTTTACTATTTCCCCTTGATGATGTAGTATTGTTGCACACACAAAGCCCGTGTCTTCACAGATCAGATAGCATCCAGTTCACAGTTGCCAGGTCAAGCCATCTGGTCTACCTGGTACTGTATCTCAAAATAAGAATAACTATCAGCAGAAGAAAGTTAATAAGAAATATTCAGGCTTTCTTCTCCTCTCACCACTGTTATCCTCCTACTGGTTGAAACCTAACCAAGAACCAGTTGGCAAAGAAACTTGAAAAATGTTGTTTGCAGCTGAGTGGGAGAACATCAGACAATGGGTCAATAATCAAAATGGCAACTGGCTGCATGCTGTTGTTTTCAAAATTCTGAGACTGTCTGGCACATCATGGGCCCTCAGTAAAATTTTATGGAGTGAAGAAAGATCCATTCATCCTCATCAGGCTCTAGTATGGACCCAAATAGCATCAGATAAATAATGGTGTGTTGTTGCCTTGGGCAAAATTTGTCCATGCCAGATAGTTCATTGTTAGCAGTTTTGAAACAATAAAGGAGTCTAGAGATGAGTCCCATTTTCGGTTTTTGAGCTCTATTGCCCACTGAGTGGATTAGCTGGGAGTCCTGTCTGTGGGAGAGCTTCTTACCAGAGCTGTGGAGGGAGGGCAGCAATAGCCACCAACCGGAACATCTGTGTTCTAAACCCCCTAGATTTAATTATTCCTTGCTCTGGACTCCGGCACATTCTAAGGCTATTATGTTAGACTGAAATATTTTAAAAGCCCATTTCCCATTGGATATCTGTTATTGTGATTTTGTAAATAGTCTGTGAGTTGAGTTTTATAATTTTTCTCTTTTCAAAACAGAATAATATCATATATTTAATGATAAACAGGCAGTTTAAGAGAGAAGGTAATTAAGATAATAATCTTGATATAGCTCTAATAATGTTAATACAGACTTTAAGAACAAACAAATAAAACTCACACCCCACTAGTATGGGCCAGAGTCTTGCCCCAGAGATACTGCCTTTATAAAGAATATTTTTAAAGCTATCTTTAGAACAGATTATAAATCACAAAGGAAAACCAATTTCTTGGCTTGGAGTACTGGATGCCTCCCCAATTCAATTCCCCCTCTTCCATAAAAAGACAATTTTCACCTTGGAACATGACTTCTTTGGGGCCTAGTGGGGTCATGTGACTAAGTTCTGGCAATGGGATGTTAAGGAGAAAGTCATGTGGTAGCTTCCAGGCCCCCTTCTTTGAGGGACAGTTGGGACATGCCCTCATCTTCTTGTTCATCCTTTCCTTCTTACTACAGCCTGGAATGAAGAAACTGCCAAAGGCTAAAAAACTGTACGTCATGTTTAGGGAGAGTAAATTGATAAAGCTAGAAGAGTCTGGGTCTCTGAGGATCTGAGGACTTAGTAGCAAAGGGGTCATACACATGGACCACTTCTTACTGGACTTCATTTATACATGAAAACTAATATATATCTATGTAGCATCAATTAACTGCCATGTTAGGGTACCTGCCTGGCTCAGTGGGTTAAGCCTCTGCCTTCAGCTCAGGTCATGATCCTCGGGTCCTGGGATTGAGCCCCACATCGGACTCCCTGCTCAGCAGGGAGCCTGCTTCCTTCTCTCTCTCTCTGCCTGCTTCTCTGCCTACTTGTGATCTCTCTCTCTGTGTCAAATAAATATATAAATAAATCTTTTAAAAAATAATTAACTACCATGTTGCATATATACATTACTTCCAGCCAAACCAGTTATTCCACAGAATCAGGTAGACAGAAGAACATTCTGGAATTGGCAGATTTTCCCTAGAGCTACCTAAAGGAGTGAATTTGAAAGACTGACTTATGGGGAACCTGGGTGGCTCAGTCGTTAAGCCTCTGCCGTTAGCTCAGGTCATGATCCCAGGATCCTGGGATTGAGCCCCACATCAGTCTCCCTGCTCAGCAAGGAGGCTGCTACTCCCTCTCCCACTCACCTTGCTTGTGTGCCCTCTCTTGCTGTACCTGTCTCTGTCAAATAAATAAATAAAATCTTAAAAAAAAAAAAAAAGAAGACTGACTTATTAGGGAAAGGACTAAAGGTGAGCTCATGTCTGATCAACTCAACTGATCCTCTTAAGTAGATGGCGAAACCAAAACTAGGAGAAACCAGCAAATAAGGGTGGAAGAAGATGGACAGGAAGAGATGGACAGGATCATGTCTCTCACTTAAGAAACAAGCACCAATTAAAGAAGATACAATGAATTTCATCCCTGAATAAAATAAAGACCATGGCATTTTCAGAAAAATGCATGTATCCTAAATGTTGCACAACAGCTCTTACCATCATCAGCCTAGTGACTGTAATAAAACAAATGAGCTGTAAGAATACTTACTTATTTTACGATTGTTAAGTCTGGGAAATCAAGCCAAAGCCTTGCTAATAAACTGCCTTCTTTGGAGGAAGTCAAGAAATTTGAGAAGTATATTCTGCCCTCTCCTCCAAATCCTTTTCTGCTCTGGCTCTTCCCTCCTAAAACAGTTGAGTCACTGGGGTGATAAGTACTACATAAATATATTGAGAGAAAAACTTATAAATGATTTCATTTAAGATCCTGAACTGACTTTGTAATTTTACGTTGTGTGAATCACACCAGCCACTGGGATCCCCACCCATCTCCTCTCTCCTACAGTGTTATAACCAAAGCTTTCAAACTTTACAGAAATTTCCTGTCTTCTGCAGAACATTGGCATCCCTGAGGATGTCAGCAAATGTCCGATGACCAATTATACTCAGGAATGGTCCGAAAGAGGAGAATATTTTATAAATATTTTCCGGTGCGTTTTTTTAATGTCAGAAATCTTGTTGTCATGGGCTCCTCCCTCATAGCCTTCTTCTGTTGGGAGGAGGGAGCCAAGAATTAAATAAGCCTTTTTCAAGAGTGAAGAGAGTTTCTAAATCAAAAGACAAATAACCAAAAGAAAAACACTCTTTGCCAATCAAATCAAATGCACAGTAAAAATTAGCTCTGAACTCATTTGAGTTTTGAGACTGAACTCATGTAGTTTTACTGTAAAAGGAAGTTAAGGAACTCAGCACATAATATATAAAAGTTCAAGTTGCCTGGAAAGAAAGTTCTGGGACAGGAAGATGGGGAATTTTGAAAGGAGAAGGGTAAGCACATGAGCAATTTTCCATCACTTTTGCTGACATAAAATAGAAGATTTTAAGTCTTCATTTAGAAGATTGGCATTCAGTTGGTCACCTGAGCAAGAGGACACCTAAAGAACAAGAGTACATTCCCCAAAGAGTAGCACAGAGATGCCGAAGCTTCCATATGTCGTAGGGAGTAAAAGAGGAGGTGCCAGTAAAGGTAGTGATCAGCAGAGTCTTCAGTCAGGACAAGGAGTTCACTGTTTGTAGGGACACCAAAACCAGAGATAAATGATCAGAACTTCAGTAGTGGGCACCAGCACACCATGCCCCAAAGGGCCAGATGAGGCCTGTCAATTCTCAGTGGACACCAGCTCAGGTCGAACCAAATTTGACCCACCCATCCCTCTATAGCAGAGACCAGGACAGATTTAGAATACACCACCTGAATCCAAAGCCCCTTGTCCCCTTGTCTTAAAGATTTTCAAGGTAGGGAAGGGAAGGAATCTGAAAGACTAAGCTTTTCCCCAAAAGAGAGTGAATTATCCAAAATACTCTCTCCAACCTGGAAGAAATGGAGATACTGTTAATTAACAATATCTATGTTTGTATCCACCTTTCACTCGACAGCAGAATCTCATATATGGAAAGTTTCAAGAATTACAACCATTTATTGTTAGCCAATATGTGTCCTTAATTTTTTTTTATTAAGGACACATATTGGCTAACAATAAATGATTGTAATTTACTACCCTAAAATGGAGTATTCATGGAAAAGATTTCTGGGAGTTGAAAATTCAGATGGATTGGGTAGTAAGAGGTTCTGCAAAGCTTATACCTGCAGAGGTTCCAAAATTCAATTCTTCTTCTCTGCCTACTGTTTTTCTGCTACAGGAAATTGATTTTTTTTTTCTTGAGCCTTATCTTTAACCCACTTTCAGACAGACTCCGTTACAATTTCTGATGACCTCTTTTAAAAATAAATAGTTCTTTTCTTTTCAAAGAAAATAAATGATTAGAAAAGATAGAAGAACCATTTATAAGGTTTGGAATCTGTGCTGAAATATTACTATTTCAAACATCTTTTTGTTTTTCTTCTATTAAAACTGAGCTCTTGCTCAAATGATTCACTGGTGAATCCTACCAAATATTTAAGGTAGAAATTATACCAGTTCTCCACAATCACTTTCAGAAGATAGAAGCTGAGGGAATACTTCTCAACTCATCCTATGAGGTCATTACCCTAATACTAAAACCAGAAAAAGACATTACAGGAAAAGAAAGCTACAAACCAATATTTCTCATAAACATAGATGCAAAGATTCTTGACAAAATATTAGCAAATTGAACAATGCATGGAAAGAATTACACATCATAACCAAGTGAGATTTATCCCAAGTATGTAAGGCTGGTTGAACATTCAAAATTAATTAGGTAATCCATCACATCAACAAACTAATAAAGAAAAATCACATGATTATATTAATAAATGCAGAAAAATGCTTGGCAAAATCTAATACCTTGGAGTTGGAAAAGAGTATACATAGAAAAAAAAATTGGCTTTGGGAACCTCGGTGAGACCAAGCTTTGCAGAACCTTTAAACTGCCCAGCCCACCTGAATTTCCAAGGAACAAAGGGAAAATTCCTCAGTTTATAAAGATGGTAAAGAACACCTACAAAAAACTTACAGCTAACATCAGACTTAATAGTGAGAAACTAGAAACTTTCCTGCTAATATCAGGAACAAGGCAAATGCGTACCTTCTTACCACTCATTTTCAACATCATAATGCTAATTCTTGCTAATGCAATAAGACAAGGAATTGAAGTAAAACTATAGAGATTGGGAGGAAGAAATAAAACTGTCATTGTATGCAGGTTACATGATTGTTTATGTAGAAAATGCAAAAGAAACATCAAGAATAACAAAATACTTCTAGAACTAAGCTACAGAATACAAAATTAATCGTTTTCCTATGTACCAGCAATGAACAAGTGTAATTTGAAATTAAAAACACAATCCCATTTATATGAACATACAAAATAAAATGCAATACTTAAGTATAAATCTAACAAAACGGATATAAGATCATATGAGGAAAATCTAATAAAAGAAATTAAAAAAATAAAATAAATGGAGAGGTAATCCATGTTTGTGGACAGGAAGACTCAATAGTGTCCAGATACCAGTTATTCCTAAATTGACCTAAAGATTCAATGGAATCCAAATTAAAATCCCAGCAAGTTGTTTTGTGGATATTGACAAAATGATTCTAAAGTTTACATGGAAAAGCAAAAGACCCGGAAGAGCCAAAATAATATTGAAGAAGAACAAAGTTGGAGGACTAATGCTACTAGACTTCAAAACTTACTGTAAAGTTGTAATAAACAGGACAGTGTGATGTCGGCAAAATAAGAGACAAATAGATCAGTGGAGCAGTGTAGATAGCCTAGAAACAGACCACACAAATACAGTTTTAAAAAGGAGCAAAGACAATACAGTCGTGAAAAGATAGCTCTGTGTCTATTTGAAGATGCTCTCTCTCTGCACCTCCCCCACTCTCTCTCTCTCTCTCTCTCTCAATCTCTCCAACATAAATAAATAAATCTTTTAAAAAAGAATCACAATAGGTAATAATATCTCAACACCTTAAAAATACATGAAAGAAAAAATATTCAGGAAATGATTTATGTATGATGGAATTATGGGATGTTTTCTGTATCTTCTTTACAGTGTTTAGTATCTTCCAACTTCCCTGTAATGAGTCTGTAAATTATTATGGCCAAAAATAAATAGATACCATCCTAAAGATAAATATTGATGGATTGTGTATATATGCGTATGTACACATTCACATACACATCACATTATTACCACATTATTATGAGTGGGTACAGCTATCACAAAAATGAAAAACAGGTTAGAACAACATATACCAAAATGGCAACAGTGATTTAACTGAGGCTAGCTTTGTGTTATAAGACCAGGAGAAAAAATTTAAACTAGCTTTGTTATGTTTTCCAGATGCTTTATAATGAATCCATATTTATATGTGGAAACATAAACCTGGACTTTAAATAAAAATGAAAATTCAGTAACACTATATTTAGAGATGTACTTCTTAAATAACTTGAGCATGAACAATTGTTATGACTGTTGCAGTGAGCATTTTGAAAGATTAGCAGAAGCAAGATAATGTGACATTTAGCTGATCTTTCAAGAGAAGCTGGACAAATAACACTTTTTTTTTTTTTAAAGAAAACAGTAGCTTGCAATGAAACATGGTGTTTCTAGTGTGATTCAGAAGTGAGGTGTCAAATTTTTCTGTGGAAAAAAACCAAGGCGGCACATATTCAAAAACAGAAGTGAAAAATCTTGATTCATATATTTAACACTGCTCCAGAATCCATCCCCAAAAGCCTATTTTGAAAAAATTCTGACTCATGTAAACTATCCTTTACAATAACTACCATGCCCAGAGCATTTTACATACATCATCTCTAATCCTTACAACCGTGAAAAAGTAGTATCTCTAGCCCCACTGTACAGATAGGAAAATTGAGTCCCAAAGAGGTAAAAATTTCTCCTCTGACATCATATAGCTGATACATGGCAGAGGTAGTCTCTGAATTGTCTGTTCTACTCTAAAGTCTGTTCTTTACACACATCTGCCTCAACCGAGTGCTTGGGGGTCTTTGTCACAACTCATCACTGTGGGCTTTTTCATGACGTTTTTGACTCAAACATTATCACCCAGTAACGTAACACAGCTAATTTGCAAAATGTGACTTCACAAAAATATTATCATTTTCAAAAATAAACATCCAACCACGGAGGAGAGACTTGGCTGGTAGTACTTCACAGAAGGCAAAAACCTAAGCAGTAAGGATACTTCCAAAAATGTCTGGAACGAGAGGATGGGAAACTTGTTAGGAACTATGCTCATCTGGAGGCAAAATTTAAAATAATGGTCTTGTTTTATTTTATTTAAATTCAATTAGTCAATATATAGCACATCGGTAGTTTCAGATACAAAGTTCAGTAATTCATCAGTTGCAAATAATACCCGGTACTCATTACATCACATGTCCTCCTTAATATCTGTCACCCAGTTAACCCATCCCCCTACTTACCTCCCCTCCAGCAACGCTCAGTTGGTTTCCTATGACAAAGAGTCTCTTATGGTTTGTCTCCCTCTCTAATTTCTTCCTGGTTTTCTCTCCCTTCCCCTACAATCCTTTGTGCTATTTCTTATATTCCATGTATGAGTGAAATCACATGATAATTGTCTTTCTCTGATTGTCTTATTTCGCTCAGCATAATACCCTTCAACCCTTGTCAATGTAAATCGTAAGATTTCATCCTTTTTTATGGCTGAGTAATATTCCTGTGTGTGTGTGTGTGTGTGTGTGTGTGTGTGTACCACATGTTCTTTATCTATACCTCCGTTGATAGACATCTGAGCTCTCTCCATAGTCTGGCTATTGGGGACATTGCTGCTATAAATATTGGGGTGCAGATACCCCTTCAGATCACAATGCTTGTATCCTTCAGGTAAATACCCAGTAATGCAATTAACTTCTTGAGAAACCTCCATTCTGTTTTCCAGAGTGGCTATATGAGCTTGCGTTCCCACCAACAGTGTAGGAGTGTTAGTCTTGTTATTTTAAACCCTGCTGCACAGGTAATAAGGGTAATTTATATATTTACTTTTTGTTCCCTTTGCCTTCTTGGTCCAAGGATGGATTTCTTCTCAAACCTTAACCATAATTTTAACCTATATACCTAGATTTCATTTTTAAGGGCAAGACTACACATAAGTAGGTTCATATGGATTATTCAATATCATACCCTGAAAAAAGTGAGCCCTAGAGGGCAGGGCTGGACCTGGCTTATTTCTACAGCCCAGTTGTGCAAGGCATACTAATTAGTATAAACTAACTGTGTATTCAAGAATTCTAGAACAGGAAATTTAAAAAGAAGTAAGTTTTGGACCCAGAGCAATCCTAAGGGACTTCACCAGTGGGTTGAAGAAGAAAACCTTCACTTCTCTTACTTGAAGTTCTTATTTCTAAATCAGAACAATGGAAAGCTGAGGGGAAGGGAGGAGAAGGAGGGGAGATAAGGGAAGGGAAGGGAAGGGTACAGATGGAAACCCCTTCTGTATGCCTCCACATGTCCTGATTTGCATAGAGACCAGGGTTTGGCCAACTGTGACCCAAATCCAACCTATGGCCTGTCTTTGCATAGCTAAGAACCATGAGCTAAGAACAACTTTTTACCTTTTCAAATAATTGGAAAAATTTAAACGAATGATGATATTTTGTGACATGTAAAACAGTATCCATAAATAACATTATATTGGAAGTCAGCCACATTCTCATTTACGAATTTCTATGACTGTTTTCATGTTACAACAGCAGAGTCAAAAGGTGGCGACAGAGAACATATGGTCCACCACACTTCCAATATTAACTGTCTGGCATTTTACAGAAAAAATGGTTGCTGACCCTTGGCATAGACAATCAGTTGAGAAAGATCAGTTGAGAAAAGTGAAATATGGTCTAGGATAAGTGAGGGCTGTGTACATTAAAAGGCAATCTTCTCGACTATTTAAGCTAAGAAAATGCACTATCGGAGAGTGACTATGTGGCTTGGCAGCACCATAATGACCACCTGTCCAAATGTCCCCGCACCTGTGCCCCTGAAGTGTCTAACATTTCATAGTCATCCGTAGAGAAGGAGGAAGTATTGTGATGGCTTGCCCCATAGCTTCCCTTCCTCTGACTTCTTCATGTTCTATTTTCCAGTGCTTGTCAGAGGAACGCTGAATCCTGCTGTCGTTTTTCAGACCCCAGGAGCTGTTCTGACAGTCTTGGCACCGTGAAGCATTCCAAGTTCCTATCTCGTTTCTGCAGCTGCCTGCTCCCCATTCAGTGAGAATGCGCGTCCCTCAATAATGCACTTGTTCGTTCATCTTTCCTCTCTCTCCCAATTCCTCTCTCTCTCTCTCCCTCTCTCTCATGCACAAACACACTCCCATTAGATAGAGAGAAAAGAACCTCCCAGTTTCTTGCCAAGTCTAATAGAAAAATCCCTTTCATAAACAGAGCTGCCTTTGTCATTTGTAAAAGTGTTACTATCCCTCCTTCTGGGAAGTGATTGTATTGTTTTTCTGCATGGACCACACATTGTATGTGTGCGTATGTGTGTGTGTGTGTGTGTGTGAAGCAGGAAGGAAATGAAGGAGGGGGTTCTATGGAGAGAGTACCATAGAGTAACCAAACACAATTTATAATGATAATCCTATAAAATTAAGACATGGGGTTCCCAAATCAGTCACCTTCAGCTGGGGAACCTAGAGTGTGAGGAGAGTGCACCCACTCTCCTCCTTTCTGACAACTTATTCATCATCTAAGACAATTCCATGATCAAAAATACCTTTGAGAAAAAAGTACTTAAAAAAAATAAGTAAAAAAAGAGAATATAGCAACATGTTAACAATGGTTGTCTTTGGGTAGGAGGGAAAGGGGGCAAGACATAGGTAATCTGTTCCTTTATTTCAACTGTTCTGCATCTTCCTGTTCTCTTTATGATGTTAAGCTGAAGAGAAAAGAGAAAAGCTATCAATGGAAAGGAGAACTCACTGATAAAGAGAAAAATCACAACAAACAAAAAGCCTGATGTAGCCAAACACACATGGGTTACCTTCCATGTCCAGTTTCGGACTGTTAATCAGAAAATATCATTTATAAAAACTTTTTTTTATTGTGTTTTATATTATTCCTCCTTTTGGCCCAAGGTCTATAAACTGAATAAAGCTGAGTCTTCCCCATTGTCCCAAGAATGATTCAGGATCATTTTTCTGAACATCACTTCTTTTTAAACAAAAAAGAAAGAGGGCAAATCCATATTGACGCCAAAAGACATAGACCAGTGGGTTCATTTATTGCAATATCATGCTCCTCTCATTCTATCTTCCTCCCCATCAAAGCAGAATACATATATAGAATTCTAATTAAGAGAAACATTGAATGATTAAGATTTTCCTCTAACAGAAAAATAGGGACTTCAGCTAAGAAGGGTAACTGAAAAATATATACATTCCCACTCCTTCATTACATCACATTAAAGTAACAATGAGAGGATCTTAAAAAAAAAAAAGCCATAAAGAAAAGAAGGAGAGAAAAGATAATATCTATAGCATTTAGGAAAGTGGAAAGCAGATTATACATGATGCCTGGCATAAACTCAGGAATGTAGAACCCTAAACCAGCAAGGGGAAAGTAACCAGGATACCACAAATTCTCAAGAATTGGCAGCATAATTTACCTCTGCATGCAAAGGTTGAAGGACAAAGACAGGGCTGAATTCTATTTAAGGAACAAGTAGAGCCCTGATCATCTACCTGCTCCTTAAGGTCTTGGCAATCTAGAGGTTTCTTCTCTGGGGTAAAATGTAGTGTCTCTGGGAAGGAGCTCTCCATACGTAGAGTTCTGAAAACACCAGCAATACGTGATCATTTATATGTGAATATGAGATCTCCCACTTCTCCCACTTGGTTATAAAAAGGATAGCAGAGGGGCACCTGGGTGGCTCAGTGGGTTAAGCCGCTGCCTTCGGCTCGGGTCATGATCTCAGGGTCCTGGGGTCGAGTCCCGCATAGGGCTCTCTGCTCAGCAGGGAGCCTGCTTCCCCTCTCTCTCTCTGTCTGCCTCTCCATCTACTTGTGATTTCTCTCTATCAAATAAATAAATAAAATCTTTAAAAAAAAAAAAAAGGATAGCAGACACTCAGGCAGGAGATAAGAAGATTCTTCTCTGGAGACAATCTCACCTGCCCAAATGAACAAAGTCTAAAGATGTTGGTATCAGAGTAGGGAGGCGGGCAGTTCCCAGAAAACTGACACAGCCAGATCACCTTCCAAGGAAGCACAAACACAGAGCTTCTAACAGCTTTTAGGGGCTCCATTTATTCACAGAAAGAGGCAGCTAAGGGTCACCAGATATCGGAGAAAAGTTTCTAACATGAAAGGCAGACACCAGAGCAAACAGACAAATAAAAGCAACAGTGTGAGGAGATAAAACCTTCAAAAACCCATCCTGAATATCCTCAAAGAGATAAAAGCTGACTGTTATTTTCATGAAAAGAGAACTCAGTCCAGAAAGCTAATTCTTTAAAATTAAAAATATGAGAGCAGAACTTTAAAACAAAATCTTCATTAGACGAGTAAAAAGACAAAGTTGAGTATAATGAGTTTAGCTTTATTTGGGGGGGGGGGAATAAAGCTAAAGGAAAAAGAATTGGAACAAAATGTTGAAAAGCAGGAAGATTAGAAGAGGCTCAATACCAAAATAATCAGAATTCCGGAGAGAGAGAGAAACAGAGGCAGAGAGAGAGAGAGACAGGGACAGGAAAACAATCAGAAAAAAAATAGACACCAAGGAGAAGAAGGAAGAGGAGAGGAGGGAGGGGGAGGAGAAGGGAATGAGGAGGGGGGAATGGGGGGGATGGGGAGGGAAGGGGACGATGAAGGGGAGGAGAGGGAGAAGGAGAAATGTTCCCACAATTGAAAGACATAACTTCCTGTATTGAAGCAGATGAAAATAAACGTGCAGCAAGGCACACCATCTTGGAACCTTGGAAGATAGAACAAAGAGAATATTCCAATAGTTTCCCAAAAAGGAAAGAAAATGATTTACAAAGGATGAAGAATCAGTGTGGTTTCAGACTTACCAATGGCAACACCAGAAACTAGAAAAAAATGGAGGAATATCTTCCAAACTTGAAGGGAAAAATTACTTCCAACAAAGAATCCTATACCCCACCACCGCAATGGATCCCTTATCAGGAACTTATTGGAAGATAGGTGGCACCAAAATGAGAGAGTATTTTTTAAAAAAGAACTAAGAAAGGTATGGGAATCTAAGAAATGGGGGTTCAACCCAATAAAAAAGGCAAAACAATTTTCATATTGAAGGTTGACAATAGCACACGCTGGCCAGAGACAACCACTCAATGTAGCAGCAAGAACCAAGTTCTAGGAAAGAAGACTCCAAGCAGATAAAATTTGTAGAATGCTTGGGGCTTAAAGGTTACTATTGCAGGAATAAACAACAAGGATCATTTAACTACATAGAAAACTAAAACAACTCAGAAGGCAATTATTAACATCAGAGAAAGCAAATATTACACCAGAAGGGAAAATTTATCACAGTGCACGCACGCGCGCGCGCACACACACACACACACACGGCTCTGCTATGAATAGCATTTATTTAAAGTCATAAAAATGTAAATGCTGAATATTGATTTAACCAAAGGGGTATAACTATTTGGAAAGGATGGGGTGAAGGAGAGGATAAGAAATGTGCCGATATAAAGAAAAACGAAAGGAGAAACTACAGAATGCTTAAATCCCCCAGAATGGAGAAGTAACAGAATAAATATATTTTTTAGAGATATGAAAGCCACCAAAAGAAGTAACTATGACAATTGAAAGTGACTGCCTCTAAAGAGATTGGAACAGGGGCACTGGAGGCAGGAGATTGCTGGGATTTTCTTCTTTGTAAGAAGACTATAGACTTATAAATTTGTAAGAAGACTCTATAAGTCTTGACCCTTTAAACAACATGCGTGTTGGGAAATGGGGGAAGTGGGGGAAGTGGTTTGGCTGGAACCAAAAAGGATGAGAAGGCATCATAGAAAATGAGAGAGATCAGCATCACAAATAAGAAGGAGTCATCAAAGTATAATTTTCATCCTTCCAACACCTGTCTAGGGCTTTCAACTTTGGAAGAGCACCCGTGGACTCTGTGTTGACTCTCCTTCCTTCAACCCCCACCATTAGCCACCAGAACAGCGTTTGCCAATCATCTGCATTACAAGCCTCACTTCAACAGGTATTGACATGGAATAGCTGATTACGGATGTGGAGCAAGAAGCAGAGTCCTGGCAAGGAAAGGGAGAGGAAAAGCCAGCATTTACATGTTGTGCAATTCATACCCACAAAGAAATCCACAAAGACCAACTGTTGACTAGAGATTGATAGGTGCAGACCTAATATCTGTTATTGGTAAAGAGCTCTCCCCTACCCTGGCCCTTTCTCCCTCATTACACCAGCAGAGGGATGGATTTGGAAGGAAGAGATAGGATGGAATACCCCTCTCACAGGCACTTGTCCAGCAGAGAAGTCTGTCCATAGGAGCTTGGTTTGAGAATGTCCCAAAAGTTCCCTCAGAACCTCGGAAAATGCCTCCTCACATCAAGAACTCCACAAGCTGTGTTTCTTTCTCTGCTGAAACAATCCCATTACAGGAAAACAATCTTTTTTTTTTTTTAAGATTTTATTTATTTATTTGACAGAGAGAGATCACAAGTAGGTAGAGAGGCAGGCAGAGAGAGAGGAAGGGAAGCAGACTCCCTGCTGAGCAGAGAGCCCGATGCGGGCTCCATCCCAAGACCCCGAGATCATGACCTGAGCCGAAGGCAGCGGCTTAACCCACTGAGCCACCCAGGCGCCCCTACAGGAAAACAATCTTAAATGAGTTCTCACCAAACTGAAAAGTTTTGACACTGATGAAGGTCATTCAAACAAGATGGGATGGCAGAGTGGTGCAAACCAACATTCACTTGCTTGTATTCACTTGTTTGTGTCCCCCCCTCAAAAAAAAAACCCCCGAGATTTATTTCTTTTCATTGTTCTGGGCTTGCCTCATGATATTTATTAATTGAAATATAATTGATATATAGCCTTGTGGAAGTTGAAGGGGCACAACCTGTTGATGTGAGTATTTATATATTGCAATATGATTATGACAATAGGATTAATTAACACTTCTACTACCTCACATAATTATTTACTTTTTGTGGTGGAACACGTAAGATCTAGTCTCTTAGCAACTCTGAAGTCCATAACGAAGTGTTGTTGGCTACAGTTACTATGCCTTGCATTAGATCTCCAGAGCTTACTCATCTTTGATTTGCAAGTTTGTACCCTTTGACTAACATCTCCCCAGTTCCTCTACCTCCATGCCCGTGTTGAAGAGCACTGGGAGAATTCCTCTCCAACACCCGCTAAGTCTTAGTCCTCTCTTTCCCATATTCCTACATTTCAATGCTGCCTGTGAATTCTGATCACATAGTCCCTTGAGAGAGGCATTTATACCACTGATTAGCTATAGTCGTGTGGCTCTTCCTGTGGCTAGAAGGAGGCAATCCATTGCTTTTCATTAATGTCAATTTGATTAAGTGATATGAGAGCAATGCTATAGTTTTTATCTGTGGATTCTTGTGGGGCGTCCCATGGATTGCTTCGAGAATTTGACCTCCCTCTAGACCTCTGACTTGTTAACTCCGGAGAAGTACTTAACTTCTTTCTCATCTATGAAAGGGAAATAGTTCTGAGGCTGTCTTGAGACTGCAATGAAATAATGACCATAAAATTCCTAGCCTGGAGTCCTCACACAGTGCTGAATGGAATAATCTAATGCCTTTCCCTCTGAGGCCACGCTGTATGGAGGACCCAAAGACAACCAACAACCCCACCTCTGGGGAGCAGGATAAACACAAGACTCAGACCAAAGCATTAAGGCATTTGCTAACTGTCTGCTTTGCATTCTGGCCATCACTTGCTACCTGACTCTACCTGTTCTCACCCCCAGAGAGCAAACACCCCAAATGCAAGTTCTGCCCTGCCCCTCCAAAGAAAGGCAAGGAGCAAAAAGGGTCCACCCTGAACTACAGACAGTAATAGGATTCCAGCATCTAATGGAGGCAGAGTTTGTGGTCCGCGGCAAACAGGGTTATTCAAAAGGTAATCGAGAAATCCCAAGGAGAGGCTCCTCCACCCTGCCAGACGAATGGCCCCTTTCCTCTGTAATCTGAGTTCAGAGTCACGGGTCTCCTTCCAGCTGACTCACAAAGCCAAACAAAATGCTTTGAGCCAATTCCTCTTTGAAAGGGGCAGCTGCGCAGGTGATGTGTGGTGCAAGCCATTTAGGCTGGCCCGGGGTCCTACCAGGGCTACTGGGGAAAGTGTTCTGCTCTCAGCCACTCACAGCCAAAGGTTAAGATGAGCACGGGCTCAGGAATGGAGGGAAATCACTGACTTCGTTTTTATCCCCCTGGCAGAGGGCAAGTTATAAAAGCCGCTTTCTGAGCAGTGAACCAGAAATGAGTTCATCTCTCCTGCTACTTAGTTGTGTTTCCCCAGGCAAACCGTGGAATCTTTGAGTCTCTTCAGTGAGGAAAAGAGGTGGGATTAGGTCTGTGAGACCCCTTTCCACATTAGGGTTCTTTTCTGCAAACATCTCTACCTCATAAATATTCTGCCATGCATGAGACAGCGGAAGGAAACAGATCAGCTACTGTCACAGGATTATGAAAACTTTCCATCTTCTCCAAGTTTTGCATTTCAGCTAAAGCTTAAGTACCAAAAAATAGTTGTCAAGAAACTTCTCATTTAAAGTCAAGTCCAAGACCCTCTCTGCAAGGCTGCAAAGGGTAAAGTAGAGAGCCACTTTTACCAGTGTTGACTATTATTTACTCCTAAGCTTTATTTAAAATTTCACTGGAGGGGGGCGCATGGGTGGCTCAGTGGATTGAGCCGCTGCCTTCGGCTCAGGTCATGATTTCGGGGTCCTGGGATTGAGTCCCACATCGGGCTCTCTGCTCAGCAGGGAGCCTGCTTCCCCCCTCTCTCTCTGCCTGCCTCTCTGCCTACTTGTGATCTCTCTCTCTCTGTCAAATAAATAAATAAAATCTTTAAAAAAAATTTTTTCACTGGAGCTTAGAGTGAGGACTTCTTTAAAAAGGGGTATGTGCCAGGGAACCTAGGTGGCTCAGTCAGTTAAGCATCCGCCTTCAGCTCAGGTCATGATCTAAGGGTCCTGGGATCCTGGGATCCAGCCTCCTATCCAGCTCCCTGCTCATCAGGGATTCTGCTTCTCCCTCTGCCTCTGCTCCTCCCCCACTTGTGCTCGTGCTCTTTCTCTCTCAAATAAATAAATAAAATATTTTTAAATGGGTGGGGGTTATGTGCCATAGGTTCCCCCTCCTCACATTTTCCCCATAGGTGGGGAAATGCTTTCCCCTCATTTTAAGGCAGGTGAGCTGCCCGATGACGAGTCTTAAAACAACTACTCAGAGAGATTGACAGGTGCTCCTGGAGTTTGCAGGACTCAGGGACTGCCATGCACATCTGAGTAAATCCAAAGGCAAGAGGGTTGGACTGGACGAAGGGGGCAGAAAGAAGGAAGAACTAAATTGGGAATGGCCCATTCTTCAAGTTAGACTGCACAAAGGTGTGTACATGTTTTCCAAAAACCCACTATGGGCCCTACAATAGGAACCAGATAGATCTTTAAAAAGACTGTCCCCAAAAGCTTCCTACCAGAGGCAGTCAGTCTCATCGGGAAGCGGCTGCACCATGCCATCAGAGGTAAGTGTTTGGGATATTGTAAGTGGCCATCCAGAAAAGGTATTACCTAAGTTAGTGAACTGTAGCCAGAGATTCCTACTAGGGAAATTTCTGTGGAACACACTAATAGGTCCCCTGAAAAGGGCTGGCATCTGCACATCTGCACCCAGAAGGGGATGCCAGATGCAAATGTCCTATTCCATAAGAGCCTCCTGGCTTCTCCTCTCTCCCCTCCTCAAAGTCAACCCTACAAGGGCCAGAAGCCACTACTAGGAAGGTATATGACCGGACAAACAAATACCAAACACACTATCTTCCTCCCTCTTCCCACTACAGATTTCCTGAGGCTGTCACAAAGACAGGGAGGGATGAAGAGGGTTTTTGCCAATATTTTCTTATGAAAATTTTCAGACATTCAGCAAAAGTTGAAAAAAGTTTATGGTGAACCCCTATAGACCCACCATCTATCTTTCTCACATATCTATCCATTCATTACTCCCTCTTTGTTTCATGCATTTCAAAGTGAACTGCAGACATAAATATACATGTCCTAATACCTCAGCATGCATTAACTAGGGTTCGCTACAGTTTTACATACGATGAAATCAGAAATCTTCACTATATGTTTGTTGAGTTTTGACAAATGCATATGTATAACCCAAAACTCATCAAATAAAGAACATTACCGTAACCCCCCAAAGTCCCCTTCATGTTTTTTTATCAGCCAATTGCCTCCCACTTTTAGATTTTTTTCAAGCATAGATTGGGTTAGCCAAATTTTAGAATTCCATGTAAATTAAACCATATAGTTTGAGAAGTTCTTTAGAGATCTTGGATATCAGCCCTTTGTCTGTACTGTCATTTGTGAATATCTTCTCCCATTCCGCGGGTTGCCTCTTTGTTTTGTTGACTGTTTCCTTTGCTGTGCGGAAGCTTTTGATATCGATGAAGTCTGAAAAGTTCATTTTCACATGTTTCCTTTGCCTTTGGAGACATATCTTGAAAGAGGTTGCTTTGGCTGATGTTGAAGAGGTTACTGCCTATGTTCTTCTCTAGGATTTTGATAGATTCCTGCCTCATGTTGAGGTCTTTTGTCCATTTTCAGTTTTTATCTTTGTGCATGACGTAAGAGAATGGTCAAGTTTCATTCTTCTACACAGTTTCACTTACTTGTGGAGCATAAGGAATAACACAAGGACACTGGGAGATGGAGAAGAGAAGTGAGTTGGGGGAAATTGGAGGGGGAGACAAACCATGAGAGACTGTGGACTCTGAAAAACAAACTGAGGATTTTGGAGGGGAGGGAGGTAGGGGATTGAGTGAGCCTGGTGGTGGGTATTAAGAAGGGCACATATTGCATGGAGCACTGGGTATGGTGCCTAAACAATGAATTCAGGAACACTGAAAAGAAATAAAATAAAGTGAAAAAAAAATTTTTTTAAATAAAAAATAAAAAAATATATATTAATAACCCTTCATTTCAGCAAAATGTTTTTGATAGTCAACACTATTGCTCTACATATCAACAGCTCTTTTACTTGTACTGGTGGCAGATTACGAGACTTTGCTTATGCATTCTGTTTGTGGACCGGAGGACTGTGTCGTTTTTGGCTGTATGAGTAAAACTATTATGTTCTTCTATAAGTCTTGTTGTTGTTGTTTTTTAATATACATTTTCATTGATTAAATCCAGTGAAGTGACTGGATTTATAAGTTAAGTGTATGTTTACTTTTATAAGGAAATTCTAGAAACTTTTGAGCGTGATCGTACTTTATATTCCCACCAGCAATATGAGAGAATTTCAGTTGCTCCACATTCTTGCCAACATTATTGTTTAACCTTTCTAAACAACCATTTGGTGGGTGTGAGTGGTATCTTGTTCTTGTTGTGGTTTAATTTATGTTTCTTTTTTCTTTAAGATTTTATTTATTTATTTGACAGAGAGAGACACAGCAAGAGAGGGAACACAAGCAGGGGGAGTGGGACAGGGAGAAGCAGGCTTCATGCTGAGCAGTGAGCCTGACGCGGGGCTCAATCCGAGCCGAAGGCAGCTGCTTAACAACTGAGCCACCCAGGTTCCCCTTAATTTATATTTCTTTGATGAGTAATCTTGTTGAGCATTTGTTCCACTTGTGTATCATCCTTGTAAAGTGTCTCCTGAAATCTTTTCTTCTTCTAGACGGTAGTTTTTGTTGTTGTTGCCATTGTTGTTTTATCTTTTTATTGTGAGGTTATAAAAAATCCTCCCATACCCTCAAATCTAGTCCTTTGTCAGAAAATGTTTATAAATATTTCTTCCCAGTCTTTGGCTTGCATATTCATTGTCTTAATGTATCTTGTGATTAGCAGAAGTTCATATCAATATTTCTGGTAGATCCTGTATCAGTTGTTACAAGATGTATTTTCAAAAATTGTGTTTATTTCATCCACATTGTTGAATCTGCCACCATAAAGTTGATCATGATAATCTCGTTTTTTCAGGTTTTATATATTTATTCAGAAATTGATGCAACTGTGGAATGATGCGTTTTTAGCACTATGAAATCCAATGTCTTGAAATCCTTTTTCCCCGCAGTTCTGTTTATTACCATGTTGTAATCCTGAAGAAATTTTCTTATCTGAAGTTTTTCATACATTCAGGTATTTTGCATGATGTCTGATGTGCTCAGTACTAAAGACTGCAATGAAGTAGTAGCTATGATCATAACCCTCTTGTAATCTGAAAACAAAAGGGACTTTCTTTTCTGTACTGACAGCTAAGAAGTTATCAGGTAGTAATTGTCCATCTGTAGGCCACTGGCCACTTTTCCTGGATCAAGTAGTATGTCCAGCTGAACACCTGGATAGGACTTCACAAGATGGGTAGCAACATCAGCCTTCCATTTACTTTGATCTGTTCCCAAATATCCGCTAAAAATTTTTCCCCCCCCCCAAGGACAGAGCGCTGAGTTGCAAATTGGAGCAAATGCTGACACAGACTTGGACTTTCCAGGATTCTTCAAAGCCCATATCAGAGCTCTGTGGCCTCCCCTAGAGTGGCCAAAAATAGACCTCCTTTAGGGGGTCCATTGCAAAACTGGCATTTATGAGATGGGGAAGCTCTGCCGTTACATAAGAGTACATTCTATAGTTCATTTTCCAAGGATTTTCAGTGGCATCTACTTCGAAACCCAGCACCAGTGCCAAAGTCCTAGCTCTTGTCTTCTCCTGTAATACTGCAGCCAGGAGGGCTGTCATCTGGAGAAAGGACGACAAGGCCATGTTCAGCGGCAGCTTGATGATAACCAGACTTTGATATAAAATTTTGTTCCATGCAAGTTAAACCAGATAACCATGCAGCGCAGGACGTTTTCCAGCTTCTGACTCGGGTGGTAAGTAAGATAGCAAATTTCACTTGGCAGTTCAGTCCAACACTGTCATGTTCAAAAACGTTCTGCAATCCTCCAAAGCACGTGGTGCTGGAAATCTGTCTCCTGACCACTGCTACTTGCTTTTTTTTTTTCTCCCTGCACCAAAGGATGGATGATTCTCGGCGATGGGAGGCAGGCAGGGAAACGAGCAGCAGCCGGAGTGGAAAGGTGGGACCTCATCTTCTAAACTTGTTCAGAATACTCTTATCCTCCTTGTGTCCATAGGATCTGCGGTGATCATCCCTCCTTCACTTCCGATATGGAGAATTAGTGTTTTCTCCCTTTTATTGCACGCTCAGCGTAACTAGTAGGTTACTAATTCCAATCTTTTCAAAGAGCCAATTGCCTTGTTACAAAACAATTGCTTGGTTGATTTTCTTTCTTTTCTGTTTTCATTTGTCCGGTCCTGCACTTTTATTTTTATGATTTCCTTCCTACTACTTTCCTCGGATTTTCCTTGCCTTTTTAGTTCCACCTATCCTCTTTAGGTCATTAATTTTAGACTTTCCCCTTTTTCTATTATAAGCATAGATAGCTATAAAGTTCCCTGTAAGACCTACTATGGTTGTATTCTATAAATGTTGATACGTTCTATTTATTATCATTCAGATTACAATGTTTTCTATATCCTCCTGAGATTTATTTTTCTGTGACCCATGGTTTATATTTCATCTCCAAATAGTTGAGACTTTCCTAGATATCTTATTGTTAATTTCTATTTTAATTTTATTGTGGTCCAGGAACATACGTGGATGGTTTCAATTTGATTTAAACTATTGCATGTTTTTTTATGACCCAAACTATGATCTATGTTGGTGAATACCATAAGCACTTGGAAAAATATGTGTATTCTGTGGCTGGTGGGTATAGTCTTCTGTAAGTTCGTTCAGGTTGGTTGATAGTGTAGTTCTGTTCAACTGTGTCTTCACTAAGTTTCCTTTAGTGGATGGATTGATTGGTTCAGGGATAGGTATTAAAATCACCAATAAACATTGTGGATTGTCTATTACTGCCTCATGTAGATTGAGACTGTTAGTAGGTACTTTCTTTTTATCTTTTTTTCAAGTTTTTTATTTAAATTCTAGTTAGTTAACATATATAGTAAAATTGATTGAAGGCATAGAATTTAGTGATTCATCACTTACATATACTCATATACTTACATATACTCATGCCAAGATACTTAGTTTTCTTTAATGTTATGTCTTCCTGATGAATTGATTCCTTTACTATCATGAAAGATCCTTCTTTTTCTTGACTTGTAATACACTTTATTTCATATTAATATAGCTACTTCAGACTTCTGTCACTTCATTTTTAGAGTGTATTTTACAACATGTTTATTTAAACCTATCTGTATTTTTATATTTAAAGTGAATCTCTTATAGACAGCATAGCAGTGGGTCTTGGGTTTTTAAATCAATTCTGGCAATCTTGACATATTAATTGGAGTGGGTAATTCATTAACAGTTAATGTTATTAAATATTGATTTGCTGGTGATTGATGTGATTGGAGTTAGGTCCATCATTTGCTTATTGTTTGTTTTGGTATTTTGTTTGTTTTCTGTTTGCCCTCCCAGCTTTTTCCCCTGTTCCCTTTTTCTCTGACTTCTTTTGGGAGACTTAAATATTTTTTATGATTCCATTTTAAATTATCCATTGAATTTTAGATATGTCTCCTTTCATCCTTTCCCATTGATTATGCTATTTATTAAAATATGCAAGAGAGGATAAGTTTTAAATTGGATGACATTTTTAAATTTTGCAATTATAAACGGGACAGGATTTCTTAAACCCTACAATTGTTCAGAAAAAGTATGGGATGCCAAAGACTTGTTCCAATGGATGGGTAAGAATCAATCCCAGAGCAACTCGGAAGGGTGAGGGAAGAAATGAGCCATTTCTGACTCTTCCTTACTAGATCCAATGCATTTGAGAAATTTTATATGAAATTATTTTTATTTTTTATAATTGTTACAAATACTACAGTTAATCCCAGATGAGAAAATAGAAGCAGAGGAAGCTGATAGTGAGAAAGCAAGAATCATTGAGAACAGCCTTAACGCCTCACTTCACATTTGAGAAATATGTCAACATGATAGCTTTCCACACAGAGGATTGAAGGGTTTTCCCCTCTGTTATACTTCCTATTACATTCTGGATGAAAAATATTTTTTTCTTTCCATGGGAACCTATTAGAGATATTTGAGAACAATGCCAGCTCTAGACCAAAGTCTGGTATGAGTGGAAATGTATTTCATTTCCTCCCCCCCCCCACATTTCCCTTTTGCCAGCTGAGAAAGAGGTCGAAAAAAATTGACATTAATTAAACCTCTACTATGGTCCAAGCTCTGTGTATGGACTTTATACACATTATCTCATTCAATCCCCAGAACTACCCTATCAGGTAGTTACTTTTACTTCTGCCATTTTACACAAAACATAAAGCTCACAAAATCTAGGAACTGTGTCCAAACTGACTTAGAAGTCATTGAATCATCAGGAAACTTTTTAAAATTGGCATGTAAATAGGACTTCTAGAAATGTCTCTTGAGGCAATTCTTACACTGATGCCCAAAGACATTTACAGTAATATTTTCCACCAAGTTGTTTATAATAATGGAAAACTGAAAGCAGGCGAAACACCCATCATTAGAAGAATGAGGTTAGTTATTCTATTATTGTTCCATAATATAGAACCCTGCACAGATGTTGACGGATAACATTAAGTTACAAAATTACATGAGCCCAAGAGACATGTTCAACAATATTCATCAGGTTTGTACATAAACACAAATAGGAAGGAAAAAGCCCAGGTTATCGAAAGTGGTTATTTACTGGGCAAAGGGGAGAAAAATGGAAGAGGATTTGTAGTTTCAATATGTTCCGATATTGCATGGTGTCATCTATAGCCTGTACAATTTTTATAAGTATATTTATGGTTGGCATGATTAGTAGTAGGTAAAAAGACAACAGAATTGTTTTAATAGAATCCTTCCTTTTACCACAGCTCATTTCTATAGCTAGAACCTTCCCAGACTCTGAAGAAGGAGAACTCTAGAACCAGAAGACAGCAATATCGATGCTGGTGCCATAGGGTTGGAGAAGGCAGATCTGGGCAGCCAGATTTGGCAGCAGCCCTACATAGCAACCTCAGGGAATCTTGCAATTGACATAGTGCTCAATCAATGAATTAAATCGAAAAACAGATCCATACCAGTTGTGACTTAGAAATAAAGGTTACTCGTATCATCAATAATAAGGTATAAGTAACATATAACAAAAGAAGCCATTCTACACTCTTCAAGATAAGCAAAAACTTTAAAGTCTAATAATAACACTGAGTAAAGCCAAAACCAAAATGAGCTGCCCAACATCACTTATAGGAACACAAATTATTACAATCGCTTTAAATAGTTTGTCGATATCTGGTTAAGTTGGAGACAAGCCTGCCCCACACATTAGCAATACCACATACGTAAGAGATTCTTTTTAAGAGACCCACGCAGGAATACAGATGGCAATACTGTAGTACTTATGGTGTGCTATGTCCATATGGTAGAATATTAGTCAGCAGGGAAATTAAATAGACTAGAGCTACCCATTTCAACATGGATCAATCTTGGAAAGATAAAAATGAGCACAGGAAGCATCAGCTGTATCTGCAATGTTTTATTTTGCCAAAAAAAGGGGGGGGGAGGGAGAGACACTGAATCACAAAAGAAAAATAAAAGAATCTGAAATCTACATAGAAAAATATCTATATTTTTGAGACTTTGAGGTTGGATACATTAGTGTCAGTTGTGTTAGTCTCTAACTTTTCTGTATTTTTGAAGAATTTAATAGGAAGAAAAAAGACTAAAGATATAGGAAAGAATATTCTGAGAAAATACACCAAAATTTTAATGATTGTTTCTAAATCTTAAGAGTCTAAGTGACCTTAATTTTCCTTTTTATAGTTTTCTATGTTCTATTTGTATGTATAAAATGTGTATTTCATTTATAACAATAAAAGTGGGTTATTTTAAAGTTAATATATACAATTTCTGTGACATATGATGAAACTATGAAATACAGGTACAGCAAAAAGAACCAGAAATAGACTAAGCTATTAACAGTTGTTAATCTTTGAAGTCTGGGTAATGGGTGGCTTTTTGCTCATACTTTTCTCTGAATACCAATTTTCCTATAGTGGGAAAGTACAGTATTTGTGAAAGTTGGCTTACATGAAAGGCTAGAGGTCTTATTTTTTTTTTAAGATTTATTTATTTATTTGAGAGAAAAAGAGAGAGCAAGTAGGGGGAGGGACAGAAGGAGAGGGAGCAAGAGAATCTCAAGCAGACTCCCCACTGAGCACAGAGTCCCACATGGGGCTCCATCGCATGACCAAGATCATGACCTGAGGCGAAATCAAAAGCCAGTTACCTAGCCAACCAAGCCACCTGGTGCCTCACGGCTAGAGGTTTTAAATGAAAAGAAATTCAAATAATTTTTTCCAACATTGTAAAATGTTCATGGCCCTAATGATAAACTAAGTTATAAAGAAAAAAAAAATCTGTTCTTAAAGAAGAATTGAATTAGAGCCAGATAATTTTTAAATGAAGTCTGGTATGATAGTGCAATTTATATTGATATTCCATGAATGCTAGCTCTGCTAATCAAAATATTGAGTTAAATAGCATGAGCTATTCCCTAAATAAATTCCAGGAGTGGGGGTTATTGGCAAAGGGGGAACATAAGGTCCTAAATGGCCCAGTGACCTGAGTTGTCTCCACGCAGAAGGAAGCATGAGTCATTTAATCAATGCTGTGTCTTTTATAAATCGTCAGGAACTCTCCCAGGAAGGCTTTAAGAGATAGATTCCTTATTACCACTGATATATGTTCCAATTAAATGTTTCACATCACCCTCCTGGGACTGCCCAGCCAAAAGGGAAAGAAAGATGTGATCCCTGCCTTCTGACTCCCACTGTCAACAAGATTCTTGCACATTAGGAGGGGCTGTGACCAGCCTGTGGACTAAAATCTGTAATAGAAAATGACCGCACAGCCCCAGCAATCTTGATGCTCTGCTCTAGAATCAGTGCAAAGCTCTGACTACCTTAGGATTTCCACACACCTGTGCAGAGAGGCTGCTTCAAATAGAAGAGCAATGTTTTCTTTCTGGAGAAAAAAAAAGAATCCAGGAAAATTCTTCCCGTTATGGCAACCAAACCCCAGGAAACAGCTGCCCTTGCTGGTCAGAGGCTGTCCACCGTCTGTGCTAGGTGATGAGTTTTCCAAAGCACATGTGTAACCAATTTTCTTAGAGGATCTGAACAGTAATGACTCAAGGTGTGAAAACCCAGGATTATTGACCCAAAGTGTACAAATGGAAAATACAGAGAATTGAAGCATCTCGCCAAGGTCACCTCCTTCAGAGTGGGTAAGCCAGTGTGGCTGCAGGCAAGAAGAAAGAAAAAGTGAACACGGTAGGAAGAAAGGATCAGGGCAGAGAAGCAAATGAAATACTGAATTTTTAAATTTACATCAGGTTTAGCCTTTTCTATTTTGCACTTTTCTTAGGTTAATGAGACGCTACAGACACATTTCCATGATAGCTTTATTTCCATTCCTTTAGAGGCTTCTGACTAACCACAGGAAATGCAGCTGACCTGTTCCCTTGTTGTTTAATGGCCTCATCTTCCCTCCCCTTCCCACTCTGCTATCTCAACACCCATATAAGACATACAAGGATTTGGGTGTCTCAAGACTTTGCAGCTTTCTGCTCGGCTAATTACCCCCAATGGAAAAATAACTGGTCCACATACTTGGAGCAATACGGTAATCGAGCTACTAAATGCTCCTTTTGCTAATGACATGTTTTTTCAATATGTTCAAATGAGAGGCTCATTGGAAATTATTCACTTTCTTCTGAGTTGCAAAGGAAAATGATAGGCAAATTATGGCTGTATAAGCACGTGTTTGCACGGATCCTATCCCACTGAATTAATTAGCCATCTACAGAGCTATTGATGGCTAGCTCTTTCCTTCAGCCTTTGCACTTACCAGGTGGAAATGATTAAAGATTTAATTTCCTTGAGGGGTCATTTAGGTTGGAGATGTCACCTTTGTAATATAGAAGTCATAACATCCACCAGAGAGAAGAAGAGAACAGTGGCTTCCATAAGTATATCAACAGTGGGAAGAGAGGTAATGGAGTGTCGATTTGAAAGGAACTCAGGCCTGCTTAGGCACTCTGATTTTTCAGATGAGGAAACTGGGACCCAGACACATTAAGGAGGTTGATCAAATTCAGTCAGCTGTGTGTAGCAGAATTGAAACTAGGAGCTATGTACTGGCCTCTCCCTGCCTCCCCTCCATCCCGTAGCCTACAGTGCCAGTTCAAGACAGAAGCAAATTCGAGATAATGTGGACTCAGGGAGGGGTGCCTGGGACAAAGTACCAATGCACTCTGGCAATTTTCTGCAAATTCTTTAATTGCATGACTTCATTGGTTCAAAGACTTTGCTTCACTCACACATAAGCCAACACACACAGTCCAAAAGAGATAATTCATCATTATCTTACTCTACTTGGGGTGGGGAGTAAAGAGGGAGGCACCCTCCTACACCCTCCTGCTGCCATCAGCCCAGGTTGATCCATTTTCATTACATTTCCCTTTGATGCAAAATCCTCAAACCTTGGGCGGGAAGCTCTGCTTATCAAATCTGTTCTTAATAATCCATTTTTATCAAACTTTATCTGATAGAACCAAAATATATTTGATCTTACTATAAAGGACACTTATCAGTCCTCCTGCTAGAACAGCATTGCCCCAAAGTGAATGGTATTAAAATCAAAGTCTTTAGAGTCAGAAAGAAATGAGTTTAAATGCCAAATCTATCACTTTCTAGCTGCAGTGCCTTGCCCAAGTCACTCAAAAACTCAACAATATCTCACTGAGCTCACTAGGCTCTAGGAACTCAGATATCATCCTTGTCTTCCTGACTTTACACCTTGGAGGCATCGCTAGGAACCAACACACCTGTTACCCAAATTAATGCAACTGTTGTAAGTGCTGAGAAGGAAGGTCCCTCGAACCACAAGGTCATCCACCGGGAAGGCTTGTCCTTCTTACAAAGGTCACAGACTTCCCTTAGGAAAGGTAGCTGGAGCAGGGATCAGAAGGGTCAGTGGGGAAGTGAGGGAGAGCCAGCATCCTGGGCAAGGCGCAGCACTGGGATGGGCCCAGTCCGGTCTGAGAGATGGAATGTGCATAGCGTGAACAGAGAGGAGGAACACGTGGAGAGGTCCGAGAAATGAAGAGGCACCTGTGGCCATGGTTAGGAGGTTTGCCTTCATTCTGAGGGCCAGGGGTGATGTAGGACATGATCAGACCCAAGCACAGACCAGAGGGCAGCATGGACACCGGGACATGAGTAGAAGTCCAGTGTCGTGATTCGTGCAAGAGCTAGTGATGACATGGACAAAAGGAGTGAACAGAATGTAAGGGATATCTAAGAACTAAAATCATTTAAGCCTTCATGATAAATTGGATCTGAAAATAGAGAGGAAGGGGTACATCAAAGCTGACTCAGAGTACTTTGGCATATAAAACTGGATAGGCGGTAGTTCCATACTCTGAAAGACAGAATTCAAGGGGTGGCCTGACTGGTGACCTACACCTCTGAACCTCAGTCTCCTCACCTACAAAATAAGGATAGTAATACCTTCTTTTAGGTGTTCTTACCCAATTCAGCGTGGGGGTGGGGTGGTGAGTCCCCACACACATACAACACCAAGCAATTCTCAGACTCCAGAAGGGAATCCAAGGATTTGCCTCAATTCTGACACTATCTATCCAGGGATAGCATCAGACTCCACAGGGTCAAGGGTGACTGCCCCCAGCCCCACTTCAGATGCCAGTTCCAAGCGCCAGGCTTACTTGTGCTTTTGACCTACTGGCTACAGACTAGAGGTTCCAACGACCTCCTGCTCAGGTTCAGTGAATGTGCTAGAGCGGTTCACAGAACTCAGAGAAACACCACTTACTTAGGTTTACAGTTCATGTAAAGATGTGGTCAGGGATATGAATCAAAAGGTATATGAAGAGTTGCATCACGTGAGATATGAAGAAAGCATGCAGAGTTTCCATGCCCTCCCTAGGGTACCATTCTCACCAACCCCTCCATGTTCACCAACTTGGAAACTCTCCCAAGTTTTATGGAGGCTTCATTATATAGTCATGACTAGTTAATAAGTCATTGGTCATTGTCTGATTCAACCTCCAGCCCCTCTGCCTTCCCCTGAAGTCTAGGGGTAGAACTGAAAGTTCCAGCTCTTACAATCACAGGCTTGGTTCTCCAGGCAACTAGCCCCCCATGCTTTGGTTACCTAAGAGCTTTCCAAAAGTCACCTCATTAACATAACAAAAAACCCCTCCAGAACCCTTATCATGGGAAATTTCAAGGGTTTTAGGAACTATAAGCCAAAAACCCTAGAGAAGGACCAGATACACAAGGAATATATTTTGATTATTTGAATGACCAAAAATAGATTTCTTATATATCACAATATTACCAACATAAATCACACAGCTATCAGAAGCATTTAGAGAAGGTTCCTAGAAAGTGACTGGTGTTAAGCACACCCCAAAATAAATGGTATGTATTCTCAAAGGCTATTCTTCATCCGGTTGCAAATTCAGGATCTCAGACATTTGTTTTTTGTCACTCTCCTTTATGACCCTTCCTTCAAACTGTCGGTTTACTGATCAAATCATCTTAAGTAGTCTCTATTATGCCACACTAGCAGAACAGGCAAGGTAGCAATTGCTTTTATAAACTTATTGTAAATGTCACTGCTACAGTTTAGCTCACAATGGCTCACTTTGCCATTCAAGGGAAAACATGGATGGCAAACACAGTTCCTGGTATTAGCCAAATGCTCTAGCACACACGTGTTTATTTTTTTTTTAAGATTTTTATTTATTTATTTGATAGACAGAGAGAGATCACAAGTAGACAGAGAGGCAGGCAGAGAAAGAGGGGGAAGCAGGCTCCCCGCTGAGCAGAGAGCCCGATGTAGGGCTCGATCCCAGGACCCTGAGATCATGACCTGAGCTGAAGGCAGAGGCTTAAACCACTGAGCCACCCAGGCACCCGACACACGTGTTTATTAAACAAGGCTGTAGTGCTGGGTCATTTAAGGGAAACTGAAAAGCACTGCTCTCAAATGGAAGGGAGGGAAAAACAAAAAACAAAAAACAAAAAACCATGGGCAGGGCACTTTAGAGTCCATAAAGCCCCACTGTGAACGCTGCATCAAGGTAACCTTACACTAGAGGGGTAGGGAGGAAGGGCAGGTGTTTTCATTCTTACTTTTACCAATGAGATTCATTTAGAAAAAAGTAACTTGCTCCAACTCACAAAACATGGAAGTTGTAGAAGTGATGTAAACACAAGTCTTCTGGCTTCTCATTCAAAACACTCTCTACCAATGCCAAACCATTCAATGGAGACCCTAAAAATCATGCAGCCACTATACAGAAGAGCAGTACAAAATGAAAACTCATTTGAAATTTCACGCTGGTATTTTAGCAATTCATTATTAGTTCACTAGTATTATGGCTGTCATTAACAGACAAGATGAGTTGAGTGATTAGTATATGCCAAGCCATATGTTAAACATTTCTCCTGCATGGCTTCATTGAACCTTTACAGCAACCTATAACAGGATGCTTTTATAAATCAGAATTATAAGAAGTACAGATGAAAAGGGAAGGCTTAGAAAATTTAATTTCCTAAATCTTGGTCTCCTTGTACAGCCACTATACTAGACCGACATGCCTCTACGAGACATCTTTCATGCATAGCACAGTCAAATATCCATAAAACTAATAAAGTGAGTAATTTCACATTATCCTGATTTTTTTTTTTTGGAAATTCACACAATACCTCTCATCATCCTACCAGAAAAGCATGTCATCTATTTCCCTGATTCAGTAAGCAAATAGGTATGAACACTTACCTGGGCCAGGTACCACCATAGAATCTCTGTAATAGCACCTTTTCTGTACTGAGGTTCATATCTCAAATTTTGATCTTGGCTCTGCTTCTTACAAGCTAGAAAACCTTCAGCAAGTTACTTAGTAGCTCAGTTATTCAATTTGTCTGTGAAATGGGGGTGATACTAGTTCCAACATCATAAGGTAAGCGGAACCACATGCCTAAAGCATTCAGCATGGTGCCTGGGACATGGCCGGTACTCCACACATATTTGCATGATGATTTTATATTTTGACGATCTTCCAGAGAGCAGAACAGATGTGAGTTTCATTCTATAGAAAGGAAACTGTTTCCAAGATGTAAAGTATTTTGCATAATATCACACAGCTTGTGAATGACAAAATGAAGAAAGGAAATCAAGTCTTCTAAATATGACAGAACAAATTTTTGTCATTAATATCCCACACAGCTCTCTAAGGAGGGAAGATCCTGGAGGATCTTGAAAGTAGAAGCATGGTGGATCCAAATGGCTCGTCCCACAAGGTTGAGAGGTTAAAAGACCCAGAAGATGATTCAGAAGAAGGAAGGACCAAAGAATAGAGACATGGAGGTACCATCAGAGAAGGGGGTGGGGGAGGAAAGAGGTAACAAGAGAAAAAGACTGGGAAAAGAGAATATGTCCACAGGGATTTGAGAAGTTTGCTCCAGGGTGCACAGTGTACCTCCCTCTTCTTTCTATCTTCAGATTCATCGTGAAGATCTAGACTGATGTGGGAAACAAAGGCAAAAGAAAAATTATTAAATTTCCTTACTACCTACAGCCTATTGACAAGTCCTTGAAACAGGCAGAGTAACATTTCTCTAGGGACTCAACTGCCTTGGGGTTGACACTTTGCTAAGGGCAGAAGGCAATCCTAGCTGGAAACCCCCTTCCTAGATCCTATAAGCCTACTTTACCACATAAAAATTCCTTTAGAAATCTCCTTTATTTCTAAACCCCACAAGATACGTGTTGGCAATCATCCTCCAAGCATATGGCCCATCGATATACATCTGAAGGATCTCATGACTGAGGTTTTATTAGAGGATAATAAATGACATTTTCCCAAAAATAGTTAGCCCCCTCAAGGCCCTGAAAGTCTTGCTTCCAAAATTCCAGAGACTTGTGCTCCCCTAACTCCCTCCCAGCTTGAAGGTATATAATGGGCCACTCCCCATGACCCCAGTACAGCTCCTTCTGTCCATGGGTCCTCTCCTCATGCTTTAATAAAACCACCGCTTTGCACCAACGATGTCTCAAGAATTCTTTCTTGGCTGTCGGCTTCAAACCCTGACTTCTTTCCTACATCATAGACTACTTATAAATGGTTTGGGATGAGTCTAGAGATGTGAAGAAGAGTTGACTCCCATCTGAAACTGGTTGAGGAGTAAACAACAGCCAGCCGACAGGACCACCCCCACCGAGGCACTCTCATGGAAAGCAGTGGGCCCCAAGCTCCATGTTGCATAGGGAGGATGAAAGGTGTGTAATGAGACTGTATGTATCAGATATGGCTGAAGATAAAAAGAGGAGGATAGGGAGGAAATAACTCAGTTCTGCACAATCTGAGAAAATATAATCAGCAGCTATGGCTTCTAGGGTACCATTCTTAGTCTGGCCAACTAAAGTGGGGACCCAGATCACTCATTCAGAAAGCTTTCCAACCTGTCACAAAGCCTGGAAGAGAATCATATATGTAAATACTCTCTCATGGCCCTAGAAGTGACATACCTGATTTAGATAGGAGAAGGAATGAAACTAGAGAATGTTCATGTTTGCTCCTAGTTTCTTGCTTCACCATGCTAAACAAAAGCAGACCAGGGGGGTCCTAATAGCAGACTGAAAAAAAATATAACTGATGAAAAACAGAATCTGCATTGGCCACCCGTTACTGAAGTTCAAATACTTGGTTTGTTGTGTTTTAAGATCCTATCTGCTAAGATATCATTCGCTTTTATGTCTCTTAGCCTGGACATAGTAATAATTGCTTGAATTTGCAGGTAGTAGGTAGCAAGAGGAATGGGGAGAGAGACAAGGGTGGGGAGGAAGGAAGGGGCAGGCAGGGAGTAAAAATAGATCAAGAAAGCTGGTCTCTCTCCTTAGAAGAATGAATATATCCTTGCCACATCTTGTTTGGAAAAAGGCAGACTCTTGGTTGCTCCATTCAATTCTCCTTTCTCCCTCATGCCTCCCTCAACCCCATTCAAAATATATAAAATAATGGGGCACCTCAGTGGTGCATGCAGAGAAGAGTCCAACTCTTGGTTTCAGCTCAGGTCATGATCTTAGGTTTATAAGATCAAGCCTGGAGTTGGGCTCCATGCTCAGCAGGGAATCTGCTTGAGATTCTCTCTCCTTCTCTCTCTGCCCCTCCCACTCATGTGCTCTTGCTTTCTCTCTCCCTCTCTCTCAAATAAATCTTTTTTAAAAACATATCAAATATTAAAAGACTGGGACTGGTGAGGGAACAAGAATAGAATTTGGAATCAAATGATCTGGGGTAAGTCCCAACTTCTGCCATCAGTTAGTTCCATGACTCTAACCAGAACACTGTGTCCCTTTTAACCTTGCTTCTTCTCATGTACAAAACATGACTATAAGCATAATCAATGAGATAAGATACTCTGTGCATTTCTATGAGTACTTATCAACATTAATGGACAAAAATATATTGGACCAAGGATTTAAACATAAGACCCAAGGCTATAAAACTCCTAGAGGAACATATAGGGGGAAAGCTCCATGACATTGGGCTTGGCAATGTTTTTTTGGATTTGGATTTGACATCTAATGTATATGAAATAAATCCCAAATTAGACAAGTGGGACTCTATCAAACTAAACAGCTTCTGCACAGCCAAAGAAGCAATCAACAGAGTAAAACGGCAAACTGCAGAATAAGAGAAAATATTTTCAAACCGCAAGAAGGAATTACTATCCCAAATACATAAGGACCTCCTACAACTCAATGGCATCAAAACAGATCATCTGATTTTAAAATGGGGGCAGAGGACTTGAATAGACATTTCCCCCAAACAAGATTAGATCTTAAGTTGCTCGATCTCATATGCCAGACCCACATGTCTCCACTTCACCCAGCTCTCCCATCAACACCTAAAGTGGCATGTATGTTTTTGTGTCTTCTCAGCCAAACTACTTCACCCACCAGCCTGACTTCAGCCACAAGACCCCCAGCCTGGGATGGCCAGTGCACAGGCACATGAATAAAGTCTGAGTCAGAAATTCAAGGAGTCCCCCTACCTGCCCACAGAATCTTGGGAACCTGAGGGGAAGATGGTCTGAATGAACATGCATGCTCCCCTTGCTTGTTCAGTTCTACTATGTATGAGGGTGTTTCAACACCAGATGTGACCTGGAGAAGAATATTACAAAGCAGAAGGCTGCTCTGAGAAGTCTGTGTTTCCTATGACCGGTGTGCATGCATTTTCCAAGACCACACAGGTAATGATGGTGATGGAATTTCAAGAAGCTACTATAGCATGGGCAGACTATGGCCTGTGGGTGAAATGTGTCCCATCACCTGTTTTTGGAAGGCCCATGAACCAAGCATGGCTTCCACATTTTTACATGATTGAAAAAATTCGAGAGAAGAATAATATTTCATGACATGTGAAAATTCGATGAAGTTATGTGAAAATTTTATAAAATTCAAATTCAGCATCCATAAATAAAGTTTTATTGGAACACAGCCATATGTAATCATTTACATATCGTCTGTGGCTGCTTTCCTACTACAACTGCATAGTCGAGTATTTGCCACAGAGACCATATGGCCAGAAAAGCCTAAAATATTTACAATCTAGCCCTTTGTGAAAAATGCTTCTTGACCCCCTGAGCTATGACACATTATTGCTTAAAATGGCCTCTTCATGCCATTACCCTGTTCAAAAGCCATGTATATACTTTTTTTTTTTTAATTTTTTATTTTTTATAAACATATATTTTTATCCCCTGGGGTACAGGTCTGTGAATCACCAGGATTACACACTTCACAGCACTCACCAAATCACATACCCTCCCCAATGTCCATAATCCCACCCCCTTCTCCCAAACCCCCTCCCCCCGGCGACCTCAGTTTGTTTTGTGAGATCAAGAGTCACTTATGGTTTGTCTCCCTCCCAATCCCATCTTGTTTCATTTATTCTTCTTCTACCCACTTAAGCCTCCATGTTGCATCACCACTTCCTCATATCAGGGAGATCATATGATAGTTGTCTTTCTCTGCTTGACTTATTTCGCTAAGCATGATACGCTCTAGTTCCATCCATGTTGTTGCAAATGGCAAGATTTCATTTCTTTTGATGGCTGCATAGTATTCCATTGTGTATATATACCACATCTTCTTGATCCATTCATCTGTTGATGGACATCTAGGTTCTTTCCATAGTTTGGCTACTGTGGACATTGCTGCTATAAACATTCGGGTGCATGTGTCCCTTTGGACCACTACATTTGTATCTTTAGGGTAAATACCCAATAGTGCAATTGCTGGGTCATAGGGCAGTTCTATTTTCAACATTTTGAGGAACCTCCATGCTGTTTTCCAGAGTGGCTGCACCAGCTTGCATTCCCACCAACAGTGTAGGAGGGTTCCCCTTTCTCCGCATCCTCGCCAGCATCTGTCATTTCCTGACTTGTTGATTTTAGCCATTCTGACTGGTGTGAGGTGATATCTCATTGTGGTTTTGATTTGTATTTCCCTGATGCCGAGTGATATGGAGCACTTTTTCATGTGTCTGTTCGCCATCTGGATGTCTTCTTTGCAGAAATGTCTGTTCATGTCTTCTGCCCATTTCTTGATTGGATTATTTGTTCTTTGGGTGTTGAGTTTGCTAAGTTCTTTATAGATTCTGGACACTAGTCCTTTATCTGATATGTTGTTTGCAAATATCTTCTCCCATTCTGTCAGTTGTCTTTTGATTTTGTTAACTGTTTCCTTTGCTGTGCAAAAGCTTTTGATCTTGATGAAATCCCAGTAGTTCATTTTTTCCCTTGCTTCCCTTGCCTTTTGCGTTGTTCCTAGGAAGATGTTGCTGTGGCAGAGGTCGAAGAGGTTGCTGCCCGTGTTCTCCTCAAGGATTTTGATGGATTCCTTTCGTACATTGAGGTCCTTCATCCATTTTGAGTCTATTTTTGTGTGTGGTGTAAGGAAATGGTCCAATTTCATTTTTCTGCATGTGGCTGTCCAATTTTCCCAGCACCATTTATTGAAAAGGCTGTCTTTTTTCCATTGGACATTCTTTCCTGCTTTGTCGAAGATTAGTTGACCATAGATTTGAGGGTCTATTTCTGGGCTCTCTATTCTGTTCCATTGATCTATGTGTCTGTTTTTGTGCCAGTACCATGCTGTCTTGATGATGACAGCTTTGTAATAGAGCTTGAAGTCCGGAATTGTGATGCCACCAACGTTGGCTTTCTTTTTCAATATCCCTTTGGCTATTCGAGGTCTTTTCTGGTTCCATATAAATTTTAGAATTATTTGTTCCATTTCTTTGAAAAAGATGGATGGTACTTTGATAGGAATTGCATTAAATGTGTAGATTGCTTTAGGTAGCATAGACATTTTCACAATATTTATTCTTCCAATCCAGGAGCATGGAACATTTTTCCATTTCTTTGTGTCTTCCTCAATTTCTTTCATGAGTACTTTATAGTTTTCTGAGTATAGATTCTGTGTCTCTTTGGTTAGGTTTATTCCTAGGTATCTTATGGTTTTGGATGCAATTGTAAATGGGATTGACTCCTTAATATCTCTTTCTTCTGTCTTGCTGTTGGTGTAGAGAAATGCAACTGATTTCTGTGCATTGATTTTATATCCTGACACTTTACTGAATTCCTGTATAAGTTCTAGCAGTTTTGGAGTGGAGTCTTTTGGGTTTTCCACATATAGTATCATATCATCTGCAAAGAGTGATAATTTGACTTCTTCTTTGCCGATTTGGATGCCTTTAATTTCCTTTTGTTGTCTGATTGCTGAGGCTAGGACCTCTAGTACTATGTTGAATAGCAGTGGTGATAATGGACATCCCTGCCGTGTTCCTGACCTTAGCGGAAAAGCTTTCAGTTTTTCTCCATTGAGAATGATATTTGCGGTGGGTTTTTCATAGATGGCTTTGATGATATTGAGGTATGTGCCCTCTATCCCTACACTTTGAAGAGTTTTGATCAGGAAGGGATGCTGTACTTTGTCAAATGCTTTTTCAGCATCTATTGAGAGTATCATATGGTTCTTGTTCTTTCTTTTATTGATGTGTTGTATCACATTGACTGATTTGCGGATGTTGAACCAACCATGTATATACTTTTATAATCAGGAAAATAAATATTTTAATGTGCCAGTGGTTTTCCACCATTTATGGAACGAAGTCCAAAATACTTGTGATATGCCTATAAGCCCATCCAAGTCTAGCCCCCCCCTCTCCCTCCCTTCTGAAACAAGCATCCTGCTGCCACGCTCCCCACTCTGCCACAATGCATTTCACCTTCATCTATGTAGCAACTCCCTTATTACCTTCAAAGTCCACCCAAAATACCACTCCCCTATTTTCATATCCTCAATCAGAAGACTCTTTTGTTCAATTTTTCCCCCAAAGCACATACTTTTTATAAACTTCTGCAAAGAGATGTGTCACATACTACCTTGAAATGACGTATCTGTACCTCTAGCCTGCCCCTATGCACCATGTCCACCAGCGAGTGAACCAAAAACCAGTCCCTTCCTCTTTTTGACTCCAGCACTTGGCATGAAAAATATAACATGTGTTCATAGAATTTAATAGTAATAATAGTTATGATTCCTTTTGTGGTCTTCTTAATCTTAGTAGTTTAGAACAGGATTCTTAAAAATAAAATATAATCATAGACATAAGACATCTCTCCACAGGTTCATTCTAAGTAGCTCTGTAACCTTAGATAAGCGACTTAACTTTTCTAAGACATAAATTTCTCATGTGATAGAAAAATAAAGATAGGACCTAACTGGCCGACTTAATCTACTTCATGGGAGAGGATGATAATCAATCATAAAAATAACAACTAGCATGAATGGTATACCTTCACATTTTTTAAGATTATTGGCTTAAAAAGTGCTTTCATAAAAAAGTTATTTTATGTTGGCATAAAAAAACCAAGACCCACATAACATAATGTCAGTAAAAGCTGTTTATAAATTATAAAATACACATATGAAATAATAAGGATTTTAGTTTCTATTATAGTCACCACCTGGCATAACTCAAAAGCTCATAGCCTAGGCTGTCAGAAGAACATGTTTGGAGGGCTCGTAATGCACTGCAGAGCACAGGTGACTTTATTTTGCAAGGTAATGAAACTGCCTTCTGGGTGCCTCTACTTCAACTTCCTTGTGAGGAGATAAGACAACACCTTACACATGCATGTACCTTTGATTTACAAGACACCTCCATACCCATGATCTGGTTTAACCCTCAGACCTGTCCCCACTTGAGAGCAGAAATTCCTTCTTCAGAGCAGCAAGTGACATGCCTTAGGTCTTCCAGCAAGTGACAGAGGACTGCAATTTGAAGATGTCCTCAGACTGTCAAAGCTCTGACCTTTCCATCATTTTAAGAGCCTCTAGCATCCCAATGCTTGAGGTCATCTAGTCTAACATCTATTCTAGATCATCTATTCAGAGAATAAGAAACGGAGATGACTAAGAAATTACAAATGACCTAAAGGAACACAATTAAGGAGAAAGTTAGGAATCCAGGCAGGACACCTCTCCTTGGTCCCTAAATAGTTACATTTTATCTTCTGTGGTAACCAGCCTCAAAGATGCCTGCCAGTGATCTCTGTTGACTATTATTTACACTCCTGTAACATCTCCTCCCACACTGAAAAGCACTGACTTGTAGAACCGATAGGATATGGAGGAAGTGACAACGTGTGGTTTCTGATGCTAGGTCATAAAAGACATTGTTATTTGTGTCTCAATTTCGTGGATCATCTGCTCTGAGGAAAGCCAGCCGCCATGTTGAAAGCCATTTGGAGCAGTCCACATCCTGCCAAGAGGCAGCACCAACTTTCCAGCTGTGTGACTGAATCTTTCTGGAAATGGATCCTCCAGCCCCATTCAAGCCATTTAAACGACAGCAGCACCTGCCAGTATCTTGACCATGACCTCCTAAGACACCCTAAGCTAGATCCACCCAGCCTAATCGATGGCTCCTGAATTCCTGACACACAGAAGTTGTGTGAGATAATAAATGAACACTGCTGTTCAAATCACTTAGTTTTGAAGTAGTTTGCTACGCACCTATAAAGCACTAATATGCTTTCCATTGTGGGCAGTAGTTTCTCTGAGGTATGTGCACCTCCTTCTCTCTTCTCCAGGATTCTCTCCCTAAAATGTAGCCACAAATCCATTTTTCAGTAGTTTCTTCAAGTCACTCTCAGGGACATTAATCAGATGAAAGATGCTGCTTTGGTAATCTGATTCTCCATGGCCTTCACCGAGCTAGATGCCCCAGAAGCTTTCCATCTTGTCCCCAAGCAATTTCCTCATGGTATACCCAGTCTAAAGCCCAAGATAAGGTTGAAAAGGCAGTGTGGGTGTCACATACTCTTTATCTGATCTGTCCTCTGAGGAACGTGTAATAAGATCTCAGTTACATCTGTTGAAAAATTGGATCCTGAAATGATAGGATCATGGTACTTAAATATATTCTTGTTTATTCAGTGCTGATCCCATGTTTCTCTCCTTTTTAAATACTTCTACCATGCTCCTGTCCTCTGTGATTTATCATCCTTATTACTGAGAAACCAAAACCATAGAAACTGGTTGTTAACAATAAACATCCTTTTAAAAAATGTATTTATGAATCAGAACCCCTTCTTTTTCCAAAGCAAATAAATTGTGAAACCTCTAGTCTAGTCCTCCGGAGATGAGATCATTTATGCAGCTCTCCTGAGAAAAGGAAAAAAAAAAAGGGTGAAAATCCTGAATTCATCCCCTCTCTGTCCTAGGAAACTCGAAGATACCTGCCAAAAGAAAGGGAACAAGATGCCTGCCTATCAGAGGATGGCTAATGTGGCCTAGCTTCCGGACCAGGAGCTAACGTCACCAAGTCTTTACAGTGGAGGTGAGAAGGAAGAAGAGCCAGGAATACCTTCCAGAAATATTCAGTACTATAATGAGAAACAGACAAGCTAATTACAGGTGCTTCACAAACTTTCAAGAGTATACAACTTATGTAGAGATTTCAGTTAAAGGCAGATTCCCAAGTATGGCCTGAGATTCTGTATTTCAAGCAAGCCCCCAGGAGATGCTGATGCTGCTGGTCCAGAGGCCACATTTGGAGTACCGAGGATATAAAAGAACCATAGCTATTAGTTACGATTCTTGCTGTTGTTAATATGATCTCCACAGCAAGATGAGCTATGCTGATAAGTGGCCACGCTAAGATTTCAATCCAAGATGACCTAACCTTGTCCCGCAGCCCCCATCTTGCCTCTGAGAAAAAGCAGGATATGCTCAGAGCAGCAACACTTCTGTAGAGCTATCAAGTCAGTGGTTCACCAGCTCAGCAACTGCCCTTGTGACAGTGCAGCCCTGATCTCTTAAAGCCTCCAGAAAAAAATTCCAGCAGAAGAGTTATGGATTCATTATGGCCTCATCACATTATCACATGCTGAGGACTTTCCGGGTTGCCCAGAAAACATCTGTCAGCAAAGACAGATTCAATCAAAAATAAAAATTGAGGCTTAATTCAGCCTGGGGAGGAAACCGATTAACCAGGAGACGCAAGGTTAACCCCCTGGGCCACATCGCAGGGGTGAGCAGGGGCTGACGGTTCTGTGTTCATTAGAATCAATTAAGCACTGTCTGCCCCCAGGGATCACAGTGGGGAGGTTCTCTTCCAGGACTGATTGGGCCCAGAGACAGGGGCACGAGGCTTAACTCTATGGTTTCTCAGGGGAGGGCTGGGCCTGAACAAGCACATAGGTGGCTTTGAGGTTGGGATTATGTTGCTGAGACAGGCCTGGCATTAGTACTCGACACTCACAGCACTTTTGAGGCAAGAGTATTTTACATTTTTATATTAGTTTATCTTAACGATGCCAGTTGTCCTGGGGAAAAAAGCAGAGACAAATTCTGAGAAAGAGAAAGAAGTGGGCAGTCCTTATACTCTAACACCCTGGCACCAGACCTTTCAGGAATTGTGTTCGTTGAAGCTGGAAGCTGGTGCAGGTGTGTCAGCAATGAGCTGCCGAGGTCGAGACCTAGTGACGCACTTGTAATCACAGCTGGTTTAAAATTGGATGAGTAAGAGTCATAACTAATAATACCTACTGTCCTGTCTCTGACTCTATGTTGAGCACAATAAATGCATTATCAGAGTCAGTCTTTCCCATACTCTTATAGAGGATGGATCTGTGACCCCTATTTCCCCAAGAACTGGGATGATGTTCGCTTCCCTGTCTCCATAGGCAGAGTCCCTGTTATAAATGAACCTACCTTTTCATATCAATTGACTCTTTGGTAGGAAGAAGAGACGCAGCACCAGTCAGAACACAGACTTTGAGAGAGCATAGGGCAGAGAAGCGAATGGAAGAGTCTTGTCATTACTGAGCAGAATATAATGCCTCTCACTCAGGTTATTTCAGTTATACGAAAGCATTCAGTAGAGTAGGTGTAAGTTTTATTTGTGAGCAGCACGCTGGAGGTTCAGACTAGCTCTGGATGTGGCTAGAGTTTCTTACTAATCCTTGTCTCCTGCCTCCACTTAGACCCGCAGCCATGTGAGGAGGGTGATGCTGGTCTGATGGCCCTCTCACTTGGTTGGCATCATGAAGCCAGAGTCTGCACCCAGGTCACCTTTGTGCTCTGGGAATTCAAGGAAGCCAATTAACCTTTCTGATCCTGAGTCCTCATGTGTAAAAGGGAGCTAATCCTAGTAACTCTAGAGGACTATTAGAGAGGAACAGACAAAATAATACTTGTGAAAATCCTTGAGCGCACTGTGCAAGTGTTAGGTATCCTCCTTAGATCCCAGTCACACTCTCCTCCTTCCCCAGTAATCTTGCCCTAACTCAACTGTCTTTAGTTACTACATCCCTCAAAGGGAACTGTAAGGGACACAAAAATAACCAGAGCACATGGTATGGCCTTGCTTTCTCCAGGGTCCTTTCTTCTATGACTTCTCTTTGTATTGGCAACATGGCCTTTAAAGACGAACAATGACTCCAGTTGGTTGGCTCAGTCCTTCATGCCCAACCAGAAGTCTCTTTGGGAAACTGAAATGTGTCTCCTTCCAGCACCCACACTGCGAGAGGGAAGTCGACATGAAGATGATGCAAAATCACAGACAAACCATCCAGTATGATTATATCTGACATTAGATCGTAGACGTGTCCTCAAAAATCTCGGAAGCAAACACAAACTCACAGTCTTGCATACCGGCTCACAAGATGACACATCCTTGATGTGATGAGAAACTCCTGCTTAACTCATGCCCCCTATCAAAGCAGGGTCTCCAGCAGTGGGCAGTACCAGCTGGAAGGACACCTCAAAGTCACAGTGGGGCTGTTTACCTGTGGTCTTGGACCAAAGCCCCACTACCAAAGCAAGAACAAGGTTAGGAATGCGCTGAAGGCTTCCCAGTCTGAGAGCGTGTCATCATCTCCGTGACTCTCCCTCAGTGCTGAAATTGCTCTGGCCTCTGGGAGAATTGACCTCAGCTTTCCTGGATAAAGGTGGTTAAAGTCATCGTGACCGGGATATTTCCACTTTCCAGAGGACTTCTCGAGTACCTTCTGGCATTTGTCTTCCTCCTATGGAAGAGAACCTAATAAAATGCAGAAGAAAGAAAGAAAACATGGAACCTGCCTTTACATATGTTTTCTGTTCTCCCAGTTTGTAATTGCTTTACTTCTGGTCTTATTCCTCTTTCTCTTTCTTCTCCTGGACTTTTTTCTCTCCATTCTTTTCCATTCTTCTGCTTTGAAGGCAAAATAAATTTGTGCTAATAATTTAAGAAAACAAAGGCTAATATTATGAAAAACGCTGGATGCATAGTTTTGAACCCAAATTCTTATCCCAGGGAAGTTCGGGAAGAGCATGCCAAACCTCTTACCGTCCTCTCCTGCCCTTTTATTTGTTTATTCATTTTCTGACAGAGAGAGAGAATGGGAGGAGGGGCAGAGGGAGAGGAAGAGAATCTCCAACAGATTCGCCACTGAGTGTGGGGCTCCATCTTGCATCCCTAGGATCATGACCTGAGCCAAAACATCTCAAGAGTCGGGCGCTTAACCAACTGAGCCACCCAGGCACCCCATCTGTTTGTTTGTTTGCCATTAATTTAGATTTGAACTTAGTACTAACCTATCCATTTCCTTGTCAAGGAATCACAAGGGTTTTGGGGATATATTAACGCTATGTATTCCAGGAATTTCTATTATTTTGGTCTCAGAGTGGACAGCCTTCAGCCCGGTGACTTCCCATTGTACAATATTCCAGGAAATGTACAACTTTACTCTTCCCTAATTCCATCACAGCTGTGACAAGGTCCACTTGTCCTGTCCATGTCATTTATTGCCAAGTTGACATACAAGGATGAACTCCAGGATTTAGATCGTGGGGAGATAATGAGTGCCTGAAAGAGGAGGAAGTGAGGGATGAACCAAGAAGCTCCATTAAATTAAAGAATTAAATATTTCTTCTGACTCATTACACATGGTGTCTTTCTCCCCACTCCCCCAAGCTGCCCTCAATCAAGCCAGGAGCCTATGAAAGGGAGAAAAATGTTTCTTTCATTATCCCTAAAATTAACGTTTTCTTCCCAGAGTAGTGAATGTTAGCTAATGACAGGCAAGGTGTTGGGTTGTAGGGACCTTTGAAGCAGAGTCTGCGGGACAAGGAAACAGAATGGATTTGCCAGTTGCTTTGTTATGCATCCGAAAGAAATGCTAAACACAGTAATATCTCATTTATTTGCATTCCACCAAGTGATTAGTCCCTGATACAGTGTTTTATTTGGGATTTTTCTCTTCTTCTAAAGATTTTACTTACTTATTTGTGAGAGCACACACACAAGCAGGGTGGGGGGGAGTGGCACACAGAGGGAGAAGCAGGCTCCCCACTGAGTAAGGACCCCGGGGCAGGACTCCATCCCAGGATCCTGAAATCATGACCTGAGCTGAAGGCAGATGCTCAACTGACCAGCCACCCAGGCATCCCTGGGATTTTTCTATAAATAGAGCCTGAGTAAGGAATCCAGAAGGAGAAGCCTAAATACACACACGAGGGAATGGAAGGAGGAAGGCAGGTAGGAGGGAAGACCAAGAAAGGTGCATTTCCAATGTCTCTGTGCAGGACAACAGTGTTGGGCTCTGTAGGGAGCCCTGGGGAGTCCACACAGCGCCCTGCAACTGAGCACTGGGGCATGTATCCTCAGCCTCCCATCCCATCTTGGATAGGGCCACTGTGAGAGGTGTTGACGGCCTCCAACCCCACTCCCAGCTGCCTGGAAGAATGCCCTGCGGCAGAAAGTGGAAAGAGTCTTGGTGCCCTGCAGGTGGGAAGCAGTGGCCGCCACAGAAGCAGATGCACGACTGTCTAACTCAGCCACAGCTGCTCCCAGAGGTGGATCCACCAAGATGTGACGAGCAACAACAAAAGGGTCTGCTCCACACAGACGCAAATCATAACCGCCATCTGCTCCTCTCACCTCCCGACTTTTGGGCGATCTCCACAGAGAACAATTTAGCAGCATTTCCAAATGAAAAACGTACATATCACTTGGTCAGGAAGCTCAGCGATTTGCCCTATGACTACTCTTGCTCATGTGCAAAATGTCATACATATGGTATTTACTGGAGGAACAGTTGTCATGGCAAACACATTGGGAGGAAAATAATTCAGCATCAATCAATATGGAACTAATCAAATAAACTATGATATATCCACGGAACAATGGAATCACAGCGATAGTTAATAATGCTTAACAAGCTGCATGAAATCGTAACTGGCAAATTAGACGGCACGTTCAATTGATCAGAAACCAGCACGGCCAGAAGGATCCACGGTAGCTGAATGTCAGTCACAAACGGCAAACCATGTGACCTCCCTCTAGTCACAGTTCTGCTCCTACTTTAAAGTTGATTTTTAGATCATTGTTCAAGGAAAAGGCTCAGGCTGCAAAAGCAACCATCTTGCCCTCAATTTCCCTGGCTAAATTCTTCTGCCCTGAGCACAGTACAGCCTAACTATGAACACAAAATGTCCATGTTTATTTAAAGGGCAAATGGAAAAATCCACTCAGTTCACTAGCATTATGATGCATTTATGAGTAGAAGTGGGTTTTTAAATTTTGTGTGTGTGTGTGTGTGTGTGTGTGTGTGTTTTTCTGGCTGTTCTGCTCTCCATTTTATTCTAGATTTTTAAGTAGCTGATTGAATTATAAAGCCAGAGTCCTGCATGTGAAAGGCCAGACCTCACAGAGTTAAACTAATTCCCCAGCAGGCTCACTTCATCAAGCAAGCTGATAACTCATACTCAGCAGGGTTTTTCTTCTTCCTGATAGCTTTCCTCTCAGCTTTCATATGCAAACAAAATATGCACCAGCCTGAAGAAGTGTCCAGAACTTGGAACACTACTCCATCTCCCTGGTGGGAACCAAGAGCCTGGAGAGCTCTGTTCAGCCCCATCCAGAATCACCCCCCCCCCCAATCTGGATTCCTCCATTCTCTGTCTTTGAAGACAAAGAAAATTCACCAAACCTGCACCATGCCTTTTAAATCTCAATAGATTGGTGGGGGAGAGGAACCCTGAGAGACTGTGGACTCTGAGAAACAATCTGAGGGTTTTGAGGGGTGGAGGTTGGGGGGTTGGGTGAGTCTCGTGGTGGGTATTAAGGAGGGCACGTATGGCATGGAGCACTGGGTGTGGTGCATAAACAATGAATTCTGGAACATGGAAAAGAAATTTTAAAAATAAATAAAAATTAAAAAAAAAAATCTCAAGAGAGGCACACCTAGAATCCTATGCTTAAAATAGTGCCTTACTCTGAAGGTGAAATAAAAATTCTGGTGCTGGATTGAACCCTCCTGGGGAGTGGGTTAACAATGCAGGGTCCCTCCTGCACCCACATAACGTGGTCATCTTGCTGTCAGCGTCAACATGTGTTCAGCCATGGGCAGGACATCAACAGAGTGGGACGCATCCAGAGCAGTCAGGACATTTTAGGCTGTCAAGGAAGCAAAAAGCACTCCCTATCTGGTGTCCCGTCTGCCATTCTGCCTTTTTTTTTCCCCCAGTGGGAAGAAATCCCTAAAGAAGAAAACTTCCCATATCAGGATTAATTCCAGGAATCGTGCAGATTCCACACAGGATAGGAGAAAGTCTCTGTCCATTAAAAAAATCTTTCTCGCGGACGTTTTAAGCTGGACGTTTTAAGAAGAACTGTGAACAGTCCCATAAAGCAAATGTATTTCCCTCCTCTCTTTTCCCAACCATGGAGACAAGAGTTGGGATCCACAGCAGCTTAAAACAAAGCACACGGTGAGAAGGCTCATTCATTACACTGACAAGGACTGCAATAAAATTACGAAGAATTGGGTGCCATTCAACAATGTCGACGGGGGCTGAATCTGATGAAAACCGTGTTGGTTTCCTAGTCTTCAGGAAAGACTATGGAACCCAAGGAGCCATGGGGGGAGGTCGGGAGCTGCAGAGGGAAGCAAAGGGAAAATGAGTGTGCAGAGGAGAGAGGGGAGGGGCGTGTGCCAGTATCTGGTGAGGGCACCAGTCTCCAGATTGGCTTATCTTGTTTCCCTGTCTTGTCTCTGAATCTTGCCCAGGACTGAAACAGGACAGAGATACTGAGCTCACCTCATGAACTCAGAAATGTCCAAAGTGTAGAAATACAGCTCAGGCATGACCTGCTTAGATCTTAGAGCCAATGGAAGGGACACATGACAGTTGTTGTGTTCTGTTTTTGTTTTGTTGTTGTTTTTTTATTTAAAAGTATTATTTACATTAGTAGAGGCAATGTTCCGTTCATTAGGACCCTTATTTTCTATTAGTCCTTTGGCATATTTCAGACACATAAAGCAGCCCTGCTCTGACCCACTGCCCGCCCCCGTACCCCCCATGACACTCCACGCTTAGTCACGGCCTTTCCCACATTTGCACCCGTACGTCAGTTACACAGTTTCATACGGCTGACCCGTGAACAACATGGTTTTGAACAGCAGGGATCCCCTTATGGGAAGATTTTTTTTTTTTAAGAAATGGGACAGCAGGGGCAGCTGGGTGGCTCAGTGGGTTAAAGCCTCTGCCTTCAGCTCAGGTCATGGTCACAGGGTCCTGGGATTGAGTCCCACCTCGGGCTCTCTGCTCGGCGGGGAGCCTGCTTCCCTTCCTCTCTCTCTGCCTGCCTCTCCACGTACTTGAGATCTGTCTACCAAATAAATAAATAAAATCTTTAAAAAAAAAAAAAGAAAAGAAAAGAAATGGGACAGCAAAAGGGGGACCTGGGTGGTTCAGTCGTTAAGCATCTGCCTTTCGCTCGATTCATGGTTCCAGGGTCCTGGGATCGAGCGCCTCAACAGGCTGCCTGCTCAGCGGGAAGCCTGCTTCTCTCTCTCCTACGCCCCTGTTTGTGTTCCCTCTCTCCTGGTGTGTCTCTCTCTGTCAAATAAATAAAAATCTTCAAAAAAAAAAAAAAAAAGAAAGAAAAAGAAAAAAGAAATGACAGCAAGACATTTATTCACAACTGCCCACCCCAGTGTCCACGGAACCAAATGGAAGGCAACTGCCAGGGACTTTATTCCTGCTGACCTCTGAGCACCCCGGGGAGGCCCCCTCAAAGTCATTAGCACCCATGGGGGCTGTACAGTCAGCACTGTAGGATCCCTCTCCCTACACAGAAGGAGTAGTGGAGTCAAACATGGGGGTAGAGGCCAGGACACTGTCCAGAGGACAGGGGTCCTACTTTGCAGGGAGCCCAGCATCCTCAGCTCTCTTGTCTTCTCTCCTCCCATGCTCCATGCTCGGCTGCACAAAAGTGGCCAGGGCCCCGATCACTCCTGGGTTAGGCTTGTGCCCCTCCCTGTTACTGCATGCTAGCCCCTTGGCTTCTGGGAGGCCAGCTCACTCACAAATGGCCACAGCTGTCCATGGCCATGGGCAGGAGGTGCACCTCCAGGCAGAGGAGACAGCTGTACTGTGCCTTCATGCCCTGTAGCCACCTTCGGGGCTGCCCCCCAGCTGCCCACTGCACCAAGACCTCCAGACTGAGGAAAATCTTCATCCCACGCCTCCTGCCACCTGCCACTGCCCCTTTCCAGCCCACCCAGCTCGGTCTGCCTACAGGCAGATTTTCTTTTCAATAAATATACACACAGTACTATATATGTATTTTTCTTTTCCTTATGATTTTCTTAATATTTTCTTTTCTCTAGCTTACTTTCTTATAAGAACCCAGTATATAATACATGAAACATATAAAATATCTGTTAATGGAGTGTTCATGTTATCAGTAAGGCTTTTGGTCAACATTGGGCTATGAGTTAGATTTTTAGGGAGTCCTAAATTATTCACGAATTTTTGGCTGCAAGGTGTCAGCGTCCCTAACCCATGCATTGTACAAGGGTCTTCTTACTACTAATTAATACCTTCTACACTTTTGCATGCATTTAACTTTTAAAAGATACACATACTCCCTTCTGCATTTACTATTCACCCAGATGGATACAACTCCTCTAGTTTGATCTAGCTGCCATCGCTTCCCCTGCTGGTGGGTATTTAACTTGTTTTCAACTTTTCATTATTGTGATCATAAACACACTCAGCAGGGAGCCCTCCATGGGGCTCCATCTCACCACCCTGAGATCATTACCTGAGCCAAAATTGAGAGTCGACCGCTTGATGGGCTGAGCCACCCAGGTGCACCACTGTGATACATTTTTAGTGAAACAGTACATCTTGGAGATATTTTCATGCCTGTCCATGGTGTTTAACTCATCGTATAACATCGTCATAGCATTCTAGCTTAGGAAAGCACTATTTCTAATCCAGGCTTATTGCCGGACATTAAATTTTATTTTTATCTAATTTTTTTTTTTAATTAGGCTCCACACCCAGCATAGAGCCCAGTGCAGGGCTTGAACTCATGACCCAAGAGTTCAAGATCTGAGCTAAAATCAAGAGTAGGGACAACTGAACAACTGAACCACCCAGAAGCCCCCACTGCTGGTCGTTTAGATTGCCCCCTCCTTTACTCGTGCTGTTAGCAACCATGCTTACACTTATACGTCTCTATGGACACACGTGATAGCTGCTCTGAAGGATGTACCTACAGCTGCAGTCACTTGGTCACAGGGTGTGTGTACTTGTAACTTTGCTACATATTGCCAAATCAGTCTCCAAAGTAGCTCTACATGAGGATATCCACTGCCTTCCCACCTCACCATCTCTTAGCATTGTGTATCTCCTATGTTTTTGCTGGTGAATGGATTTGAAATGACTTACCCTAATATTTATTTTCAAATACATGATTAAGATTGAGAATCTTCTCATGTTTTTATTGACCATTAGGTCTTCTCTTCCATTCATTGCATGTCCATCTTCTTGGTTCCTTTTCCTTTTGGATGACCCTTAGAAAAGTCTGTTCCAAATAATCCTTATTTCCATTTACTTTAGAAGAGGACTGTCCATGGAAATCTTGATTGAGAAGAATCTAATAAGTGAATGATAAAATAAGTCTAATTAGGTTAATAATTGAAAAATCCAATAAGTAAATACAATTAATTCATGTCTGCTTCTCGTAGCTCTGGAAACTCAACAATGATGACTGTAATGCATGTGAGAGATAGCCCCCTGAAGAATGTGGGTCTCTGGCTGCACTGGTAACCTGACACTGCTTCATGGCCCTTGGGCTAAGGAAATAGGGGAGGAACTAACATGGTTGAATATTGACTCTACTCAATTGACAGATACCACTTCATTTAATTTTTGGAAAAGGAAACTGTGAAAGAAGTATTATTTCTCTCCCTTGAGGATGAGGAAATAGAGTCTGAGAAAGAATAAATGTTCATCCTGAGGTCACAGACTTTGCATTCAGCAGAGCCAGAATTTGGACCCAGCTGTTTCTGCCTCTAAAGCACGTGCATTTCCCACTGTACAAAAGAATCATTATCTTTATGGATATTGTAGTTGGAAGAGAAGGTTCGTATGTAAAGTGGTAGCCATTCTCTCAAAAATAATCATTTTTTTGAGGGGGAGCTAAAGACTATGTCTAACCTTTTCTGAATGTAACCGTTAGAGATTTTCAGAGTCACAATGTCTCCCCGCCACACTCCCAAGAGGAAACTGTGGCCATTGCATTATTTTTTGAATATTGTACATGCCGTGGGAACCGATATGCATTCTTTTCTTCCCCTTCCCTTAGACTACTTGTCCTCCTGCTAAGAGAAGAGTGGTTAGTTTTTCAGGAAACAACATCAACTGCTTCCTTAGGGGGTTGATGATTTGACAAGGCATGCAAAGGGGGAGAGATGAATCAGGCTTTGATAGAATATAAAAAAAGATTTAGTTTCCAAAAATGCTAGAATATATTCTGAAAAAAATTAAATCAAACCCAGTGAATATATTACACATTAAAAATAAAAAACGTGGTTTATTTCTCAACTACAATTGTTGGGTGGCTACAGAAGGAAGGCAGACTGAGCCTGATGATATGCAACTCTGGGGAACTTTAGGAACTTCTAAAGTGGTGTTCATAGCTCTTAAGAGGTCTTGAACCTTGGCAAATGCCCCATAAGGTTTAGGGCAAGGCATTCTTTTTCACCCCACTGGTAGACCAAGGCTCCCTGCCTTATTGTGCACAGTTACCTTTGATGTGATTTCAGCTGAAGCCCTGCTGGACAGTTCCCACTGCACCCTCCTACCTCCCACACACCTTTCTTGACTTTCTGCCTTAAGATTCTTTCTGAAGTCAAAGAAGCTGCCTCAGCCTTTGTACGGAACCAGAAAGTGGAGAGAGTTCATGTCTCTGGAGATAACCCTCAACCAACAGAAGACTGCGCTGATAAATAAATGTCCCAGGTCTGGCCCTTCAAAGGGAATTTGTACAGTGTTCTCTACCTCCTGTTCACCAGAGCAGTACCAGTTCAGTCTTGCACATTTCTTGACTTTTCTTCCTTCCCTCTCACATTCTCCCTCCTCTCTCAATCCTGCCTCCTGTGATCAACTCCCAAATAAACTAGTCCTTTTCTTAGGTTCTGCTTTTGGAGGAACCTAAAGCCAGACCCCCAAATTCTCCTATGTACCCCACCTCCACCTCCAGGAAGCCTTCTCTGACCTCTTCTAAGTACAAAAAATGTAGCTGAACTTCCCTTTTTACCACAATATGTATTAATTTACTCTTTTTAAAAATATTTTTATTTATTTATTGGAGACAGAGTGAATGAAAAAGAAAGCATGAGCGGGGTGGAGGAGCAGGTGGAGAGAAGCAGGCTCCCTGCTTAGCAGAGAGACTGACACGGGGCTCCATCCCGGGATCACAAGATCACAACCTGAGCCAAAGGCAGATGCTTAACTGACTAAGCCTCCCAGGCACCCCTGTGTTATTTTACTCTTTACCCATATTCTTCACTAGCTTGTGAGCTTCCTGAAGATAGGGGCTGCATAGCATTGCATGCCTAGCTCCTAGCATATCTGGCACACAACAAGCACTCAGTAAATATTGAACGAATAAACAGAGACAATAATTACAGATACTGAGCTAGATACTTGTTAGTCATATGCCAAGATGAACAATAGTCACAGCATTCCCTTTGGTCAAGAGGATATAGTGCACTGAAGTGGCAGATGAAGAAGACCAGATAAATTACAAAACTTCAACAGAGACATGGTTTGAGCTTCAACAGAGACATGAAACATTGCCTAAGCTGTACCTGGAAAGAACAGGAAAAAGCTCTCAGAAAAGATGTTTGATCAAAGATGTAAAGAAATCTGATATATATTAACGAAATGAGTAGATCAAAACAGTTAAAATAACTCCCATTTATTGAACCTTATTCTGTGCCTGCAACTTGTACAAAGGGCTTTCTAGGCATTATCTCATTTAACCTCTATAAGTAGATACTGAGCAATTCTATTTTCCAATTGAAGGCTGAGGCTCATGAGGTTAAGAATTTGTCTGGATTTGCACAGGCAATAAAGATTTAAAAAAAAAAACAGCATTCTAGATTATTTAATGCTCAGACTCTTAGCCCAGCTTTTATTATAATAAAACTTGTTAATGGAAAAAAAAAAGAGTCAAATCATGGGTTATTCCTCATATGCCATGAATTCTCATGTGAAACAGCCTATAGCAAAGACAAAGGAAGCCTCAGGCAAAGAGATACGGTGTTATCTTTGAGGAATGACAAACACTCCCACACACTCCTACGTACCCCCAGCCACATGCTCACCCCACACCAAAGCTCATATTTATCCTTCTGTAGTTGGAGAATTTCAGGGTCTGCTTCCCTCTCTAATTAGAATAGGGTATACAGATCTCTTTCCAAAATCTCTTTAAAATATGGTTCCACTTGGAATCAGCTTGTAGTTCTTCAAGCCCTTCTCAACCGTTTTAAGTTAATCTTCAGAACCTCCCCACAGGTGCATCTGTGCACACTAAACGCACATACACACAAGTGCACACACATGCCCACACACTCAGAAAGAAGCACCAAAGAAAGATCTTCAACAGTCACCAGGATTATACGTATAAGGTGTGACTGAGGAATACTGGTCCCTAATGAGGAGCTAAGACAAACTATTTGAAGGTGAAGCTTTCAGATCAAAACTTTGAATTTCCTCTCAAAATCTGATCAACTCTGCTGTAGAAACAGATTATTTGGGGTGTTTCATTCTCTGCAGATTCAGAGCACTGTTTGGGCAACTTCTCAGAGGTGAAATTATGCTTAACGTGATCTGTGGAGAAGTCACTGTATAAAAGTGAGAGAAAGAAAAAGAGAGAGAGAGAGAAGGTGGGAGGAAGGGAAGGAGCAAGAATCGGGGAAGAGAGTAGGGCAGAGGAGGCTGCTTGTTCTCTGAGGGGATTAAACGTAGCAACCGAATAAAAAAATTCAGCAACTGAAGAAAAAAATAAATTATAGGGAAACAAAATCTGTTTTCGAGGTTTCTTTTCCATGAAGACAAAGGAGGAAACTTCTTACTTTGCCTCCGTTCTGCAGGACATCACCCTGGAGGGAAAGTCCCGGAGGACAAAAAATATCTTTGCCCCAATTTGAAATGCCGATTGAAGTGCGAATAGATGAAGAAATGGAGATCTTCTCATGGCCCAGAGACAGCAGACTTGATTCAGCCAGGAGACCAGGATGAAATGAGTGACTTCGCTGTATATTCTTTATGCTTTATTCTGTATATTCTTTAAGAGAACGGGCAGGGATCCTGTCGGAGTGGCAGGCAGTTATCAGTACCATTGTATCAAGGTTTGTGAATCAGATTGTGAAATGAGAATGGGGCTTCAGGCTGGTTTATCTGAGGAGGTTAAGAACCCCTTCCGGGAAGAAGCTAATCCCCACAGGACTGAAGAAAGACGTGGCATTGTGTAAAACATGACCACAATTTATGGCACATTTTCTGGTGGAGATCTCAGGCAGCCCCTGAGGGGTTTCACAGAGCTGTGATTCCATGTTAATTGATGCAAAGGGTGCTGCTTTCCAGATGACCTTGTGCCTCTTTGAATGAGGCAGACACACTTACCACATGTGATCATGTTTATTACACATGCCTTACCATCATGTAGCATTCGCCGCCCTTTCCCAGTAGCACAGAACCCGACAAGGACACACCCTATAAAAAAAAATAGAAACTCTGGGAATTTAGTCATCTTTAAAATGATGGCAAAGCACAGCACTCACCACGAAAGGTTGTTGTAAGTGAAGGAGACTAATGCATGAAAAATAGAGTATCGGGCATGCACTAAACATCTGTAAGTAGGACTATCATTTGCATTTTCTGAAAGCATTACGGATGGGTGTATTAGGTAGACTTCTCTCCTTGGGCATATTCAGCTGAGATGTTTCAGGCACCTATTTTGTACACAATGCTAAAATCTTTCCCACGTGAGTTTCCATCCTCACAGCATTTCTGTGAGGTTGGCATTATCATTTCTACTTAAGAGCTAGGAAAATCAAAATAATTTTGATTACCAGACAAAATAATTTTCCCTTAGTCACTGAGCTCTAAAGTTGTAAAACATTTGGAGTGTGCTCACCTCTCTGACACATGGACACCTGCACTCCATCATACCGTGTTCAGACCTTTGACATACATGAATTTTTATAGCCCAAGCATATTCTAGCTACCGGTGTTCCGATAGACCAGCTCTCCAAAGAACAAGCCCTGATGTGTCATCTTTGCCAGTTTTGGTGGCATAAACACCCTCCCCATGGCTAATTTCAAGCGACCACAGCCACCTTGGACAAGTCTTCAGTACTTAACAATCTGCTCTCTCTAGCCATTATAAAGCGATGGATAGGGAGAGGTTGGTAAAAGGGTACAAATTTTCAGTCATAAGATAAATAACGCCTGGGAATCTAATGAAGAACATTGTGACTATAGTTGATAACACCATATTGTACCATGGAAATTTACTAAAATTTGAGGGTCTCACCAAAAAAGGGGGGGAAGGAGTAACTATTTGAGGTAGTGGATGTGTTAATTACCTCAGAGGGAGGACTTTTTTGACAACATACACATATATCAAATCATCGTTTTGTACACTTTAAATATCTTATGGTTTTGTGAATTATAACTCAGTAAACTAAAAAAATAAAATGAGATAATAATAAAAAATAAAAAATTAATTATTATCTATTAAAAATAATAAAAACAGGGGCATCTGGGTGGTTCAGTCAGTTAAGCATCCAACTCTAGACTGTGGTTCAGGTCATGATCTCAGGGCACTGAGATCAAGCCCCGCATTGGGATCTGTGCCTCGCATGAAGTCTGCTTGAGATTGTCTCTCTCTCCCTCCTCCCCAACCTCTGTCAAGTAAATAAATAAATCTTAAAATAAGAACAGTAACAATAAAAACCGATCCATTTAGCACTAAAATTTGAACTTCCAACCAGTAGTCTTCAACCTGGACTATAGTACTGTCATCTGAGAAGCTTTCCAAAAATGTTTGTTGGCAAGTCTACAGTGCAGTTCTATCAGAATCTCTGAAGATGGGATCGGATCATCCGTATTTCTTTTCTTTTGTTTTTTTTTTTTTTAAGATTTTATTTATTTATTTGACAGACAGAGATCACAAGTAGGCAGAACGGCAGGCAGCAAAAGAGCAGGAAGCAGGCTCCCTGATAAGAAGAGAGCCCGATGCGGGGCTCGATCTCAGGACCCTGAGATCATGACCTGAGCCTAAGGCAGTGGCTTTAACCCACTGAGCCACCCAGGCGTCCTGAGTCATCCATATTTCAATGTGCCCACAACCACAATGGCGGGAGTTAAAGGCTGATGTGATGGATGCTTCTTTCTGTCTATTGCTGGCTGTGTTTTTTCTCGTTCCAGCCCCCTGACCTCAGAGTTGCAACACTGGAGCCACCCTGGCAAGGTGGAAATGTGTCAGGGGGCCAGATCTGCACCAGGACAGAGACAGCCTATAAATCAGGCGCAACCGACAGCAGAGAGGCGTGAGGCAGGTGACATGAGGAGACCAGTGACTCAGAAACAAGACAAGCACCCGAGAGCAAGGAAGGAGTCCAACAGACGCAGGGAAACGGCTGAAGGAGCTGAGGGGACACAGGTGCTAAGTGATGGATGATCGGATGGGGGCCGCCCAGGCTCAGGGTGGGAATCACGTGGATCGGAACTCAACCCCCTGCCCACCACTCCTCACGGTGCACCTGCGGGCAGCTTGTTGAAATTCTCTGTGCCTCAGTTTCCTCCCTTCTAAACAAGAGCAATGTTACCTCATGTGAAAGAATCAGTGATATAACAGAACCTATCACATAATCAAATCCAGTAATATTGGGCTTTAAAAAATGGTCTTATCCCTGTTACAAAAGCCCATGCTGCCTCACACAGGAGAGACTGTTTTTATTTTACTTGATCCCGTTTTTCCAAGTTCAGGCCGAAAGAGATCATGGATTGATTTCGAGACCATTGGATTGATCACCTTCTTAACTATGTGGCACACTGTCGTTCATCCATCCATGGCTAGCACTCTTTTCAGATTGTCTTCCAGCTTCTTTCTTGCTCCAGTGCCATTCTCTTTCCCATGCGGACACCACACTCTGGTATGTAGGGTACGGACTTCCAATCTGCACGTATGTTTATGCAATGGCCCTTGTATCTACGCAAAGTACAAATATGGCTTTACAGAGACATCAATACCATCGTCTTAGCTTGGGCTGCCATGACAAAATACCACAGACGGGGTGGCTTCACCAACAGATGTCTCTCACCATTCCAGAGACTCAAGCCCATGGTCAAGGTGTCGGCAGGGTTGCTTTCTTCTCAGGCCTCTGACTGGTTTACAGATGGCGGCCTTTCGCTGTGTCCTCGCGTGGTCTTTTCTCTGCGTGAGCACATACCTGATCTCTAAATTTCTCCTTCTTTAAGGACCTCAGTCAGATTGTATTGGGGTCCAGCCTAAAAACTTCATTTTAGCGTAATTACCTTTTTTGAGTCGTTAGTTCTAAAGATGGTTACCTACCAAGGTCCCTGTGGCAAGTCTTCAGCATATGAATCTGGGGGAAACACAATTCAGCCTATAGTAATCATTGTTTTATTGTGGTGGATTATGGTGGATTATGGTGGATTATGGCAGCCAGTGAACCACACACATACCTCCTTGGGTCTACGCTCTCATGTACTCTCTTCTCCAGCGACTCCAGCTTTGGCACATAACTTGCCCTGGGTAATGGAACATGAGCAAACATGATCAAGCAAAGGCTTAACAACATTCTGTGCTTTGGGGCTTGACCTTTCTTGCTGCTGGCACGTCTCCTGCTACAAGTTGTTGCAAACATGAATGAGACCTCCCAGAAGGAAGGAGCCAACATCAATGTCCAGAAGGGCAGGTGAAGCCATCTTAGACAACCTTATAACAACTGCTCCAATTGCCAGCCAGCTGCAGGGGAATGAGTGAGCCCAGAGGAGATCGGCAGAAATGCCCCGCGCATCCCCACACAAAACGGGGACTCCCAGCCTTGCGAGCTAATGAACAGCTGTTACAAGCCGGTAAGTTTGAGCTGGTTTGTTAGCAGCAACAGATCTCATTCTGTGATCTCATTCTATTTCCTACTATTTTTCATTGAACATTTTGTATTTGAGACATTCCTATTTGTAGATCTGTTTCACTCCTTCTGGCTGCTGCACGGCATTTGCCAATACACATGTTGTACTTTACATACTCCTTCTTCTAGGGATGGACGGGGCACTGCCTCCAGCTTTTTATGCTACACATATTCTCGTAGATTCTCATCAACCACCTGTGTGAGAGGGTCTCTAGATACACTACTCAGAAATGAAGTTGTTGCGTTATAGGGAAAATGATTATTTAACCGCACTAAATATTGTTGGATTGGTCTTCAGAATAGCTATAGCAATTTATACTCCTTCCAGAACTGAAGGAGGGTCATCCAGGGGCTTTTATGTTTCTTATTAGAGTAGGAATTATTCCCTGATGGTGGCTAGCTTTCGGCATGCAAGAGAAAGTAAGTACAAGTCCCTAGCTGAAACAGCAAAGAGTGGTCCAGAAATCAAAACCTAGCTATTGCCACAGGCAGATCTTAACACTTTCCCTCTACTTCTCATCTTCACTAGCCTTACTTGGAATTGGCATACTGTTGGGTTGTTGTTGTTGTTGTTGTTATTCACCTGATACATGATCAAATTCAGTTTTCTGTTCTCCAGTGTCAGACTATCATTTTTTGACTTTTAACATTTTTACTTCTCTGTTATAAAAGAACTAAGAGGTAACCAGAATTTACTGGTAACAGACAATTTTGTTAAAACAATTTGTTTGAGTTCTTTAGGCTGAAATCATCTGAAGATTTTTTTAAAAAGCAGTTTTTTATAACAGAAAATTACATTATATTTTTAAAAAGATAAATATCATGATACAGAGTATGTGGAAAATAATTATACTATAATGTTAAGAGAAAAAATCAGTATACAGAGTATGCAATGAATAATCACAAGTATAATGACTAGAGCATTTACTATAAGGATATTTGTCAATACAAACTGCTTAGACTTGGGTCCTAAGGCTTTGCTAAGCAAGAGGGCAGAAGCAGCTCAGGCCCAAAGCCTGCCTAAGGTTAGGATTATTATAGGAGTTCTTTCTCACAGTAAGCATGACCCTGAAGGATAGGGGCAAACCAGATCAAAACCATCTGTCATCCTCCCACACCACAGACATGTGTCGCTTAGCACAGGCCAGGAAGCCTCAGGCTACTAAGGCACTCTGGAGGAAGACACACTTACCTTTGACCTCAGGGAATCTGAACAAATATTTCTCAAGTGCAATGACCAGGAAGTTGGCAAAGATAACCAGCTGTACAAGGATGCAAGACCACATGAAAGAAAACCAACAAAAGGAATAGACAGCTGAATTACACACTAATTATAAAATAACCAGGACCATTACACCTACAGAAATAAAAAGCAAGCTGGAAAATATTCAGTGGCAACAGAAAGCTAGACGAAGTGATATAGTATGTCTGAAAAAAAAAAAAGACCAAACAGAACTTCTGGATATAAAATACACAGTAAAAGGAATTAAGAGCTTAGTAGTGGTATTGGACAACAGATTAGACATAACTGAAGGGTGACTAGGAAAGAAGATGACATTTTTCTAGTGTCTGTTATTGGGGCTGTTGTAACAGAATACCACAGAAGGGGCAGCTCATAAACAACTGAAATTTATTTCTCACAGTTGTGGAGGCTGGGAGTCCAAAGTCATGGTACCAGCAGATCCAGTGTCTGCGGAGGGCCTACTTCCTGGTTCCTAGATGGCAACTTTTGCTGTGTCCTCACATGCAGAAAGGAAATCTTTTTGTAAGGGCACTAATCCCAATCAGGAGGGCTTGCTCTAATGAGTTACCTAATCATCTCCCAAAGGCCCCACCTCTTAATACCACCACCCTGGGGTTAGGATTTCAACATATGAATTTGGGAGGAATGCAAGCATTCAAACCCTATAGGCACATACAACTCAGAGACAGAAGGAGACACAGAAAGACCTGTGATTATAGTCTCAGAAGGGGAGGAAAAAAAATGGGACAGAGACAATATTTGAAGAGCTAAGATTGAAGACTTTTTCAGAATTGATAAATGGAACTAACCCACAGATTCAGGCTCAGAATACCCAGGCAGGATAAATAAAAATAAATTACTATCTATATGCAACATAGCCAAACTGTGACAAAAGACAAAGTGACAAAAACAAAGAAGGATGGATGGATGGATGGATGGATGGATGGAAGAAAGGAAAAAGAAAAGAAAGAAAGAAAGAAAGAAAGAAAGAAAGAAAGCAAGCAGGCTGGAGGGAGGGAGGGATAGGTAACTGACTTCACCAGTAACAACGAAATGCCCATGTACTAAAAGAAAATTAATACAAACCTAAAATTCTACCTTCACCAAAATTATCTCTGGAGAATGAGGGTGAAGTAAACACTCTTCAAACACTCCAAAACCAAATTCATGATCAAACATCTCACTGACAAAGGATGTAATTCAAACAAAAGGAAAGGGATCCCAGATGGAAAACTGATGTGTAAGAGGGAATGAAGAGCCAAAAATGTGATAAATATGTAGGTAAGTGCACACAAAATAATGTCTGGTCACATAAATGCATATAAATAATGTTGTACATATGCATATGCATAATCCACAAAAGCACAACCCTGGAGAGTTAGAATACCATACCAATAAGGTAAGGAGAGGGGAAACTGTTGAAGTATTCTAAGATCTATCAAGAAAGAGGGGAAATAATTTTATTAAATTTTAATTTTTAATAAGTTAGGTGTGCATGTTGTGATTTCTATGGTAACTACTAACATAGTCATGGAAAAATAACAGAATGAAAATAGAATATCTAAATTAACAATTTGATACTTCTATGCATATAAATAGCAGCTGAACAGTTAAGTAAATGGATGGATACTGGGAGTCAGGTTTTTCACTGTTGGAGCCTGAGTCGACAGATAAGCAGGGGAAGAAGCTAGAATGATCCATGCAGTTAGGTGCAAAACTTGGAAACACAAGTAAGATTTCATGTTTAGCTTAAAATAGATACATATGTTCACATAATAGCAATATTTAGAGATATGTGCACAGTGGCTAATACACACACATATTTCTTTGCTCTTCCAGCTAAGAGGAAGTAAAAGAAATGATACTCCAGTAGCAATAAGCACATATAGAGCCCTGATTTTCATTCCTAATATCATTCTCCATTAAAATGAACCAGGGCTGTTTGGAGACATGGTCAATTCTAGTATCAACAAGGGATATACATAGGATGAACCTGTAATATCTTGTATTGCCAGAAAGTAAGGAAGTGTTCAAACACACACACACACACACACACACACTGATAAGATTATGTCAAGGAGACACAGGACACAACTGAAAGTGTTACCAATGGCCAAAGATGCCATAATTTGAGCCATAAAGTAGTATTGTATTACAGTCCAAAATACAAAATTAATATCCATGGAAAATAAGAGAAAAAATTGTGCAGAAGGAATCCAAATAATGGTTGTAGCCACTCAACCATGAAGGAGGGGGGAGTATACCTTCCCACTGTTTAGGTGTGAACTGCCCATAATATGTTCCTTCCAAAGAAGACAATGTGGAAAGAAGGGAAAAAGAGTAACTTTACAGCAATGGAATGATGAATACTTCCTTAGTCAGGTAACCAAGGTCAACATCAACAGTCACAAATCATCTGAGGGGTATATACCTTTTTTTAGATGACATGATGATGGTATCACTTTGTCTCTGCAATCTTCCTCCTCAAAACCCACAGCCCCAATCTAATCATGAGAAAAACATCAATAAAATTTCCAATAGAGGGATGTCCTACAAAATACCTGACCAGGACTCCTCAAAACTGTTAAGGTCATCAAACACAAGGAAAGTCTAGGGGCGCCTGGGTAGCTCAGTCAGTTGAGCATCCCACTCTTGGCTTCAGCTCAGATCCTGAGAAGGAGCCCTACATCAGGCTCCATGCTCAGTGCAAAGTCTGCCTGAGATCTCCGCCCCTCTGTTCCACCCCACTGCTCACTCTCTCTCTCTAAAAGAAATAAGTGAATAAAAACTTAAAAAAAAAAAAAAAGGTCTAAAAAATTGTCACAGCCAAGAGGAGTCTGAGGCATGACAACTAAATGTAATGTGTTGTCATAGAATGGATTCTGGAACAGAAGAAGGACATTTGATGAAAACTAAGAAAATCTGAGTAAACTATGGACTTCAGTTAATAATAATGTATCAGTATTGGTTCATTCATTGTAACAGATGTTGCAATTAGTGTATAGTTTAGGTAAGCTTGCACAGATAGTAAAACTATAAAAATTACAGTGATTATCAGAAGGAAGGGAGGAAGTTGCAATCACAAGAACCATGGAGGTATTTTCTGGGGTGTTTATAATATTGTATTTCCTGACCTAAATGATGGGTATTAGTATTAAACAAATGCTTGATTTAGTAATATTCATTAAATTGTATTACTATATATTAACCTATACACATGTTTTATATACTTTTATCACCATAAAAATGTAAAAAAAATGGTATGAAATGCATTTCTCTGAATGGTGAAATCATGGATATTTTTTTCCTTTTCCTATGTTTTAAAATATTTTCTAATTTTTCTGCAATGCTCCTAAAAGCCATTTACTATTTGAGAAGAATAAACTCGACTTGTTAAAGAAGGAGAAAAAATCAGACTGTCAAGGAGTATCTGGCGAGAAATGGTCTTTTTATTTCCATGTACAGCTTTTTGTTGTGCTAAGAGTTGACTAGAAATTTGCCAGTTATGGTCATTTAATTGCATACCAAATGGAAATGTAAGGTAGAGTACAATGCCTAAAAAATCTAGAAATGCTATATTATAGTTTGCCATAAGTCATTCTAATGCCTTAAAAGACTGTTTTCATAATTCCCAGTTTGGAAATCAGCTAACAAACAACAAAAATACAATGACTTTGGAGAAGACACAATGACCCACAGAAAAGACGGCAAAAAGTTGCTTATCATTTCCCAGCCTCCATTTAGAAGCAATTAAGCATCTGGCCCTGTGCTTTCGTTTGTAATGTCAAATACCAGAGGGGAAATTATATGTGAAATAGACAACAACCTCAGCTTGATTTTGTGCAGGCATTTCAAGGGAGCCGCTCCACAAGATGTTCATCCTTACAGAAGTCTGATATTGAAGAATATTTTTGATTATATGTGACCTTCTGCAAGTCACAGAGGTCTCCCTGGACCCCTATGTCCTCATCTGTAAAATGAGGGCTCCAAGAAATGACCTCTAAGGACCCTCCCAGCAACATACAGGAAGCCTATCTCTGGCTGAAGCCTAGCCTATACAGGAGGCTAGGTCTTATGCTAAAATCAATGGTGATGATAATAGCATTGAAGAGTCGGTAACATTTTAATCTGTAACAATGTTTTTCAATTTATGTTCATTTTATCCTCTACAACCTCTGTTTTTGGCAGAAATAAAAATGTCATTATATCTGCCTTGAAATGAGAAAGCTGAAATGAAGTAGATATTGACATAATGCAATAAAAAGTAAAATAATACAACATTCCAGTATTCTAAAAGCTAGGACCTGGGCTCTAAGCATTCTGGACCTCAAGGTTTTTGTTGTTATGTTTTGTTGTTGTTATTTTTGTTTTTCCTCTTCTGTAAAATTAGCAGGTAAAACGAGGCTAGATGATCTCTCTGGTTCTCTTATTTTACGACTACAGCAAATTCACATTCAAGTAAGTAGAGATGCTTAGCACAAAAGCAAGGTCCTAAATATAAAAATAGCCTTCCCTAATCAATGGGCACCTTATAGATAGCTCAGAAAACGTTGATGTGTGTGGAAATCAATGCAGAGTAATGACACTGGATCCAGGTGGTTCTTAAATCTCTCCAAATTTACTTAAAAATTAAGTTAAAATTAAGATTAAAACTAAAAAAATTAAAAAGGTCATTCTTTGTTGCATTATTCTTTATTAGTTTGAATGTATCTTCTCTCCCCTGTTTAATTATATACCTTGCATTCCAAGCTCCACCATTAATTATCTCTTGACCCTGGACAAATTCTTTAAACTCTCTGTGTGTCAGTTTCTTCATACAGTTGTTGTGGGGACCAGAATGAGTGTGCATGCGTCTGTGTACAGGACACAGATCAGTGCAGAGGGCAAAGTGAGCCCTGTATGTATTTGCTATTATTGTAATCTTCTTAAGGAAAAGGACACTGTGAATAGATATGTTTAAATAAATGGTTATCTTATAAAGGAATTGATTTCTTGAAGGAAGTAAATTCAATTAATAATAGAGGCATATAGCTCATAGAGTTAAAAACCCACAACTGCTCACTTCCTAGGAAAATGGATTGCCCTGACTTAGCAGAACCAATGAATTCAGTCTTTGCTCACACAAATACATTGACAAGTTGCTGATTTTCATGCTTATTTTTCATTTTCCCAACACCTTCGCCCTTCTTCTGGCAACCACCTACCGCCATCTGACAACTTCATCCAGCTGGCTACCAGGAGAGCTCCTAGACTCAGGCACCTCTCCTGAGTTAAGCCAACCAAAGGGCTGGCATGGGAACCTTGCAAACTAAAACCAAGAAAGAAAAATCAGTCCTTGAGTGGTTTCCTGTAGGATAAGATGTGCAAGCTGGATTTATATTCTACTTTTTTCATAATGGAGCCTAGAGAAACGGAGGGACCACTTAACACATAAAAGGGGGGACGAAAGAAACTTTTATGTAGAGAGAATAAAAGGGCACCTGGGTGGCCCATTGGGGTAAGTGTTTAACTCTTGATCTTTGGCTCAGGTTGTGATCTCAGGATTGGGAAATCCAGCCCTATGTTGGGTTTTGTGAGCACTGAGTGTGGAGCCTGTTTAAGATTCTCTCTCTCCCTCTTTCCCTCTGTACCTCAGGCCTTCTCTCCCTCAGCAAAGGAAGGGAGGGAGGGAGAAAGAGAAGGAGGGAGAGAAAACTAAGATAAAAGAAATAGAAATTGAATTCTGAGAGCGTCTGGGTCTCTGATCCCAGAAACTGGTCATATTTGTGTCCCCAGGTTCTGTGAGACATCCCAGTATCCTTAAAATAAATCCCTCTTTTGTCTAATTTAGCTAGAGTGACTTTCTTCCATTTGTACCTGAATGACCCTAAATAATATTGCGTCCACCCAAGACAGCTACTCTCAAAGGTCATCGTTCATGTAGGTGTAATTGAGGCTATACCCAGAATTCTGTAGTTACTTAGGTTTTATTTTTACTTTAGAAAAGTCTTCATCTGAGATGTAATACCCAGATGTTCAGTTCTTGAAAAAGATAAAAAAGGGAGTTTAGTGAAATTACAGAAGGCCAAAGTCTAAAGCTTTCATAAGGCCCGCAGTCAGTAAGAAGAATTAACGAAAGAAGCAATTAGTCCAGGTACAAGCTGGTTGGTTCTCCAGTTCAGCTCTGAGCTTCTGGCTTCAGGATAAAGTGATAATTCAGCCTCGAGTGAGTACTGCACGTTTAAGGACTCTACCCTCTCACATGTGGGTGCCAGACCCCCATGGACAACCATGATCTCAGAAAAAGGAGTCTGAGATAAGGAAAAAAGAAAGATGAATTAAAAAAACAAAGCTTTTTTTGTGACGTCTCAAGAAGTCTTAAGCCATATTTCCACAATCCCAACCAGGCAATCAGAAGACAAGCCCCCAGGGACAGTGCTGATGGAGGAGGAAGATCCCGGGGCCAGGCTTGGAGCTGTTCCCAAGAGTGACCATGTGTCATCCCTTCACAAGCAGAGGTTATGTTATGTTCTCCACTGTCCAGAAGAGTGTAAAATATTGCTCTAACAGGCACTTTCTAGAACTGACAAACCTAATCTGGGTTTAATGGTTTCCTCCTTATCTCCACAATAAAGTTGCCCAAAAAAAAAAAAAAAAAAAAAAGTCAGGAAGACTTACCATTCGAGTCACGGCAATAATTAATATGACTGTTGCTAATATGGCTTTAGACTCCATATTTCAAAAGGGAAACCAGGCAGCCTGCCTCCTTCAGTTGCTATGGTCTATCTCACTGCCCCATCCGACTGAAGGTCAGAAACTTAAACCAGCCTGCAGAGTGAATATTTCAAGAAAACAGGAGTAGCAAAGCTTTTGCTTAACCAAAGCCTCCTAGGTTGGGATCCTGCTGTCAGTCTTGTGACCTGTAAATAAGCACTAGGCAATATTAGCCGTTCGCTTCCATTATGACAAACAGCCTTTGTTCATTTCTTGGATCACTGCCTTCAAAAGTGTGACTCCACTTGTTTTTTTTTTTTTTTAAAGATTTTATTTATTTATTTGACAGACAGAGATCACAAGTAGGCAAAGAGGCAGGTGGTGGGGGAGGGGGGAAAGCAGGCTCCCCGCTAAGCAGAGAGCTTGATGTAGGGCTCGATCCCAGGATCCTGAGATCATGACCTGAGCCGAAGGCAGATGCTTTAACCCACTGAGCCACCCAGGCACCCCTTGATTTTTTTAAGGTTTTATCTATTAAATTAATCTTTATACCCAACATGAGGTTCAAACTCATGACCTGAGATCAAGTTGCATGCCCTACCAAGTGAGCCAAGCAGTTGCCCCAAGTGGTTTGTTTAATTGTCCTTTTGCAAGGTATAAAAGCCCAAAATTTCATACCATAACAAAGGAGAAGAGAGAAAGGGGTGGTCAGTCTCAGGAAAGCACTTGAGTGGAGGCGGAGGGGAGAGAGTGATCATAAGAGATTCCGTAGCAGAAACTTTCACTCAATTTAAAGACCTCCAGAAGATACACTTACTTATCTCAACTAGTTACGAGAAAAATATGTCATGATCATGTGTCCCTCCTGATATGAACTGTTGCAGTGGCTAGAACAGGGGATGGTTATAAACACTAAGATGCATATAAATAGGAAGTTATAGCTACTTTTTAAATTCACCTGTCTTATAAGAGTTCTCATGTTAAGCTCATCAATCCTGCCTTTAAAGTCATACTCCTTCAGGAAACAGACTGGCTAAAGAGTCTATGAAACTCTAACTCAACCCTGCAGTTCTTCTGGGTTGGTGTCCCTGGTTCCTAAATTCAAGGCTGAACCCCCAGCTCCACTCTGACCACTTAAATGACCTTGGACAAGTCACTGAATCTCTCCAAGCTTCACAACCACCATTCAAAAATTCAAAAACAAAAAGCAAGAAAGCATAAAGGCCTAAGAGAGCTGTTATATGCTTTCATATTCATTCTTTCAACCAGCAATTACGATTCAATGTGATAACTGCAATAAATGTGAACAAAATCCTGTGGCACAAAGAAAGCGGCACGGTGGATACTGTCTGGAGGAACTGGATGGGCGCTCAGGGAAGGCAGGGAGCGCTGTGCACGTGGAGGCTGGAGAGGGAGGATGGGCCCAGATCTGGTGCACTTGGAATCGAATGGGAAACTGCATGGGGAGACATTTTCTCAATTGTAAAATGAACATGAACATCTGCTTTATGAGGACTTCTTTTCCTCTTTTCTTCCCTGGTCTTCCTAAAGTGCTTCTGGAAATGCCAAATTCTCCCATCAGGGTTTCAACAAAGAGAAACTTCAAAGCCTTCAAGACTGTGCTGGAGCCTCAGCTCCCCATACTTGCCCTGGGAACCCCCGTCCTCCAGGGATGATGATACGTACTAGGCAAAAATGTGAAGGATGGGAAAGATCACTCATTTATATGAAATGCTTGGCACATTCTCAGTGGTCAATAAATGGTAGCTATTAGCATATTTTTATTAGCAATAATGTATCCAAAGTGCCAAGATCAATGCCTGGCACAGAGGAGATGTTAATAAATCCCCTTCCTTTTCCTTGGAGGTGAAAAGGGCAGCTTCTGAATTAGCATTGTTTGAAAAGAGATCAGAATTCTACTTCCCCTGATGATTCTTCCCCATCTGAAATTTCTACTCTCATTCCATAGGTTATGGGGAAATGTTTCCAATGTGTGTTTTTCAGACAAATTATCTTTATGATCTGAATATGTATTAGACACAGAGAGAGAGAGAACCATGCAGCATTTCCCAAACGTAAGTGACCTCAGATGACTTTCCTTTGTCAAGCGACTCCGAGAAGAGGCAGATCAGGCTTTATCTGCTGGAGGCCCCTGTTAACACTCAGGCATCCTATCCAAAAGAAGATAAAACTTGAACATCTTACAGTAATAGTGATTATGTCTACAATTCAGTGTCCTTCTATGCTTAGAATATTGAATGCATTATTTCATTCAATTAATGTTCATTAAGGTCTTAAGATCATAATGGCCACACTTAACGATTTTATTTATTTGAGAGAAAGGGAGAGAGCATGAGCAGGGATGGGGGGCAGAGGGAAAGGGAGAAGTAGACTCCTTGCTGAGCAGAGAGCCCAATGCAGGGCTTGATCCCAGGACCCTAAGATCATGAACCCAAGTCGAAGGCAAATTATTAACTGACTGAGCCACCCAGGTGTCCCAATACTGGCCACATTTATATAATACTTTATACTGTTAGATAACCATCACGTCATTTATCCATTGACATAGGGATGCACACGCTGGACATGTAACTCAAGGCACAAAACCAGAAGAAACGCTTCACAGGGAAATTGAAAGATGCTTATGAAAAATATGATGACTTACTAGGGCATCCTCTGAATTTCCTGGGCAGACCTGAAACAAGGTGCAATTACCTTTGGAGAGCTGGTTATGATACAATAGAGGGTAGGACATACAAGGAGCCAATCTCAAGACTCTGGGCAGCTCATACAAAAATGTTTGTCAAAAACCCTAAACAAAAGAAGTCCCTTTTCCTGCCTACACTGAGTCCCTAATTGGACATGGAGCCTCTGGAGGTTAGTGATGAAACTAGTCTTAGCAATAGTAGCTTGCCACATGAGCCCTCCTCTCCTCCCCAAAAGACCAGAAATTTGCTGCCCAAACTGTCCCTAATTGGACTAAACTTGTCCAGGGAATGGGTTCACCTGCTGCTCACCACGCTTATTTAGTTATTCCCTTGTTAAACCAATTCTAGGTCCACTTCACTTACTGCTTTTCGATTTAACAAATGAGACAATATGGCTCCTTTGTCAGATTTGCAAAGTCACACAGACACAGTCCTACAGATATAGTCCTACAATATCTTAGACCGCAAAATCAACAAGGTAGGGCCGCAGCCGGGCACCATGTGTCATTGTCATTGACAGCACCTGCAGATGGCTTTGTTTTCCTCCCTTGGGCACAGTCACACTAATATAACATTGAGGACTTTATTACTTTTCCTGCATGCTTGCTTGTCTTCTCAGGGAAGAGAGGATTTATAGGACCTCAAGAACCTCCATGCCCTGAGACCTTCCCGGCCATCACTCAGCAAGTGCCAAGTCTCTGAAACCAACAAGACACCAGCCCAGATAACTGATGCTCAGGCTACAGGCTGCTAAACCTCTTCATGAAATACTTTACCGCATATGGTCCAGTGGAATGATAAGCTATCACACAGCCTCCAAAGGGGATTATGAGGAAAAGAGTATAAGAAGTGTAAAACAATTTTTTGATGGAAGAATATTTAAAACAGAAAAATTCAGAGTGTCTCATAGATTCTGGATACAACTCTGCAAAAGTAGCTATGCAAGTGGTATTTAATAGGTAATGTGAAAGTCATTATTATACTAGTATGTATGAAAAGAATTTTTTAATTTATGGTATACACTCTTTAAATGTTTTCAGTTTGATCAACACTGTATAAGATTTTGAACATAAAAGAGTCATAGATTCCATGATAGCTTTTGTAAAGTAAGGAAGTGAATAGCCATTGCTTATATACTACATGCCAAGGGATGTACACACAATATTGCAATTGATGCTTGAAACAAAATTACAAGTTATGAACTATTATCTCCTTCCTCCAGATAACACAAAATAACTTGCTAGCCAAATGACTACAACAGACAGAGGGCTGGTTCTAAATATTTACTCCAACTACAATAAAAGGACCATATATCCATTCCCATTGTCATGTAACATTAATGCCCCTTGACTCTGGGTCCTGCTGCATGACTTGTTCTGGCTGGTGGATGCAAACAGAGACTGCAAAAATGTTTTTGTAGTTGGGCTTGTTTCTTGTGCCTCTGCCCTCACCCGCCTAATTTTCTGGTTCTAAGAAGACAGAACACCCCAGCTGAGCCAACCCTTGGTCAGTCTACCCTCTTCACACCTAGCTCTCATACTGGCCTACAAACACGTGAGCTAAATTAGTCCTTACTGTTTTGCCCACTACTGAGATTTCATGATGTCATGATTTAACATTATTGTGGCCTTTGTCAACTGAAATGATGACTTCATCAGAATTTAAACTCAGCCACTCACTCCAAATCCATAGTCTTTTCTCTGTGTCATACTAGCACACAGTCTAAACTTCTACTAAAATCACACTTGATATACGGAAAATTGGGCCGAACGAAATGGAATAATGAACAAGTTCACCTTTGTCATCTTTCTTTTTTCCCACTATGACCTCCCCTGCTTAAACATTCATGACAATGAATTCTATTAAACCCATTCCAGCACAAGTATCTCCCTGAACTTCTAAAATTGGTTGGGAATAAATTTTACATAGTAATGTCTGCTATTATATAAACAGAATCAGAGTTGTTAAAGATATAGCAGGGAAATGTTAAATAGAGAATTAACTAAGTAAATTGTGGTACATCCAAACAATGTAATATTATTCCTCTGTTTTATGTATTTAAAAAGCTAAATGGGGAAAGGAGCAAGATGGCCGAGGAGTAAGAGATCGAGATAGCATCGGGTCCCATAAATTCAGCTAGATAGTTATCAAACCATTGTGAACACCTACAAACTCAACAGGAGATCAAAGAGAAGAAGAGCAGCAATTCTAGGAACAGAAGAGTAACCACTTTCTGGAAGGTAAGACATGCGGAGAAGTGAATAGAAGGTGATTCATGGGAAGAGAGACTGCCCAGCGCAAAATCTGAACTTTTAGAAGTCTGCTCCCCTGAAGGACAGTGCTCCAGAGACTAAGTGGGGGTGGAGCCCTTGTGGGGCCAGTGTGGTCTCAGGACACACAGGATCACAGAAGGATCGGGGTGTGTGAGTGTGGCAGAGCTCGCAGGTATCAGAGCAGGGAAGCCAGCTGCAGAGATGGAACCAAGGAGTGAGTGCTCAGCTCGGGGTCACCTTTAACCGTGATCTGAGGAACAGTCAGGCCACTGCTCTTCAAGCAGGGACTCCACAAGTGGCAGATCTGGGGAGACTCACCTTCCTCCTTCGGGAGTCTGCGGCAGGAATCTGCTGGGTTTGGAGACTCCAAACGGGGTCATACGCCAGAGAGAGAAACGCTCGGTCAGAAGCCGGGTGAGCTCAGAGCGCGGCCGGAGCCCAGGGAGACGGGAGGGATTGAGCACTTTTCTCTGAGGGCGCACTGAGGAGTGGGGCCCTGAGCTCTCGGCTTCTCTGGCCCAAGACTGGGCGGCCACCATCTTCATTCCCATCCTCTGAACTCTACGGAAAGTGCTCAGGGAACAAAAGCTCCGAGAGCGAACCGAGCAGATGACTTAGCCAGGCCCCTGGCAAGGGCGGTGCAATTCCACCTCCGGCAGAGACACTTGAGAATCATACAACAGACCCCTCCCCCAGATCACCAAGAACATTCAGCCAAGACCAAGTTCACAGATCAATGAGAACTGCAGAACTTAAAGAGTTATAGGAAAGCAACACAAAGAATTCATGGTTCTTTCCCCATGATCCTTTCAAAGTTAAGTTTTTAAATTTTGTTTCTTATTCTATTTTTTAAATTTTCCTCTTTCCTAATTTAATGTTTTTTGACTGTTTTTTCCTAACAATACCTTTTTAAAAACCTTTTTAAACTTTCATTGTTATAGTCAAATTTTATCCCTTCATTCACCTTAACCTTATTTCTTGTATACATATAGGGTTTTTTTTTCTTCCTTTAAAATTTTAGGATACAATTTCTTCTGATAGACCAAAATATATACCCTAAATCTAGCACGGAATTTTATTCTAGTCTCCAGCTTGATCACGTTCTTTCCTTTTTTTTTTTTTTTCCAACCAACTTCTTATCAATTCCTTTTTTAGAATCTTTTTAAATGTTTATCTTTACAGTCATATTCCATCTCTTCATCATGCTTACCCTTATTTTTGTATATATATAAATTTTTCTTTCTTCAAAATTTAGGGAGGTAATTTCTTCTAACAAACCAAAATACACCCCAAATCAAGTGTGTGGCTCTGTTTTATTTGCCAGTCTAATGTATGTGAATATATATATTTTTTGCTTTTTTCCCCCTTTTGTCTCACCTTACTATTGGGTCTCTTCTGATTTGGTTAATGTATATTTTTCTTGGGTCACTGATACTCTTTTAGTATTTTGTTCTCTCATTCATCTATTCTCACCTGGATAAATGACAAGGTGGAAAAATTCACCGGGAATAGAAAGAAAGAAAGAGAGAAAGAAAGAAAGGAAGGAAGGAAGGAAGAAAGAAAGAAAACAAGAGGAAGTACCAAAAGCTAGGGACCTAATCAAGGACATTAGTAAGATGTCAGAACTGGAGTTCAGAATGACAATTATCAAGGTGCTAGCTGGGCTCAAAAAAAAGCACGGAAGATATTGGAGAATCCCTTATTAGAGAAATAAAAGCTAACTGAAAGAAATAAAATCTAACCGAGTTGAAATAACAAAAGCTATTAATGAGGTGTAATAAAAAATGGAAGCTCTTAATGCTAGGATAATTGAGGCAGAAGAGAGAATTAGTGATATAGAAAACCAAATGATAGAGAATAAAGAAACTGAGCAAAAGAGAGACAAACAGCTATTGGACCATGAGGGGAGAATTTGAGAGATAAGTGATAGTATAAGACAAAACAATATTAGAATAATTGAGACCCTAGAAGAAGAAGAAAGAGGGAGGGGGACAGAAGATATATTGGAGCAAATTATAGCAGAGAATTTCCCTAATGTGGTGAAGGGAACAATCATCAAAATCCAGGAGGCACAGAGAACCCTCCTCAAAATCAATAAACATAGGTCCACACCATGTCATCTAATAGTAAAACTTAAAGTCTCAGTGACAAAGAGCAAATCCTGAAAGCAGCTCGGGACAAGAAGTCTGAAATACAGAATGGTAGAAATATTAGACTGGCAACAGACTTATCCATAGAGACCTAACAGTACAGAAAGAACAGGCATGATACATTCAGAGCACTAAATGAGAAAAATATGCAGCCAAGAATACTATATCCAGCTGGGTTGTCACTGAAAATAGAAGGAAAGATAAAAAGCTTCGAAGACAAGCAAAAATTAAGAGGATTTTCAAAAAACAAACCAGCCCTACAGGAAATATTGAAAGGGGCCCTCTAAGCAAAGAGAGAGGCTAAAACTAACAGACCAGAAAGGAACAGAGACTATATCCAGTAACAGTACCTTAAGGCAATACAGTGGCACTAAATTCACGTTTTTCAACAGTTACCCTGAATGTAAAAGGGTTAAATGCCCCAATCAAAAAACAAAGGGTATCAGAATGGTTGCAAAAGCAAGATCATTGATATGCTGTCTGCAACAAACTCATTTTAGACCCAAAGACACCTCCAGATTTAAAGTGAGGGGGTGGAAAACAATTTACCATGCTAATGGACATCAAAAGAAAGCTAGGGTGGCAACTCTTATATCAGATAAATTAGATTTTAAGCCAAAGACTAAGTAAGAGATGAGGAAAGACACTATATCATACTTAAAGGGTCTGTCCAACAAGAAGATCTAACAACTTTAAATATCTATGCCCCTAACATGGGAGCAGTCAATTATATAAATCAATTAATGACAAAAATCAAAGAAACACATCAACAATAATACAGTAATAGTAGGGGACTTTAACACCCTCCTCACTGAAATGGACAGATCATCTAAGCAAAAGACCAAGAAGGAAATAAAGGCTTTAAATGACACACTGGACCAGATGGACATCACAGATATATTTAGAATACTCCACCCCAAAACAATAGAATACACATTCTTCTCTAGTGCACATGGAACATTCTCCATAATAGATCACATCCTGGGTCACAAACCAGGTGTCAACCAGCACCAAAATATTGGGATCATCTCCTGCAAATTTTCACACCACAATGTTCTGAAACTAGGATTCAATCACAAGAGGAAAGTTGGAAACAACTCAAATACATGGAAGCTAAAGAGCATCCTACTTAAGAATGAATGGGTCAACTAGAAAATTAAAGAAGAATTTTTAAAAATCATGAAAACAAATGAAAATGAAAACACAACTGCTCAAAATCTTTGGGACACAGCAAAGGTGGTCCTGAGAGGAAAGTGTCTCAAGGAACAAAAAAGGTCTCAAATACATAACATAACTCTACATCTAAAGGAGCTGGAGGGAAAACATCAAAGAAAGCCTAAACCCAGCAGGAGAAGAGAAACAATAAAGATCAGAGCAGAAATCAAGGAATTAGAACTCAGAAGAACAGTAGAACAAATCAATGAAACTAGGAGCTAGTTCTTTGAAAGAATTAATAAGATTGATAAACTCCTGGCCAGACTTATCAAAAAGAAAAGAGAAAGGACCCAAATTAATAAAATCATAAATGAAAGAGGAGCAATCACCAAAGAAATACAAACAATTATAAGAACATATTATAAGCAACTATACACCAGCAAATTTGACAATATGGAAGAAATGGATGCATTCCTAGAGACATAAAAACTACCAAAACTGAATCAGGAAGAAATAGAAAACCTGAACACACCCATAACCAGTACGGAGACTGAAGCAGTCATCAAAAATCTCCCAACAAACAAGAGCCCAGGGCCAGATGGTTTCCCAGGGGAATTCTACCAAACATTTAAATAAGAATTAATACCTATTCTCCTGAAACTGTTCCAAAAAATAGAAATGGAAGGAAAACTTCCAAACTCATTTTATGAGGCCAGCATTAACTTGATTCCAAAACCAGACAAAAACTCCATCAAAAGGGAGAATTAGGGACGCCTGGGTGGCTCAGTTGGTTAAGCAGCTGCCTTCGGCTCAGGTCATGATCCCAGCGTCCTGGGATCGAGTCCCACATCGGGCTCCTTGCTCGGCAGGGAGCCTGCTTCTCCCTCTGCCTCTGCCTGCCATTCTGTCTGCCTGTGCTCACTCTCTCTCCCTCTCTCTCTCTCTGATGAATAAATAAAAAAAAAAATCTTAAAAAAAAAAAAAGGGGAGAATTACAGACCAATATCCTTGATGAACACAGATGTAAAAATTCTCACCAAAACACTAGCCAATAGGATCTAACAGTATATTAAAAGGATTATTCACCACGACCAAATGGGATTTATTCCTGGGCTGCAGAGTTGGTTCAACATCCACAAATCAATCAATGTGATACAATACATTAATAAAAGAAAGAACAAGAAACATATGATACTCTCAATAGATGCTGAAAAAGAATTTGGCAAAGTACAGCATACTTTCTCAATCAAAACTCTTCACAGTGTAGGCATAGAGGGTACATACCTCAATATTATCAAAACCATTAGGAAAAACCCCCAGCAAATATTCTCAATGGGAAAAAGCTGAGAGCTTTTCCGCTAAGGTGAGGAGCACGACAGGGATGTCCACTATCATCACTGCTCTTCAACATAGGACTAGAAGTCATATCTTCAGCAATCTGGCAACAACAACAACAACAAAAATAAAAGCCATCCAAATCAGCAAAGAAGATGTCAAACTCTCACTCTTTGCAGATGATATGATTCTTTATGTGGAAAACCCAAAAGACTCCACTCCTAAACTGCTACAACTCATACAGGAATTCAGTAAAGTGTCAGGATATAAAATTAATGCACAGATATCAGTTGCATTTCTATACACCAAGAGCAAGACAGAAGAAAGAGAAATTAAGGAGCCAATTCCATTTACAATTGCATCCAAAACCATAAGGTACCTAGGAATAAACCTAACCAAAGAGGCAAAGAATCTGTACTCAGAAAACTACAAAGTACTCATGAAAGAAATTGAGGAAGACACAAAGAAATTGAAAAACGTTCCACGCTCGTGGATTGGAAGAACAAATATTGTGAAAATGCCTATGCTTCCTAAAACAATCTACACATTTAATGCAATCCCCATCAAAATACCATCATTTTTCTCAAGAAAATGGAACAAATAATCCTAAGATTTATGTGGAATCAAAAAAGACCCTGAATAGCCAGAGGAATGTTGAAAAAGAAAGCCAAAGTTGATGGCATCACAATTCCAGACTTCAAGCTCCATTACAAAGCTGTCATCATCAAGACAGTATGGTACTGGCACAAAAACCAGACACATAGATCAATGCAACAGAATAGGGAGCCCAAAAATGACCCCTTAACTCTATGGTCAACTAATCTTCGACAAAGCAGGAAATAATGTCCAATGGAAAAAAGACACTCTCTTCAACAGTGTTGGGAAAATTGGACAGCCACCATTTCCTTATACCACACATAAAAATAGACTCAAAATGGAAGAAAGACCTTGATGTGAGACAGGAATCCATCCAAATCCTTGAGAAGAACACAGGCAGCAACCTCTTCAACCTCAGCCGCAGCAACTTCTTCCAAGGAACTTCACCAAAGGCAAGGGAAGCAAGGGCAAAAACGAACTATTGGGACTTCATCAAGATCAAAAGCTTTTGCACAGCAAAAGAAACAGTCAACAAAACCAAAAGACAACTGACAGAACGAGAGAAGATATTTGCGAATGACATATCAGGTAAAGGGCTAGTATCCAAACTCTATAAAGATTGAAGAGATTATGCTGAGTGAAGTAAGTCAAGAGAGAGAGTCAATTATCATATGGTTTCACTTATTTGTGGAGCATAACAAATAGCATGGAAGACATGGGGAGTTAGAGAGGAGAAGGGAGTTGGGGGAAATTGGAAGGGGAGGTGAACCATGAGAGACTATGGACTCTGAAAAACAATCTGAGGGATTTAAAGTGGCAGGGAGGTGGGAGGTTGGGGTACCAGGTGGTGGGCATGGATTGCATGGAGCACTGGGTGTGGTGAAAAAATAATGAATACTGTTATGCTGAAAATAAATAAAAAATAAATTTAAAAAAAAAGAACTTATCAAACTCAACACCCAAAGAACAAATAATCCAATCAAGAAATGGGCAGAAGACATGAACAGACATTTCTGCAAACAGATCCAAATGGCCAAGAGACACATGAAAAAGTGCTCAACATCATTTGGCATCAGGGAAATACAAATCAAAACCACAGTGAGAAACCACTTCACACCAGTCAGAATGGCTAAAATTAACAAGTCAGAAAATGACAGATGTTGGTGAGGATGCAGAAAAAGGGGAGCTCTCCTACACTGTGGGAATGCAAGCTGATGCAGCCACTCTGGAAAACAGTATGGAGGTTCCTCAAAAAGTTGAAAATATAACTACCCTCCAACCCAAGAATCGCATTACTGGGTATTTACCCTAACAATATAAATGTAGTTATCCAAAGGGGCATGTGCAGCCAAAAGTTTATAGCAGCAAAGTCTACAATAGGCAAATGATGGAAAGAGCCAGATGTCCATCAACAGATGAATGGATAAAGAAGATGGGGTATATATATATACTATGGAATACTATGTAGCCATCAAAAGAAATGAAATCTTGCCATTTGCAATGACATGGATGGAACATATTATGCTGAGCAAAGTAGGTCAATCAGTGAAAGACATTATCATATGATCTCTCTGATATGAGAAATTTGAGAGTCAGGGCAGGGGGGTCGTTGGGGGTAGAGAGGGGAAAAAATGAAACAAGATAGAATAGGGAAGGAGACAAACCATAAGAGACTCTTAATCTCAGGAAAAAAACTGAGGGTTGCTGGGTGGGGGTAGGGGTCTAGGGATAGGATGTTAGGTGATAGACATTGGGGAGGGTATGTGCTATGAATTGTGTAAGCCTGATGATTCACAGATGTGTACCCCTAGGGAAAATAATACATCATGTTTTAATAAAAAATAATTAAAAATAAAAATAAAAAGCTAAATAACATATATTTGCTTATTTTTGCATGAGTTAGAGAAAGGTATGGAAGGATACACACCAAAGAGTTGCACTGGTTGCCTGGGGGTGGGTAGGGAACACAGCTGTGAGTGAAAGATTAGCGTCATTTACTTTACACATTGTATTGCTTCACTTGCTACAACAATCGTACACAACTTCTAAGACATTCTATTTTTTAAATATTTTGTTTATTTATTTGTTTGAGAGACAGAGAGAGAGCATGAGCCGGGGTGGGAAGATGCAGAGGAAGAGAGAGAGAGAAAATCTCAAGTTGACTCCACATTGTGTATGTATTGGGCATAGAGCCCAATACAGGGACTAATCAATGCAGGTGCCCCAAGCCATTATTTCTTTCTTTTTTAAAAAGATTTTCTATTTACTTATTTGACAGAGATCACAAGTAGGCAGAGAGGCAGGCAGAGAGAGAAGAAGGGAAGCAGGCTCCCCGCAGAGCAGAGAGCCCGATCCAGGGTTGGATCCCAGGACCCTGGGATCATGACCTGAGCCGAAGGCAGAGACTTTAACCCACTGAGCCACCCAGGTGCCCCATTATTTCTTTGAACAAGTTTCTCCCCCTTTATCTCTCTCCTCTCCTGGTACACCCATTATGCATACATTGTTACACTTGCTGGTGTCCCACGTCTCTGAGATGTTCCTCATTTTTGTTCATTCTTTTTTTGTCTATTTCTCATCTTGCACAGTCCCTATGAATCTACAAGTTTGGTAATTCTTGTTTCTGCCATGTCAAATCAACTGTCGAGCCCACGTTGTAAATTTTTATTCATTATATATTTTTCAACTCCAGAATTTCCACTTAGCTGTTTAATTTCTATTTCTTTGCAAATATTCTCTATTTGATATGACATTGCTGTCATGCCTTCCTTTACTTCTTTAATCATGGTTTCCTTCATTTCTGGGAACATACAGGACAAAGGCTACTTTGAAGTCTTTGGTCACTAAATCCAATATCTGGTCACTCCCACAAGCAGTTTCTATTGTCTTCTTTTTCTCCCCTGGTGTGTAAGTCATACTTACCCATTTCTTATAGGCCTCATAACTTTTGTAACTGGATATTTGAGATTATATGTGGTAGCAACTCTAGGCACTGGTGTCCTTTTCAAGGCTTGTTTTGTTACTTGCTTATTTTTTTTGGTGTCTGCTGGATTTTGGTGAAGTGCATTCCACACCCCCCTCCCCATGCCCAAAACACACACTCACTGCCAAGCCTCTGGTGTTGCTCCTCAAGGAAGTGCAGATTTGGGGAATCCCAGAGTCATACCAGAATAATGAAGGTATTGGTTGGGCTCTCTCTCTCTTACCCTCACGTTGCCCGGCAGTTTTTACTCCTTGTCAGTTGTTTTCAACAATGCCCCATGGCATGAAGTGCTCTATCTGCTACTTGAATCAAATTGTGACTCCTTTGGAGGAACCGTTTCTGTGAGCTTGGATCTGATATTTGTTCTGACCCCAGAAGGACTCCTCTCAGCTGTCTTTATTCCCCCAGTTCTGTCCTAAAAACTGGCCTGCCTACAGTTTGTGCTGTGTCTTCATTAAATCCGTGAGTCCCCCCGCCCCCCAATTAATTACCTTTCCCCACAACCTTCTCTGCCCTTCAGAGTGTCCTTAAGTTTGAACTTCTCCACACAGGACTGAAGAGATGAGGAGCTATTTGTCCTATGCTCTGTTTATTCCCTGGGCAAATCTCTGAGTGACCTCTCTGGAGCTGGTGATAAGGAGGAGAGCAAGCTTGGCCAAGAGCGACACTGGGCTGTATGTGCTACGCACCTGGTTGGGGTTGAGAGGGAGGTACAGCCTGAAGCCTCCTTGACTTGCCTTTTCTGGTATGGAACCAGTACCTCACATGCTCTGGCCAAGGCAACCCCAGGACTGACAGCACACAGCGCCCAAGGAAGAACACTGCCCCACAGGTGGGGTCTGGGCATTAGAAGGGAGTCCCTACCTCCCATGCCCACTCACCTGGATCTTGACTGGACTAGAGTTTCCTCTTGGCTGAGCAGGAATGGTGAGAAAGGAAGTGGCCTTGATTCAAATGCTACGAACTCTGCCCTTTCTTACCAAATTTTCGTAGGTTTTTCTTTCAAAAAGATGTTTTTCTTTTTCACTGGCGGTTTGACCCTTCCTCAAAGGGTCTTAATGGTTGGGTTTTTAACACATTTTCACAAGATTTACTAGAAAGTGGATCAGTGGAGGTCCCCACGCTGTCGTTCCAAACATCTCTGTTCAATCAACGGACCTTATACAACATTTGTAATAAATGAAAATATAAAGTGACAAGCAAAAGATCTAGAAGACTTTTTACCCCAAACCGGATTATTTGCAGGTAGAGAACCTGAGGCCCCAGGCAGAAGCTTATCCTCATCCTCCTTCCTTTTGTTAGGTCCCCCCAGAGTCGTGGCATGCTTGGGAACCCAGGTAGGCCCAGAAGAGATGAGGGAGGTGCAGGCTAGGAGAGGGTGACGAGAATCGTCATGTTGTTCAGCTCGTGCCCCCTCGTTTGACAAGGTTGCTCCCCTTGGGGGTATTTTATTTATGTAGCATGGAGACCCAGCAAATGCCAGTTCAATCTAGTATCACTGTGAAGCCAATTCCCAGATTTCCTTAAAATTATTACATTCAGTCACTGCTCCTTCCATGTTCTATTACTAAAGATAACTCTGCCTTGTTTGACAAAAATGCATCTGGAGTACAGAATCTTAAAAGAGAATGTGGCCAGATGGTAGCGGTATTTAAGGAAATACAGTTTTCCAATTTGGGAACTTGTAACCCCCTCTGATTTCATTTGTATGATTTTTCAAACCCTCCTTTTGCCCATACACTGTTCAAGTTGCCAGGGGAGTTTCGTGGTGTAGTCATGGTAACCATGATGCCCACCCCCCCATACCCACCCCCCCCCACACACAAACACACGCACACACTTGACATGCTTTACCCACCAACCGCAACTCAAACTCCAAAACTCATTTATATCCTGAAAATGAGTTTAAAATAACAAATACCAAAAGTTGTATGAACTACCACATGTTGTGTTTTTGTCACTAAGTCTAATTACTATTCGCACCAAAGGTAAAAAAAAAAATATAAATGGAATTTAGTAGCAGATTGCTTGCTGTTGAGGATTTCCTTTTTAATAGGAGGAGAATGGGGGATTTGTGCATTCCCCGCTCTGCTTAAGAGGAGAGCTGAAATTGAAGGTGGCTTTAAAGATATGCCCCTTCCTGATTGTTTTTACTTTCCTTGCCGTAATAATTATTCTTGGCTAATAATGTTGGTTTTTAAAGCAGGTAATTAGTGCTTCCAACACTGTAATTGAATTCTCTGAAAGCCAAGCTCTGCATTCAACGATCTGGGTCCCAATTATTTGACCAAGAACTAAATCTCCAAGACAAGAGGCGAGAATTCCCCCTGCAAATGCTTGAGTCGGGCCACAGCTGGTGCGACGTCCGGTGCTCAGGAGACCGATTTCGGGGGAACCTTGATGAATAGATCTGCATTCGTGGGCCACAGACCAAGCCCATGTGCAGATCTGGAAACCATGTCTTAAAACTAAGTCCAGGGGAAACTGAGAACCTTTGGTCTGGAGAAACGTGTATGGGATTTTAAGTCTGAAAGTCTGTGTTTTATGGGAAATGGTATCTGAAGAGCAGAGACACTGAAGAAAGGAGTGTCCGTAGCCAGTTAGAAACCTGCCTAAGCATGTTCTGCCCCTCCAAAGCAGAGGAGGGGGAAAGTGTCCTCACGATTTGCCCTGACGCCCTTCCTAACCCTGTTCTCCGCAATGATAGGTTGTGTATAAGAAGCCTTCCCAGGGGGATGATCTTTATTCCCTTCTCACTCGGTTTATTATTTTCCTCGCCTGCGTTAGCTTGGGGTAGAGCCCAAGACAAAGGTAGATGTCAGAGCCGTTTATTTGGGAGAATGATTGCAGCAAGCAATCAGGGGAGGGAAAGGAAACTAAGGAAACTGACCCAAAGAAGCATCTGCAGGGACACCTGGGTGGCTCAGCTGGTTGAGTGTCCAGCTCTTGAATTCAGCTCAGATTACGATCTCGGGGTTGTGGGATCGAGCCCTGCAATGGGCAAAGGGCTCCATGCTCAGCAGGGTGTCTGCCTGAGAGTCTCTCTCTCTCTCTCCCCCTGCTCCTCCCTCTCTTCTCTCTCTGTCTCTCTCAGACAAATTAATAAAATCCTTTAAAGAGAGAGAGAGAGAGCATGCCGTATTTGCATTCTCTAACTGGCCCTCACTCCTGGGTGGCTTACTCACACAGGATCCCCTGAGAAGTCAGGAAATGTGTCTCTGAATCATCCTCCTGGGATCAGAAAGGGGAAAGTATTTATCCTCAGTTTCAGTCCCCCAATGGCCAGGGCTTCCCCTGCAGGACACGGACTCCCCTCTACTTCAGAGCGGGGCATTCGTGAGTACTAAGCAGTCCCTTGGGTGTGCTGCGCTGTGGTGTCAGAAATGCCAGAGGCAGCAAGCAAGAGGTCCACAGCAGGGATCTGAGGGAGGTACAGCCAGGTCACATCTGAAGGAAACTGCAGGAAAGCCTACGTGAATTGATTGCCATAGTATCATTAACTGAAAAGAGGCAAAGCCAAGAGGATTCAAAGTGGCACCCCAGAGGTATACCATCACCCCATCAGAGGAGTCGTGATGAGGGCAGAGGATAGGCAGACACCGTTCTGGAATGCTTGGTCATTCCTTGGGCATGGGGTATTAAAGATCTGACTGTCCATCCCTGATCCAGAGATGCAGATCCCCATTCCCCTCTTTAGAATTTTCTCCAACTACTCTACTGTGCTGGAGATACACCCACTGGAAACTGTCTGCAGCCTCAGACACAAATCCGGTCTCCCTCTGATTTGTTGGGATGCACGGTGATGACCTAAGCCTATAATCTGTGATTCTGCACCTTTTCAGATTCCCCCTGTTGGAGGAATCAGAATTTCTGAAACTGCTCTCCTTCTGTCTTCCTAGAATTTCTCACAATGACCTCTTTTTTGCTTCTGTGTGCACCACCTGCTGTCCCTTCTGACCTGGCCTTGATCCATGACCTGGCCTCCATCCATGTCCTGGCCTCCTCCTCGCCTTCTGTACTTTTCTGTGCCCATCACCTAATTCATTCTGTCTGTCTATCCTCTTGATCCTCTCTCCTTCAGGCTAGTTTTCCTGGGGGAAAGTCCCCTGTGCAGTGAAAATTACACCAGAGAACTTCATGCACGTGTGATACTGATTTTTAAGCACAATTATGTAAATTGTGGCTAGTCCATTATCTTGCTTACCAAAATCCCTTCAACAAAATCATGAAGTTGAACTTCTTTAATACATGGCAGGCCAAAGAGAAAAAAAAGGGGGGGGGGGGAATACATATGATCAAATCATGAAAACGTGATTCTGGAACATTCTATTGTGTCTCTGTCTCCAGCATTACATTCAGACTCAATGAGACCATAACACCAGAGTTTTGGAAGAGACATCAGTTTCCGCTAAACTTCACTCTGTCTTTTTACACCTGTTTTCTATGTAGGAAACCTAAACTTCCCTGTCATTCTTCACATGGCACATGGCCTAGGTCTCTAAGTTTCCTATAAAAGGGGTCACATTTACAGTAATTGACAATGTCTCTTCAAATTTCCTCCAGGCTGTTAATTTAGGATTTCAATCACATTAAGAGTTTCACCTGCTTATTTCTGGAAGTCCACCTGGTTATTTCTGGAAGAGGTGCCATATGTTTGCATATAAGTGCTTTTCTCAAGTTCATCTGCCAGCGTTGGTTCTCCACCTTGATGGACAGCCCTCCACAAAGCTGTCCCCAGTAGCACTATTGCTGGGATGCTGCTCCCAGCCTCACAGCTTCCCCTTCCTTGTCCCCCACCCCCAGGGCTCCCACAGAAGTCCAGGACGTAGCCAATGACCGATCTCTGAGACAGCATTGTCTTCCCCACCCTTCTTTCCTCCAGGCATGGTACACACAACTGTCTCTGTTTTCTCCAGCCAAAAAGGACTCTGCTCTGCAGACTAAAGCCAGGAATGTCCATTTCATGATATATACCAGGACTCACGCTCAGACACATTTCCAGATCCTTCGCCCATCTGTCTCTTCTGGTCTCCTTTCTCTGTGTGTTCATCTCTAGCTGTGGAACATTCTGCAAATGGCATGGTTTCTTCAGGACAGGCTTAGTGTTCTGTCATTTTTCTACACACTTACTGGTACACTTTCTTTCGGTTGGCTTCAGAGAATTATTCGTACTGAGTCGATGAAACAGGAACCACTTTTTTCCCCCTTAGAACTACAAATTCGAGGGAAGGAAGGCAAAAGAAGGAAGCAACTAACATTTACAGACATTGGATGAGAAAAAGGAGGCTCAGAGAGGTCTCTCACTTGCCCAAGCTTACCCATCTAGTAAATCAGAGAACCAGGATTCGAACCCTGGGAATTTCTAGCTACACATCTCTCTCTCTCTCTCTCTCTCTCTCTCTCTCTCAATTTCTGGCCTCTCAGTTGATCTACTTTTATAGTTTATGTTTTATAGCTAAATGAAGCTTCCTGTCACTATTTTGTAAATATCTCAGTTAACATCTGAACATAAATCTTCTCTATAGAAATTTCATTTTCTTTTTTTCTTTAAATTAGCCCTGAGCCCAGATTTCAGATTTCAGATTTCCCTCCACATTACACTGACAGTCCCCCTACCTCTTTTTCCTTCAGCAAAAGCCACAAAGTATGTCCTGTCAAGAATCTCAAAATGAAACACACATGCAGCTTCTTCCTCGCATCCTACAAAGAATCACACTCAAAAATTCTATCACTGGGGGTGCCTGGGTAGCTCAGGGGGTTAAAGCCTCTGCCTTCAGCTCAGGTCATGGTCTCAGGGTCCTGGGATCAAACCCCGCATCAGGCTCTCTGCTCAGTGGAGAGCCTGCTTCCTCCTCTCTTTCTCTGCCTGCCTCTCTGCCTGCTTGTGATCTCTGTCTGTCAAATAAATAAGTAAAATCTTAAAAAATTTTTTTTATAATTCTATCTCTGTTTTGTTTTGTAAGCACTCCCTAGGGGATATTGTTCTTACTGTAGAAAGTCAAAACTTGGAGGGGGCTCCCACCCATTTCTCCATGTCTTCTATCTTAAAGATGAGGAAATTGCGATTAAGCAACCTGCCCAAGACCTCACGACCTTTCCCCTCGATCACGCAAGTTAGGAGTAGAGCCATGAATCTCTGGGCTTCCAAACTGAGCTTCTCCTAGTGCATATGACCACCTTTCCATGGATCAGTTGTGCTGGAAAGATTTGCTCTCATGAGCTCATTTAGGGCAGTGGCTACATGTTTTTAAATATGGTGAAAGTCAGGGCCACCTCCCATATGAGGAAGAGCTCCATCTTTGAGTAGACACATTATGAATATAGAAAACACCACTCACTTCTGCATTCTCACTTATAACATCTCATCTTTACAAGTTCCCAGACACACCCTGAGGTTTTGCCCATATGAAATCGCCCAGCAACAGTAAACGGGGAAGGACTCGTTAAATAAGCATGGGTTAAATACCAGTGGTCTGCTAGGATGGTGGTAGGTGTGTCTACATGAGCATTTAATAAATGTTTGCTAAACCTGATCTAGACAAGTCCCCCACCAAGATTAAGAAAGTCTTTCTATGTCAGGCTAGAGTACATTACACATGGTTGAAGAGTACCCTGGGCTCCCCAGCAAATGTGTTCTGGAATCATCTCTACATTCGGATGCAACTTAAAGAAAAGGGGAAAGATGCACGGTTTTGCAAAAGCGGTCTCATTCTTCTAGACAGAGACTGGGACGAAAGGCTAACCAGCCCTGGAGTTCAAAACTGCTTTGCATCTTCAAGGTAGTTACTGCCCTCTAGTGTTGTAGGAATCAAGCAAACAGTGTCCATGGTAGAATCTGAATCCAACCTCAAAGTATTTCGATTAATGGCAAGTCTCAGCAGCCTTAGGAAGTCCTTGGAAAACACCACCAAAAAAGAGATGCCACACAGAGGGTAACCAGTTGCAGCCACCGAGGTTTCTACACAGCCAACCCACACTGGTACTTCCATACTTCTTAAAATACTGAAATGCTTCTATACTGGATAGAAAAAGCTATTATCTTATGCCTCTCATACCCCACCACCACCCCACAACAAGGACTCTCCCTTGGACACCCCTCCGGAGTTCCCACCATCCAATAATGCTTTGATATTTGGCAAAGCAAAGGACCTCCAAGACCCTGACCCAGAGCTATGGGTACAGTGTTAGGCCAGTGTTTGAACCTATCCAGGGATTAAATATTTTAAATGTGACACCTAACTGCTTCTCACCATCTAACTACCTTGATTCTTCATCTGTCCATTCATCATTAAGCAAGGAGTGTCTATTAAATAATCACCGTTCTGTGGCATTCTCTCAACTTAAGATGGCATCTAATTTGGTTAATTGTGTCCTGGTCATTTGGAAACATCTGTAGTCACTGACAAGTCTACCTCCAGGCTTCTTTGGGAGCAATTCAGTGGGACGATTACACTATACTCTATGCCCAGTGATGAGAGACCAGTCCTTGGCCTCACCTTGTAATAGCTCTTTGGTCTTTGGCGAGTTACTCTGCCTTCAGGTTCCCCATTTCTCAGGGGGAAAAGACCAACACTTACATCATTAGGTTATTATGGCAATTAGAGGAGGTAATATTTATCATATTCCTTGTCGTACAGTAAGTCCTCAAGGAGGACTTGCTAATATGTGGATCACAAAGTAGTAGAGGTTAACATTTTCATCACCCATCACCAAATCAAATGTTTCTACTCTTTTAAGACACTGAAGAACAAAAACGCTTAGGTCATCAGAGCAATTCCACTTTCCAGGGATGGTCAGATGGAAAACACTTAAAGACACAGGGAAACTAGAGCGTGAAAAACAGGGAAACAAAAATGGCTCTGGCCACTCCGCACTCGCAGTGTGAGATCAATCATTCTGTGGACGCATTCTCCGCATGTGGCTCTGCTGACAGACATATCCCAACAGCTCCAGATGGACATATGGCAGCCGTTTATCCAGCCAGTCGTCAAGTCACCGCAACCCTTGGTAATGGGTCCCTCCGCCCATCACACACAGATTTCCTTATGGTTCCCAGCACGTGGCTCTGTGCTCCTTGTGGACATGGGTGGAGGACAGGTCAGTATGACACAGGTCTGTGAAAGACACCTGACTTTTTATCATCTCAACTTGAAGGTGGTCTGCAGAAAGACAGCAGGTTTCCAAAGAAACCCCCTTCCTCCACTGGCTGTGTGTCAGTGTTTTTCATCAAGAGCAATGGTATTAGGCATGCCTTCTATCCCACAAAGTATTCTTTACAGATCTTAGAGCACTTTACAGAGATCAAGAACACCTGGCGAGATTGCCTTTAACTTTCTCCCAGACACCCCTGTTCCAGGAGCAAATTGCCATGGCGGACATCAGTGCCTAACCTCTATGCCTGACAGGCTAGGAAAAGTGTCCCCTCCAGTCAAGGGACTGAAATAGCCACAGTTGTAGCAACGGCTATAGAAAAGATTCAAAACCACTGGCTAAACATCCAGGAAGACCACAGAGTCACCCACATCTGAGTATTTTGACCTCTCCCCCAAAATGGCGTGTCTCTCAGGCCTCTCTACCCCAGCAGGGAATAAAAAGTCTTAATCCTGCATTATTGTTCTTTGGGGCTTGGACTTTCCAAATATAACCTACTACTTTGAAATGGAAAAGGGATTCATAAGCACAAATCTGTATGGAAAGATGCAGCAGGAAACTTCCTAATACCTCAGCCCGCTGTATGTGCGTCACCCATCACATCAAGAACAGAGAAGGGATAACAAAAGATACAGACACTCCCTTCATCCTTCAGGTTTGGGGACCTTTTGGATTCAGATGGAACAAAAAGCTGGGGCCAAACCTCATGCAGAAGAATAACCTTATATACTCCTCCATTCCTGAGGCCAGAAATGGACAGATCAGCTACTTTAATGTTTGACCCCATTTGAAATGTAGCAGAATTGACAAATCTGTGTTTAACTACTTGATCAGGGTTTCACACATATACATTTTAAAATATCTTTTAGATGTCATCCCTTATAGGAAAATAGCTCCATGGCACGTACATTAAGCAGTCAGAGTTTTCATATCTAGATACTGTGAGGGGTATGTTTTTAATTTTCATATGTCACCAATACCTCTCCCTCTATATGTCCCCATATACCGCCAATGCCTTCCCCAAAATGTAACTTTAAATGTTGAGAGCTATCTTTCAAAATAATGTGTTAAATGTTTTAGATACACATCAATACCCTTTTTACGCTTCACTCGCGACAGCCTGAGTTCTAACACGCATCTCAGCAATGGAGAATCTATATTGTTTGCAAATCTTTGGGGTACCTGGGTGATGCATTCGGTTGAGCCTTTCACTCTTGGTTTCTGCTCAGGTCATGATCTCGGGGTCGTGAGGTCGAGCCCCAAGTCTGGGTCTGTGCTCAGTATGGAGTCTGCTTGGGATTCTCTCTCTCTCTCTCCTTCTGCCTCCCCACTCATGTTCTCTCTCTCTCTCTCTCTCTCCCAAATAAATAAATAAATTCATCTTTAAAAAAATATTTGGTTTATAGATTTTTTCCACTGTAAAATAGGTAGACTGTAGGTTTTTGTAAATTGTCCCTATGAAAATCATTAGTATGAAGACCCCCAGATCAGGATCAGTGATCCACTCCAAACACTTGTTTACCTTGGGTTTCTTGACTCAAACTGACAGCTCTGAAAAGAAGGCTGTATCATAAAACACGTTTTAAAGTTCAGTTTTATCACTTTCAAGTATTTTTGAGATTGATGGAATCTTTTTGTAATTTTTTGGGAGAAACACATTAATAAATAAGAGTCACTTCTAATGTGTCCATCTTTAGCTTACTACTTGTTTTTCTGAGTATTTTTGAAATCAGTCTTTTGTGAGATAGCTCAAAGTCTGAGTTACCTGTAAGACATTTTTATGAGTCTTTTGTTCGTGTCCTAATGAAATCACACAGGCTGATTTTGAGAAATCGGAATAACTGAGATTATATATTGTATATAAGAAGTGGAGAATGGGTCAGGGGGTTGAGTGACAGTCGCTGATCTAACAGACGCACCCACACCCCTGGCACAGCAAAATTATCAAATGTGGCAGTCACATTAACTTGGGTAGAGGACAGTCCTTTTCTGAAGGAATAAATATTTATCATCTCTGAAATTTTAAAAATCATTTAAGCCAGCAGAACCAGAGGTGCACGGACAGCTAAGTATGTGTTTCCGGTGAGGTGACAGGGACTCAGCTCGTGGCTCAAAATTTCCAGAATGTGTACTAACAGTCCTACTAGGGAGAGCCCCTCTTCATTTTGTAATTCGCAATGACATAACTTTTATTTCTTCAGTTAACCTTTGTGGATAGCTCTAGTCTCTGTTTCATGTCATCATTAATCTTTTTAGGAACTTCATTGCTGTCACCAAAACCATGCATATAAATTTCCTCCCCATACTTCTGCAAATTAAATAAAATGTGCTTTAGGCTTGCCTCAAATGCCAAAGGATTTATTTCCAAAATATTCCTAAGCCTATGTCTGAACACAGCACACCTAATCACAGAAGCACAAAACATTGGAAGGGGTCAAGGAAGAGGGGACCACTTAAAGATAGAGATTTGTGACCATAAGACCCAGGGGACCCATTCTGTACATACATGTTGAATGAGGTCTAAGTAAAGAAATTTATCCCACTCTGCCTTTCTCTCACTTAGAGGAGAAATCTCTTCACCTTTTTCAAGAAACATTTCCAAACCAAGTTCCAATTGATCATCAGCAGGTCAGGGTCACACCTAGGTCTTTATTACTTCCCGTGCACCCCTAGATTGGAGAAAGCTTTGAGTAGCAAAGAGAATCAATATAAGGTCTAATGGATTATAATATGCCACAAATATATTTACATCTGTAAAAATCATTACATCGTGGAAACAGGTAAAAAAGCTCATCAGCCCCAGGTGAAACTATGTCCACCCTCTGGTGACCCTAGGGAATTATTAGAGGCCTACAAAGAGACATGGGCCTGTCAGTTCAAGGCCTGAGTGAAACCAAGCAGTTTCAAAGGAAAGGGGTAGTTTTATTGATGTTCTTCAGTTACTGATGCACTGCCACTGGTTGACTGTCTCTGAACTTTAGGAAGATGGCGATCATTTTTCATGAACTGCTAGCTTTTGTGACTTTCTGTTTGGGCTGGATTTAAGTGATCAGGGTACTAGAGCTTCCCCAACAAATCAAATTGGCAGGCTGTCAATGCTGCTCAAAATATGGCCCAAGGACGGACACCATCCACATCACCGGGGAGTTGTTAGAACGCGTGTTCTCTGTTCTCACCCCAGCTGGGGTGGAGCCCAGCAGTGTGAGTCTGAATGCCCCTCCAGGTGATTCTGATATACACTAAAATTCAAGAAGCATCAGCTACCTTATCGTTTCTCTCCTCCTCCCTTAACGCTGGGATCCTCGATTTGGAGGAAGGATGGTAACCTTCCCAGGTTAATGACATATTTTCCATTCATTTAAGGTCGATGATATACATATGGCAGGAACTGGAAGGAAGGTCTAAGAGGACAGTTTCAAGAAAAGAGGGCTTACCTGGGAGGTGCCACCCCTTTGCCCTGTGTCCTTTCTTTTGCTTCCTGCCTGAACTGTGGATATGAGGACCAGCAGGAAAATTGCCATCCCGGTCCCTGAGGCAGCCTCATGGAAAAAGCGCACTAAAAATTGAGGAACCCTAAAGGCAGGAGTCTGTTCCCAAGAATCCAATCACAAAGCAGCCTTACTAGCTATGGCTTTCTTTCCTCCAGATTTCCTTAATATGGGAGAGAAATAAAACTTTAACTTATTATGAATGTACTGTAAACCTGCTGGTTGAGGTCTTCAGCCATATGTTATCCAACCTAATCCCAACCAAACCCTAAAGATTGGGTCAGTGTTGGTTCAGATGCCCCCTAGATGAGCCAACCGTGAAAGTGGACACCCCTTTCCTGGGACTACGGAGAGTCTTGCTTGCTGCTCAACGCCCTGCTTGCGTTCCAGGCCCTCAGCCCTTCTTCCACGGACAACCCTCTGCAAAGTCAGTGAAGTAAAAACTGAGTACTTTCTGGAGAAAACGAGTGCAGGTGTCTTTTCCTTTACCTGGTTTATGAAGATAAGAAATGAGTACACTCTTAGAGGAAAAGAGAAACAGGAAAGAAAACAGTGAGATTCAGAAATCCACAGTTGGCTCACAGGGAAATGAGAACCTTCTTACAAGCAGAAGGTATATTTTTCCGACGATAAGATCATCGCACACTGTTTTTATTGCCAACTTAATAACCATCCTGCCCACTTGCCGTAAGTAGATGGAAGCAGGAGGCAGGACTATGACCGTGGTTTTCACCAGTGGATCCCAGGCTTAGCATGGAGCCTGGCACACGATATGGGCTCAGTAAGGATTTACTGAATACATGAATGAATCAGTGACTAGATGAATTAATAAATACCAATCTTTTCATACGATGATCCTTCCCCTTTTTCCGGGTGAGACAATCAAGTGAGTTGTCTATGAATGGCCTCTGGGAATGGAGGATAAATGTTTGTGTGTTCGTCCCGTCTCTCAGAGACTCAATGGGAGGTCCTGCAGTTAGGAGATCTCAGACTGAGAGTTTACTCCAGAATCATAGAGACAGCATCACTGCAGGCCTTGTAACCCGCTCCCAGTGATACGCGTCTCCTTGGTCGTATCATCATTTGCTCTCTCAAGGTCCCCCTATGCAAAATAAGGTGAAAGAAATGGTTTTCTACATGTCAACCCCAACCGATCCAATCCACTTAGGAATCCAGAAGACACCTTAGCGTCTGGAAATAACCTCTAGCCTCAGTTCTTAAAGGTTTGTTTATAATTATTTTTATTATTACTTTTACTGAGCTAATACAAGGTAGCAGGGGGACCCTGGGAATGTGGTTATTTGTCACATGACCTCAAGTGCATGTGCGATAAACTTCACAAACAGGCACACCGCTTTCACTAATTATGTCCAATAAAACAGAAGGTCAGAAATTAGCATCAAGAGATGATACAACACAGTTGAGGCTGTTAAAAGTAACGGCTCCCCAAATGGGCATCATAAAATACATCATGAACTGTGAATAGCTTTGCCTTACGAAGGAGAACCTCAATCTTCCACGCCACAAGGATGCCATCGGGAGTCTCTCAGGGTGGAACATGAAATGAAAAAGAAGTGCCTGGCCAGGAATGCTGTACGTTATCCCCCAACGACTTGCCACGGAGACTATTTTTAAAGAAACATTGATCTCAGCAGGCATGACAGCATTTAAGAAATGGCCAGGTATACCAGCGTCAGGCAATCCTTCACGGACGGGGAAAGGCCGCAGAGTCTGGCTGCACCCTTTACAAAGGCCGATATGATGGATGAGACCAAAACTGCCCTTGGTTGGTTAGGTGGTCGGTTTAAGGAGCCATAAAGGTCACGCAGAAGTTAGAGCTTGAAAACCAAATGGAATCGACCCCCCAATTACAGCAGCCACCTCAACACTCAAAAATTAATCGGACATGAGATTTACAAGATTCCTCTTCACGACAAATGCAGACTCTGCTTTGTACATTTCCTCCATGGTAGCTGCTCATTAAATGGTATCATCCCATTGAAAAAGAACGTTACAAGGAACGTGGCCATCTCTGTTTACACACTTCCCTTGAACGAACCAAGCCACTGTATTTCATATGGCCAGAATACAGAAAGTCTGTTACAGCTGTGTTACATTGGGCTTCTCATTACTGATGCAGCCTTTATGTTACATAACTCCTATAAAACACTGAGAGAAACGTTAATACACAATAGTATATTTATGTATTTACGGGGATCTGGGTGTCAAATCAGAGTTGACATGTCTTCCTTCCCTGTAAAGAAAAAAAGTGAATAAAGAGGTAGGAGACAAGAGAAGCAAAGTCAACATTTTAACCATTAAAACTGATCTCAGATCCAAGGTGGTAAGGTGTAATATTTACTCTTTCCTCCTGTATACCCGTTACTCCAGAAAACAACCACAAGGGGGCCTGAAGCTGTCCTGGGACCAAAGTGTTTCCCCAAGGACAAGAAAATACTCCATGGGGTCATCATTATCTCGCGTCAGTTTTTGGATATGTTGCGTAGGGAATGTGTGGCCCTTGACAGCGCTGAGAACTCTGCAAACCAGCTTGAAGCATGAGTTCTTACAAACTGATGCTCACTTGGCCTCAGCCAGTCCAACCTTCAGGTACAAGAGCTCAGAGCCCACTGTCCTTCCATTCTAGATCGTTCCGGTGCATGAAACCTTCCTTTTCTGTGCTGTCAAGACTTCAGCCTGTTGCTGACCCTTCCCGAAGCACTTTTCCTGGGTTCCCCACCCCACAGCACCCACCCCAACTCATGTTCCAAACATCTCAGAAAAGAATTTACTTGGAGCACTGAAGAGAAACATACTTGACATCCAGTACATGCCCTAATTTCCATGCCAATGACATTTGTTTTCAAAAGTCCTGAACCAAGACACATAGCATAGACTTCTCATGGGAACTGACCAGGATAACAAATACAGATCACATTTCACAGCTAAAAGAAATAGAAAGAATGTACACTTTGGAGAACTGTGGCTACACTTCCCCATCCCTTCCTCAATCACTCATCTTGTCCACTGTGTTTTATTCTTGCCTATAAAGAGAACCCCAGAGACCCGGAATCCTTCTATTGTTTCTGGGGGAGCAGCAACATCTAATGCTGGTATCCACGGTGGTGAGCTTGATTCACAAGTGATCTGTGTAAGAGAGAAAAGTAACTACTCCACCTACACGAAGAAAAGTGCCTGGTTTAAATGAACTGTACAAAGTGAGTTTGCAAAGTGCATCCTCCTGACAGCAAGTTAAATGGCTATAAGATATTGTGCTTGCATTTCATTCAATCAGACCCAATTTCCTGGGACCCCAAACAGCAGCTACTCCCAAAATATGGCTAAAACACTGGCAAATATTTGCAGGTACCATTTCTGCAAATTAAACCCAGATATAGTTATGTACAAAGTTAGTTTACAGAATACCTATCACATTATGTTTCTTTAAATAGATCAAAACAGGAATGAATAGCATCCTTAAATTTACCACCTAATTGTCATGGAAAACTTAGGACACTTGGTTGAGGGCAGAGCAGATTTCTATAGATATTGCTCAAATATTTGGTTTTCTATATTAGAGTATCTTCAATGCCATTGTGCCAATTTTCAAATGGAACATAGGGCTCAGTGATACCTTTAAATGCAAAAATATAAGTATCCTGTAGTTCAAGCCCAATATTTATGACTCTAATTTCTTGGCGAGTCAGTTTGTTAGATCACCAGGCTCTGAGGAACTCCATAAATGGAGGAGGAACTTAAATGTTTCTCACCCTCAAATTCATTTTGAAATGCAAATAAGTCCTTTCACCTCGGTAGGGGGAATACACACTCCTTGCTCAGCGTGTGCACCCACTAGAAGTTGTGATCCTTCTTCCCCTGCTTTGGGCTGGGGAGACCCAAAGCCAAGAACACCGCTCTGGGATTCTGAAGGTGATTCAGGACACCCCCAAATCAGTCACCTGAGTTACAAACATATTGATGGGTCCTAAACTAGGAGTCACAAAATCAACTTCGCCTCCTGTGTCCTCTGGACAGTGTCCTCTGGACAGTGATAGACAGGAAGCATGGGTGCATTCAAGGTTCCTGGATAAGGGTCTTCCAACATCTTCTTTCCCCAGAGATTGTTCACATCAGGACCTGTTCTCGGGTCTCTGGCAGCCGAAGAGCAATCAGGCCACCCCCAACAAGAGACGCAGCAGCCAGAAGAATGGGGACCACTTTGGTTATCCCAACAAAAGAAGAAAAGATGGTGTTTCCCAGGATGGCACCAAATTTGCATAATCCATTAAGGATGCCAAAGGCTGTCGCCCTGTAAAAGAAGGAGAAAGTAAATCATTCTAAAAGATGAACCTGACCTCCTTGGATGAACAGGACTGGGTCCTTTCCCTTGTTGTGAGGGAATGTATAGTGAAGATGTGGGAGGAGACTTCTGTCCCTAAACATAAAAGTCAAACATTCTCATTTTAATCAAATTTGAAAATACAGAATAACACAAAGATGCAAAGATATAGAATCCCACCACTGAAAGACAATCACCACTATTCACATTCTGGAGTATTTCCTTCACACTTGTTTCTTTTTCTTTTCAAATGTAGACTACATTTCCCAGATTCCCTTGCTTCAGAGTCTGGCTGTGTGACTGTTTTTAGCCAATGGGATATAAGTGCAAATGGCAGCTCCTAAGAAATTTCCTTGAGAGATGTCATGAGTGATACTTTTTGCTCTCTTCTCCTCCATTTTTCTTCCTTCCATCCTGCTTCCAAAAATGTAGATGGTCTCATCTTAGCCCATGGCAGAGCTCATGAAAGGGCAAACAACAAGATGAAAAGAGTCTGTAGTACCTGCTCTGGACTTCTACAGGAGACAAAAAGGAAATGCCTACCTTCCCAAGGCTGCCGTTATTTGAGATTTCTGTCACCCATGGGAAAGACTAATCCTAACTATCCCCCAATTACACTTCTGAGGAGCAACTACTATTTTTTTTAAAGTTCATTTATTTTTTTTTTAGAAATCTCTACCTCCAACATGGGACTCAAACTCACCGCTCCAGTGATCAAGAGTCACATATTCTACTGACTAAGCCAGCCAGGTGTCCCCTCAGTGGTAACTGCTACTAATCATCTGTCCTTTCTTGACTCCATCTGTATACAGAGACTATACTCTCACCACCAGCTCTCTTCAACTGAAGCAAAATATTTCTTTTTGATATCACAGGTTTACTAAGAATGTGTTTACATTTTTGTACATTAATTTTTTTTACATTTTTAATCACTTTATATATAACTATCCCCCAATCCCAATCTTTTTGTTTTCAGAACTTTCTTGGGTATTTTCACATGTGTATTTCTCTACATGAAATTCCCAAAGTTGCCCCAAGTTTCCAGAGGGAAGGAAAAAATCTCACTGAATTCTGAATGGATTCATTGAAGTTAGAAAAAAACAAAAGATTTGAAATTTGTGTGAGAATAAATCTTCTTAGAATTTCGTAAAGTATATCTTGACATATATATAAGATTTCTGTTTCATCTTTCAGTAAAGCTTTATGGTTTTCTTCACATAAGTGTTTCATTTTTCTTATTATTCCTTATATTCTTATAATCCTAAATAGTTTAGGATTTCTGCTATTACTAAATGGAATTCAATTTTACTTTTACATTTTTAGATACATTTTTAAATCCCATATGTTAAGTTAGTTTTATTATTGACCACCGTATCAAATTATTTTAGTGTTTCTAACAGTCTCTTTTGTTAATTGTCTCAAGTTTCCTAGATGTAAAAGCATATACAATGGAAATAATGATAATTTTCCTCCTCTTATTTTTTGTAAAACTTAGAAGCTCTTGGTTCAGGGGAGAGGGGCTCCAAATATGGAATGCTGTGCTTTGCCATAGCTCTCCATATTCTAATACCTCTGTCACCAATTGGGGGAATATCATTAAGATTTTTTTGCAGAATTTCATTTACCTGCCTTCCACATCACTCCAAATGCCTTTTGACCATAGGGCCACTTAACCTGCCATCCTTAAAATTTACAGCTCCCTCTCCATAAGGAGGGATAACTGCTGCATAATGGCTTTGACCCTATGCCTTTCAACCAAGCCTCTTCCCATATGGCTTGCACAAAAATAGAAATAAATGCTGGGCATTCCTACCACATTCTCTGCAAATGCCCTAGACCATCAGGCATCATCCCCACCTTTATCTGCCCTTCTCTCTCCGCCACCCTTTGCTTATCTAGTTCTTCACCTTTTTGCCCTCTCTCCCATTAGAGGCCTGTTATCACCTCTCTTCGGAGTGCATGATACCTATGGTGTCGCCCTCATTCCTCTCTCCCAAACATGGTTTATACTTGTCCTTTGTATCTAGACCCTCTCCCCACCCCATCAGGCTTTAGCCTGCTCACCTCCGTACCTATGCCAACCCCCATGCAGGAGAAACTCAACCATCAAAGAGGTGTTTGCTTTGTCCGTGAAACATCAGAAGACCAAGGTGGCTGTGGGGGAAGGTGTTGGAATGGGTAGATTTCTGGCCAAAGAAGTCCGAACAAGCCCCAGAGGGAACCCCAGGGAAGAACTGACCTCTGATTGGTGGGATACAGCTCCACCGTGATCACATCCAGAGCATTCCATGCGGCAATGCTGGTCCCACAGAACAGGCACTGCCAGCCAATCATCGCAGACTCGCTGTTGCCAAAAAACAGGAAGAAGCAGCAGACTGCCGAGATCAGCATAGAGCCACCTACAGGAGCAGGACGAGGGCAGGAAAAAACAAAACAAAACAAAAAATAAAAAACAAAAAACAAACAAAAAAAACATGAAGCGCATGTCTTAGATAAGACTGTCACCCACTCCCATCTTCACAGATGCACCTGAAGTAACAGGTTCCCTCAAGTCACAGGCCCATTTCTATAAGGAGAAAGCTCAGCTCCCCACATGGCCCTCCAACCATGGGATTAGAGTCTTCTGCATGGATCATGTCACCAGGGTTAGCCTCCTGGGAAGGATTTTGAAATCCTCACTCTGTGGTGCTGCCCAGCCCAGAATTACTGGGGAAGAGGCTGAGGAGGCATTCCTTGAGAATCTGTTATGTCCCAGACATTGTACTGGGTGCCAGAAATATATCAATATCAAAAAATCCTCATGGAGCTTACACGCTATTGAGAACAGAACTGTAAATGAGCTGCAGAAGAAAACCTGAAGGCCCTGCTGTTGATTCCCTATTTATCCCATCCCCACCCCAGACATCTGATCTACCTTCTCAGCCTTGCCCTGTGCCCTGAGAAGCTAACCCCCCAGGGACTGCATACCTGTGGCTCCCTTGTCAGCTGGGAGCAGTTAGGGACTGGAGTATTTCTTCCCAATTCCCAGCCTATTTATAAGCCCTTTTTTGGCAATGGCTACATCCCCTCCCCCTGATGGGGACTATAGTTCCTTCAGGGAGCCTCTGCCTCCATGGTTCCAACTTTCCTTGGGCTGTGAGTGCTATCTTCTCCCTGCAATCCTAGAGACAGTACCTGCTGCCAGTTTCACTAGCATCTGGGTGCCTCTGCACCCCCACCCCCTGACTCTAAAAGCCACATCCCATGCATAAAGTCTCTTCATTAGCACTATCCAAGGTAGATTCTTTCTCCCACCAGCACTCTGACTGATGCAGCTCATGATAAAAGTTCTCACTGGAAGAAGGCCATGTCAAATGCTGCCCAAATCCATTCCATCCAGCCCAGAAGAGGTTGGGGAATGTGGAATGGATGCAGCGTGTGGACCAGGACTATGGCTGGAAATGCAGTGGGAATAGTCAGAAGAAAGAAACAAAGAAATTAGCTTTCCAAACACCCAGTGGGAAACAGACCAACGGTCCTTCCCAGGCATCAGGACCCTGGGGGTCCCGTTGACAGGAAGCCATGTTGGTGGCTTGGCCTCACCCACAAGGACCCCCCTGGTGGGGACGCCTTCGGCTAGAATCTCGGACCTGGAGTTGCCAACACTGATGTCAAACTCTGCTGGGGAGCTGGGACATGGTAACTGTCCCCTGAATTCTGCTGATTCTGGGAGGGGGCAGGGCTGTGAGCAGGTCACCTGGTAACATCTTTCCAAACAGCTAAGAAGGAGACAAATATCTATGGGGCCACAAGGGCCTTGGGACCTATATCACCTAAATGCACACTTCCCTCAAATCGCCCAACCATGGTGTCTAGCTTACAATAAATGTTGACAAAAGTTTACTGAATACAAAACCTTACCATCGAATAAATCAAGTGACAGTCAGACAACTGACCTCTCAACTACATTAGTTAATCCTACTATAGAGCCCTGTGACCCACTGTACTTCCCCTCTGTTAACTCTCATTTCCCTTGTGATGGAGAGGCCCGAGTTCAAATCCCAACGTCTTCCCCTGTGTGACCTTGAGCAAGCCTCCTAAACTCCCTATGCTGCCTCACTTTCCCTCTCTGTAAAATGTTGACAAGAAATAGTACCTACCTCACCGGGTTATAGAGTGTTAAATATATTAATATTTACAAAATGCTTGGCAGGAAGCCTGACCTATAATCCGTGCTTTATAAGTGTTTGTTCAATGAAATTTCTAGTTTATGTCTGTCTCTCCCAATAGGTGAGCATGAGGATGCCGTCTGTCTCCGTTACTGCTGCCTTCTCATTGTGTGCCACACACAGCCTGGCAGAGAACAAGCCCTGCATATATTACCGCTTATCCAGTGAATAAATGAGAACAGCCTCATCAGGAAAACTTCTACTTTGTTGTTAACAAGACATGACTTCTACTCTGGAAATAGCACAGCAGAGTACATTTTATGGCCCGGCAGATCCAAGAGGAATTTGTCTGAGGAAATAGTTCTTTTCATTCGTGGAAAGACTATTTCAAAACAGGTCACCTACATCCCATTGAGATATTTATTGAACATCTAGTATGAGCCGCGTACTAAGAATATCACCGTTGGTCCGCCTTGTGCTAGACCTTCTACTAAAGAAGGAAGAACTGTCTGTGCTTTTAACAGTGCAGCTCAGAACCAAAATACAGACATTAATAAAAGAGTAGGCTACAAAGAATGAGAAATAGTAGTTCCAGATGTCCAGTTTGGGGAACGTGACAGAAATCAGTTCTGATCTGGGATACATTCATGTCAAGACAGGCTGCTGTGGCTGTAAAGGGGGTGTCTGCTCTCCGGCTGTCCTGCCCCCTCCCCCTGCCCAGCCTAAACTCTGCCTCCATGGGGGATTATGAGGCTGTTCCAGGGGGCAGGCTACACCCCTGCACATGGGCATCCACCCCACCCCTCATAGACCCTGCCTCCCCAAGGATGTCCCAGGCTACCCCCCAGGGCTCAACCACCGTATTCGCTGTTCAACCTGGGGCTGGAAAGGTCAGGGGCAGAATGGCAGAAACATCACCCATCTACTCTCACACACCTTATCACATTTGAGCAAAGGTTGGTATTACTTTCATAATTGGAAACAGAAGCTCAGAGAAGGAAAGGAAGGTGTGCAGACTCATAAAGCAAATGTTGGCAGAGATGGCTACCTAAGTCGGAGCTGCTGGTCTTGCACAGGGTATACGTGGGCTGAAAAACTCAGGCATTGAGGACTGAGTCAACGCTGCCCTTCCCTCAGGGGCTTCAGGTCTAACCAGGGCCTCACCTCTGACCCAGGAGAGAGTTCTGTCTGTGACTGTGATGCCAACCTCACAACATACAGCATTTCTTGTGCTCCCCTTTCTAAATATTCATGCTACTTTTACAATAATAATACTCCACGAGCCCTACACTGGCAAGAGCTCCCTTTGCCGAGCTCTGATTAATTTGCTCTACTCTGACAAAACGACTATGTGATTTATTTTATTCCCCTTTGAGCTTCCCTGCTAGGGAGTTGGTATTAATTTTCCTGATCGGCTACATCCCAGAACAGACCCTTCACGGCATGTGTATCAGTGTGTTGTTCTCGTCCCCATGCTGGCCTTACAATTAATATATTCCAATATATATTTTCCCTGGCCCTGGGTGTATATGTTTTGTTATTTTTATTTTCCATGCATAGCATGTGTTTCTGAAGCAAACTTCTGTGAATCCTGATGCAGTGAAGCAAGTCATACCTGAAAACTTCTACCATTTTTGAGAACCTACAGGCACCAAGCACTATAAGATGCTCTGGCTACATTATGCTCAAGCCTCACAAAACCCGACCAGCTAATTACAGGTACAGATATGGAAACTGAAGCCTGGAGAAGTAAAGGAACATGTCCCAAGTCAGATAGCCTCGAGCTGATAAGACTTGGATATGAGTCTGTGCACCTCCAAAGCCTAAGTGTCATCACCATGAAATCATAATAAGCAATGCAATCTATTAAAAACCCATCAGATGAAACAATGTTCACTGAAGAGCATTTAATGTATTTTTTGACAATAATCTTACAAAGCGGGTAGAATGGGTATATTTAACATCCCTACTGAAGTGCTAATAGTGTGAGTGACTATCCCAGAATCGCTCAGTCGGGAAATGAAGAGGATTCCCTGACCTGGACCATCGGTCTCAGACTACATCCGTGGAATCTGGGGGTTTTGGAGCCTTGCCTGCCTGCTAGGCTCTTCACCAGCAGATCCTATCTTACCTGTTTGGTTTCCAGTACAAGATTTATTTAAGAAAAAGAAAAAATCCTCTCCTTAAAACATGTTGAAAGCCACGATCCTCACCTACTGGAGGAGATGCAGCATCCCTAACTACTCACCGATCATCTTGAGCCTTCCCACTCTATCCATGAGCAGGGCAGAAATGATGTTGCCAGGCAGGACAGACAGACTGCCAAGGAAGCTGACGAGGTAAATCAGGAAGTCGTTATCCTGCTCAAAGTCCATGTGGCAGCCCTCCTTCGGCGCCAGAAAGGTGGTGTTGATAAACCGGCAGTTGATGAACTTATGCTTGTAGAGGTCTGAGGAGAGAAGGATACCGTGGGTTCATGTACAGTGAACAGGGGCTGGGGAGAGATGGGGCAGAGGCAGGGATGGAGTCACGCGTCTTCCAAGGGTAGGCTGTCCCCACGCCTCCGGCAATCAGACAATCTCAAAGTCACGGTGACGTGTGGCCAGGTATGGATGGAGAAAGAAAACCCTAACAAGGTAATGACTGTTTCAACTTCCCATAAGCAAAGGGAAATGAAGTGAATGCTCATGGAAACACATGTCTAAATACATCGTCTTTCAACCAGGAAACCATCCTGTTTCTTTCTTTCTTTTTTAATTCCTTTTTTTTTTTTAAAGATTTTATTTATTCACTTGACAGAGAGAGAGAGCAAGAGAAAGAGAGCATAAGCAGAGGGAGCAGCAGGCAGTGGGAGAAGGAGAAACAGGTTCTCCACTGAGCAAGGAGCCCAATGTGGGTCTCAATCCCAGGACCCTGGGATCATGACCTGAGACAAAGGTAGATGCTTAACCAACTGAGCCCTTGAGGTGCCCCAAACCATCCTGTTTCTATCAATGAGATGACACCAGGGTCCACACCAAGGCTGAGCCATTCATGGCTCAAGGCAGAGCCATGGGTAGTTGAGGCTACCCAACTTACAGGAAGCAGAAGACACAGGAATTGGGTCTGGATTGAAGTGAAACCATTCCAGAACCCATGCAGAAACCCGAACATTCTTCAAAATGAAAAACGTTTGTGGGGCACCTGGGGGCTCAGTTGGTTGAGCGTCCGACTCTTGATTTCAGCTCAGGTCATGATCTTGGGGTCCTGAGATTGAGCTCCATGTCAGTCTCCATGCCCAGGGACTGTCTGCTTGGGATTCTCTCTCACTCTCTCCACATGCTTGTGCTCCCTCTCTCTCCCTCTCGCTCTAAAATAAACAAATAAAATATTTTTAAAAATTAAAATTGAGTTAATTAAATTAAAAATAAAATTAAAACCCATTTGTTCAGTAGTTTCCACGGTGGGGAGCAGGAGAGATGAATATGGAGAGCATAGAGGATTTTTAGGGCAGTGAAAATACTCTACATGGTATGATAATGGTGGATATATATACATTTGTCCAAGCCCAGAAAGTGTCCAACACCAACAGCAAATCTTCCTGTAAACTCTGAACTTGGGATGATTATGAGGTATCAGTGTAGGTTCATCATTGGTAACAAATACACCACTCTTGTGAGGGCATGTTGATGATGGGGGAGACAGGGCTGGAGGACAGGAGTTCTATGGAAATCTGTACCTTCTTTCTAATTTTATTTTAAACCTTAAACATCTCCAAAAAAATCAAGTCTTAAAAAAATATAAACCATTTGCTTTGGAACTAGTTCCCAAGTCTTCTGACCCCTTCTAACACCCACCGTCCAAGCAGAAAGAGTGCCTAAGGAAGCTCTCGGAAAATCTGGGTTTCGGGACCTGGCTCTGCAGTTAACCCTCCTTAACCTTCTGTAACCTCATCCTATAAAATTAGAAAAGTACACCTGATTCTCTCCATCACTTCCCAGCACTGACATTTCATGAGTACAGGTGTTTGCAAAAGTCCCCATGTGAGCATATGCAAAGAGGCATCGTTAAAACTTGAAAGAAGAAACTAAAAGATGCATCCAGTTTTAATGACAAACAGGCAATGTATATGCCTTTTTAGGTTCGGGCTAAAAAAAAAAAAAATTACAAAGGTACTTCTCATAATGGATCACTTAGAAATGGAGGGCTATTTAGAGGCCAGAGAGTAAACATTTTGAGGTTGACCTCACGGAAGGAAAAGATATTCTTGCATCAGCCATGGTGCTGAGGGTCAGGAGAAAGCAGTAATATTGGCACAATGCATGGAGTTCAGTGGACAGACCACAGACTTCAGAACCAAACAGCTCAGGAATGAATTCACGCTCCCTCAGCTTGCTAGCTGTGTCCTTGGGCAAGGGCTTAAGCCTGGGTTTCTTGAGCTATAAAATGGGAGTAATTGTACATTTCTCACTGGAGACAATGTAGATGAAGCCCCTGGTAGAGCTCAGGTAGTTTCCTTATGTCTCAACTCCCCTTGGTATGTTATTAACCTATGATGAGAGTAGTAAAAGTAATGGGGAATGATAGAGTGGTGGGATTTTGTGAAAGTTTTTAATCATGGAAGACTGAAATGGTGTGATTTGAAAATATGCCTCTCATCTCTATTTTTATTTTTATTTTTTTAAAGATTATTTATTTATTTGACACACACAGAAAGAGAGAGAGAGAGAGAGATCACAAGCAGGCAGAGAGGCAGGCAGAGAGAGAGGAGGAAGCAGGCTCCCTGCCGAGCAGAGAGCCCGATGTGGGGCTCGATCCCAGGACCCTGAGACGATGACCTGAGCTGAAGGCAGAGGCTTAAACCACTGAGCCACCCAGGTGCCCCTCATCTCACTTTATGCACAAGGCTTGAAAAGATGCAATTTTCCCTCTCCCTTTATTATTGTGAGAACATGAACCTTGAATTTTGCAAGATTCAAATTACGTGAGGTCTTTGAGAAAGCGCTCCATGCGTAAAATGTCGCCTTCCTAAAATGTTGGCTTCCGAAATGCTTCCCACAAAAGACCTGCAGCATAGGGCATTGGAGATGCTTGCGATCAGAGCACTCACCCAGAACTTTTGTTTCTACTTCATATATGATAACACATGCAAATTACATTGGTAAAGATGGTGCAATTAATCCGTGCCATGCCTCGGGATAGAACCCATTTCTCCAACCTGATGCTCAGTAACCATGTCCGTGTGTACCTTCCTACTCCTAAAGCTTATGACTGAGCACTTTGCTTCTTTTTTTTTTAATTTAAAAAAAATTTTTATAAACATATAATGTATCATTAGCCCCAGGGGTACAGGTCTGTGAATCGCCAGGTTTACACACTTCACCGCACTCACCATAGCACAAACCCTCCCCAATGTCCATAATCCCACCCCCCCTTCCCAAGCCCCCTCCCCCCAGAAAACTTCAGTTTGTTTTGTGAGATTAAGAGTCTCTTATGGTTTGTCTCCCTCCCAATCCCATCTTGTTTCATTGATTCTTCTCGTACCCACTTAACCCCCCACGTTGCATCTCCACTTCCTCTTATCAGGGAGATCATATGATAGTTGTCTTTCTCTGACTGACTTATTTTGCTCAGCATAATACCCTCTAGTTCCATCCACGTCATTGCAAATGGCAAGATTTCATTTCTTTTGATGGCTGCATAGTATTCCATTGTGTATATATACCACATCTTCTTTATCCATTCATCTGTTGATGGACATCTAGGTTCTCTCCATAGTTTGGCTATTGTGGACATTGCTGCTATAAACATTCAGGTGCACGTGAGCACTTTGCTTTTTATATAAGGCCTGTCCACCCTTGATACCGTGCACCCATATCACCCATGTTCTCACCTGTGTTGTAGAAGACGGTTGATTCAATGGTGCAGTTTTTGAAATAGGTATCGGTAGATGTAACATCCTCAAAATAGCACTCGTCAAAGAACGTGTCCTCGAAGAGTACATGTTTAAAGTACATCTTTGTGAACCTGTGGGAAAGACATTAGTCCCTGAGTGATTGGTCCTGAGAGAAGCCTTGAGACCAAAATGGAAAGCACAGAAAGGCAGGAAAAGGAGAACTTCAAATGAAAGGGTGCTGAAACATTACTTCCCAAGGTTAGTTCCCTATTCCTTAGCTGGTGTTTATAGAGGAGGAAGGAGATCGGGAGTGTGGAAACTTATCTGATCTGGGTAGACACAGGGGGTACGAAGCAGCAGCCGGTGATTCCCAAATGTAGTCATGGACCTTCTGCCTCAGACTCATCGAGATATGGACAAGCTACAGTGAAATGAGAATACGAATCACGTGGCATTTTATGAGGAGCTTTAAAAATGTACAGGTCTGGGGCTCCTGGATGGCTCAGTCGGTTAAGCATCTGCCTTTGGCTCAGGTCATGATCTTGGGGTCCTGGGATGGAGACCCACCTAAGGCTCCCTACTCAGCAGGGAGTCTGCTTCTCCCTCTTCCTTTGTCCCCACTCTGGCTTGTACATGCACTTTCTCTAATAAGTAAATAAAATCTTGTTTAAAAAAAGCAGGCCCCTCAGCTCCTCCTAGTAGGCTTGGAAGCAATAGATTTGTGAGGGACTGAGAATCTTCATTTTAAAAACTTTCCCGGGGCACCTGGGTGGCTCAGTGGGTTAAGCCTCTGCCTTCAGCTCAGATCATGGTCTCAGTGTCCTGGGATCAAGCCCTGCATCAGGCTCACTGCTCAGTGGGGAGCCTGCTCCCCCCCCCCCGCCCCGCCTGCCGCTCTGCCTACTTGTGATTTTTGTCAAATAAATAAATAAAATCTTTAAAAAAAAAAAAAAAACTTCTCCAACAAAGATTTGGAACAATAAGCACTTTCATTCACACGGAGGGTAGAATACTATTGGTGAAGCCTCTTTGGAGAACACTTTTGCAAAATTTTGAGTGCGTAATGGCATTGATCTAGAAATACCACCTCTAAGAACTGAGTGTATCTATACTTGCTCATGCATTCAAAGAAATACACTCACAGATGCTCGATGCAACATTTCTTATAATAGAATTGATCACTAGGCAGATGATGGGTGGGTAGATAGACAGACAGGGAGATGCCCACACGGTGAACTGCCATGTGGCTGTTACAGTTTTTAGGTAAATGCCTTAATATGGAACAATCTTCAAGGTATATTGTTAACTGAAAAAAATAAAATGCAAGCTGTGCCCATTCATGTAAAAAAGTATATGTACCATATGCCTCCAAATGAATAGAATATACCCAAGAGTTACACAGGAAACTGGTAGAAGTGTGGCCCTGGGAAAGTTCAATTTCCTTTTATACCAAGCATACATAGTACTTTTCACTGAAAAACAAAAGGAGGATGGAAGCACCTAGTGACTATGAGGTGCAGGCACATTTGGGAGCCACTGGTCTGCTCCAACTCCGACATGAACGTAATAGGAAAAAACAATATTACATTCAAAACCATATACTGACCTACATTAACATCATCCTCGGCGGGACCTTTCCCAAGCTTGGCCAAACTTTTAAGCTAGAAGCCTTGGATCTGTTTCCATTTGTGAAGAATTACAACTCATTCATTTGTCTATTCATTTATGTATATACTCAGTCTTCAGCAAAACTTAGGTATACGGTATTAGGGGCTATGCATACAAAGAGGAAAGACATGGTCCCTGCCCTTAAATCTAATTGCGGGGGGAGGGGGCGGTGGGCAACAAGCCAATAGACAATAATTCAGTGGGAGTCACCTTGATAGAGGCCATACAGGTTGCTAAGGGTCATTGTCCTCTTCAGAGCCACCACATGATTCAGCCCATGACCACAGATGGTGACCAGATCTCCTTTCCCTTCATGCTATACTGCATTCTGCTAATGACCCTACTCTAGAGTCACCTGTCATGAGCTTCTGCAAAAAGACACCCCCACCCAGTAAGAACATCTGATCAAGTGCTTCTCAAAGAGAAGTCCCAAGAGCACTTGCATCAGAATAAAACCAAAGGTTGTTATGAAAGATGCAGTTTCCTATATTCCTAGACCCCTTGAACCAGAACCACCAGAGGCAGATGCCAGATTATTTCAAAAATGTGAGGGCCATTGGTCTAGAGAAGCCAAATTATTTTACAGAATTTTTCGTAGGGTCAGATTTGCTACAGACTTATAAACGGGGCCTCCAAAGGCACTCTTCAGATTTCCATGGATATTGCTAAGACTTGTGCTACAGGAAGATGCCTTTGATTTCAAAATTAATGTAATTTGTATGCTGGATATGTTTACTCAGGAAAGCTATTCCTGGAGGCTGTCTCGGGTTTTGCCTTTTTAAATATATCCTTCTCTTTAATATAGCAAAAGGTTGCTGATGTGGCCCTCAGATATATTTTAATGTTCTGCCACGGGTAGGTGAGGGAGCAGAGCCATAAATCATAAAGGACCTGACGTAAGCAGACCTTAAAATGTATCTCCAAGTGAGTTATAAAAAGCCAAAGTTATAAAGAAAGAGATAAAAGGAGAAAGGACCAAGGCATATTTTATGAATCTTTATATAAACCATCTCCTATCTCTAATTTATATACTGAACTGGTCTGAGCTTCTTCATTCAGGAGAGTTCAAAGTCTGCAAGAAAAGTTAGAGTAAGTGTCTTACAGAACTTGGCCTGTAAGAAAACAGGAGCCATTGGCAATGCAGAATCTATGGCAGGATTATTACACACACACTTTATGTCAGTTACCCTTAGTCCCAATGGTTAGTCCACCGAATGGTAAACTAAAACAAATTTTATCTGTTTGGTCACTGTGTTTTACTTGATGGCAACCTCAAGAAGCTCGGTCTAATGAAAGATAAATAAGAAAACTGATCATTAAAATTTAGTGTGATAATCATCAAGATGGAGGTATGTTCTAAGATCACTTGAAAGGGGGCACTTGTGATCCAGTTGGGACAAGCATGAAGTGATCTATCCTGAAGGACCAGTAGAAGCTTTCCAAGCAAAGACATAGAGGAAGTGCAGTCCAGGCAGAGGGAACAGCACGTGTAAAGACATGGAGGTGTATTACCTACACCCTTTAATTGCCTTTTTTGAAAACTAGAGAGCTTTCTTTCAGATAAATTAAATCACCTGTTGGGCAGAAAATAAACAAAGGGTACAGTTCTCCAAAGCTTCCATACATATATCCTACTATCATAAGCCTTCCAGCTACAGTAAAATGAAACATAATGGTTTGGAGGAGAGCTGGAATTCTAATCGCTTCTCAGACTTTGGCTAAGATCAAGTGAAGAACTGGAATTCTCGTCTCTCACACATTATCTCGTGTCTGGTCCTAGCCCGAGGTAAAGCAGAGCATAAAGAAGAGGATCGTTTGCTTCAGAAAATATATGCTTGAACCTAATTTCCTTAAAGAGAGGAGAAAAGTGAATGTTCCATGCAACTTGTAAAATTCTCCAGTTTCGTCATTAGGACTCTCCCCCACCTCTGGTACCGCTCTTCGTAAACCGATGAGTGGAGTCCGACTTTCAGAGATCTCAGGTAGCTCTTTCCTCCTCTCTAGGTTGGCATTTAAAAATCTTGAAAGTAGGGGTATTGGTTTTTCTAGCTCTATATGGTTCTATAAGTGAGGCATGCCTTAACTGTGTTGCCTGAAAAGAAATAAAATAGTGGATCTAGGATATGGCCATCTTTCCTCTCCAAATGATGAAAAAAAAATTAATTTATTTGACAGACAAAGATCACAAGGAGGCTGAGAGGCAGGCGGGGGTGGAGGAGAAGCAGGCTCCCTGCTGAGCAGAGAGCCTGACGCGGGGCTCGATCCCAGGACCCTGGGATCATGACCTGAGCGGAAGGCAGGGGCTTTAACCCACTGAGCCACCCAGGCACCCCTCCAAATGATGAAAAATTTTATTTCAAGAAGAATAAGAAGTATTCATGGACATATTGGTACCAATGTCAATCTAACAGACTCTCTAAGAACATACACGCTCATGCCTCAGTGAATCTGCCAGTAAGCCCGACCTTGTTCCTTCCTTTTCTTTTACACTCCAAGCTACCCAAGTGCTGAAATCACAAGAGCGCATCCAGTCTGTCTTACAAAGATCCCAGCCCATGTACAGCCTTTGGGAATAAAATCTTAAGCAGAATTATAAAAATAGAATCGAGGATAAGAGAGATATAATAAAGAGAAAAGCAATTATTAATTTACAAGAGGAAAAAATAGAACAACTTCATATACAAATATGGTTGTCAGCATCCTAGAGGAGCCATTAATTTAAAGATGCTAAAATCCTTCCTTCAACTGGTAAGTGGATAAAATGCATTACTACATTTATACCCTGGAAGAGTATTCTGCCATAAAGCAAACTGTTAAATGTGCAAAAACATGGATAGATCTAAGTACATAATGCTAAGTGGAAAAACTGGGATTAAAAAGCGTCATAGTACAGGGTACTATTTATGCCACAGGGAGAAGAGTATTGGTTGCCAGGGACAGGGGGTGGAGTAAGGACTGACCACAAAGTGACGTGAGGAAATCTGGGGAGTAATGGTATCCGGATTTTGGTGGCTACCTGACTGTATGCCCTTGGCAACCTCAAAGAACTATACTATTAAAAGAGTGAATTTTATTATATAAAAGTCATAAATTATACTCCAATCAAAAGGAAGTCCCAACAAATTTCTAAGTAATAATAGCTATGCCCCCCCCCAAAAAGTTCAAACACTGACTAGATTGGCTCAACACTCACACACCCTGTAAGCGCTTCCCAAAAGAGATGTACCCATTCTTAAAAAGGTCTTCACTATCCTACATATCTCACTTTCAACCAAAAATTATAAGACACACAAAGAAGCAAGAGTGAAACAATATTATTTCAAAGTAATATTTTAAAAAACAGAAGTAGAAGGGCACCTGGGTGTCTCAGTCATTAAGCATTTGCCTTCAGCTCAGCTCATGATCCCAGGGTCCCGGGATCGAGCCTCACATCGGCTCCCAGGTCGCCGGGCAGTCTGCTTCTCCCTGTACCACTCCCCCTGCTTGAGTTCCCTCTCTCTCTGTGTCTCGCTCAAATAAATAAATAAAACCTTAAAAAAAAAAAAAAAGAAATCCAGGTGGAGTATGGACTTTCCTGATATGTCCTGATATTGGTTTAGTATGTAATCAATGTGCCTTCATCATATAAGATGTTATAATAGAAGAAACAAGGTGCAGGCTATACCAGAAGCTCTCTGCACAATCTTTGCAATTTTTCTGTGAAACTAAAACTGTTCCAAAATTAAAAGTTTATTTTAATTAAAAAAAAGAAAACACGGGAAATTTTCAAGCATTATCATGGACACTTATCTTTTACAAAGAAGTTTAAAGAACTCATGTACTACAGACTGAATGTTCGTGTCCCCCTCAAAATCCGTTAGGTTGTAACCTAATCCTCAGTGTGATCGTATTAGGAAGTAGGGCCATTGGGAGGAGTTAGGTCATAAAGGTCATGCATGGGATTAATGCCCTTATAAAAGGGGCCCCAGAAAGCTCCTTCCTGCATTTCTCCATGTGAGCACAGAGCAAAAGATGGCCGTCTATGAATCAGGAAGCGTTTTCCTCACCAGATCTGGAATCTACCTGTGCCTTGATCTTGGACTTCCAGCCTCTAGAACCAGGAGAAATAAATTTCTCTCAGTCTGGGGTATTTTGTTGTTACAGCCCAAACAGATGAAGATATTATGCAAATTAAGGTGAAAATGATTATCTAATAAATAAGATAAACAAAGCCTGTGAACAGGTCCAGAAGAAGAAACCTGAAGGGCCAAGAAACACAGGAGGAGATGCTCAGTCTCACTGGGACCGGGGAAATACAAGTTAAAGGACAAAGAGATACCATGTCACTCTCCTCCCTCTCACAGACTAAGAATGGGCCCCATTGTGGAGAGCCAGGCCCACTCATCCTGCCCAGTGGGAAGCATAGTTAGTACAAGGCTCGTGGAGACCACTGTGGCACAGAAGCTGAAGACGCTCGTATCCGTCCATCCAGCAATTCCACCTCTAGGTTTCAGACTAGACAAACTGCCCCATAAAAATACTTATTGCAGTATTATGTGTAACAGCCAAAAATTGTCAATGACCTCAATGTCCATCAAAAGAACAGACAAACACATTAGGGAACACTCACGTAATGACGTTTAAATTAATCAAATTAAATTACGTAGCTATGATAACCAATGCAAAGAGTCTTCAAAACCTTAATTTTAGGAGCACCTGGGTGACTCAGTCAGTTAAGTAACTGCCTTCAGCTCAGGTCATGATCCTGGGGTCCTGGAATCGAGCCCCTCGTCAGACTCCCTGATCAGTGGGGAGCAGTGGTGTCTGCCCCCGCCGCCCTCATGCTCTCCCTCGCTCTCACTCTCTCTCAAATAAGTAAATAAATATATATATTTTTAAAAACCCTACTTTTTAAAAAGATTTTATTTATTTATTTGATACAGAGAGAGAGAGAGATCACAAGCAGGCAGAGAGAGGGGGAAGCAGGCTCCCCACTGAGCAGAGAGCCCGATGCGGGGCTCGATCCCAGGATCCTGAGATCATGACCTGAGCCAAAGCCAGAGGCTTAACCCACTGAGCTATCCATGCACCCCCCCAAACCCCTAATTCTATACAAAAAAACAAGTTGCAAAATCTATAGTATAATATACATTTCCATATATAACATAGTATGATATTTACCTAAACTCCAAACCATGTAAAAAGTACTGGACAATGTTTGTCAACATAGACACACGGGAAAAGTATAAAAACATCCAACAGTGTAAAACACCAGGTTTATTAACAATGGTGGTCATTATGCTTTGGGAGGGAGAGGAATCCCATCGAGGCTCACCGAGCGAGTAATGTTTAATCTATTTTAAAATCGGAGGTAAATATAGCGCAGCTTATGATTTTATAAAGCCAGCTGCTCTGAAGCACGCTGTTTCCATTATTCTCTGTTCTCTGCGTATTTGATGTACTTCACAGTGGAATAAAAAAAGAGAGAGAGAGAGAAGAAAGGAGACAAAACAATGTTTATTTGCAGAGGATGAGATCGTACACAGTAACCAAGGGGGAACTGTTGGGACTAACGAAATAGCTTAGATACCGAATAAACATCCCCCAATGAATAGGATTTCTATCTATTTGCAATAACCTGAGTAAATGTTTGATGGGGAGAAAGCAAGCCAATTTTCAGCAGCCAGAGAGGTTATAAAATATCCCGGAAGAGTCTCCACAAAGATCTTTGCAGGGCCTAGATTAAATGAGAGATTTGATCAACTCTGAAGCATAAGGCATGTTATTTACCAAGATGACGGCTTTCCGGTGTGGAACAGGAGACTTATGCAAGTCAGAGCTGCTCCACGAGTCTCTGACCCGTCGAGGCTTGAAATCCAGCCCCTCAAGCTACTTCCCCAGGCCTGGACGCCGGAAGGTGCATTTACACATTTCCCACCCATGGTGGCTTCATGGGACTTCACTGCCCTGAAACAGACCCACGGGAGGTGAAAAAAGTTCTTATTTCTGCCTCGCTGAAAGGAGCTTTGAACAGTGTGGGTGACGCCTCAGTGTGACGCATGAAAGCAACCTTCTCTTTTCTGCTAAATCACCCTCATTTCAGGGTTCAATCCCCTGACCTTCCAAGAGAACTCGTGAGGCAGGTCCTATTTCTTCCCCCTGATTGTCTTGTATCATACTCTTCCCCTGCCCTAACCCTTACAGAAGTTAGCCTTGCCAAGCAGAAATGTCTCCCCAAGCAGAGAGGGTAATGAACTAATGAGTTTACACATGCTCTCAGACAAAACAACAACAACTATCCTGCGTTCGGTTAACAGTATGAGAAGCCTGGCCTGACATTTTGGCTCAGCATTTAGAATATGAACTTTTTCTCTTGTCTTTCTTGCATTTTCCAAAAACTTACGAGTTCTCAGAGCCACCTGGTCCCATCGGATGCACCAGGAGGGCTGCGGATGTTGCCTGGGGAAGAGGCCCAAATGAATCTGTGTACTTTCATTTCTTCTCGGGGCCAAAGGGACTGTCTTACAGCAGGATGTTCAGGCTTCAACAGGTTCTCCTCTATTCACGAACCCTGTGGGAGAAGTCTGAAACCCTACCTACACCAAAGTCATTGTCCCCTGTGTGCTACAGCCAATAAGGTAAATTATATTTAAATTTAAATTCTATTTAAATTTTAAATTAGCAAAGTGTGGATAACATCAGAGGAGGAATACAGAGCACATCTGGAGACATGGGCCACCCCAGCTGAAGTGAACTCTCCAAAGAGGGTTAGGATTTTCGAAGACGAGGTGCTTTCTAGTCTATAACCAGCAGGTGGCAGCATGATGCAAGAAAAGAAATTCAGGTTCCTTCATTCCTTAGCTAAGTTTCAAGGTTGCTAATCTTCCAAGGAGAAAAACAACCTTTTATTCAATTTGCTGAGGGTTAAGTGATGGGTCTCACATGATAGTGGTTGCACTTTTAAGACCCATTAGTTAAAAAAAACAGTGAGAGGCACCTGGGTGGCTCAGTCTGTTAAGCATCTGATTCTTTTTTTTTTTTTAAGATTTTATTTATTTATTATTTGACAGAGATCACAAGTAGGCAGAGAGGCAGGCAGAGAGAGAGAGAGGAGGAGGCAGGCTCCCCACTGAGCAGAGAACCTGATGCGGGGCTCGATTCCAGGACCCTGAGATCATGACCTGAGCCGAAGGCAGAGACTTTAACCCACTGAGCCACCCAGGCGTCCCAGCATCTGATTCTTGATTTTGGCTCAGCTCCTGACCTCAGGGTTGTGAGATCAAGCCCCAGGTCCGGCTCCACGCTGGGCATGGAGTCTGCTTAAGATTCTCTCTCTGCCCCTTCCCTGCTCTCTCCCTCTCTCCAAAACAAAACAAAGAAACCATATAAATGACAAGTTAAAATTAACTCACTGCAACTTCTGAAGGAATTTATATTTGAATAATTACACAAAAACAACCACATGCTCTTGAAATACAGAAACATGGCAGCATATCTGTGTGTACAGAATATTCACATCCACTCTCAGATAAGCCTTGGCATGTCTGTGCATTCCCAGACCCTTGGCAATAACTGTATGGTCCCAGGGGTTGGGGGGAGGTCCTGGGTCCCCAGGAGACCACTATTTTCAAGACTACTTGCTTCCTCCTCACTCCTGCCCAAGAAGCTTGATGAAAGCTTCCAGAGGTTGAGAAAGGTTAAAAGAACAGAGTGGATCAGAAGTTCCCATGTTTTATATAGCTAAATCTAAGAACTACAAAACCAGCCTGCTGCAAACCATAAGGGTGCTGGCATTGTAATGAACTTTTTAAATTCTTTTTTAAGAGATTTTATTTATTTATTAGAGAGAGAGAGCATGAGCAGGGGTGAAGGATGGAGAGAGAGGAAGAAGCAGACTTCCGGCCGAGCAGGGAGCCTGAGGAGCCATGATCCCAGGATGCTGGGATCATGACCTGAGCTGAAGGCAGATGCTTAACCAACTGAGCCACCCCGGCGCCCCATGATGAACTTCTGAATGCAGAAGACACCATGTACCACAGGGCCTCTGAGGGAAGGGACAGTTTTCAGTGAGACAATATCTAGTTGTTAAAAGTATGGGATTGGGGTCTGAATGCCTGTGTTTTGGAGAGACTTTTTTTTTCTTCTTTTTTAAATATTATTTATTTATTTGACAGACATCTCTGTCAAGTAGGCAGAGAGGCAGGCAGAGGGGGGCACGGGGGAGGCAGACTCCCTGCTAAGCAGAGAGCCTGATGCGGGACTCCATCCCAGGACCCTTGGATCATGACCTGAGCCGAAGGCAGAGACTTTAACCCACTGAGCCACCCAGGCACCCCAGGAGAGACATTTCTATTTACATTAGCTGTGTGACTTGGGCAAATTACTCAGCCTCTCTGAACTTCTATCTCTCTCCCTGTATAACAGGAAAACATATGTCTTACCTCCCGGAGGCCTCCTTCATTTTTGTGAGGATTAAATGACATAGTCTATGAGGGTGCTTAAAGCAGCCACTCACACCTAAAAATGCTTTATAATGTTGGCTGCCATGGTTATGATTATGAGCCTCATGATCAATGTCATTCTATGATCCTTATTACTAATACCGCAAAAGAGTATCAACAAACACTGGAAACTTCATAAATGAGGTCTCTTTTACTGAATTCATGTCTGCAGAGAATGGTGTCATTTCATGGGTGACATCTGGCCATCCATAATGTCCCTTCATTTTCAACATTTCCAGAGTGTTCTTTGGGCAACATTTCTTCATTGGCAATGTCGACACAAGCTCTCCCCACTTAAACAGAAGATCCTTTGAGAGTGAGAAATCCCAGGGTAACTGCCACCCACCCCTGCTAGCTCGAGCTGCCATCCGTGGAGTGGCCACTCTCAGTAGAGTTTGGTGACCAAAGTCTCTGCGCAGAGGCTATGTATGTGTATGTGCGGGCGTGTGATTGTGTAGATGTTTGTGACTGGGTTTTGCATTAAAAAAAATATATCATCTGAAAGCCCCAATTCCTTGTCCACTCATGCTTGTCCTAACCTTCCTCTCCAAAGATCTCATATTTGTAGAAATGATATTCCCTTTTCCTCTCACACTTTCTCATCCTAAATAACAATGAGCGTTTGCTCGGGTATGGTCTGTGCGAGCGATATGGACTAGCCTGCAAGAGACATCTGCTACCATCTCGGACTTCACCCAGACATAGGCTCCTTTCCTAATGTGGCTGACAGTCACGGGCCGGGCCACTTCGCTACGAACATGAAGGTAAGCACAGGGGTTATGGAGGACCATGCACTCCAGGGGAGAATTCACGGTGTTGATTCTTATAAAGAGGTGGTACATCTGGGGTAGTTTGTATCACTGACGCTGAACTGTCTGGACCGTGGTATTTCTGATGTCCCCATGCAGCTGACTTGATGAACATGCTAAGTAAGTACAATCAAGAAGGGAAACGGGAATAGATGTTCAGCTTAGTGAATAATGTGGCCTGGGGTCAACTTTAATTGACTGTGTTCTGACCCACAGGCGGGGGCAGGGCGGTCCTGTAGAGCACAGCCTCAAAGAGGCATTCTTAAAGCCCAGTGCAGGGACTGACTGTCCATCTCATCGGCCCTAGGAATAGGAAAAGAAGCAAAAGGGATTGAGGAGGCAGCCCCACAAAGATGTGGGCAGGACTCTTCCAATACACCACTCATTTTTCCCCTACGGAACAGCACTCTTGATGGCAATGGGCCATGCTGACCAACCCTTGGAGATAATATTAGGTCAAAGAGTAACATAAAGTATTGTCATATTATCCTCTGGATTTGCTTCTAGAGAAGCTTCCTAAGATCACAGAAAAAGCTCAAAAACCAGGTAGTAGATTGGTATGGGGTTCTTGACCCTCTGGGCCCTCTTTCTAGGCAGGCAGCAGTAGGAGGCCACAGTCCTGTGCACATCTCCATGAAAGGTGTGAGGCCTCAGGAAAATTGGTTTGATTGCCTCTCCTCAGTCAAATGTCTCTATCCTTGGATGAATAAGTTCTAGTCAGATGACTAAGGATGCCTGGAGGCCACTAGGCCTCATTGTGTCTCTGAGGTACTCCAAGAACCTTGGAGATCATTCACCTGCCATATTGAATTCTCTTTCTAGTAGCTTCTCTCCCAAGAGCAATCCTCACAGACCACCATCTCGATCTGGGGAAAGCTCATGGTCTCTCACTTACTTGTCATTCACAAGTTTCCCACGTTGGTGAATCTGATTCTCCATCGTGAAGTTGATGGAGGCACCATACACGTGCTCACCAAGAAACACCTTCATTTTGGACTTGTAGGCTTCATCTTGAAAATACCGGATCATATCAGGGAACCAAACTGTCAGTCCGTAGTAGCTGTAAAAAGAAGACAGAATATTCAAGCCGCGATAGGCAATTCTTTCGTGATCAGAGTCTGCATCCCTAACGTGACGTAAATCAAGCTCATTTAAAATGTACGAATACGGTTCTTTATTAGAAATTAAGACAATTACTATGTGCCATCCTATCACTCCTCATATGAACAGATCTAAGGGACAAAATCATGACCATCTCCATAGACTCTGAAAAGGAATTTGATTTAAAAAAAAATTCATTCCTGATTTAAAAAGAAAAAAACCCAATAGATTAGGAATTGGTGGGCACGTCCTTAACATGTAAGAAAATACAGACCTCACTTCATGTGGAGAGTAGGGGCATCTTCACTCATGTCAGGGACAAGACCCAGACATGTATTATCAAGACTACTCTTTACCACCACATCGTAGGGCTTAATTAACTCAGACTGGAGAAAGAGATACAAAATTGCAAGGATACAAAATTGCAAAGCAAGAAGCAAAACTACATCCACCTGTAGATGATCTGACTTTATACCTGCCGAACTCAGGATCATCAACTCAAAAAACTGACCACGGGGGCGCCTGGTGGCTCAGTGGGTTAAAGCGTCTGCTTTCGGCTCGGGTCATGAGATCGAGCCCCGTGTCAGGCTCTCTGCTCAGCAGGGAGCCTGCTTCCCTTCGTCTCTCTCTTCCTGCCTCTCTGCATACTTGTGATCCCTCTCTCTGTCAAATAAATAAATAAAATCTTTAAAAAGAAAAAAACTGGCCACTAAACATTTAAAAAAGATGCTCTGTAACAAATAGCATGGAGGACAAGGGGAGATGGAGAGGAGAAGGGAGTTGAGGGAAATTGGAAGGGGAGGTGAACCATGAGAGACTATGGACTCTGAAAAATAATCTGAGGGGTTCAAAGGGGTGGGGGTGGGAGGTTGGGGGAACCAGGTGGTGGGTATTAGAGAGGGCATGGATTGCATGGAGCACTGGGTGTGGTGCAAAAACAATGAATACTGTTACGCTGAAAATAAATGAATAAATAAATAAGTGACTGAGGGAAAAAAATTAAAAAATAAAAAAATAAAAAAGATGCTCCGTCTCACTCATTATAGGAAAAATGCAAATTAAAGCCACACCATTATCATTCTGAACTACTCAGTTGTGGGTGAACAGATGCTCTCATACACTGCAGGAAAAATTGTACAATACCACATGGAGGAGAGGGTATTGTCAAAAAAAAAAAAAATCACTGTTGGATTTACCCCCTTTGACTCCATAATCTCATTTCTAGAAACCTATTCCATCGATGAGCCCCCTCAAGTACAAAGTTGGTTACAAACACAATTATTCATTGTTCAAAATGTATTGTTGAAAATAGAACTCTGAGGACTTCCCAAGAGTCTAGCAATAAGGCTCTGTTTGAAGACAGTGTGGTGCTACACTACGGAAAGCAATGTACATGTATTTCTCGGTTGTTTCAACATTTAAAATGCATTATCTTGTCAACAAAAGTAAATCAGCTATAAGTAAGTATGAATAAGACATATTTTAGAACTCTCAGTGAATTGAATCCTCGTGTCCACCATCTTTGGCTTCTGAAATGTTCCCTCCTCACTTTGAATAAGTGGGCGGGGGGTCTCTAGCTTCCTCTTCACTTTACCCATTTGGGTTGCCATGAATAGGTACTGAGAAACAGTACCTATTCATGGGCAGGAGGTCCATGTCTCCCCATGTTCCTCCATGAGTCAAAGAGGTCATTAGACCCCATTTTGTTTCCTTTGGGCACAGGTGTTGGTGAACCAAGCAAGTTCACAGATGAAAGTTTTAAATCTCATTGACAGTTCCTCATTGATAGTAGCAATTAATTGAGTACTTACTTAGTGCCAGAAATTAATGCAAGCATTTCCTTTATACAGTAGTCTCATAACGCTTTCAGTGGCTTAAGTGGCATAAAGAGGGTCATGATATTTGGAGGTGCATGAAATGACTCTTCTACCACTTAAGAAAAGAGCCAGCTAATCACCATTCCCATCACACTCTATCTTCATTATCGTAAGGCATAGTGCCACAGAGTCTCACTGTTTTATCCCATAGCCACAATGCCACTGACAGCTGCCCTCTCAGTATTGGTTCTCTACTCATTCCTTGGAAACTAGATTTTGTTTGGGTATCAACTCTCAGGAAAGCTAACAATATCTTTAGCCCACACACAAACCCTGATTAGTCTGCAATCACTGGGAAGCCCATCTCCTTCACCAGGTAATTTGGCACTAGGGGTGTGACACACATCTGGGTAATAGAGAGAAAGGCTGCAGGGTTTGTGCGGGGGAGCTCCTGAGAAAGTCTTCCTTGCTGCTACAAGAAGCAGCTCAGAGAGAGGCAGCCTCTTCCTCCTCGGGACATTTTCCCACATTGACAGGATGCCAAGAAGTGCACAGGCATCTAGGAGCCACCAGGAGATGGAGCCTGGGGCTGAAACCCCTCGTAAAGATTGCCTCTCTATGGGATTCTTATTACAAAGGACAAAAAGCCTTCTTGTTGTAGAAGCCATGAGAGTGGGCTGTCTTACTTGCAGCCAAAAGCTTCTAGATTCTAAGAGTTAGAACTAATTGTAATCTTTGCTTTACAAAGGAGGTGCTGGAGGCTTAGGGAAGTTAAAGAGTTTATGATAGAATTTACCTTAAAGCCATGGTGAACCAGACCACAGCCAGAATCAGCGTGTTCATCCTGTAGGGCCCCATCACACAGTAGAGGGCATTATCCCAGACCTGTAACCCACACATAGAAGGGTTATTAAATCAAGAGCCTTGTGACTTGAAAGAGCTCATTTCTAGGATTTTCTGATAAATTTTCTAGGATCCCAAGAGAGAATGGACAACATGATCTCTCAGAGAAAGCCAATCTGTTCAAATAACAAAGCCTCTTCTCTTCTTACTGCTTGGCCTCTGCCTCTAACATGACAGTCCTGGAGCATCTTCCCTGGGAACACAATCATACATCATCAAAAGCACAATGAGTTGGGATTTCAAGACACTGGGTAACCTTGAGTAGTGAGCTCTGCTCCTCGCCCATGGGAATGGGTGATATTCTCAACACTTAATAACCATTCAACCATTCATCGGCTGCCTCGGTGCTTTGACAGCTGAGTTGGCTACAGGAGGCCCTTCTCCAGAGAAATGGCCTTGCCCTTCCTGGAGACTTTCTCAAAAGCCACCAACACACCCCAAAGGGCCATCTCCTTCACTCATTCCTTTCTTCCTACAGATTACGTAGAGAGAAGGGTGTTTACTAACAGTAGACATTTCACCAGTGTTCAAAATCTCTGCCTTGGGAAGGAAGAGCAAAGAAAAGAAACTAAGATTTAGGTAAGTCATGGTGACATTGGCTCAAACAACATGGTAGGTGATGAGCAGGCCCAACTGTGTCCCAAACGTTCCATCCAGGGCACTTCCTTCCCCATCACGCCGCCTTGGGTTGATGGGGGGGGGGTGTTCATGGTCTTTATCCTTCATCCACTGAAGTTACAGGGTTCCAGATGTCCTCCCTCTCATCCCCGACATGCTCCCAATCATACCTGCTTGAAAGTGGTGCTGAGCCTGACCAGCCAGCGCTGGTACCAAGTTCCTGTTGAACTTTGGATCTCAATGAATTCATCCATTTGCTTGGGAGTTTTGATATGGGAAACCTGCAAAGCAAAGATGGTCTAGAGAATCGTAACCCTACTCTGTATCAGGCTTTTCAATGTTTAATTAATGTAACTAATTTTATGGCACATATCAAAGGCTACAGGAGACTTGGACGATCCTCTAGTTCTGTGATTCTTAACCAAAGATGTACATGGCCTCTCTTAAAGACTCTTCCTCAGGGAGATATATCCCCCTGTAGACAAGATGAATCCATCTTTTGACTAGTTGATGCTTTTGAGGAATTTATATTCATCAGTGATAATATGCTGAATTACCATGTATATCTGATTTGCCCACAGCAGAGCTGAGCTCACCTTAAAATTCACAAGTCTGTCCTTAATAGGTATTAACAATTAACATCACAGAAGTCTAGAACCCATGCAAGCAATGGTGTGTGTGTTTTAGGGGAGGAGGTTGCTACTTAAGATTTTTTTTTTTTCCTAAAGATTTATATATTTTAGAGAGAGAGTGAGGGAGAAAGAGCATGCACACCAGCAGGGAGGGGGCAGAGAGAGAATCCTCACGCAGACTCCCCGCTGAGCACGGAGCTTGAAGCAGGGCTCCATCCCAGGACCCTGAGATTGTGACCTGAGTTGAAATCAAGAGTCAGCCACTTCACCACTGAGCTACCCAGGTGCCCTGCTACTTTAGATGTTTTAAAAGCACGCCAGAGTAGGAGAAGTCATGTCGTCCTTGCTATCTCTGGCTTTTCTGATGGAAATCAAAGAAATGGGGAGTGAGGCGGCCAGCCAATCGGATGGCTGAAACCTAGGGCTTCGGAGGGGACGAAGACGTTTGCCCCGCTCCTCTAAGCATCTCAGGCTGCGTCTGAAAATTGAACTGACAAACACAGATCAACAGGAGAGAAGCCTACACATTTTATCGGATTTTAACACAGACAAGGGAGGCTTCCAAAGCGAATGAAAGCCTGAAGATGTGACCAGAGCAGAAAACTTTTTTACCTTTGAGGCCATGAAACAATGAGTTTGTGAGGAATTAACATGACACAGGGATGTGGGCTTAGGGTAGTAAATGGTGAAGAAGTAACTAGGAAGAAAGAATTGATGTAACAAGGTTTGCTGCTGCAGCCTTCTTGACCTTCCCCCGATCTCTGGTGATAAGAGCGTCTTCTTTCCTCCTGGTACAGGGGCAGTCACTTCACACAGGAGATCTATGACCTAAGAAGGGTCCGTGGGAAAGGTCAGAGTGATCTCCTCACTTCTGGCACTTTCTCAAACTCCTTCGCTTAAGATATTCAGTATGCCAAGGTGCCGGTACTTCAGGGTAGGGGTCCTGAACCCCAGCGGCATGAAGGTCAAGGTGAGGATCCTAGCCTTTGTGGATCTCCAGGTACAATCAAAAGTGCATTATTTGAGGCTCCTGGGTGGCTCAGTGGGTTAAAGCCTCTGCCTTCGGTTCAGGTCCTGACCCCAGGGTCCTGGGATCGAGCCCCGCATCGGGCTTTCTGCTCAGCAGGGAGCCTGCTTCCCCCACCCCCTCTGTCTGCCTCTCTGCCTACTTGTGACTTCTGTCAAATAAGTAATTAAAATCTTAAAAAAAGAAATGCATGATTTGCTGTGGGGAGCACTCTGGAGCCAAGCAGTTAACCCCATCAGGAAGGAGTTCATTCCTGATTGCTTCTGCTCTCTAACCTGTCAACATTTTCCGGTTGTTTCTTTCTTTTCTTGCCCCTGGCCCAACCAGTCATCCACTTCTACCCAATTAATATGATCGCCAAGTCAGCAGGGAATGCCGAAGCCACAACTGTTCTGATTCTCCTTCACATGAGATGAAAACTACTAAAAGCAGAGGTGAGGACGCACGGCTAGCCTGCAGGGTGGGTAAGAGAGAGTGCCCACCCACGGTTCACATTCCAGCTCTGGGATCTGGAATCTCTGACTTCCTGGGGATCGTGGCCATCCCGGAGGGGAGGGGCTCTCGTGCTCAAGTGAGAGGCTTAGCTTCTGCCTTTGGAAACTGGAGGCTCTATTGATTTCCTTGCCAAGATCTCATTCTTCAAAATCAGGCTGCTTAAGGATAACCCCGTTGTGAGGAGAGAATGTGGGATCACTTCTCTAGAAGGGACTCCCAGTCTGGCAAGCTCACAAGGTTGATTTAGAAGTGGTTGTTCCAGAAGCAAGAGTCAGGGAAGCCACTGGGAATGAGATGCTGCACAGGCCACCAGGGTAAGCCGAAGACCAGAAAGGGGTTAGTCTCCTGGGCAGGCAGGGACAGGCATACAAATGAGGGGTAGAGCCGTCACCCATCAGGACTCTCTCAGCAGAGCTATGGGTTTGCTTGGAATAAATACACTAACAGACCGCTTGACGGGTCAGGGGATGCCGGGGAGGACCAGTGTGTGAGCCTTGCGTGAGCCAAGGAGAATTTGCCATATTCCAGAGGGAGAACAGGGAAAGAGAGGCAGGCGAAAAAGGAGGAGGAAAAGCTCATAAGAGGGAGGATGGGGCAGGGAGGAAGTGTCTCGGATTATCGTGGAGTCTATTAAACTGGCAACTACTTGATATGAGTGAGGTGTGTCTACGTTTCTGTGTATCTGTGCACACGTGTATACCTGTATACATGCGTCTGTCTGTATATATGATATGTGTGTATATGTGTGTTTATGTGTCTTTCTGTCTATATGTATGATGTGTGTATCTGTATGTGTGTTTATGTCTCTGTGTCTGCATGATGTGTGTGTGTCTGGGTGTCTATGTGTATGATGTGTGTGTCTGTGTGCATATGTGTGTATTTATATCTCTGCATGTCTGTGCACATGTGAATGTCTGTATACATGTGTCTGTGTCTCTGTGATGTATGTGTCTATGTGTCAGTGCACACGGGTATGTCTGTATACATATGTCTGTATGTCTGTGTGATGTGTGTGTCTGTGTGTGTGCATTTATGTCTCTATGCGTCTGTATGATATGTGTCTGTGTGTGCATGTGTAGGTCTGTATACATGTGTCTTTTTGTATCTGTGTGTGTATGATATGTGTATGTGTCTGTATGATGTGTGTGTCTGTGTACATGTGTATATCTGTATACATGTGTCTGTATGTGTGTGTCTGCGTGTCTGTGTGTGTTTATGGCTCTATGTGTCTGTATGATGCATGTGTGTACATGTGTAGCTCTGTGTACATGTGTCTGTGTATCTGTATGTATGTGTTTGTATGTTTGAGTTTGCCTCCTTGTGTCTGTATCATATGTGTGTATATATGCATGTGTTCATGTTTCTCTGTCTGTGTGCATGTGTATGTCCATATACATGTGTCTGTGTGCCAGTATGGTGTGTGTGTCTGTGTGTCTTTGCACATGTGTATGTCTGTCTACCTGTTTCTGTGTATGTCTGTATGTGTGTGTGTCTATACACATGTATATGTCTGTATATGTGTGTCTGTGTTTGTATGTATGTTTATGTCTCTATGTGTCTATATGATATGTGTGCATCTATGCGCACGTGTATGTCTCTATACATGTGTATGTGTGTGTGATGTGTGTTTGTGCGTGTGATGTGTGTGTCTGTGTACATGCATGTATCTGTATACATGTGTCTGTGTGTGTCTGTGAGTGTGTGTGTATGCATCTTTGTGTCTGTGTGTATGTTTCACACCACGTTGATGTGACACACAATCCAATCCAGCTGATGTGAATTCAGAGGCTTGAGGCAGAGACAGAAGACCACGCAGACATCTCTCAGGAAGAAGCAGGAGCTTGGAGAGCAGTCTGACGGGACGGTGGGTGGGGCAGGACTGAGCCAAGTGCAGCCAGGTCCTGGGCGGGGGAGCCCCGCTAACATCTGGTGTCCACACCTGCAGTCCAGCTGCAGCCTTATAATCCACCACAGACAGCAGTGGGGAGAGGGGACTGGGGAGAACCATCTACATCCTTAATTAACATCTTTCATCACAACTATTTCTGTTGGTTATGCTTCTCAATAAATGTTTGTGATAAAAGCACTGGTCCCATATTTTAGATATTTTTAGGAGCATGGAATTGAGGGAAGTAGGCCATTGAACAGCAACAAAATTTATTTGCTTGAGTTAATTTAAGAAAAAATATGTCATGTAATTTTAAAGAAGATTTTATGTATTTATTTGACACAGAGAGAGAGCGAGCACAAGCAGAGGGAGCAGCAGAGGGAGGGAGAGGCTGACTCTCCACCTAGCAGGAAGCCCGATGTGGGTCTCAACCCCAGGACCCTCAGATTACAACCTGAGCCAAAGGCAGATGCTTCACTGACTGAGCCACCCAGGCATCCTGTGTCATAATGTTTTTGAATGATAGTTAACATCTATGCAGCCCCTGGTTCAAGGCAGATAACTGAATCCTTACCAGAACCATACTTGTAGATATTATTACCCTTCTGTTCCCAATAGAAAAACTGAGGCAAAGGGAGTACCTGCCCAAGGCCACACCACTAGAAAGTATCAAAACTGGGATTCAGGGGCGCCTGGGTGGCTCAGTGGGTTAAGCCGCTGCCTTCGGCTCAGGTCATGATCTCAGGGTCCTGGGATCGAGCCCCACATCGGGCTCTCTGCTCAGCAGGGAGCCTGCTTCCTCCTCTCTCTCTGCCTGCCTCTCTGCCTGCTTGTGATCTCTGTCTGTCAAATAAATAAATAAAATCTTTAAAAACAAAAAAAAAAACACAACTCAGGGGAAAAAAAAAAAAAAACAAAAAACTGGGATTTAGGCCCAGACTGTCAGGCTCCAGGATGCAGATGCTTAGCTATGTGGTCCTGCCACGTGGTCCTGCCTGAGAACCAGGGCTTCTAAGCAGCAGTGAGCAAGGAGGCGTATGCTGTCCAGAGTCAATGGCAGAGGCCAAAGCTGCAAAAGCAGTGAATCAGAGTAAGAGTCAAGGTTAACCCAGGAGGGCTTCCTAGTGGAAATGGATTTGAAGTCAGCCTGAAGGGAAGTTATCCAAAACAGGCACGCACCGGGGCAGGCATTCCTCCCTGGCGATAGAGCGTGGTCGGGGAGCACAGATCCTAATACCTAATAGGGCATCTTCATGGAAATCACTGCTCACTAGTTTTTCACTATTTAAACTAGGAAGAAACAAAATGCTGGAGGAGAAAAATGGCTATCCTGTTGCCTGTGGCACAGTAGACGGGCACAACCTTATTGAGATGTAATCATGTAATCTGGCAATATAACTCAAAAGCTATACAAATAATAGTGCTTTTCAGCCACTCATT